>NC_143582.1:206541407-207151407 GCF_048544385.1 Mastigoproctus giganteus | reverse complement strand
ATATTTAGCATGGCTTTACTCAAACTGTTTGGAAGTGGTAAAGACTATCATTCTATTGTTGTTGCTAAGGTTCTTCAACAATAACTGGTACAGGCCAAACTGTACTTAATTTACTATTTTCATTTGCTGCCTACTTTCTGTAAGCTACCTTACTGTTTTGATTTGTTGCCCTTTCTGTAATAAAAAAAGTACCAATTTTCATCCATTAGTGGTACATGTATATGTTATAAATTCAGATTGTAAATTTTGCAAAATATGTTAGTTTTGCAATGTTATTTATTTTTGTAATATTAATTTCTATGTAAGCCTCATGTCTGGCTATTTGTCAACCAGCCAGAGGTCACTCTTACCAGACAATGTAATTTCTTTCTAAGGGGTGATAACAAACTGATATTTATTTATTTTAAGCAAGTAATGAAAAACAAAGATATATAATAACCAAAGTGCCGTATTAAAATTTATATGCCTGTTTCAAACTGTAGAATGACCTGCAAGGACGTCTAGGACTGGATGACAATAAATACTGTGAATTAGCAATAGTAAAGTTTTTGATTTATTTTTCTGATGTTTCCCTTCATATAAGAGCTTCTAACTTATGTCTTGTTAAAAAATAAAAATTCAAGCCATAAAAGGTTCATTAATATTCTGATAAGATGAGATCACTAATGAGAACTGAAATGTTAAGGTCCCACACAAAGTTTAGAAGCCGTCATTCACTGAGACACAAAATTGGCAGTGGGGGGGGGGGGGGGAGGTACAGTACCATGGAAAAAGAAAGAAGAAAATTAATGACAATCATTAGAGGGGAGAAATGTAACTTGTGCAACTTCCTTTGACATAAACACATAAGCAAATAATCAATCTAAATGATATCTTTCAAATGAAACAATAGGCTTGTATACTGTAATACCAACAGTGATATGTATGAAGAAGGGTTCGAAGAACAGTTAACTTGGTAGTTAACTCCATAGATGTGGAAGACCAACAAATTGCAACATTACATCGACATATGGATTAATAAGAACTAAACAATCTTAAGACACTTAGTGCAATCTGACAATCAGAATATTACTTACATTTTCAAAATCACACTGTCAAAAGTTTCCAAAAGCATAATGCCAAAAATTGGGGAGGGACATTGACTACTTTGGTTATAGCACTCGTTATCTTGGTGCATAAACAATGCTTCTACCAGTCTTACAGTTAAAAATAGGATGCTATAACTAAAAATGTAAGACATAACAAATGAATGTTCAAAAAAAAAAAAAAAAAAAAAAAAAACTATGCAACAAGGTAGACATTTAGCTGTATTAATCTAAATTAATATTATATTGAACTGATTAGAACCAAAATTTGAAAATTAAAACAGGAAAAATAGGACAGCAGAAGACTGATCAACTATTTTGATTACAATGTACCAATTTTTACACCCCCCCCCCCCCCCCAATTGTGCGTTGTCTGTAGATGTATGTTCGTGTCCTGTTTTCATGTGGTGTAGACTGAAAAACCCTTTGAACAACAGTCGTGGAGTGAGGGGAAGTAACCCAATACCTTCCACCTGAGAAAAGTACTAACTATACCCTTGAATGAAAAGATCTGTAATAATTTTCACTCTTACTTGATTCAAATTTAGACCTCTCCAAATGAGTGATAAATAGCAAATCAAATGCCTTTTCAGTAGTAACCTGAACTGTACCTGACCTCTTCAAATTTCCAGATTTGTTTCTTAATGACTTCTGAATTGAAAGTATTTTAAATTCTAAGTGCACAGGGATCATCTCATGAAGCTTTTGTAAAGAATTCAATGATGCTTTGGAAATGTTTCATGTGCATTGCCATCAACATTGTATAAAAACATTATTGGAATCTTTGTCTCGAAACTTTCATAGACATGTTGGACAGACAACTTGTGTGATCGAGACCCGCTAATATTAGCGGGTTTCGATCACACAAGTTGTCTGTCTAACATGTGCATTGCCATCAAGTGACAATTTTTTAATTATCTCAAACAAAACATCATATGATACTGTGTATGTTCATGAAATTCTAGCAAATTATCTAATAGATTTGTAGCAAAGTTTTCTGTGTACTGTCCAAAGGGAAAGGATATAATTACTGTGTGTCACCCTTCTAATAACTTTTGTTTTAGTTTGGTTTGGTCAATGCAAACCAACTTTACAATCACTACACTGTCTTATTGGAGAAATGTGGACTAATTTTGAATTGCCACCATGAAACAAAATTGTGACCACTGAAATTATAGGACACCACCATCCCTTTATAGCTTGTTTACAGCCTGAAAAACCAAATTGACAGCATGTTGGGGAAGGGGTGGAGTTATATGATATCTTGGCAAAGATAATTTATTTCAAACAATATTGTTAAACAACATAAAAATAGGCCCATCATTACTCCACCTGTCCTCTGTTTTGGGGATCTAACTCATCCCCTTCTTCTAGGTAATTGTAATATTACCTTGTTTAATGATGATTACTATTATTATTATTATTATTAAGTAAACCTCATTAGTTCTATTTTAAAACTTGTTAGGCATTACAGAGCTTCAACACTGTCTAAACAGATAAAATGCAATTTAAAAACAGATAAAATGCAAATTTTTCAGCAAATTATGTAGTACTTTGCTGAAGAATTTGCTATGCAGTGTAATAAATACTTATTACAATAATTCTAAAAACATAAATATTAACTCCAAATTTGGAATTAGGTGAAATTAGGTGTTTCTTTTAGCAATAACTGTAAGTAAAAAGTTATAAAATATTCCATATTTTGTCATACAGAAGAGATGCTTAAAAAAAGTACATACTGAGCAAGATTAAGTCTTTTACTTATTTATCACAGGTAAGATGCATTTGTTAGTTCATAAAAGGATGTTATATTTGATCAATAGAGATCTATGGCGTGATTTTAAATGCATCAATGAAAATTGTATAAAAGGTGGGTTCGGCAATTATTACTTATGTTTTCAATAAATAGGCAAGTGTATAATTTGTAATAACTTTTGTAAAACACTGATAAGTTCTACTGGTAAAATAAATAAATAAATAAATAAATAATCTATTTTTGTAAATACTAAACTAATTGTATCAATAAGGAGTTTGCCTAAATAATGACAGTTGTATGGAAATATAAAAATATTTTACACGAAAAAATATTAGGACAAAAAAAAATATGCCTATATTCTACAACTATCAAGTTGAGGTGCTATTTTTACATAATAAATCATTCTGTTCATCCACAGATAACTCCACTGTGGAATGATCATGCCATTCTTGCAATGGGCAATCAGCTTTTACAATTGGTATAGAATCATCGTCTTCAACACTATTAGCTCCTTCACGTTTATTTTTTTTCTTTCTTCTATGAGCCCGTCTAGAAATTACATGAAACTTAATTAGTTAGTTATTTCAAATAAAGTGCAACTGAATATAATTAATTATTTTTGTTATAATTATTCCTATGACGTTAAACTATTTTTTTTATAATTTTTTCTGCAAAATCAAAATAAATAATTATATTTTTAACAAACTTAAAGGAGATGGTATGTAGTTTGTCATCTTAGTAGATAATATTCAAAATAAATCCAGACTATCATACCACATAAAATTGATTTAAGGCATTCTACTGAAATGCTTTCGCATTGATACACACTCAGAATATACACACACACTGGGCAAAAAAATTAAGACATTTGTATTAAGACAGTTACAGACAGGAGAAATACAAATAGATGAAAAGAAAACTGTAATGTGGGGTGATGACATATTGCCTTGCCAAGTACAAAGACTGCATAGGCTCTTCAACTGCAGTAATCTGAAGCCAGAATGGAGAAAATGTGTAGTCTATCAGACTCTGAAAAAATCTTATTATGGGTGCAGGTTTAGCAGAAATTCAAGTTTAGCTACAATTCAAGAAATGAAAAACAACTGGTTTTCTAAAAAGTATCCATCTCAAAAGTTTTTAATGACCAGAAAGCAATAGGTTCTTCCACATCTCGAAGGCATAAATATGGCAGAAAAAAAAATACTTCAAGAGTGAAGCCATCGTACTTTAAGGAGGACTGCGGAAAAATTGGATATCCAGTCTACAGCAAATAATATCCACTTCAACTTGTACCATATAAAGGCAACTGAAGAAATTGCGTATTGGCCTGCCTATTCGGAAGCCACTTGTTTCAGAGAAAAACAGAAAATATTGTGGTGCTGAGAACACTGTAATTGGACAGTGGAACAATGGAAGAAAGTTATGTGGTCATACAAATCATGATACACTGTATTTTGGACTGATGGTAGGTAGAGAGTGTGGTGAGAACTTCACGAAGCGATGGACCTTGCTTGCCCTGTCACAACAACCCAAGCATCTGGAGGTGGTATCATGGTATGGGGAATGTTGTTGGCACAGACTGGGTGCACTGATATTGGCAGAAGGTCATATATCATCTAGGGAGTACCTGAATTTTGTATCAGATCTACTGCACCCTGCAATGTTACACTTTTATCCCAAAAGTGATAACCACTTTACGGATGACAATGCAACAATGCATTGTGCCAGAATCGTGTAAGAATAGTTCAGAGAATGTGATACAGATTTCCACCATCTTCCCTGGCCCCCATATTCATCTGATCTCAATACTATTTAAAATGTGTGGGAACTATTTGGTAACAAAGTACAGCCACTCCCTAACTTACATAAGGGTTGCATTCCGCAGAACTCTACACAAGTCGGAATTTCCCTAAAGGCTAATGTAGCACTCGCAACTATAAGCACTGAATTTGATTGAAGCAAAACAGAAACATTTGATGAACATGTAAATTGTATTATTTATTCCATTTTTTTTTTATCTCATGTGCAGGAAAAATTTCAAAAGTGTGCAAAGCGCAAAATTACAAAAATTTTAATTTAAACCAGCGTGATGCTTCAATCTATTAAACCACCTGTTGCTTGCCACAAACTTGGCTTGGAATTCACTGTATCTTCATATCTCCTTAACATGATCCTTGGGCCCTTGAGGATCTCACAGACATGCCAGATAAGCTGTGCTTGCTACCTGGGAGTCTAAAATGCTGATGGAACTGATATTCAGGTGACAGTCAAGTCAAGTGGACCCAATTCAGAGAATTTGGCTGTCACAGACCGTCTGGACTATCCAGACGGTCTGTGACAGCCAAATCCTCTGCTTGCACCTTCACGACGATGGGAATAAACCCCTTGTTTGTGCATGGAGTTTATAGTTCACACCTGGGTGACTACCCAGATGTGAACCAACATAAGCAGGGGTCGAGGTGTGGCGCCCACACCACACGGAGGAATGCCGCCCCTCTATGTTACCAGGCAATACTAGGTAGTATATGATCCTCATGAACTGGTGCAATATCACCACTTTGCTTATTGGAGGCTTGAAGAGGTGAAACCCATGTTTAGTCTCCACAGCTAAGTTCCTGTCAACCCTCCCTGATCTCTTCCATCATGCAGTATGATTAATGTCTTTTGAGGTTATGATGAACACCATGGTGAGATCCAAAATTACTTACATTTCGAGGGTATAGCTCTAAAACGGTATTTGCAGGCCGGCCACTAGTTAGTACACCAGACTAAACCTAGTGGTAACTCTCTGGGCTCTAGTCTTACCATGTGTATGCCATATCCAAAAATTTCATTACTTCATGCTTTTTCTTACTATTCAATATACAATGCATTATCAAACTAATAGAGCAAACTTATCTGTGAAAACATCTAAACCTACCAAACACTTCCTAGTTCATTTCACAAATATAGTGGTCTCAGTTCTAATCTCAATGATGTCCATTTCCACTTAGAGTCTGCCAAGCCCCATGTACTTTTTCTGACAGAATCTCAGTTATCAGTTAATTCAACCACTGCTCATCTCAGTTGCCCAAATTATTTGTTGTATGATTCCTTTTGCCTCAAAGGTGGTACTTGTGCCTATGTGCATTCCAGTATTCACTGTCAGAGATTGGTAATATGCGATCCTCTTTTCAATCTTCTCTGGCTTAAAATCTCTCTACCTCATTCTGTCAAATTCGTCTGTTGTCTCTACCATTCTCCCAACTCCACTAATCACTTGGAACTCTTTGAAACTTGACTTTCTCCAGTTCAACCTTTTTCTTAACAGTGAGGTAATTTTCCTTGGTGATTTTAATGTTAACAACTCTAGATGGCTTCTGTTTTCTAGTCACACAGACCCAGCTGGTCAAGATGCTGAGGCTTTTGCAATTACTAATGACCTCGCACAGATTGTTCATTTACCTACCAGAATACCAGACAATCCTAACCATACAGCCAACACACCATCTTTTTCTCACAAACAACCCTTCTAAGTACACAGTCGAAGTGAGTGGTCCTTTAGGCACCTCAGATCACGACTTGGTGATTGTCTCTTCTACAATGGAGTCTTTATCTCATGGCTATTCTCAACCTTGTGTTGTTTGGCATTACAAGAATGCAAAATGGGATGACCTGCGAGATTTCTTTTCTTCTTTTCGTTCATCGGATTACTGTTTCAAGGTTGCTGATGTCGACATTTGCTCAGATCAAGTCAGTGAAATTATTCTTGTAGGAATGGAATCCTTTATTCCACATTCAACCTTAAAACCATCCTTTATCTAAACCTTGGTTTTCCAATAAATGTGCTAATGCTGTACAAGAGAAGAATGTTGCATATCATAATTGGCTTGTTTCCAATTCTTCAGTTTAATTTTCTGAGTACACCAGAGCTCTCAACAATTGTAAATCAGTTATTAATCAGTCCAAACAAGATTTTGAACAGGCTAAGAGTAGAAAACTTGCTTCTTGTTCTAATGGTAGCAGAACGTTCTGGTCTCTTACCAAAGCTATTGGCTGCAACTTATGCCCATCTCTGCTCCTACCTCTTCAAAACCTGATTGTTCTATTGTCACTTCAGCCAAGGATAAAGCTGACCTGCTAGCATCCCATTTTTCTTCCAACTCATATATTAATGATTTTGGTAGATTACCTCCCACTATTCCCAGCACACCCCATTCAATTCCTCCTGTGGTCTTCCATCAAAAGGATATCAGAAGGATTTTGACGAATCTTGATGCTAAGAAAGCTCCAGGTCCTGATGGTATTTCTCCACTTGTTCTCAAAACCTGCACTCCCGAACTTACTCCTTTTTTCACTTTCTTATTCCAAAAGTGTTTTTCCTTCTGCTTGGAAATTTGCTCATATCCAGCCAGTTCCTAAAAACATTTGTTTTTAGCAACTGGCTGGATATAAGCAAATGAAAAAAAATGCTGGATATGAGAAAAAATGGTGACAAATCCCTCCCTTCTGCAATTACTTCTACTCTTTCTAAAGTAATGGAGAAATCAATTAACCACCAACTCTTAAACTATCTAGAAACCTGCCATCTGATCAATGATCACCAGTATAGATTCCATCAGTGTCAATCCATTAGCGATATTCTGGCTTATGTTACCCATTTATGGACAAATTCAATGGAAAGGTTGGGTGAAACACAGGTAGTTGCTCTTGATATCTCAAAGGCTTTCGATCATGTTTGGCATTAAAGGTCTTCTAAACAAACTTCCATCTTATGGTTTGCCAACTGTTTTTTGTAACTGGTTATCCAGTTTTCTCTCTGACTGCTCACTGAGGATGATGGTAGATGGTTCTCTGTCTTCTAACTTCTCCATTAATGCTGGTGTCCCCCCCAGTTCAGTTCTTTCCCCCACTCTTTTCCTCTTGTATATTAATGACCTTTTTCCATTGACCACAAATCCTATCCATAGTTTTTCTGATGATAGCACATTGCATTCCACTTTCCAGTTTGAGAAACCTTGCCCTGCTTAATCAGCTTCAACTTCTCGAATATCTGTTACCAATTCCTTACATGCTGATCTCTAGGTAATTCTCCAGTGGGGCAAAGACAACTTAGTTGATTTCAAACCTTCTAAAACTCAGTCCTGTCTTATATCTCGCAAAAAGGATTCTTCTGCTCCTATGCTTATCTTTGGTGATCCGATTTCTAGGCGAGATGATATATCTCTTTTGGGGATTACCCTGACTTCTAATCTCTCTTGACACAAGCACAATGTAAATATTGCTTCCTCTGCATCTAATAAACTTGGTTTTCTCTTTTGCTCTCGGCATTACTTTCCTTCCAAATAGCTGTTCACTCTGTCTAAATTGCAAATCCACTCTACCATAGAATATTGTTCCCACAACTGGGGTGGTGCTTCCAAAACCTTTCTCAGGCTTCTAGATTCCATTCAAAAGAGGGCAGTTAGGTTAATTAATGACTCATCTCTAAAAGAGTCTCTCCACTCTGTCTCATAGATGTACTGTTTCTGCTGCATGCCTTTTCTACAGATACTTCCATAATTCCCACTCTCTCTTTCAAAACGGTCTGAACATGTGCCGCCAACAGCCAATGTCCATTTACTGTCCATCTTCAAACTCACAGAACCAACTTTTCATCTTCTTTGTTTATTCATTCAACTGCCATTTTCTGGAATAACCTTCCTTGATACATATTTCCTGAAAATTACAGTCTACAGGGTTTCAAGTCTAATGTCAACAAATATCTTCTTTCATCTTCCCAATGCCTCCAACCCATGTGCGGTACTAAGTACTATAGCTTCTAATACGTCTTGTGTTTGAGGTATTCATAAAAAAAAATTTCATAAATACTTATTGCTTTTGCTTGAATGGCCATTAGACTCAGGGGCACTTGTTTCTGAATCTGATATTTACCATCCATATTATTAATAGCTTTTCCATCTTTGATATAGCACCTGAACACTGTTTTGTGATCACTGTTGATCTTAAATGCATTGATCCATTAACATGTTCTTTTATATGCTTACTGTTCTTTAAAATAGTATTCACTGATGTAGCAGCGAGACCTAATTCCCTTGCAATAGATAACAAACTTTGTCCTGCTTCTTACTTCTTAATCATTTTCATCTTCATTTCTAAATCAAATTTGTTTCGTTTCCTAGCACTGCCACCACTTGCATTTTTTAGACTCTTCGTCTAAAAATTTGTTTTTTATATGACTGAAGAGGAAACACATTTCATCATAATAATGTAAAAACCCACAAAATTCCAGTTATCGGTATTATCGCAAATGCAATAAGATCAAGTTTACTACCCGTTTATTATAATAGATTTCATTAACAGAAAAGCCCAATAAACTTGAAAGTGTGAATTGTTTTATGGACGTGACCTCCAACAAATGTGCTTAATAAAAATATCACAAAGGCATTCAAAAACTGATTCTTATAACAGAACATATGATAACGATGAAAGTGAAGTGCATTCTGGCATGAATGTGTAGCCCTTCCTCTCAGCCAATAGTAGCGTTTGTAAACATGTTGGCAGCGTGTTTTGTTTTACATCCTTTAAAGTGATTTTTGTGTTGTGCTTATTTGACAAATTTATATAAAACTAATACAATTTCTATTATAAAAATGACCTTTTAGGGAGTTTAAATAGCTTAGTTAGATAGCAAAATTTCAACTTCTGAGATCTTGGAACGAATTTAAAAAAGAGAGGGAAAAAAAAAAAAAAAAGTGATATTGGGTTTGCATTATATTTTCACACTACCCCATTTATTCCTACAGGATGCAAAATATGTTTCCATATTTTTTTTTTTCTCTGGACTGGCCAGCAAAAACTTACATAAGGTGCACATTACGTAAGTCAGGGGAGTGCCTATACTCTTATTTCAACTTTGTCACAGTTGAAGGAAGAGGATAAAATTAGACCAAAATGCACTAAAACACCTAATCAATTAATTTAAAAGCTAACACTGATGTAAAATATACTGAACTAAATGGCTAAAAATGGTGGTTTAAAAAGACAATAACTGCATAGCCAGGAAGTGTCATATACAATTTGAGTTCAGGATGTTTTACATTAGCCTTTAATTATATATTGCTATTTATTTAAAATGAATGTCATTCTCATAACTGGGTTTCTGCTCATTTTAGAGCCTCGTTGGCAGGGTATTAGGCATTGTTATCACCTTAAAAGATAATAATTCTTCTTCTGGCATTATTACCAAGGGTGGGTCTTAGCCTTCTCAATGATATTCCACCAATAAGCCCTCCTAGAAGTCAAACCTCTCCAACTTCTTATTCTCATGATCATTAAGTCCTCTTCTATGTCATCCATCCATTTTTTTCATGGGCTTCTTCCTCTTGCCCTCCTACTGGTAGGTTTCCATTTCATTATACTCTTAGTTATTCTGCTGTCATCCATTCTTATAATATGTCCCAACTAAGCAAGTCTGGCTCCACAAATCTGACGATGTCCTCACACTGAATAAGATGGTCATGTTCATGATTCACTCTGATCCTCCAGGATCCATCAATGTCTTGTACTGGCCCAAAAACGTTTTGTAAAATTCTATGCTCGAACACTCTCAACAACTGCTCATCTTTACTCGTTAACGTCCAAGCTTCACAACCGTATGTCAAAACTGGTCTAATGAGACTTTTGTATATTCTTAATTTTAAATGTCTGTTCAATACTCTGAACTTCATTAGTTTTTCATGTACATAGAAACATCTGTTTCCACTCAGGATATGGGACTTAATTTTATTAGTAATAGAGTTGGACCGGTTTACCTGCAAACCTAGATAGGTGAAATTCTGAACAGGCTCACATGAGAAGCTGCTGGTTCTTAAATTTTCCATGTTATCTACCATTCTCCGAACTGCCATATATTTTGTCTTAGCTTCATTTATCCTAAGTCCTCTTCTTTGTGCTTCACTATTCAGCCTGGCCACTGTTTCCTCCAGTGCTCCTTTAGTCCTACTGATAATAGTGACATCATCAGCATATGCACAGACCTGCACTGTTTTTGTGCCTATGTGTTGAGTCACTTCTAATTTTCTGACAGCCACTTCTAAAACCAAGTTAAATTACATAGTAGAGAGTGCATTGCCTTGTCTAACACCAGTGTTAATGTTGAAGGGAGTTGTCAAATCGTCAATTCTCACCACTGCTTTAGAGCCAGCCAGGGTTGCTTTTATGAGCCTAACAATCTTTGCAGGTATGCCCAAAAGGAGATCATTTATCATTTTCTCTCTGTTGAGGGAATTAAAAGCTTGTTTGTAATCTATATATAAGTTAAATAAGTGTATATTGTACTGAAATGCTTTTTCCTATATCTGCCTCAAGATGAAAATCTGGTCAGTTGAGTGATTGGGTCTGAAACCACACTGATATTTTCCAATGATTTTCTCTAAATATTCTGCTAGTCTGTTATAAATAACTCCCAAAAAAAAACCTTGTAAGTTTTTTTTAAAAAAAACCTTCTATAGTTAGAGCAAAGTAGTTTATCACCCTTCTTGTGAATCGGCTGTATAATTCCAAGTGGCCATTCATCCGTGATTTTTTCCTCAGACCATGTCTGTGAAGAAAAAAAAAAAAAAAAAAAAAAAATTTGCTTTTTCAACAGACACATAAAACATCATAGTTTACATGAAAAATCTACCCTTGGTAGATTATCCATGTCACATTTAACACTAACCATGCTGATATGATGCATAAAAATTCTGCTGAAAAAGAAATAAATGTCTACAAATTTTTATTAATAATGGTAAATCTGTAGCTTTGTCTTTTTCAACGGTGCAGTTTTTATGCAACATATCAGTGTGATTAGTACCATAGAGAGGCAACACAGGTGAAATTTTTGTCATAATTGCTTCATTCAAAATGCTTTATATATGTGGAATCAAGATTTTACATGTTCACTGTTAGTTTTGTTTCCTAATGGCTAAATATTAAATGAGTCAACTTCTTTGATTAAAATTATGGGGGAAAAAAAAAAAAAAAAAATGTAAAAACCATTTCAAAACGTATTAACTGATATTTGATATAATTGGAATTCTACTGTATAAGAATTGTGCGAACACTGAATAAGATTTGAAGATTCAACTTTCCAGCACTATATCAAAAGTTCAAAAACCTTTTTTGAACGTAATCTGGTGTTGTCTGTCAGCCACAACACCAGATCATGTTAATATTATGTTTGCATTTTACGAATAAAAATGATTAAAGCTTAAAGAAGAAAATAATATAGTATATACAGTAGACTCTTGATTTTCCGGGATAGAGGGTAAAAAAACAAATCCTGGATAATCGATTTCCCGGTTAATCCAAAAATACAGAAGTCCCCGATGTACATAAGAGATACGTTCCAGGACTTCTTACTTCCTCGAGTTTTACGTAACTCGGGAATGGCTAATAACATATGCCTCATTGACAAATCTAAATTCAGCGTGATACTTGTTAATGTTGGACCATTTTCATACATTCTTAGTTTAATTTTCTGATCCAAATCGATCGCTTTCTTTTCCTTGGTAGATTTACTAGTAGCGCTGTCCCTTATTCTCTTAGTCGGCACCATGATAACAGTCAAAATTAAATTTTCTGAAAAGAACTTCACAGGATTAAGGCGAAAACTCACTATCATCACCCTGCGTGGGCTCACATTTTACTAAAGCACATTTCTGGAGGTCAACAAAAAACAATAAAAACAATTTGCACTTTCTGTTTTATTGGGTGTTTCTGTTAGTGCAATCTATTATAAATGGGTAGTAAACTTGATCTTATTGCATTTGCGATAATACCAAAACTGGAATTCTGTGGGTTTTTACTTTATTATTATTGTGAAATGTGTGTCCCCTTCACTGAAATCTTCAGTCATATAAAAAAAAAAACCATAAATAATTGTAAGAACCTTCTCTTCTTTCCTTTTTTTTTTTTTTGCTTGTTACTCCGATCTCACTTGTGCAATTTGTGCGTGCAGTGATCATCGTTATTGATTGCTTATTATTATTATTTTTTTGTTGTTTTAAATTTTACAACCTAAAATTTAAAAAAAAATTGAGTGAAAACAAATTTACGTAAATCGGGGACATACTCTATTGAAATATGTTCAGCAACCTACGTAAAAAATATGGCAATAGATAAACTTACCACGTACTACTCGTGTGCCCAATACGATACTTCCCTTTATTTTTTACAGTGTGGCATATGGTTTGGTCAACCAACATTATAATGGTTCATTGGAGATTTAATTAACGGATGCACCGTTTTCAAACTTTTGAATAATTTAAAGTCTTTGTTTAACTGAAAGCGCAACTCTTTTGCATTTACCCATCATTTTCACGATTTCTAAACAAACAAAAAAAAAATATATATATATATATATATATATATATATATATATACATACACACTATAAAAAAAATTTACATCCCTGATATAAATAACGAAACAAAATTTTTCTTTTTGCAGTGCAACGGAAAGGGGTTGCAAGGTAATAATCTCCCAATGACAACTTATAATGCCACTTCTTTTCGCTTATTTACGACTTGCAAAATATCTGTTTATACCTATTCTAGTTATTACTTGAATTTTATGATTTCTGGTTGATTTTTTTTTTTTTTTTTTTTTTTTTTTTTTAAATTTGGAGTCTTGAAGTGTCCCGGTTAATCCGATCCTGGTAAATCAAGAGTCTGCTGTATCTAGTAATTAGAATTTTAATGACAAAGAATGAAGCTTTCAGGGCAAATGGACCCCTTCCTCAGCAAATATACAGATTATAACATATCCTTATATCTATTGAAATTTTATCTATAATGTCCATATTCTGTTATAATCTGTAACGTTTGCTGAGGAAGGGGTCCATTTGCACCAAAAGCTTCATTCTTTGTCATTAAAATTCTAATTACTGGATATATACTATATTATTTTCTTCTTTAAGTCATGGAATCCAGTACCACAGGTCCATTTACATTTATGATTAAAGCTTTTCCCATACTTAACTGTTTTTATTTTTTAAAATTTAAAGCTTAAAGATTGAAACTTCAACTTTAAACTAAAAAAACAACCAAAACTGTTTAAAATTTAAACAATAATGATATGGTAAGGAATACCTAAATATAAGTATCATCAACATATGCATGGTGATCTGCCACTTTTCCAAATAAAAATGTTCACTGATTAATTTTTTTAGATTTTTTACATGGTCCACTACAACAATGTAATCCAGCTCCAATGCTGTTAAAACAATTCAAATGAATTTATTTTTATATATACGTATTTCTTTCTTTTTTTTTTTTTTTTTGTTAGTTGTTGGCGTATTGGCTTCTGTGGCCATAATGCACCTCCCAAAGTTTTTGCATTTTACTCTGATTCAAGCCCGAGACAGGATTCAAACCTGTGACCTTTGGGTTGCCAGGCAGGCACTTTACCCACCTGGCTAGCCTGGTTGACATAAATATGTATTTCAAAAGAAATGCTCATTGACATTGGATGTGCAACAGATTTTACTGTTTCAACCTTGTCCACTCATTTTAATGATTGCTGATTTGCTTCATTATCAATACAGTTAACATTACATGCTTACATATTTACAATAAGTTGATAAACACAGCATATAACAGTAAAATAAGAAAGAACTGCAAATAGAAAAATAAAGAAACAACAAATATCACAATTTTGTTCACTGTTTCATTGTTTCAGTTACTAGTTGAAACTTTCTTTTGGAAATAACTAAAGAGATTAAAGATTTTTAGGATTTTTTGCCTGGTATATTTACAAAAAATAATTATATTTACCCACCTTTTCTCCTGTATAACTAGTTAAAATTGGTAAAACATTTTAAAAATCAAAATGGCTGAGTAGGCATGCATAATACTAGTTATGATTTAACTATAAAAAGATAACAGTAACACATTTTTAAGTATTTACCCAAGTAAACAGAGCTGGAATGGTTGTTTACACTCTAGATGTGACTGCTGTGAGACTGGGGATGTATTCTGTATCTGCTGATCAATACTTTTCCAAAGATCACTCTTTACTAACTGCTCAGAAATATTCATAATGCACTGATATGGATCACCTTTTAATTTCTGTTCACACAGCCTACCACTGCTGTGCATGGTAATGCTTTCATTGTCAGTACTACTGCCATGTTTGGTCTATGGTTGAAACAAAGTAAAAGTATTCATCAATAAATAAACATTCATATTTCCATATTGCAAGCAATATTTTTATTTTTACTATTGTTGTATTTATATAAAATTTAAAATACCAGCTGAAAGAGTTTCAGATAGAGTAGATATTCAAAATCAATAAAAAAAAAAGGATAAATTTTTAAAATTTATATTGCATTAACATCTTTGCTGCCCCTAGATGCATATCTGCCTCTGCTGACAAAATAATGGCGGAAAAAAGTAACAAACACCATCATCTTAGTGATAGAGTGCTGAAGGCAACAGTGGCCGCAAACCCAGTGGATTTAAATATAATACAAGTCTGTATGCCAACAAGCAACTGTGATGATGATGAAAAAGAAACCATGTATGAACAACTGGATGAACTAATAGGTATAGTAAAAGATAAGAAAACCTAATCATAATGGGTGATTTCAATGCAATGGTAGGACGAGGGGCATGTGAAGAAGCAGGACTATTTGGATTTGGAAGAAAAGAAAAAATAAAAGGGGAGAAAGACTATTAGAGTTTTGAAAACAACAAGGATTAATTGTTGGCAACGCACTTTTTGAAGTACCAAAAAGAAGACGCTACACTTGGAAGAATACAGGAAACTTAGAATGATATCAGATTGATTAAGTTCTAGTGAAGAAGAGATAAGAAACCAACTAAAAGTGTGTTTCAGTCAACTGGGAGCAGATATGGAAAGTGATAACTCACTAGTTATTGCAAAATGTGAGCTAAAGCACAAGAAAATACAAAGAATAAAGAGTAAAAGGTGCAATGTGAGACTATTATAGGAACACAAAGTGGAAGAAGAGTTTAAGAAAGAAACAGAAAAAAAAAAAGAAAGACCAGATTGAATGGAAGTTAGCAAAAGAGACTGGAAGGTACAGCGAATGAAGTAATGGGACATATGAGACTACAACCAAGAAAGCCATGGATAACAAGTGAAATTCCCAACCTGATTGTAGAAAGAAATAAAGCCAGAAAGAAGAATACAGCCGAAGGACAAGAACAGTACAGAAGACTAAGAAATAAAATGACCATAAAAGGTCTAATTCATCATACTAAAGACAGCAATTAAGGTTATACCTTTCAAGGTATAAATTCTGCTGCCCAAGTGCCAAAGATACTTTAACAATTAAATGAAATAAACTGACCATAGAATAATAAAGTATCTTGCTACATAAACAGTAGAATTCTTCCCTCACCAAATATAACCTTAATTGCTACATTAGTATCATGCGGTATATTAGTTTTCCTTATCACAGCGGATAAGACAAATATTTCAGTATGATCCTGAGATGAAAAGATGTATAAAAAGTGAGTGAGTTCTCCAACAGCAAATAGCACGGATTAGCAAAATTCAAGACCACACCATCATTTTCTTTGATATAAAAAAGTAGTCTACTCAAAATTCACTCTTAATGACACATTGTCAATGAGACATTTTGCCTTCAAGTTCTGAGGTGTTTGAGAAAAAAGTTGTGGAAAAGATGAAAACCATGGCTGGACAAATGGGTGTTGCATAGTGACAATACACTAGCTCACACTGTAAGCTAGTATTATCAGCTCAACAATTTCTGATGGAGAAACAGCTCCTTCGGGTGGAACATCCTGCCTGTTCTCATTTGATGCCATTTAACATCTTTCTATTCACACGTATTTAAAATTCATGGAAAGAGAGACTTTTTTTTTTTTTTGTCTTTAGAGAAAGTTCATCAATGTACATCCCTAAGGCTTGTCACTGGACATTCCTCCAATGATGATAGCCAAGGCTGCCACTTGGAGTTTAAAACATTGATGAAAACAGTATTTGGGTTCCACTTGTAAATCAAACATGTGGAATTTCAGTTAAGTTCAGTTTTCCCACAATAACCAAATTATTTGAATCTGAACACTGTGGGACCATTAGTAACCTTGGGTGTATGATAAGTTTAAAAATACTACACCTATACCTTGTATGCTGGATATGATCACTCAGGTGTGAATCAGTGTATGTATGCAGAAGTTGAACTGTAGAATTTGTACTGCACAGAGGAAAGGCCAGTCCTCTGTTACGCGAGGCAATACTAAGTGATAGATGACTCATCACCCTGTGTAACACCACTACTTTGCTTAATACAAGCTTGAAATTAAGAAAAACATATCTGGTCTCCAGAGCAACGTTCCAACATCTTTCTACCTCTTATATCGTGCAGTATGGATCATGTCTTTTGAGATTTTGACAGACCTTGTGGCAGACAACATTCAGCAGATTTTGACAGACAACATTACATATATTTTGAAGATAGTAACTCATGACCACCCACTGAGGCATGAACTGGTTTTCATTGACCTTTAGGAAAAAATTTAAGCAAAGCCAAACTTTCTTGATAGCTAATTACAAAGATAGAACATGGTTATGTTTTCAAGGCCATTGTAAAAAAGGATTCTATGACTGTTGAGTATGTAGTCTACCTCATTTTCTTATTAATAATTAAGTGTAATAGAAATCACTGAGTATCCAAGAAATCTCACAATAAGTTCAAATGGTGTTAAATGTCAGTTACTTTATAATTTTGATTTAATAATGAAATGACTGATTTGTGAAAAGAAAACAAAATTTGTGAAAAATATATTGAGATTATATTTCCTTGTAAAATATAATCTCAAATATAACTTCCTCCTACCATACCAAACACATTCTATTCAGAGAGAGAGAGAGAGAGAGAGAGTGTCTTTATTGCAACTAGATGTACATAGACATAAGTGAAGTTGCAACTGTCATCACAGCCAAAGGTGGGGCTCATATCAGAAAAATGTTCTTGTTTATATTCCTGCACAACCACCAAGGCAGTGGCATTTACAATAAATTGTCAATATACATGTTAATCGTATTTAGCAGTAGTGGGCTTGAATCCCGGTCCACTTAAAGAGCACATGCTACTACACTCTCGCTCCTTACCACTCGGCTACGTCAGTGCCACCCTTAGTCTAACAAGAAGACATTAGAAGACTTCTAAGCAATCATGATGCTTAGAAGTATACAGGTCCTGAAGACTTTTCTTCACTTGTTCTCAAAACCTGTATACTTCAATGTAAACTCCTTTTCCGTGTTTCCTTTTTCTACTCTTATTCCACTAATTCCAAAAAAATGGGCAACAACTCTCCCTTCCAGGTTTAATCAGATTGTGCTTACCTCAACTCTTCACAAAGTAATGAAGAAATCCATCAGTAATTATTACACTAGAATAATTATTTCTAATGATTTGCCCTTAGTAACGATAAAGGGTAGATTAACCCAACTCAGAAATAAATAAGAGGAAAATTCACATTTTTATGGTGCATAACATAACTACATATAATTTTAATGACAAGCATTTACATTAGTATTTAAATAAAAATTTGAAATGTTTAACACTTTTGTACTGTCTATGATTGCTGTCCTTTCACGCTTGTGGGGAAAAATCCTGGGGTTCAGTTGTATAGATGGAGGAGGGATAGAGGCATGGATTTTCTTCTCACCTTGATTGAGATTGTCTTTGGTAAGGGTTGCTGGATGAAAACCTGGAGTTTTATTCCAGCAATCTGGATGAAAATGTTTCTTCAAGTCAAGTGGTTTTTTTATCCAATAATGTATAAAAAACTAGCTTGATGCATTATATGTATCTCATCATCATTCTAAGGGCCAAGTCCTGTTGCCATAGAGATCTTTTTTTCTCCACTCATCCTGAATTTGAGCTTTTTGTTTTGCTTCACTGTAGTTCATTCTTGAGAGTCAGAGCACACCATCAAGTGGTGTGATTCTTGGTTGTCTGCTTCTTTTCCCTTCAAGCTGTCCTAGAATGTTTACTATCCATTCACTGTCTCCAAAGATGTCCTAGGAACTACATCTTCCTCTGTCTTTTTGTCTCTCCAGCTGATTTTCATCAATGTTCTCCAGCAAAACATCTCAAATGCTTCAATTCTCTTTGAGTCTGTTGCTGTTATTGACCATGTTTCACAGCCATACAGCAGTATACTCGAATGGGTGCGAGGTTAGCCTGTGCAGACATTGCTCCTTAAAGCTCTTCAAACAGAGAAGTTTTTCCTGATTTATTTTCTGCTTTATTAGTTTAAATTGTCATATTAACTTATTTTCTAGAGTAGCTTTATATTCCTAGTTACGATACTTAGTTTAAAGTTTAACTTAGACAGAGATTTCGTAGATATTACTTAGTATCGGTAACGGTATCAAATCCACGTGTCACAAATTGAACGAGAGGTCTTTTAACCAAATTTAATCGATTTATTAACCAATTGTTATATCAAATTATCTTCTATAAGTAGATTATAGACCTAGTCAGGATCCTTGGTTTATTCTAAATTGAGATAGCAAGATTTCGAAGCTAATCAATACTTACGAGTCCGTAGAAATACCGTTCGTGAATTCCCGCATTTTTACACGATAGCATAAGCTTTTTTTTTTTTTTTTTTTTTTTTTTTATGAGAACCCCAAACACGAGAGGTATTATAACCTATAGTACTTAGTACCGTGCTTGGGTTGGAAGTTGAGAAGACGAAAGAAGATATTTGTTGATATTGGACTTGAACTTCTGTAGATTGTAATTTTCAGGAAATACGTATGAAGGAAGGTTGTTCCAGAAAACGGCAGTTGAATGAATAAATGAGGAAGGTGAAAAGTTGGTTCTGTGGGTTTGAAGTTGGACAGTAAATGGATGCTGACTGGTGGCGGCACGTGTTCGGACTGTTTTGAAAGAGAGAGCGGGAATTATAGAAGCCAATTCAGAAGAACAGTGCCCATGGAAGTATCTGTAGATTTTTTTTTTTTTTTTTTTTTTTTTGGTAGTTGTTGGCGCATCGGCTTCTGTGGCCATATTGCACCTCCCAAGGTTTTTGCAGTACTTTGATCCAAGCCCGAGGCGGGAATCGAACCCGCGACCTTTGGGTTGCCGGGTAGGTGCTTTACCCACTCGGCTAGCCCGGTCGGCTAACCATGGAAGTATCTGTAGAAGAGGCATGCAGCAGAAACAGTGCATCTATGAGAAAGCGAGTGGAGAGACTCTGTTAGAGATGAATCATTAATTAACCTAACTGCCCGCTTCTGAATGGAATCAAGAAGCCTGAGAGAGGTTTTGGGGGCACCACCCCAGATGTGGGAACAATATTCCATGGCAGGGCGGATTTGCGATTTATACAGAGTGAGCAGCTGTTTGGGAGAAAAGTAACGCCGAGAGCGAAAGAGAAAACCAAGTTTTTTAGATGCAGAGGAAGCAATATTTGTAATGTGCTTGTGCCAAGAGAGATTAGAAGTCAGGGTAATCCCCAAAAGAGATATATCATTTTGCCTAGAAATCGGAGTGTCACTAAAGATAAGCATAGGAGCAGAAGAATCCTTTTTGCGAGATATAAGACAAGATTGAGTTTTAGAAGGGTTGAAATCAACTAAGTTGTCTTTGCCCCACTGGAGAATTACCTGAAGATCAGCATTTAAGGAATTGGTAGCAGATTTTCGAGAACTTGAAGCAGATTGAGCTGGACAAAGTTTCTCAAAATGGAAAGTTGAATGCAGTGTGCTATCATCGGCAAAACTATGGATAGGATTTCCAGTCAATGGAAGAAGGTCATTGATATACAAGAGGAAAAGAGTGGGGGAAAGAACTGAACCTTGGGGGACACCGGCATTAGTGGAGAAGTTAGAAGACAGAGAGCCATCTACCATCACCCTCAGTGAGCGATCAGAGAGAAAACTGGATAACCAATTACTAAAAATAGTTGGCAAACCATAAGATGGAAGCTTGTTTAGAAGACCTTTATGCCAAACACGATCAAAAGCCTTTGAGATGTCAAGAGCAACTACTTGTGTTTCACCGAACCTTTCCATTGAATTAGTCCATAAATGGGTAACATAAGCCAGAATATCACCAGTGGATCGACACTGACGGAATCCATACTGGCGATCGTTGATCAGACGGAAGGTTTCTAGGTAGTTTAAGAGTTGGCGGTTAATTGATTTCTCCATTACTTTAGAAAGAGTAGAAGTAATTGCAATGGGACGATAATTGGATGGGAGGGATTTGTCACCCTTTTTAGGAACTGGCTGGATATGAGCAAATTTCCAAGCAGAAGGAAAAACACCTTTGGAATAAGAAAGTGAAAAAAGGCGGCAAAGAATAGGAGTAAGTTCAGGAGCACAGGTTTTGAGAACAAGTGGAGAAATACCATCAGGACCTGGAGCTTTCTTAGCATCAAGATTCATCAAAATCCTTCTGATATCCTTTTGACGGAAGACCACAGGAGGCATTGAATGGAGCGTGTTAGGAATGGTGGGAGGTGTTTTACCAAGATCATTAATACATGAGCTCGAAGAAAAATGGGATGCTAGCAGGTCAGCTTTATCCTTGGCTGAAGTGACAACAGAACCATCTGGTTTGGACAGAGGTGGGAGCAGAGATGGGCAAAAGTTGCGGCCAATAGCTTTGGCAAGAGACCAGAATGCTCGGCTACCATTAGGGCAAGAAGCAAGTTTTCTACTCTTAGCCTGTTCAAACTCTAGTTTGGACTGATTAATAACTGCTTTACAATTGTTGCGAGCTTTGGTGTAGGCAGAAAATGAAACTGAAGAATTAGAAACAAGCCAATTACGATATGCAACGTTCTTCTCTTGGACAGCCTTAGCACATTTATTGGAAAACCAAGGTTTAGATAAAGGACGAGATTTTAAAGTGGAGTGTGGGATAAAGGATTCCATTCCTGCAAGAATAATTTCACTGACACGATCTGAGCAAACGTTGACATCAGAAGTTTTGAAACAGTAATCAGACCAAGGAAAAGAAGAAAAGAAGTCTCGCAGGTCATCCCATTTTGCATTCTTGTAATGCCAAACAATACGAGGTTGGGAATAGCCATGAGATAAAGGTTCCATTGGAGAAGATACAATCACCAAGTTGTGATCTGAAGTGCCTAAAGGACCTCTCACTTCAACCTTGTAATTAGAAGGGTTGTTTGTGAGAAAAAGATCAAGCGTATTGGCTGTATGATTAGGATTGTCCGGTATTCTTGTAGGTAAATGAACAATCTGTGCTAGGTCATTAGTAATTGCAAAAGCCTCAGCATCTCGACCTGCTGGGTCGGTGTGACTAGAAAACGGAAGCCAGCTGGAGTTGTGAACGTTAAAATCACCAAGGAAAATTACCTCACTGTTAGGAAAGTTGGACTGGAGAAAGTCAAGTTGCAAAGAGAGGAAGTCAAAGAGCTCCAAGTGATTAGTGGAGTTGGGAGAACGGTAGAGACAACAGATGAATTTTACACAATGGGGTAGAGAGATTTTAAGCCAGAGAAGATCAAAGAGAGGAGATTCCAAATTGCCAAGTCTCTGACAGGGAATATCAGAACTGACATATGCACAAGTACCACCTTTGAGGCGAAAGGAATCATACAGCAAATAATTTGGATATCTGAGATGAGCAGTAGTTGAATCAACTGATAACTGGGATTCAGTCAGAAAAAGTACATGGGGTTTGGAAGACTGCAAGTGGAAATGGACATCGTTGAGATTAGAATTGAGACCACGTATATTTGTGAAATGAATTAGGAAGTCCTTGGGAGGTTTAGATCTTTTCGCAGATAAGCTTGCTCTATTATTTTGACAATTCATGGTGTATTCAATAGTAAGAAAAAGTGGGTGGGACATGCTGTATGAAGTAATGAAATTTTTGGATATGGCGTACATGTGGTAAGAATATACCCAGATCATTGACATAACGTGGCCTCGACAATGCTCCCCGCATACACACTACTCGGACTCCCTCCAGTCACTATCTGGCAGAGTAGAGGTAGCAAGATTATACACTAGCCGATCCGGAAGCTTCCTAGAGAGTTACCAATAGGTTCAGTCCGGTGTACTAACTAGCAGCCGGCCTGCGAACACCGTTTTAGAGCTGTACCCTCGAAATGTAAGGAATATTGGATCTCGCCACGACATTCATCATAACCTCAAAAATCATCAATCATACTGCATGATGGAAGAGATAGGGAAGGTTTGGCCGGAACTTAGCTCTAGAGACTAAACATGGGTTCCACCACTTCAAGCCTCCAACAAGCAAAGTGGTGGTACTGAACCGGTTGATCAGAGTCATCTACCACCTAGTACTGCCTGGTAACATAGAGGGGCGGCATTCATGGAGGTTATACCCAGGATTACTAACAGTCCCACCATCGTCAAGGTGCAAGCAGAGGATTTGGCTGTCACAGACCACCTGGACTTCGCCAAAATTGAGTCCACTTGACTTGAGTGTCACCCGAATATCAGTTCCATCAGCGTTTTTGATGGAACTGATATTCGGGTTTTGAGACTAAACATGGGTTCCACCACTTCAAGCCTCCAATAAGCAAAGTGGTGGTATTTCACCGGTTGATGAGAGTCATCTACCACCTAGTACTGCCTGGTAACATAGAGGGGCGGCGTTCCTCCATGTGGTGTGGGCGCCACACCTCGACCCCTGCTTACGTTGGTTCACACCTGGGTGGTCACCCACCATGTACTTGTGCATGAAGGTTATACCCAGGATTACTAACAGTCCCACCATCGTGAAGGTGCAAGCAGAGGATTTGGCTGTCATAGCCCGTCCGGACTTCGCCAAAATTGGGTCCACTTTGACTTGAGTGTCACCCGAATATCAGTTCCATCAGCGTTTTAGACTCCCAGGTAGCAAGAACAGCTTGTCTGGCATATCTGAGAGAATGTCTGTGACCACCTCAAGGACCTTAGTGTAGTATACTGCATAATATAATATTGTCAATTAATCAGTAAATCTATTAATCTTGATAAACTTTATTGTCAATTAAATTGTATTTTTAACTCTATAAATATATATAACGACTTAATCGTAACAAATAATTAATACATAACTATAGTGGTACACGTGATACGGAAGTTGTATAAAGGGAACACTAGATACCGAAAAAAAAAAAAAAAAAAATATATATATATATATATATAACATAACTGTTTTGGGATATAACTTAAGGATTTAATTTTTGTTTTAAATTTTATTGAATTAAATTGGAATCATGACTCTGACCAGAGCAGCAAAGCAAAAGGCTCAAGCTAATGGGAGTGCTGTGGTTCAGGGGAGAACTGAGGGGGGCAGTTGCCCTCTGAATCACAGTCTATTAAAATGCACTGTTTGCTTGATGTTTGCGGAGCAGTCGGGTACGGGACATGATACTGCCAAGGGGGATGTCTTTGTGTGTGCACGACGTAAGGAGTGCAAGGAAATCAGGTGACAACTCAGCGTTGTTATGGGCCTTTATGAGACCTTGAAGGACAGGGTGGATGCCCTCGAAGGAAATAAATTGAGGGGCCCATCAAGCTCTCAGCTGCCCACATCAACGCCAGAGCTTGCACTTGGTCATCAGGCAACACAGGGGCAGCCCCCTAGGCAGAATGCGCTGGTCCCACAGGAACTAGTAGTTGTTGGTGACTCTATTGTCAGGGAAACGGGGAACATGCTTTGTAAAAAGGATAGGTGGAATAGGACCAGGGTATGTCTGCCAGGGGCAAAGGTTGATGACGTTGTAGAGCGGATATCATCTTTTAAGGGCACAAAAGGTGATATAGTTGTACACGTTGGCACTAATGATATTAAGAGTAGGAGACCGGCGGAAAAAAAAGTAAAAGTAAAGTGCAGCCATTATCAACCCACTGCAGGGTGGAAGCCTCCTCAACAATTCATGCTGAGGGAAATGGACCATTATCTGCCACGCTGGTCCAGTGCGGGTTGGCAGATCGACCGTATTCAACAGTCAGGGGCTTGAACCCTGGTCTACTCAAAGAGCGGGAGTGCTACTGCACTCCCGCTCCTGCCCACTCGGCTACGGAGGCCTACGAGACCGGCGGAATTACTTAGCAAGTACAGGTCACTGTTGAAAAAAAGCCGTGAATTAGGGTTGAACTTGAAAGTGTTTGCAATTCTGCCCAGACACGATAGGAGGGAGTATATGATGAGAGCCTTGTCGATCAATTATGCCCTGGAGGGATTGTGCAAGGCTCAAGGGGTAGAATTTTTTTTCAGCCTGGACTGTACTTGTTAACAGGAGAGATTGCTTCTACAGGGATGGGATACACTTAAATAGAAAGGGTGCAAGAATTTTTGCTGATGCTGTCGAGGCAGTGTTAGGTGGGTCGGAAAACTGCTAGTTGGGGGGGATACAAGGACTAATAGATTAACAGTAGCCACTGGCAGAGGTGGAAGTGATTCTTGCACTGCTTCTATTCAAATGAGCAGAAGTCTGAAAAACAAGATGCAGGATATTTCAGAGACTGCTGGTAGTCATTGCGTTACAAGTAAACACATGGGTTGTGTTAGGGTAGCTAAGAATAGAAACAGGTGCATGTATACCTGCGTGTACACCAATGCTAGGAGTTTGGTAAATAAATTTGATGAATTTGAGGTATTGCTCAAAACATCAAAGGCAGATATTGTTGGGATATCAGAGACGTGGTGTCACACAGATATAAGTAATGCGGAACTGGAATTTGGGGAATACAATGTATATAGAAAGGATAGACAGGACAGGAGGGGAGGAGGGGTTATGCTATTAATTAAGAAACACATAAAGTCAAAGGAAGTGAAGCCAGTTGACATCGATGGACAGGGCAGTGTCGAGTCAGTTTGGTGTGACATAAGCATAGGGAAATCAAAATTGAGAGTAGGAGTGTGCTATAGGCCTAATGACTCTGATGAGTATAATAATATATTGTACAGGGAAATAGAGTGGGCCAGTAAATCAGAGAGTCTTATAATGGGGGATTTTAATTTCCCAGATATTGACTGGAATTTGTGGGTTGGTCACTCGCACACTAGCAAGGCTTTTGTGGATTTATTGGATGATTGTTTTCTACATCAGCATGTTCGTGAGGCAAAAGAGGGAGCAATACTCTTGATCTGATTATCAGTAGTGATTCTTCATGCATTAAGAACCTGCAGATAAATGAACCACTAGGTGGCAGTGATCACAGTGTGTTGAAGTGGGATTTACTCAAGGAGGTAACTACCATCAGAGGTAAAGGGAAGGGTTTTTGTTTTCGTAAAGGCGACTATGATGGTCTGAGACAGTATTTAAATTCTATACAGTGGGACCAATTGATGATGTTACCAACAGCAAACTCAAAATGGGAAGCATTCAAGGAATTAATCTTGGTGGCTACCAGGCTTTACATACCAACTAAGAAATATTGTTCAAGGTTTAGGCCTAAATGGTTGTCAGATGGACTAATGAGACATGTGGCAGAGAAGAAAAATGCATGGGATACATACAAATTAATGGGTGACATGGAAGCCTATGATAGATATAAGTTGGTCTGTAACCAAGTCACAAAGGAGATTAGGCAGGCAAAGGCAGACTACGAAAAATCCTTGGCAAAGGATGCAAAGAAAAACAGAAAGGAGTTCTTTACATACTTGAACTCGAGAAGGAAAGGGATGAATCAGATTGGTCCACTGGATATTGATGGTTCAACAGTTGAGGATCCCGCTCAGGTGGCTAACAATCTAAACGAGTATTTTGCATCTACATTCACGCATGAGGAGTTATTCAGGAAGGAGAATGATGTAGGTAAAGTAAACATTGGCAGTGAGCTGGATGATTTTGTAATAACTGAGAGGAAAGTGGAGGAGAGATTGTTGAGGATAAACATAAAAAAGGCACCTGGGGTGGATGGGATCTATCCAGTTATATTAAAGGAGGCAGCAAAGGAAGTATGCAAACCCCTAGCCATAATTATGAGAGCTTCTTTGGACTCAGGGGAGGTACCCATACACTGGAGATGTGCAAATGTAACCCCAATTCACAAAGGAGGATCAAAGGCTGACACAAGTAATTATAGACCTGTTAGTTTAACTTCTGTTCCAGGTAAATTAATGGAGGCACTGGTTAAAGAAGCACTGCAGGATCATCTAGACAAGAATTCAGTTATAGCTCAGACGCAGCATGGTTTTGTTAAGGGCAGGTCTTGCCTGACCAATTTGATTGGATACTATGATGTAGTCACAAAAGAACTGGATGCAGGGAATAACTTTGATATTATATATTTGGATCTTAGAAAGGCTTTTGATACTGTTGCACATGGTAGACTGCTGCACAAATTGGAGCAGTGTGGCATTGGAGGCAAATTGCTGCTATGGATAAGGGGATGGTTGAGTGGCAGAAGACAGAGAGTGGTAATCAATGGACACTGCTCAACGTGGACTAATGTTATTAGTGGAGTTCCTCAAGGTTCAGTGTTGGGTTCATTGTTGTTTTCGGTGTTTATGAATGATACTGATGATGGGATATCAAGTTTAATGTCTAAGTTTGCAGATGATACAAAGGTTGGCAGGGTCGTTAAGGACACTACTGATGCTATGCTGCTGCAACAGGATCTGGAAAGGTTGAACAGATGGGCTGAGAGGTGGCAAATGAAGTTTAACATTGACAAATGTAAAGTACTACATATGGGTAACAGTAACCCCAGAGCAATGTATCAACTCTGCGGTACTACACTGACAGTGGTGGAGAATGAAAAGGACCTGGGGGTAATTGTGCAGGCAGATATGAAGTTCTCTGAGCAGTGCAGACGAGCTGCAAGAGTAGCTCATGGTGTCTTGTCAATGATATACAGGAATTTTTCTAGCAGGGATAAGGAGGTGATTATTCCCTTGTATAAGGCAATGGTTAGGCCACATCTTGAGTACTGTATACAGGTCTGGAGGCCTCATTTCAAGAAGGATGTAGAGCTGCTGGAATGGGTACAGAGAAGGGCAACAAGATTAGTAAATGGAACAAAGGGTTGCTCTTACAAAGAAAGGCTTAAGTTTTGCAAATTACAGAGTCTGGAGACTAGGCACCGGCGAGGTGATCTGATAGAGGTGTATAAGGCTTTGAATGGTTTGAGCATGCTCAATGCCAATGGGATTCTTCATCTTTCTCAGAATAATCACCTCAGAGGGCATAAATTCAAATTGAGGAAGGACGGATGTCGGATAGATGTGCGGAAATTTGCCTTTGGCCAGCGGGTGGTTGGTTGGTGGAACCGACTTCCATCACTTTTTTGTGAAGTTGATAGCCTAAACAAATTTAAAGCTCAACTGGACAGGTATTTCGAACGAACGGAGGGGTGAAATGGGAGAGGGTTTTTTTTTTTTTTTTTTTTTTTTGGCTGATGCTGGATAAGCTTGCTTTCTTGCATCATATGCCTCTACTAATGCTAATGCTAATGCTATATAGGTTTTCATGAATCTCTACCCCACATTTCTTTGTTTATCTTGCTTGTAATAAATGATTTCTTTTTCCTAAGTGCTTCTTTTGCTATTGCAATTCTTCTTTTTATTTCTAAATGCTTTTGCCATCCTTTTCTATGTTGTTTTTGAGATATACAAATGAACTTACTTGTTCAATTTCCTTGTTATCTATTTCTACCTTGTCTGTTTTTCTTTGACTTTCTTTTCTGGCAACCATTAATTTTGTCTTTTTTGTGTTAATTTTGAAACCATATTCTAAGAAAACTTTTTCCATTACTTCTGTTGTTTTTCAACTCTTATTCACTTTCTGCTAGTGCCAATATATCATCTGCAAAACTTATGAATTGCACCTGCTCCTATGTTTATTCCTTTGGTTTTACATTTCACTTTCTCTAGAGCATCCTCCATGTACAAGTTAAATAGTGATGGTGATAACACACACCCCTGCCTAACTCCTTTTCTTATCTTGGCTATTATTTTATTATTTTGAAATTCAATTTTTGGTGTTTGATTTTCATATAATTTTTTGATGGCTTGTCAATATCTCCAACCAAACTAGGCCTTCTTCATGACTCTGAAAAGTTTCTCCCATAGAACACTGTCAAACACTTTTTCTAGATCAATAAAAGCTGTGTGTGGTTTTGTTTATGATTATTCTTCGAACTACAATTGTGCATAACACTAAGATGGCTTCTTGTGTTCCTCTATTTCTAAAACCGATTGCTTTTAAAAACTGTTCTGTTTTCGGTTTAATTCGGTGTTTTATGTTCAAAAGTATTTTGGATGCGTGGCTAAGCAGATTGATGGTTTGTTAGTTTTTACACTCTGTCACATTTCCTCTTTTCGGCAATGTCACTGTCTGGCTTTGAAAAAAAGTCATCCACATCTTTTCCTTCTTTATCAAGTGGTGTGATATGATATTGAACATTTCTTCTTTCTTTGTTTTGTCTCCTCCTTTTATAGTCCTTTTATTTATGGTCTTCCAGGTCTAATTCATCATTCATCAAAAGAATGCTATTGTGTAATAGTATTCTTTTTTACAATGGCCTCAAAAACATAACCATGTTCTATCTTTGTAATTAGTTATCAAGAAAGTTTGGCTTTGCTTGAATTTTTTCCTAAATGTACCTAAAGCAAACCAGTTCATGACTCAGTGGGTGGTCATGAGTTACTACCTCCATACAGGCCTTCTCCATTTCAAGAATGATGATTGAAATTTTGATAAACACTTATTATCCATCCCCACCAGTATTGTTCTACCAGTATTTTAATAATTGCTCTACAACTGATTCAAATGAGTTTGCATTTTTTTCAAATTTTCATCAGTTTTTGTTGTCATTTCCTGGCTGGATAAATATATATATATATATATTTTTATGAGAAACCCAAGCACAAGAGGTATTAGAACCTATAGTACTTAGTACCATACATGGGTTGAAGGTTAAGAAGATTAAAGAAGATATTTGTTGACACCAGACTTGAATTTTGGTAGATTGTAATTAATAGATTATATTACAATCTATTAATATAATTAATAGATTGCAATTTTCAGGAAATACATATAAAGAAAGGTTGTTCCAGAAAATGGAAGTTGAATGAATAAATGAGAAAGAAGAAAAGTTGGTTCTGTGAGTTTCAAGTTGGACAGTAAAAGGATGTTGACTGGTTGCAGCACATGTTCAGACTGGTTTGGAAGAGAGCCCGAATTATAGAAGCCAATTCAGAAGAAAGTGCCCATAGAAGTATCTACATAAAAGGTATGCAGCAGAAACAGAATGTCTATGAGACAGAGAGTGCAGAGACTTTGTTAGAGATCAGTCATTAATTAACCTACCTACCCTCTTTTGAATGGAATCTAGAAGCCTGAGAGAGGTTTTGGGACACTGTCCCATATGTGGGAAATATAATTCATGGTAGGAACAGATTTGTGATTTGTACAGATTGAATGGCTGTTTGGAAGTAAGTAACGCCAACAGCAAAAGAGAAAACCCAAGTTTTTTAGATGCAGAGGAAGCAATATTTGTAATGTGCTTAAGCTAAGAGAGATTAGAAGTCAGGGTAATCTGAATATATATATATGATCTTGACTAGAAATCAAAGTATCATCAAAGATAAGCACAGGAGCAGAAGAATCCTTTTTGTGAGATATAAGACAGGACCGGGTTTTAGAAAGATTGAAATTAATTAGCATAGGCACATGATGCAAGAAAGCAAGCTCATATAGCATCAGCCAAAAAAAAAAAAAAAAAAAAAACTTTATTTCACCCATCCACTTGCTCCAAATGTTTGTCAAATTCTTCTGCCTTGAATCTATTTAAGCTATCAACTTCTACAATGACAGATGGAAGTTTGTTCCAGGAATCAACCACCTGCTGACTAAAGGCAAACTTCCGCACATCTATCTTATAACCATCTTTCCTCAATTTGAATTTATGCCCTCTCAGGCGGTTAATCTGAGCAAGAGGAAGAATCCCAAAAGCATTGAGCATGCTCAAACCATTCAAGGCTTTATACGCCTCAATCAGATCACCTCGCAGGTGCCTCGTCTCCAGACACTGTAATTTGCAAAACTTAAGCCTTTCTTCGTAAAAGCAAACCTTTGTTCCATTCACTAATCTTGTTGACCTTCTCTGTACTCATTCCAACAGCTCTACATCCTTCTTAAAATGAGGCCTCCAGACCTGTATACAGTACTCAAGGTGTGGCCTGACCATTGCCTTATACAAGGGGATAACACCTCCTTATCCCTGCTAGAAAAATTCCTCTTTTTATCACTGACAAGACACTATGAGCTACTCTTGCAGACTCTCTGCACTGCTCAGAAAACTTCATATCTGCCTGCACAATTACCCCCAGGCCCTTTTCATTCTCTACCACTGTCAGTGTGGTACCACAGAGTTGATACGTTACTCTGGGATTACTGCTTCCCATATGTAGTACTTTACACTTGTCAATGTTAAACTTCATTTGCCACCTCACAGCCCATTTGCTCAACCTTTCCAGATTCTGTTGCAGCAGCATACTGTCAGTAGTGTCCTTAACAACCCTGCCTACCTTTGTATCATCTGCAAACTTGGACATTAAGCTTGATATACCATCATCAATATCATTTATAAATACAGAAAACAACAATGGACCCAACACTGAACTCTGAGGGACTCCATTAATAACATTAGTCCACAATGAGCAGTGTCCATTGATTACCACTCTGTCTTATCACCCTCAACCATCCCTTTATTCATAGCAACAATTTGCCTCCATTACCACACTGCTCCAATTTGTGCAGCAGTCTTCCATGTGCAACAGTATCAAAAGCATTTCTAAGATCCAAATATATAATATCAAAGTTATTCCCTGCATCCAGTTCTTTTGTGACTGCATCATAGTACCCAATCAAATTGGTCAGGAAAGACTTTCCCTCGAAAAAACCATGCTGTGTCCAAGCTATAACTGAAGTCTTGTCTAGATGATCCTGCAGTGCTTCTTTAACCAGTGCCTCCATTAATTTTCCTGGAACAGAAGTTAAACTCACAGGTCTATAATTACTTTTCTCAGCCCTTGATCCTCCTTTGTGAATTGGGGTCACATTTGCACATCTCCAGTCTATGGGTATCTCCCCTGATTCCAAAGAGGCTCTCATAATTATGGCTAAGGGTTTGCTTACTTCCTCTGCTGCCTCCTTTAATATAACTGGATAGATCCCATCCACCCCAGGTGCCTTTTTTATGTTTATCCTCAACAATTTCTCCTCCACTTTCCTCTCAGTTATTACAAATCATCTAGCTCACTGCCTGAGTTCACTTCACCTCTGACATTCCCCTTCCTGAATAACTCCTCATGTGTGAATGTAGATGCAAAATACTCGTTTAGTTTGTTAGCCACCTGAGCAGGATCATCAACAGTTGAACCATCAATATCCACTGGACCAATCTGATTCATCCCTTTCCTTCTAGAGTTTACATAAGTAAAGACTCTTTTCTGTTTTTCTTTGCATTCTTTGCCAAGGATTTCCAATAATCTGCCTTTGCCTGCCTAATCTCCTTTGTGACTTGGTTACAGACCAGCTTATATCTATCATAGGCTTCCATGTCACCCATTAATTTATATGTATCCCACATTTTTCTTCTCTGCCATATGTCTCTTTAGTTCATCTGACATCCATTGAGGCCTAAACTTTGAACAATATTTTTTAGTTGGTATGTAAAACCTAGTAGCCTCCAAGATAAATTCTTTGAATACTTCCCATTTTGAATTTGCTGTTTGTAACATCATCAGTTTGTCCCACTGTATAGAATTTAAATACTGTCTCAGACCATCGTAGTCGCCTTGACGAAAGCAAAAACCCTTCCCTTTACCCCTGATGGTAGTTACCTCTTTGAGTAAATCCCACTTCAGCAGACTGTGATTACTGCTACCTAGTGGTTCCTTTATCCACAGATTCTTAATGCATGAAGAATCACTACTGATAATCAGATCAAGATTATTACTCCCTCTAGTTACCTCCCGAACATGCTGATGTAGAAAACAATCATCCAATAAATCCACTAAAGCTTTGCTAGTGTGTGAGTGACCAACCCACAAATTCCAGTCAAAAATTATCTGGGAAATTAAAATCCCCCCAATATAAGACTCTCTGATTTACTGGCCCATTCTATTTCCCTGTACAGTTTCTTTTTATACTTAGAGTCATTAGGCCTATGGCACACTCCTACTCTCAATTTTGATCTCCCACTGCACTGTCCAGCGATGTCAACTGGCTTCACTTCCTTGGATTTTATGTGTTTCTTAACTAATAGCATAACCCCTCCTCCCTTCCTATCCTGTCTATCCTTTCTATATACATTGTATTCCCCAAATTCCAGTTCCGCATTACTTATATCTGTGTGACACCACATCTCTGATATTCCAACAATATCTGCCTTTGATGTTTTGAGCAATACCTCAAATTCATGAAATTTATTTACCAAACTCCCAGCATTGGTATACATTCAAGTATACATGCACCTGTTCCTATTCTTAGCTACCCTAACACAACCCATGTGTTTACTTGTACTGCAATGACTCCCAGCAGTCTGAAATACCCTGCATCTTGTTTTCCAGGCTGCTGCTCATTCCAATAGAAGCAGTGCAAGAATCACTTTCACCTCTGCTAGTGGCTACTGTTAATCTATTAGTCCTTGTATCTCCCTAAGCTAGCAGTTTTCCGACCCACCTAACACTGCCTTGATAGCATCAGCAAATATTCTTGCACCCTTTCTATTTAAGTGTATCCCATCCCTGTAGAAGCCGTCTCTCCTGTTAACAAGTACAGACCAGGCTGAAAAAAATTTTACCCCTAGAGCCTTGCACAATCTTTCCAGGACCGAATTGATCGACAAGGCTCTCAGCGTATACTCCCTCCTATCGTGTGTGGGCAGAATTGCAGACACTTGCAAATTCAACCCTAATTCACAGCTTTTTTTCAACAGTGACCTGTACTTGTTAAGGTCACCGTTTCATTAAACAGTGAAAAGTCTGCTTCTAATTTCAATAAAGTTGATCACACTTACTGCATCTTTAAAAATTTCACGCAAATCAGTTTGCATTTCCTTTGTTACTAATGCTTCCCTATGTATAATGCAATGATTAACAACTGTATTTGGAGCAATTTTCTTTACTTTGCCTTTTAAACCTTTATTTAATGCAGACATCAGTACAAATCGCAACACAGTTGTTCCAACTGATGATGTTACCAACAGCAAATTCAAAATGGGAAGCATTCAAAGAATTAATTTTGGAAGCTACTAGACTTTTCATACCAACAAAGAAATATTGTTCAACATGTGACAGAGAAGAAAAATGCATGAGATACATATAAAGTAACATGTGACACAGAAGCCTATAATAGTTATAAGCTAGTCTGTAACCAAGTTACAAAGGAGGTTAGGCAGGCGAAGGCAGATTATGAGAAATCTTTGGCAAAGGACACAAAGAAAAACAGCAAAGAGGAGACCGGCGGAATTACTTAGCAAGTACAGGTCACTGCTGAAAAAAAGCCGTGAATTAGGGTTGAACTTGAAAGTGTCTGCAATTCTGCCCAGACACGATAGGAGGGAGTATATGATGAGAGCCTTGTCGATCAATTCGGCCCTGGAGGGATTGTGCAAGGCTCAAGGGGTAGAATTTTTTTCAGCCTGGACTGTACTTGTTAACAGGAGAGATTGCTTCTACAGGGATGGGATACACTTAAATAGAAAGGGTGCAAGAATTTTTGCTGATGCTGTCGAGGCAGTGTTAGGTGGGTCGGAAAACTGCTAGTTGGGGGGGATACAAGGACTAATAGATTAACAGTAGCCACTGGCAGAGGTGGAAGTGATTCTTGCACTGCTTCTATTGATATGAGCAGAAGTCTGAAAAACAAGATGCAGGATATTTCAGAGACTGCTGGTAGTCATTGCGGTACAAGTAAACACATGGGTTGCGTTAGGGTAGCAAAGAATAGAAACAGGTGCATGTATACCTGCGTGTACACCAATGCTAGGAGTTTGGTAAATAAATTTGATGAATTTGAGGTATTGCTCAAAACATCAAAGGCAGATATTGTTGGGATATCAGAGACGTGGTGTCACACAGATATAAGTAATGCGGAACTGGAATTTGGGGAATACAATGTGTATAGAAAGGATAGACAGGACAGGAGGGGAGGAGGGGTTATGCTATTAATTAAGAAACACATAAAGTCCAAGGAAGTGAAGCCAGTTGACATCGATGGACAGGGCAGTGCCGAATCAGTTTGGTGTGACATAAGCATAGGGAAATCAAAATTGAGAGTAGGAGTGTGCTATAGGCCTAATGACTCTGATGAGTATAATAAGATATTGTACAGGGAAATAGAGTGGGCCAGTAAATCAGAGAGTCTTATAATGGGGGATTTTAATTTCCCAGATATTGACTGGAATTTGTGGGTTGGTCACTCGCACACTAGCAAGGCTTTTGTGGATTTATTGGATGATTGTTTTCTACATCAGCATGTTCGTGAGGCAACAAGAGGGAGCAATACTCTTGATCTGATTATCAGTAGTGACTCTTCGTGCATTAAGAACCTGCAGATAAATGAACCACTAGGTGGCAGTGATCACAGTGTGTTGAAGTGGGATTTACTCAAGGAGGTAACTACCATCAGAGGTAAAGGGAAGGGTTTTTGTTTTCGTAAAGGCGACTATGATGGTCTGAGACAGTATTTAAATTCTGTACAGTGGGACCAACTGATGATGTTACCAACAGCAAACTCTAAATGGGAAGCATTCAAGGAACTAATCTTGGAGGCTACCAGGCTTTACATACCAACTAAGAAATATTGTTCAAGGTTTAGGCCTAAATGGTTGTCAGATGAACTAATGAGACATGTGGCAGAGAAGAAAAATGCATGGGATACATATAAATTAATGGGTGACATGGAAGCCTATGATAGATATAAGTTGGTCTGTAACCAAGTCACAAAGGAGATTAGGCAGGCAAAGGCAGACTACGAAAAATCCTTGGCAAAGGATGCAAAGAAAAACAGAAAAGAGTTCTTTACATACTTGAACTCGAGAAGGAAAGGGATGAATCAGATTGGTCCACTGGATATTGATGGTTCAACAGTTGAGGATCCTGCTCAGGTGGCTAACAATCTAAACGAGTATTTTGCATCTACATTCACGCATGAGGAGTTATTCAGGAAGGAGAATGATGTAGGTAAAGTAAACATTGGCAGTGAGCTGGATGATTTTGTAATAACTGAGAGGAAAGTGGAGGAGAGATTGTTGAGGATAAACATAAAAAAGGCACCTGGGGTGGATGGGATCTATCCAGTTATATTAAAGGAGGCAGCAAAGGAAGTATGCAAACCCCTAGCCATAATTATGAGAGCTTCTTTGGACTCAGGGGAGGTACCCATAGACTGGAGATGTGCAAATGTAACCCCAATTCACAAAGGAGGATCAAAGGCTGACACAAGTAATTATAGACCTGTTAGTTTAACTTCTGTTCCAGGTAAATTAATGGAGGCACTGGTTAAAGAAGCACTGCAGGATCATCTAGACAAGAATTCAGTTATAGCTCAGACGCAGCATGGTTTTGTTAAGGGCAGGTCTTGCCTGACCAATTTGATTGGATACTATGATGTAGTCACAAAAGAACTGGATGCAGGGAATAACTTTGATATTATATATTTGGATCTTAGAAAGGCTTTTGATACTGTTGCACATGGAAGACTGCTGCACAAATTGGAGCAGTGTGGCATTGGAGGCAAATTGCTACTATGGATAAGGGGATGGTTGAGTGGCAGAAGACAGAGAGTGGTAATCAATGGACACTGCTCAACGTGGACTAATGTTATTAGTGGAGTTCCTCAAGGTTCAGTGTTGGGTCCGTTGTTGTTTTCGGTGTTTATGAATGATATTGATGATGGGATATCAAGCTTAATGTCCAAGTTTGCAGATGATACAAAGGTTGGCAGGGTCGTTAAGGACACTACTGACGCTATGCTGCTGCAACAGGATCTGGAAAGGTTGAACAGATGGGCTGAGAGGTGGCAAATGAAGTTTAACATTGACAAATGTAAAGTACTACATATGGGAAACAGTAACCCCAGAGCAACGTATCAACTCTGCGGTACTGCACTGACAGTGGTGGAGAATGAAAAGGACCTGGGGGTAATTGTGCAGGGAGATATGAAGTTCTCTGAGCAGTGCAGACGAGCTGCAAGAGTAGCTCATGGTGTCTTGTCAATGATATACAGGAATTTTTCTAGCAGGGATAAGGAGGTGATTATTCCCTTGTATAAGGCAATGGTTAGGCCACATCTTGAGTACTGTATACAGGTCTGGAGGCCTCATTTCAAGAAGGATGTAGAGCTGCTGGAACGGGTACAGAGAAGGGCAACAAGATTAGTAAATGGAACAAAGGGTTGCTCTTACGAAGAAAGGCTTAAGTTTTGCAAATTACAGAGTCTGGAGACTAGGCACCGGCGAGGTGATCTGATAGAGGTGTATAAGGCCTTGAATGGTTTGAGCATGCTCAATGCCAATGGGATTCTTCATCTTTCTCAGAATAATCACCTCAGAGGGCATAAATTCAAATTGAGGAAGGACGGATGTCGGATAGATGTGCGGAAATTTGCCTTTGGCCAGCGGGTGGTTGGTTGGTGGAACCGACTTCCATCACTTGTTGTTGAAGTTGATAGCCTAAACAAATTTAAAGCTCAACTGGACAGGTATTTCGAACGAACGGAGGGGTGAAATGGGAGTGGGTTTTTTTTTTTTTTTTTTTTTGGCTGATGCTGAATAAGCTTGCTTTCTTGCATCGTATGCCTCTACTAATGCTAATGCTAATGCTAAAGAGTTCTTTACTTATGTAAACTCTAGAAGGAAGGGGATGAATCAGATTGGTCCACTTGATATCGATGGTTCAACTCTTGATGATCCTGCTCAGGAAGCTAACAAACTAAATGAATATTTTGCATCTACATTCACACATGAGGAGTTATTCAGGGAGGGGAATGCTAGAGGTGTATTCAACTCTGGCAGTAAGCTAGATAATCTTGTAATAACTGAAAGTAAAGTGGAGGAGACATTGTTGAAGATAAACATAAGAAAGGCACCTGTGGTGGATGGAATGTATCCAGTTATATTACAGGAGACGGCAAAGGAAGTAAGCAAACCCATAGCCCTAATTATGAGAATTCCCCTGGACTCAGGGGAGGTACCCATGTATTGGAGATGTGCAAATGTGACCGCAATCCACAAAGGAGGATCAAAGGGGGACACAGGTAATTACAGACCTGTTAGTTTATCTTCTGTTCCAGGGAAATTAATGGAGGCACTGTTAAAGAAGCATTGCAGGATCATATAGACAAGACTTCAGTTATAGCTTGGACACAGCATGGGTTTGTTAAGGGGAAGTCTTGTCTGACGAATCTGATTGGATACTATGATGTAGTCACAAAGGAACTGGATGCAAATAATAACTTTGATATCATATATTTGGATAGGTTTGCAGATGATACAAATGTTGGCAGGGTTGTTAATGACACTACACTGCTGCAAAACAGGATCTAGAAAAGTTGAGCAGATGGGCTGAGAGGTGGCAAATGAAGTTTAACATTGACAAATGTAAAGTACTACATATGGGAAGCAGTAATTTCAGAGTAACGTATCAACTCTGTGGTACCACACTGACAGTGGTAGAGGATGAAAAAGACCTGAGGGTAATTGTGCAGGCAGATATGAAGTTTTCTGAGCAGTGCAGACGGTCTGCAACAGTAGCTCATGGTGTCTTGTCAATGATATACAGGAAGTTTTCTAGCAGGGATAAGGAGGTGATTATCCCCTTGTATAATGCAATGGTCAGGCCACACCTTGAGTACTGTATACAGGTCTGGAGGCCACATTTTAAGAAGGATGCAGAGCTGTTGGAACGAGAACAGAGAAGGGCAACAAGATTAGTGAACAGAATAATGGGTTGCTCTTATGAAGAAAAGCTTAAGTTTTGAAAATTACAGTGTCTGGAGACTAGGCACCTGTGAGGTGATCTGATTGAGGTGTATAAAGCCTTGAATGGTTTGAGCATGCTCAATGCTTTTGGGATTCTTCCTCTTGCTCAGAATAATCGCCTGAGAGGGCATAAATTCAAATTGAGGAAAGATGTTTATAAGATAGATGCGCAGAAGTTTGCCTTTAGCCAGCAGGTGGTTGATTGCTGGAACAAACTTCCATCTGTCGTTGTAGAAGTTGATAGCTTAAATAGATTCAAGGCAGAACTTGACAAACATTTGGAGTGAGGGGATGGGTGAAATCAGGGTGTTTTTTTTTTTTTTTTTTTTGGCTGATGCTATATAAGCTTGCTTTCTTGCATCATGTGTCCTTGCTAATACTAATACTAAAGTTAGATGGCCTGATGTAGCCGAGTGGTCAGGAGCGCGGGTGCAGTAGCACACACTCTGAGTGGCCCGGGATTCGAGCCCACGACTGCTAAATACGATTAACATTTGTATTGATTGATTTATTGTAAACTCCACTGACCTGGTGGTCGTGCTGGAGTATAAACAAGAACATTATTTGTTTGAAAGAAAACATTTATAACGTCAAAAATCTTCTGGCCTGTTGTTCTTCCTTCCAAAGCTTTTCAAAATAGAAAATCCTCCGAAATATCCCTCTTATAGCAGTATCTGAGATATACAATAAGTTGAGGAAGGTTTGAAATATCTAACTGTTCATCTGATGGTTCATCTAACTGCAATGCAAAAATTGGATTTTCTCTCAATTGATTTAATAAACTGAATTTTATGTTGTCTGATGTTTTTTTATGTTTTATGTTCTGGACAGTGGAATGGTTTTTAAATTGTTACTGTACATTTCCCCATGCATAATTGAAATAATTTTGATTGCAGCAAGAAGGATGCACTGAATTATGAAGCAGAATAAAGCTTGTGTGCAACACACTTGCTATGCACATTTACTGCTACCGCACATTCGCACCTCTGGCCTTTAGGCAATACAGTACAGGCAATTTGAGAATTTGTGCTGTAGGAAGCACGAATTAAAAGTTAAAGGGATTACCGTGGGGGATTAATTCAGTAGTATTTCTCAGTACTACTTAGAATTTGAGTAGGACTGAGAAGTATTAATACATGCTGAGTAGTCTCACTAGTCAGCTGCTTTTCGTGTATCCATAGCCAGTGAGCAAATTAAGGCGTATTCTCAACGCTGTAGGCAGTAGGATTCATTTGTATCTCAGACTTAGTTCGGGTAGCAAGGTCTCTACACCTACAGTATTGAAAAAGCAATTTTAACAACAGGTTTTTAGCTTTTATGTACACAAAAAATATATTTATTTAAAAATTTCCGCAACCCCTTTAATTTATCCCGCGACCCCTCAGGGGGTCGTGCCCCACAGTTTGTGCACCACTGTCCTAGACTATCTAGCAGCCAGTCTACAAACACTGTTTAAGAGCTGTACCCTCAAAATATAAAGCAGATTGGATCTCGCCAGGATGTTCGTCATAACCTCAAAAGACACCAATCATACTGCATGATGGAAGAGATGTGGGAGGTTGCCAGAGCTTTGCTCTGAAGAGTAAACATGAGTCCCACCACTTCAAGCCTCCAATAAGCAAAGTGGTGGTATTGCACTGGTTGATGAGAGTCATCTGTCACCTAGTATTGCCTGGTAACACAGAAGGCAGCATTCTTCCGTGTGGTGTGGGCACCACACCTCAACTGCTGCTTACATCAGTTTGCACCTGGGTAGTCACCTCCAGTATACTAGGTGCCATATTTCAGGCCTAGCACATGGGGTTTATACCCAGGGTTACTAACAATTCCACTATTATGACGATGCAAGCAGAGGAATTGACTGTCACAGACCAACCGGCCTTTGCCGAAATTCAGTCCACATGACTTGTGTATCACCCAAATATCAGTTCCATCAGCATTTTAGACTCTTAGGTAGGAAGCCCAGATTCAAATATCTGAGAGAATGTTTGTGGCAGTTTCAAGGACCAAACTGTCAAAAGTATTTCTTGTCTCTTAGAAAATTGTTTGTAGCAGGATGAGGGATGCAAATGCATCCCTCATCCTGCATAAACAACTTATAAAATATTTAACTTTCAATAGTGGTTTCCTCAATTTATCTAGAAATTTAAGGTTCATGCCACTATTTCATAAATTTTTCAGAAATTTTCAATTTTTGAAGCTAAAACAAATTTAATTTAATATTGTGAGGCTTACAATAAATGCACAACAATTTGTAATTGCAATTGCTGTAATGACAGATGTTATTTGGTTTTTAGGAGCATTAGCAACTAAGGCCATATTGCTCCGGGACAGATGTTTATTTGGAGCATTAGCAACTAAGGCCATATTGCTCCGGGGATATGCGGTGGTCATTCCCTGACCTTTCCACATCCTCCGTATTTGGTGGTCACGGGCGAACCTCGGTCTAATCAAGAAGCATGTGCTTCGCACTGCTGCTCCTGCCCACCTGGCTACGGAGGTGCCAATGACAGATGAAGAAACATAATACATATGCAGCTCTTTACTGTGAGCATTCCTGGAACTTTCTAGTCACATCTCATATATCATCAAAGCTGTATGACTGCCATTCCTAGGCACCAGTTAATCCTAACTATTCATTGCCTTGGATACATGCATGACAATCCTTTAAGTGAAACAATATTCACTTACCTTTAAATTTAATTAATAAAATTTAGTAAGCAGTTTGTTGACAATATATTACACAAATAAATGTATAATGGATTGAATATAAATAATTCTGGAAAAGTTAATATACTAAAATTAAGAAGTTAAGTTTTAAATATCATACATTAAAATTTACTACAGTTCATTTTCAGAGAACCTAGCTGCGGAAGAACCACAGCACTACCAATTCCTTGTCACCAGGGGACTCTGGGATTTCAGAAATGATATATTCAGTGTTTATAAATTTGACTTTATTCATCAATCAGTTATCTGGGTAAGAACTAATTTATTTCAATAGCCAGTAAATGTGTGGAAGCAATTGTAATCAAGCAGGTTGTCTGGGAGAAAACTTTCCTCATCCACAGTCAGAGTAGGCAGCAGAATGACAAAATATTACTATGCTAAAGCTCTTTCTCAACTTCACAGAGCATTGCCATTCAGCCGTACTATTTGTGACCCATATTGTATGTGAGAAATATTATCAAAGGAAACTAATAACTTCACTCTGCTTACCATATTATATTGATGGGTTGTCAAACCAACCAACAGTGAGTTTCCATAACAAATTTTAGTAAATAGAATACAAAATAAAACAGATTTCATTATTAACCCAAAAATTTACAGTATTTCAGAAAAAGTTTATTCAGCTGGAAAGGTACTGTTCTGTTATATACACATAGTCAGAAAGATGTACAGAAAATGAAATGCTAATTTTCACTGCTGCAAGGTGCAAATAAAAAGTAGCCTGTTGGTAAGCAAAAACACATATTGGTTCAGACAACTGTAATATACATTAAAAACAATATGAATTTTACCATTCCTTTATTTTCAGTTCTGTGATTTTCTTCTTCTTTTCTTTTTATAATTTCTGGCATTCTAGCATCAAGCATTTGAAGTTCTCGTTCGGTGAATACAAATTCTAGCAACTTGCGAATACCAATCATCACTGGAAGCTACAAACAGAACAGTTTTGAAAGAAAAATTATAAAATAATTAAAGGTTGTTATTAATTAAAACTAATTAATAACAATATTTTTCAAAATAATAATAAAACTAAGTGATAAATTAATGTGAAAAACAGTATGGTCACGTGTGGTTCTATGTAAGGTGACATATGACTTCTTATAAATTGATTTCTTATCTTCACGTATGCACATTCTTTTGCAGCTAATGAAATTTTCTAAAAACGGATATTTCTAGTTTTCTACCATAATCTTAATTATAATGAAACAGGCCTACGCGCTCTGGATTCATTAAGAATTTATTACAGTATACACAGAGCGTACAAATAAAGGAAGAAATATGAGCTTTCGGCTATATGGTAGCCTTCATCAGAATTAAAAATACATGAATGGCAGTTGGAATGAAGATGTGCACTGCCAGGTGCGTGAGACGCGAGGTTTAATTGTTTGTTGACGTCTGTGGCTGTGACGCATGATGACGTGGCCAGCGCTTGTCCAATGATAGAACTACTGACTCTGTGATCGGGTTGACTTGGCAACCACTGTTCCTGTTCAAGGATTTATCCGAAGATTTTATATTTAACGATTCCAACCAGGTACGTTTTAGGTAATGGTGGGATCTGTCTACCACCACGACATCGCGGTGTGGGTCGATGTCGTGGTGGGTTGTCCAGACATGTTCGGCGATAGCCGAGTGTTCTATATCCGCTAAACGGATCGCTCTTTTGTGCTCCGAGAGACGTTTCTCGAGTCGACGTCCAGTCTCTCCAAAGTAGCAGCTAGTGCAGTCACGGCAAGAGATGCGGTAGACCAAACCGCTCTGCAGAAGGGTGGGGACAGGTGTTTTCACGTTGGAAATGAAAGAACGCAGTTTCTTGTCTGGGAGTTGGATGCACTTTATTCCGTGCGTTCTCAGGATTCTACCGATCTGTTGTGACAGGTTGGGGTAGTATGGGATGAATGCCCTCGTGGATGGCTCGTCACTGTTGGTGTTGTAGCTGGTCGTCACGATGTCACGTGTCTGTAGATCACACCTGTCGAGGACGTCAATGGGGTAGCCACACCTCGTAAGGTCTACTTTGACCCTAGTGACCTCTTTGCGTCTTTCATCAGCGGAGCTGGAGTGTGTCCAGGCGCGAGTAAGCAAGGTTCGGGCAGTGGAGAGGAGGTGGCCACGCGCGTGTGCTGACCGGAAGTTGGTGAACTGGCCAGCACACATGGGCTTACGATAAACTGTAGTCCTCAGGTATGTGCCTTCACGTCGGACAAGTGTGTCTAAATATGGTAAGGAGTTGTTCGACTCCAGCTCAATCGTGAATTTTATGAAGGGCGATAGTGAGTTGAGGTATGATAGAAGTCGCTGACCTGAGTCTCTAGGGATGACCACGAACACATCGTCAACATAGCGACACCAAAAGGCGATGTGATCTGGTGCGTGTGCAAACGCACGTCCCTCTAACTCCTCCATCACGATGTTTGCTGTGACCGAGCTGACAGGGGAACCCATGGCCGTGCCATGTATCTGCTGGTAGACTGAGTCATTAAATATGATCGCACCCCCTGTTAAGCACAGTCTGAGGGCGGCGGAAATGTCATCGGGTGTGAGACCAGTTCTTTCGTTGAGGGTTCTATCATTGTCCAAGAGTTGTTTTGCACAAGAAATGGCAAGTTCCACAGGGATGGAGGTAAAGAGCGATATGACGTCGAACGATGCCATAACTTGATCCTGCGAGATGGATACAGTGCGAATCCTCTTTATGAATTCAACACTGTTGGAGACGGTGTGGGTGGTCTTGCCAACTAGAGGAGAAAGAAGTCTCGAGACAAATTTAGACAGCTCGTAAGTCGGTGATCCACAGCAGGATACAATTGGTTTCAGTGGTGTGTCTTCTTTGTGCACTTTCGGTAGGCCGTAAAACCGTGGGATCTGACATCCGGAGGCACGGAGGTGATTACGGGTTGACTGTGTGATCTTCCCTTGTTTCAGCCAACTGTTGATGAGGATATTCACCTCTGATTCCCATCGTTCTAAAACTCTGTTGGGGTTGATGGTCAGGGGTTTGTATACGGTGGTATCTCGTAAAAGTAGTAGCGCTTTCGCCATGTAATCAGTGTGATCCATTACAACCGTACGGCGGCCTTTGTCTGCCGGTAGAATGACGATGGACGAATCCTGTTTCAATGCCTTGAGGGCAGAAAACTGTGTACGGTTGAGGTTAGAAGAGACGGGGCGAGCACGGTGTAGAACTGCTGCAGTCTTCAAGCGGATTGTGTTGGCTACATCTTCTGGGAGGCGTGATAAGCTGGCTTCCACACCTATGGCGATGTCGGTGATCGGCGGGTGCTTAGGAAGAACGGCAAATGTCATGCCAAGAGTCAATAAGTTTATTTGGTCCGCAGATAACTGTTTGCTGCTTAGGTTCAATACGAAGTCCGTGGAATTAGTGAGAGGGGTATTACGTTGGCTGCGAAATTGACGGGATTCATTAATCAAATTACAAAACTTACGTTTCTGTCGGGCACAATAAAGATCTGATTCTCTGACGGCCTGGTGACATAAAGTGTTGACCACATCGGTGTAAACGGGATCGGGAATCAGAGTCTTAAGGTCGGCTAGTAGGGTTGCCTTGCTCGCTGAAGCACGTTGTATGTCATGATGGAGGCAGCCGATCCATATACGTAGGGTTTTGAGGCCGAAGTTCCGACAGGCACGTCTCATGCGCTCATTAGAAAACGGTTGTTTGTAGCGAAACCCTTTCGGTATAATCTCGTTAGCTTTGCACCTATGCGCAAACCTCAGGTGTTGTCTACTACGGGCTATAAAGATAAAATCTTTCTGTAGTCTCACGACCATGTCGTATGCTGGTTGGCCAAGAATAGTACGAACATAACGAAACAGGCCTACGCGCTCTGGATTCATTAAGAATTTATTACAGTATACACAGAGCGTACAAATAAAGGAAGAAATATATGAGCTTTCGGCTATATGGTAGCCTTCATCAGAATTAAAAATACATGAATGGCAGTTGGAATGAAGATGTGCACTGCCAGGTGCGTGAGACGCGAGGTTTAATTGTTTGTTGACGTCTGTGGCTGTGACGCATGATGACGTGGCCAGCGCTTGTCCAATGATAGAACTACTGACTCTGTGATCGGGTTGACTTGGCAACCACTGTTCCTGTTCAAGGATTTATCCGAAGATTTTATATTTAATAAATATAAATATATGGAGGTAAAGAGCGACGTCATATCGCTCTTTACCTCCATCCCTGTGGAACTTGCCATTTCTTGTGCAAAACAACTCTTGGACAATGATAGAACCCTCAACGAAAGAACTGGTCTCACACCCGATGACATTTCCGCCGCCCTCAGACTGTGCTTAACAGGGGGTGCGATCATATTTAATGACTCAGTCTACCAGCAGATACATGGCACGGCCATGGGTTCCCCTGTCAGCTCGGTCACAGCAAACATCGTGATGGAGGAGTTAGAGGGACGTGCGTTTGCACACGCACCAGGTCACATCGCCTTTTGGTGTCGCTATGTTGACGATGTGTTCGTGGTCATCCCTAGAGACTCAGGTCAGCGACTTCTATCATACCTCAACTCACTATCGCCCTTCATAAAATTCACGATTGAGCTGGAGTCGAACAACTCCTTACCATATTTAGACACACTTGTCCGACGTGAAGGCACATACCTGAGGACTACAGTTTATCGTAAGCCCATGTGTGCTGGCCAGTTCACCAACTTCCGGTCAGCACACGCGCGTGGCCACCTCCTCTCCACTGCCCGAACCTTGCTTACTCGCGCCTGGACACACTCCAGCTCCGCTGATGAAAGACGCAAAGAGGTCACTAGGGTCAAAGTAGACCTTACGAGGTGTGGCTACCCCATTGACGTCCTCGACAGGTGTGATCTACAGACACGTGACATCGTGACGACCAGCTACAACACCAACAGTGACGAGCCATCCACGAGGGCATTCATCCCATACTACCCCAACCTGTCACAACAGATCGGTAGAATCCTGAGAACGCACGGAATAAAGTGCATCCAACTCCCAGGCAAGAAACTGCGTTCTTTCATTTCCAACGTGAAAACACCTGTCCCCACCCTTCTGCAGAGCGGTTTGGTCTACCGCATCTCTTGCCGTGACTGCACTAGCTGCTACTTTGGAGAGACTGGACGTCGACTCGAGAAACGTCTCTCGGAGCACAAAAGAGCGATCCGTTTAGCGGATATAGAACACTCGGCTATCGCCGAACATGTCTGGACAACCCACCACGACATCGACCCACACCGCGATGTCGTGGTGGTAGACAGATCCCACCATTACCTAAAACGTACCTGGTTGGAATCGTTAAATATAAAATCTTCGGATAAATCCTTGAACAGGAACAGTGGTTGCCAAGTCAACCCGATCACAGAGTCAGTAGTTCTATCATTGGACAAGCGCTGGCCACGTCATCATGCGTCACAGCCACAGACGTCAACAAACAATTAAACCTCGCGTCTCACGCACCTGGCAGTGCACATCTTCATTCCAACTGCCATTCATGTATTTTTAATTCTGATGAAGGCTACCATATAGCCGAAAGCTCATATATTTCTTCCTTTATTTGTACGCTCTGTGTATACTGTAATAAATTCTTAATAATCTTAATTAATTAAGAATGAGGTAAATTGTGTCATGTTTTATTTCACAGAAATATATCCCAATTTATAGGTTTTAATTTCACACAAATCATGTTTTTATTTTAAGCAAACCAATACAGTTTTTGAGGCAAGTTATGTATATGTATATATATTTAGTCTATGCTAATAATATTAATTTAATTTCAAAACATTAAAAAAATTTAATAAATTTAGATTACAGAAAGTACTTTGAGACTGTTCACGAATTTCTGAAGACAGTGTTTTACAAGAAATACATAAAAGAGGCCATTTCAAAAATAAAGCAGCATAAGGGATAAATAAAAATGCTATTTCGGCAAGACTGGAGCTGAACTCTGAATGGATGCTAATTAATCAATGTACATGTTCAGAATGGTTTCGAAGAAAGGGGTGGAATTAGGTAGAAAAGGAATGCAGCATAAACAGAAAATCTTTGTGGGGATGACAATGAAGTTCTATTTTATCATGGGATGGAGAGTCTGGAAGAAAAAATTACTAAACTGACTGCTCTTTGAATAGAGTCACAGAAGATTTGGAGGTAACACCCAATGTATGCAACAATATTTCACGGTAGGATTTCTCATTTGCACAAAGTTAGCAGTAATTCAGAAGAAAAGCAACACCACAAGCAAAAGTGGGTCGATTTTACTGATAAGAGGATGCAATATTTGTGATCTGCTTATGTCAAGAAAGTCTAGAAGGTCACAGTAAAGATTTCTTCTGTTCTAGAAATCACATATCATTGAATATCAATATGGACCAGTAGATACTTTTTTTTTTTTTTTTTCCTTTTTTAACTATAAATAAGACAGAACTGGATTTTAGAAGGATTGAATTTAACTGAATTTTCTTCTCATCATTAAAGAATTACTAGATCAGCACTTGAGGAATTGGTGGTGATATTTGAGAAGATGCAGCAGTTTGTGCAGAGCAGAATTTTTTTTTTTCTTAAATGGAAGTAGAAATGTATGTACTATTCAGCAAAAGGACAAGATTTTCATTAAAAGAAAGGTCACTAATATGCAGGAGAGTAAGCAAAAGAATACAAGGTGTGGCTATTAAATAATAAGATTGTTCCAATTAAATAAATATAATGAAATATTTTGTACCTGACAAGTTCCGCCCTTCAAAATAATTTGCCTTGGACTTGCACACACTGTTCCATGTTTCTTCCAAGCATGGAAACATTTCCGGAAGTCATTTTCTGCAAACCCTTTTAACACTTTGGTAGTTTTTTTCTGAATGTCTTCATTGGACTGAGAATGGATTCCCTTAAGCACACTTTTCAATTTAGGGAAGATAAAAAAGTCATAAGGGGCTAGGTCCAGCAAGCAGGGTGCATGTTCACACACAGGGATTTATTTTTTGGCCAAAAACTAGTGAAAAGAGAATGCATTGTGCTGGATCAATGTCTTGATGAAGCATCCAGCCATCCTTCCACAATTCAGGTCTTTTCATTCACTTTTTTCAAGCAGCTTTCTCAGACTTCAATGTAGTACGTTTGATTGACAGTCTGATTTAGTGAGAGGTATTCAGCCATAATAATTCCTTTAATATTGAAGAAAACAAGGAGCATGGTTTTCATTTTGATTCTGACATTCTTGCTTTTTTTTTTTTTTTTTTTTTGCCTGGGGAAATGTTTTTTCATCCATTGCATTGACAGTCTTTTAGTTTCTAGGTTGTACTGGAACACAGAACTTTCATTGCAAGTAATACAGTATTCAGATAGTGTAGCTCTTCAATTTTTTTCAAAACATCTTCACAAACTTAGTCTTTAATTCTTTGATCTTCATTCAAATTTTTGACACCATCTTGCCACACACTTTTTTCATGCCTAAATTTTAAGTTAAAATTTGTCTGTTTCCTTGTGCATACTGAGTTCTGGTGCAACCATTCTAATGCTTAAACGATGGCTTCTAATCGATGTCCTTACACAGTCCACATTTCCATCAGTAGTGGATAGCCTGCTTGTTCATCTTCCACCTTCTCTCTTCCTTCTAAAAATTGTTTGTGCCATTCACATACATGAGATCTTGACATAGTATCTTCCCAATAAACTTGATGTAACAACTCATATTTTTCGGTTGGTGTTTTCTTTAGTTTTGTTAAAAATCTGAAGTTGATTTGCTGTCCAATTCATTTGTCTGTCATTTATCTTGCAAACTTCAAAAACATAAGGTAATGAAAACCTGTCTCACTGCAAAGCAAATGAGCATGTAGGAATATGACTTACTAGAAAACCAGGGAAAGGTTCAAGGTAAAATGCCGTGTCTTTATTTCACAGGAGGTGCTTTTTGTATAGTGGCTGTGCATGTGATCTCGTTATTTAATAACCATATCTTGTAGAACCATGGAACTTTGGCATTAGTTGAGAAGTAAAAACACAAAGAAGGTACCATCACATCTAAAACGACGAGGTCAGAGAGAAAGTTGCCTACCTGATTGCAAGAAATAAAAGCAGGCCATAACCTTTATACCAAATGCAATCAAAAGCATTACATGTCAAAAGCAACTGTATGAGCTTCTCAAAACTCTTCCATGGAATCTATCCACAGATAAGTAATATAAACCTAAAATAATGTGGAATAGGTTTTAAAAACAAGTGGTGAAATTCTATCGTGCACAGACTTCTTGGCATTGAAAATGTTCAGGAATCTTCTAATCTCTTTCTGTTGGAAATTCAAAGGAGGTACTGAATGAATCATGTTTAGTATGATAGGAGGAGCAAATTTACCAAAATCATTGATGCAAGAATTAGAGGAAAAGTAAGATACTAATAAGTCATACTTATCATTAGATGATGTGATATAACAACCATAAGGATATAACAGAGGTGGAATTATGGATGGACAAAAAATGTGTGGCCAGTGGCATTGGCAAGAGACCAGAAGGCTCGACTAAATGAGACTTCCAAACCTATAGGCAGTATTCAAGATGTGGCCTGATCAATGGCTTATAAAATGTGATAGTAAATAGAGAAATAAATTTTTTGTTTATACTTTAATATGATACAGCCAAGGGAGATATCTTTGTGTACATTTTGACAACTCCACTTCTTCCCCCTCACACGTGGTTACTTCAACTGATATAAACATTCTGGACAGAGATCTATCAGCTTTCTTCCTTGGGTCTCCAATGGTCTTCCTTGGTTGCTCTGTAAACACCACATGCAGCTATTTCACCGATTCCGGTCCAAACACACAGCAAGTTGACTTTAACCTGACTTTATCCTGTAATCTACAGTTACTTTTTTAAATTTTTATAATGTATTGGTCTTTTTGATTTCAAAATTTTTATTCTTCTTTTTGCTTTAATAAAGTTTTATTGGCATTATTTTCACTAATTTTTTTTTTTTTTTTTTTTTGTTGTTGTTGTTTGAAAGTTAATTTTATTCCATTTTTTTTTTTGGTCTCTGTCGGGTCAGCTATGATTTATACATTTCGTATGTATATACATCATAACAGAAACAGAGACCCTGCTTATTGTGGTGGCTCCTACAGTTTTGGCTGCCGAACCTTTGAAGAAGTAGTTAAAGCCCTAGGACCCACTACTGTAGGTAACATCGTTATCATTTTTATGTTAATCAATTTACTTCAGGTTATCTCCTATACCTTACAGGCCTTCTCAATTTTTCCATGGTAATTACAATTGATAGGTCAGCATCCCTTCCTTATACACTGAATATAAACATTTGTCTATATTTCATTATGGTTGCCGAGGTTTCTCTACTGTAATTAGTAGTATCCAGGATCCATAACACAGTTTAATAAATTGTTTTAATTCTTTGCTTGCTTACTTTGTCATTCAATAACCTGATTATTTTTATCAATATTATCTATATCTATGCACACACACAATACATATATATATCCACACAAATATACTAAAAAAAATACTTACCACAAGTGGAAATAATATTGCTGTATATTTATTTGATTTGAGAAACCACAAAAGGCCCAAACAAAGGACTTGTAAAGATGTATACAAATGAATTCTCCACATGGGTATACGCCTGAGAAATATATAATCTGGTTGATATTTCTGGGGCATTAGAATAATAAGCACACGATCAACAAGCTGTAATAACAGAAAATTTCACTGATGTGACTAAGTATATTAATCTTTTAACTGCCAAAATCAAAACATTAAAAAAAAAAAAAAAGTAAATGGACAAATCACATTTAAATATATTGATGTCAATCATACAGATACTGATCAGTTCCAAAACAAAATGAAAACAGCTGTTCTGGTTTCATTTCTAAGGAAACAAAACCAAAACAACTGTCTGTTTAAGGACTGAATGTTTTGCTGAAATAATTTATCCTTTTGATTGTTGGGTAATACCCAAAATAAAAACATACTCAGTTTTCTCTTTCAAGGCAGTGGGTGAGAAAAAAAAACAGATAAAGGGTAGTTGCAACTTTCCTCAAAAGAAGTGACCTGTGTTAAAACATTCCAATTGAATCAGCAATACGTAAACACTGCTGCTTACAAGACTGAGAACAAGTCTTGTTCACAGTCTTAATAAAGATAAATGTTTCACTTTACACTGACTAAATATTCAGCCTACCACTTCTAAATCTTTTATATTTTTTTCAAGATCTGTTAAGAACTCAAATTTGTAGTAACATACCAAAGAACCCGTCAAATCATAGTTCAGTTCATTCCTGAAGATGTATAGTAAAAATCTGTCTATCTGATATGAATTACTGAGTAATCAATCAATCACTAATAAACTGCTGTTTAAGTTCTAATTATTATTATTACTGCTATGTAACTCAACAAGGCAACCTATTTACCAAGACACAGTTGATAATTCAATATGGCTAGCAGTACATTTGATGCATATGGCAGATTTGACAGCAATCTGTGAGAAAGCTGCGTGATGAACAAGTCACAATTTCTTCAGCAAAATTGCAGTCCAAAGAATTTAATAATTCTTTTAAAATGGCATGGCCTAAAGGAGGAAATTATGAAAAACTATGTTAACCACAATGTTAGTGGACACTACTCCATACATGGTGAGGGGTAGCAAGAATCGTTGGAAGTATTTATCTGAACCTAACTCACAAAAACTGTTTGAGATACCCAAAATTGACTGTGTTGAAGAAAAGATAAGATGTATGTTCTCTGATGTGAACAGTTTGATTTAATCTGTCAAAACCTTTTCCTGAAGTGCTCTCTGCCCATAGAACAATATAAAAACTCTTGGCCTGATGGTGTTCTACCAGCTGTTGTTGTTGTTTGGTTTTTAGGAGCATTAGCAACTAAGGCCATATTTCTCCGCGGATATACGGTGGTCATTCCCTGACCTTTCCGCATCCTCCGCATTTGGCTATGGAGGCACCTGTTCAACCTGGCTATGGAGGCACCTGTTCAACCAGCCTCACCATTATTGCCCAGTTAGGATATTTGGCTTGAAGTTGCATTATTTCACTGCTAAAACTTCAATGATAAAGGAGACAGTTTCGGTGTTTCGTAGCTGATTCTGTTTGTACTGTGGATGTTCACAATGCAATATCTAACTCAAAAATGAGTCAAAACCTAGCAGAACAAATGATAGTGCATAACAGTAAACTGTTACTTTAATAAGTTTATAAGTTGTATCATTAAAGAAAGACTGAAAATTTTAAAAAACTTTCTATAATATGACCAGCACTGATCTACAAAATTGCAGTCCAAAATGCAGTGTAATGTGACTGCATGGGAATCTTTAAAAGCTAAAAACTTTTTCTGAAACAATGATGAATGAAAATGAGGAAAGAATGTCGGAATATTATTTTTAAAAAAAACCAAAAAAGAACTAATTGGAGAAATGGTTAAAGAGTAGATGATAAGAATTTGGTAGCAGAAATTTTGTAGCAAATGTGAACTATGGAACGTGCACTGGAAAATAATCTTAAAAGTTCTATCGATTGTATGTACATCTGTATGATTGGTTTCTAGGAATATCCATATATTCCTAGAAATCAATTTTTTAGAGCGAAAATAAAATTATTTACCTATACAGCCACTCCCCGATTAATGTAAGGGTTGCGTTCCGTGGAACTCTACATAAGTTGGAATTTCCCCCATGCTTGTGTAGCACTCACAACTGTGCTCACTGAATTGATTGAATCAAAAAAGAAATGTTCAACGAACATGCGAATAGAATTATTTATTATATTTATTCAATTTTTTATCTCAAGCGCAGGAAAAATTACAAAAGCATGCAATTTAAAAAATTTTAAAAATATAAAATTACAAAAAAGAGAGGAGCCAGGCATAACATCAGTAAGTTTTACCTCTCGAACATTGTTGCCAGAATCAGTGTCTTCAGCTGATCAGTTTGCAGCTGTGGAGGTTGAGGGCTGTGAAGATTTAGAAGGGGATAGATCCCTCCACCTGGGGTGGAGGGAACTATCCCCTTCCTTTGCTGCCTCCTTTAATATAACTGGATAGATCCCTCCACCTGGGGTGGAGGGATCTATCCAGTTATATTAAAGGAGGCAGCAAAGGAAGTAAGCAAACCTTTAGCCATAATTAATGAGAGCTTCCTTGGACTCAGGGGAGGTCCCCATGGACTGGTGGTGTGCAAATGTATCACCAATTCACAAAGGGGGTTCAAAAGGTGACACATAACTATAGACCTGTTAGTTTAACTTGTGTTCTGGGGAAAATAATGGAATCACTGGTTAAAGAAACATTGCAGGATCATCTAGACAAGACTGCAGTAATAGTTAAGACACAGCATGGGTTTGTTAAAGGGAGTTCTAGTCTGCCCAATTTGATTGGATACTATGATGTAGTCACAAAAGAACTGAATGCCAAAAATAATTTTGATATCATATACTTGGATTTCAAGAAAGCTTTTGATACTATTGCACATGGAAGACTGTTGTACAAATTTGAGAGGTATGGCATTAAGGATAATTGCTACAATGGATAAAGGGATGGTTGAGTGGAAGACGACAGAGAGTGGTAATCAATGGATACTGCTCTTCGTGGACTAATGTTATTAGTGGAGTTTCCCAGGGTTTGGTGTTGGGCCCATTGTTGTGTTGTATAGTTATCAATGATATTGATGAAGTTATATATGGTTTAATGTCCAAGTTTGCAGACAATACAAGTTGGCAGGGTTGTTAACAACAGTAAAGACAGTATGCTACTCCAACTGGATCTAGATAAGTTGGGCAAATAGGCTGAAAAGTGGCAATCAAAGTTTAACATTGACAAATGCAAAGTACTGCATATGGGTAGCAATAATCCAAGAGAAACGTACCAACAGTGTGGTACTACACTCAGGGAAGTGGAAAGTGAAAAGGATCTGGGGTAACTGTGTAGTCAAATATGAAGTTCGCTGAGCAGAGTAGAGGGGCTTCCAGGGCAGGTCATGGAGTCTTGTCAATGACCAGACAGGGACAGGGAGGTGATCATCTCGTTATACAAGGCAATGGTCAGGCCATACCTAGAATACTGTGTACAGTTCTGGAGGCCTCATTTTAGGAAAGATGTAGAGTTGCTAGAACCAGTACAAAGAAGAGCAACAAGATTGGTGAGGGGAACAATCGGTGCTGTTACCAAGAAAGGCTTATGTTCTGCAAATTTCAGCACCTGGAGAGTAGGCACCTGCGAGGCGATCTGATTGAGGTGTATAAGGCCTTGAATGGGTTCAGCAAGCTGAATGCTGATGGGATTCTTCCTCTTACTCAGATTAAGAACCTGAGGGCACACAGATTCAAATTGAGGAAAGACAGTTGTAGAATAGATGTGCAGAAATTTGACTTTAGCCAGCGGGTAGTTGATTGGTGGAACAGACTTCCATCTTTTGTTGTGGAAGTTGATAGCCTAAATTTAAGGCTGAGCTGGACAGGTATTTGAAATGAATGGAGGGGTGAAATGGGAGGGGTTTTTATTTGGCTGATGCTGCATAAGCTTGCTTTCTTGCATCATATGCCTCTGCTAACATAAAATTTTTCTCATTGTCTACTGCAGACAATGCCTGAGCAAATGTTGTGTGTAAATAGTATGCTTTTAAATTCTAAATAACAGCCTGATCCATGGGTTGGATGAGTGAAGTCATGTTTGCAGTAGAAATACGGCTCTCATGTTCAAATTGAAATCATCTAGATGCGTAGAATGTCCAGGAGCATTATCTAATAGAAGCAAAATCTTGAAAGGAACATCACTTTCTTTAAAATATTTTTCGACCTCGGTAATTAAGCAGCATTTAAACCAATCCTCAAAGAGAGATATATCCATGCTCTCTGGTTTGATCTGAAATGCATGGGTAGGGTGGCTTTATTGATGCCCTTAAATGCACGAGGATTTCCAGAATGGTACACGAGCAGTGGTATTAATCTGTAATCTTCCACTGCATCAGCCCCAAGCAAGAGCGTGGCACTATCTTTTGAAGCCTTGAAAACCTGGCATCGTCTTCTCCTCTTTGCAATGTACATTTGATCCGGCATTTTTTTCCAATACAGAGCAATCTCGTCAACATTAAAAATTTTCAGCATTGAATAGCTGCCTTCATCAATTTTTTCCAACACATCACAAAATTTCTCTGCAGCTGCACAATCAGCACTGGCAACTTCACCTCTTACTTTAATGTTTTGGAAACCAGCGCAATGCTTGAACCTATTAAACCACCCATTGCTCGCTACGATCTTGGCTTGGGGGTCACCATACTCATCCTTAATATCTTCATAAATACTTCTTGCTTTTGCTTGAATGGCCATTGGACTCAGGGGCACTTGCTTTTGAATCTGATTTTTCATCCGTATTATTAATTGTTGTTCCATCTTCGATATAGCACCTGAACACTGTTTTGTGATCACTGTTGATCTTAACCGTATTCCCGTCCGGTGGGGGTGCATTCCAACCCCAACTGGGTTCAGCAAGTTAATTCTATAATTTTTACTCTAATTAAAGAGCTGAAACTCGCTATAGTTGGAGCCAGAACTGTTTTCTTGAATTTTCCCACTTCAATTTTCAAAACCTTCTATTGAATTTCACGCAAATGACAAAAATGTGACGTCAAGTATGCATTTTTTTAGGCCTTTTCAATTTATTTTTCTACTCCCGCCCTAACCAGCCTGGAGCTTATGAAACTCGACACTTGATTCGTTTCTTGATGTAGAGCGTGCAAATTTCTTTTTACAGAGAGTAGCAGTTCTGATAAACAACTTCACCTGGTACAAGCGAAGCGTGGGAAATATATATATCACATGACATTGTCTCCCGTACAGCTATATCGAGACGGGAAGAGAGGAAAGAAAATAAACAAAAGACAACAGCAAGCTACTATTGTTGACATAAGAAGCAATAAAGCGAAACAGTAGCAACAACTGTTTATGAAAGGCAAACAGATCGTATTTCCTTTTTTCAATGTGTATTGCACTATGAACAGAAAATCAAGGAAATTCATCTGTTGGAAACGGGGAAAAACTGGTGTAAAACTGATAACACTGCAATGCACATTTGATTAAAAAAAAAAAAAAAAAAAAAAAAAAGTTTGCTCTATTGTAATTGTTTTTAGTAAACAATATCGGAACAGCAGTTTTCTGGGTTTGATCTTCTAACAAAATTTCAAGAAAATATTTCTATTTATAGCTGCGCTATAAACTTTGAAAACTGGTGTGCAAAAGAAGAGAAAAAAATCATCCGCTATGAATAATGGATTGTTTCTTGAAATGTGTATTGTTCACAAAACTGCAATATTTTCTAACAATACAAAGCTAACAGATTACGAATCACGGGCTGCTCAAAAAGTGTTGTTAGAAGATATTTGCTTGTTACGCTTTGATGTCATCGCAAAGGGAGAAATTCTGTTTTAGTACAGAAGCTGAATAAATTCACTATCCATGGTCATAATGCTGTTCTGAGCTGCAATAAAAAGATAAACCCCTGCTGACTCCCCACCACTTCTCTTGTTTCACTGTGGTTTTAGGCAGATGAGCAATTTCACACAATCAAGTCGGTGACTGCTAAATGCGGTGCAGTTTCTTGTATTCTCTCTCTCTCTCTCTCTCTCTCTCTCTCTCTCTCTCTCTCTCTCTCTCTATTTTGGGATCTCTGACAGTGTGGTCACCCCAGAATATAAACGGAAAATTTGTGTCGGAATGCTGCCCACCAATTATCAACTCTTTTACTGACCTTCTAATGTACGCTGTGTTCAAATAATGCACTCTGTGAAATTCGACAGTGCTACATCAATTAGGAGCAAATACCGTTTCCCCCCAAAATAACGAATTACTTTAGGTACAATAAAGGACGACTACTGATGATTTTACTGACTGGAAGGAAGTGTCAGCAATAAAACATCTGTAAAAGGGCGGTCACTCAAAGGAGAGTAACCGCAGTCACTTGCATTCAAGGACAAGCTATACAGCGATGTTTGAAATTTATGATGCAATTCACTCGCTAATATTTCCAGAGGGATTATTGTAGATTTTTTCTAAAATTCACACCAGACCAAAATCGGACTTATTAGTACTTCCGCATTCTAGGATGAACTGACTAATTAGAACTTCAGCATCTGTGATGAAACATCGTGCACACTGATATCGTTGGCTACAGCAATAATGTAAAGAAACAAAGAAAAATATTGTAATAGAGCTATAATGCAAAATAATGTTAGGAAGTAAAAATGCAAAATATTGTTCTCTAAAACAATTGCAGTTTCAGCATCCTAGGATGAAGCTGACTTAGAGCTGCAATGCTATTATTTTTATTATTATTATTTTTTTTTTATTTATTATTTTTTTTGTGTTTTTGTATGGGCGGCTCCTAAAACAAAAGTTCATCTCTGCCTCGTTGCTCTGTTCAGTTTTTACGCACTGTCAAGGTAAGGCCGTGTGTGTCACGTAAAAAAAAAAAAAAAAAAAAAATTCATCCTGCATAGGAATATCCCATGTTGGATGAAGACAGATGAAAAGGAATGCAAGGGGAGAGAGAGAGAGAGAAAAAAAAGTTTTTCATCCTGCACAGGAGAAAGTGACAGGAAAGAAAAACTGTGAGCTTATGTGTGTGTTCTGTTTTGTGATGTTGTGTTTTGGCATTTTGGCTACCTGGAAGCAGTGATCACCTGGATGACTGCCTCCAGGTAATTGTCCCTAGCAAAAGGAGAGCAAAGCCTCCCCTACTATCTGCACGCCCTCCTCTTTCCTCCCTGGGAAACTTGTTCCCCAGGGAGGAAAGAAAAACTTGTACAAGATGAAGAGAGGGATGGAGAAAAGAGAAGGACTATCCTGGCCCAGGGAAGCCCCAATCCAGGATGGATTGCTAGAACAACACAAGAAAAAAAAAGTAATAATAATAAATTTAAAAAATAATAATAATAAATAAAATAAATAAAAGTTAGAGCTCTGGACCTTTGACAATCTCTTGGCCTTCTCCCCACCAAAAGGGTATCTCTCTCTCTCTCTCTCTCTCTCTCTCTCTCTCTCTCTCTCTCTCTCTCTCTCTCTCTCTCTCTCTCTCTCTCTCTCTCTCCCCCCCCTAGGGTCGGACTAGAAAGAGTGGACTCCCTCCCCTAAGGAGTTTTTTTTTTTTTTTTTTAAGTGAATGAAGGGAACTGGAAATTTCAGGAAAATGAACCCTGTTTTCCTTCATTCGGTAAACAGCTACTCTGTCAGTGCAAGAGAGGCAACTTTATTACAGTTGCAGCTCAGAATGGAATTCAAGCATCGAAACACATGACATTTTATGGTAAATTTTTCCTGCGGTGATCCTTTGACATGTTCTTTTATACGTGCACTGTCCTTTAAAATAGTATTCACCGTTGAAGCAGCGAGACCTAATTCCCTTGCAACAGATGACAAACTTTGTCCTGCTTCATACTTCTTAATCATTTTCATCTTCATTTCTAAATCAATTTTGTTTCGTTTCCTGGCACTACCACCACTTGCACTTTCTGTTTTTTTTTTGGTAGTTGTTGGCGCATCTGCTTCTGTGGCCATAATGCACCTCCCAAGGTTTTGCAGTACTTTGATCCAAGCCCGAGGCGGGATTCGAACCTGCGACCTTTGGGTTGCCAGACAGGCACTTTACCCACCCGGCTGGCCCGGTCAGCACACTTTCCATTGGTCACTTTCCTTTCACCATTGTAATACGAAAATAGGAATAAAGAGAAGTTTCTGAAAAGTTGTTTTTTTATATGATTGAAGATTTCAGTGAAGGGGAACTCATTTCACCTTAATACTGTAACGTAAAAATCCACACAATTCCAGTTATCGGTATTAATGCAAATGAAATAAGATCAAGTTTACTACCCGTTTATAATTAGTTGCACTAACAAAAAAGTCCAATAAACTGGAAAGTGCAAATTGTTTTTTTGCTGTGACCTCTAGAAACGTGCTTTAGAAAAATATCACAGTCATTCAAAATTCATTCTTATAACAGAACATATGATAATGATGAAAGTGTAGTGCAATTTCCATTATAAATATGACCTTTTAGAGAGATAAGCAGCTTAGTAATACAGCAAAATTTTCAACTTTCAAGTACTTGGAACGAATTAAAAAAAAAAAAAAAAAAAAAAAAATGTTATTGGGATCACATTATGATATTTTCACAGTACCTCCATTTATCCCTACAGATGCAAAATATGTTTCCATATTTTTTCCAGTTTGCACCAGCCTGCAAAAATTTACGTAAGTTGGGGAATTCCTGTACATAACACATATTCTGTAAGATTCATTTTTTTTATCAAGTGGGTCAAACTTATGGCAGCTTTATTCACTTTATTTCTCTTGGAAATAATGCCAGGCATTTTGGCTTGGAAATGCTTCACACAGAACAAATTTGCCAGCTGAAAGGTTTAGATAAAATCAGTTCAACAAAAAAACACAATTGGGTAAACAGAGTTTTACTCAGATTTAAAACTGTACTATTATCCAATTAAACTATGGAAGTCTTTGGCAAAAGCCTTGAAGTCACAGCCTCTTTGTTGTAACTTCAAGGCTTTATTTAACTGGTTTTATATATTTCAATCTGTAAAACTGATTGAATAAGCTACACAATGGATAACATTATTAGAAGAGAAACACTTCTCTCTCTCTCTCTCTCTCTCTCTCTCTCTCTCTCTCTCTCTCTCTCTCTCTCTCTCTCTCTCTCTCTCTCTCTCTCTCTCTCTCTCTCTATATATATATATATATATATATATATACACACACACACACAAATATATATATATATATATATATATATATATATATATATATATATATATATTTTTTTTTTTTTTAATTAAATGTAATTTAAAGTTACAGATGAAAAAAAATTATAAAAATAAATAGGCAAGGTATGACAAATGCACCACAACACACATAACAGCAATAAGCGCATAGCACCTGACCATGTATCAGAAACTGCGTTTCTATACTTGTCCATAACAGTAGAAGAAATGCGAAATAAAACGAAAAAGCAAGAAGAATAAAACCACAGTTCCTGATACATGGTCAGGTGTAGTCCCCTGATGAAATAACTGACCACGTATCAATATTTACTTCAGCTGACATCAATTTTTGCCATCCCTGTATTCGACTTATAACTAAATTTGCCCGCCCATATCTGATGACAGCTCTACCACATTTTATTATATTTTACTTTATTTTGTTTAATTATTTGGTATTAATAAATTTTACTTTACAGTTCCTTTACCTCCAAATATGGCTTTATAATTCAGCCCATAATTTGCTTAATTCATCATATAACTTTTAGGATATTAACATTCTTTTGCCTTTTTAAAATCTACACTACTACTTTTTTCTATTATCTTCACCCTTCTAGTCCTTGGCACCTTGTGTAACTTCCACCTCCATCTATGCAAACTGTATCAGCCTTATTTATTTTTACATGCTTTTATATATATATATATATATATATATATATATATAAATAAAAGCATGTGTATATGTGTATATGTATACACATACATATACACATGTGTATATGTATGTGTATATATATATATATACACATACATATACACACAGTAAGTGCTGGTTATAGTGATCACTAGTTATTACAATCAGCTGCTCAATAGAATCAAATTTTGAAGAACTGATCCAAATCAATAAAATGCACTATACTTTCATCGTTTACTAGAATCACATTTTCGGTTATAAGAATCAATTTTGAACGCCTCTGTGATATTTTTCTAAAGCACATTTCTGGAGGTCACAACCATAAAACAATAAAAACAATTTGCAATTTTCGGTTTCTTGACAGAAAATGTCAGTGCAATAAATGGGTAATAAACTCAATCTTATTCATTTGCGATAATACCAATAGCTGGCATTCTGTGTTTTCACATTATTATGGTGAAATGTGTTCCCTTCGCTGAAATTTGCTCTTCATTTCTATATCTGAACTTTGTCTCATGCGCATGTTGTGTTAGTTCCAATTTGTGTATGCCACATGCTTTGTTATTGATTGAAGCTTATCTTTTTTTTTTTTTTTTTTTTACTGTGTTTTAAATTTTACTACCAAAAAAAATGTCAGTGAACAGAAAGAGAGTGAATTTGAGTGTAAAAGATAAGTTACAAATTATAGAAACATACGATAATTAAACTTAGGCAATATGTCTCAAAGGGGAGCGGTAGTAAAATTAGGAGTGCCTCAGTCATCTTTATCAAAATTGTTAAAATCACGTCACACATTAAACACTAATGTAATCAGTGAAAAGAAAAAGGAAGCATGAAAGGAAATGCCAAACAGTAGATGAAGCTCAGTTCGTTTGGTTCAAATAGGCCAGCTCGTTTAATGCACCAATCAATTGTAGCATTCTTCTTCAAAAAGCTAATGATTTTGCTGAAAAACTACACAGAGTTTAAGGCTACAGACGGATGGCTGGCAAGATGGAAAGAGAGACATGATATTGTTTACAAAAAAAACTTCATGGAGAAAAACAGGATTCCAATGGTTCTGCAGCTGACACCTGGTTGAAAACCTCTTGGCAAACTGTTAAGCACTTATAATCTTGAAGACATTTTTAATACAGATAAAACAGGGTTGTACTACAGGGCTACCCCAGACCACTGCATGATTTTTAAAAATTCCTGTGTCTGCAGGAAAGATCAAGGACAGGATTACAGTTCTTTTAACATGTAACATGACTGGAACAATCAAGATGAAGCCGTTAGTTATCGGCAAGAGTAAATTGCCTCCATGTTTTAAAGGAGTAAAACAGCTGCCTGTTGAATATGCCAAAATACCAATGCTTGGATGACAGCTTCTTTATTTGAAGATTATCTTCGTAAATGGGATTTAAAATTTGATAAGAAAAACAAAAAAAATTGCATTGGTTTTGGACAACTGCTCAGCTCATCGAAAGTTGACTTTCAATAACATTGAATTAGTTTTCGTACCACATCACTGATTCAATCTCTCGACCAGAGAATAATAAAAACCTTTAAGACCTTTTATAGATCGGATATGAGGCGAACAATCATTCAGTCAATAGATAAAGGTTTGGGAACATCATCCGATACTGCAAAGCAGATGACTGTTCTAGATGCACTTCATATGACAATGAGTACCTGGAATGAAGTTTCCGAAACCTACACTAGCAACTGTTTCAAAAAATGTGGATTAATTATTCATGATGGGCAACTAAGTCACGATACTGATCACGTTGAAAAGCCTGAAGATATAGGTGAACAAGAGTTTAATGATTGGGTGGACATAGATGGTGATCTGCAAGTTACTACAGCTTTAACAGATGAAGAAATTGCCCAGTCTGTTACTGATAATTTCGCCGAGGATTAGGAAAATGAAGATGAACCCAAATGAACTCCAGTTACAAAACGGCAAACTCGTGAAGCTATAGCCATCCTGAGGAGAGTGTTGGAAGAAATTGGTGCAAGTGATCGTGAATATAGACTGTTATACAATACTGAAAAATCTATAAATAGACTTTGTAGTGATAATTTAAAGCAATCTAAAATAAGTGACTTTTAAATTATAATCATATTACAAAGTGTTATGTTTAATTATTATGTATATTAATTAAGCTATGTACATAAGTATAAATTTAATTTCATTTTGCTAACCTGTGGATAAATTTATTTTTATTTTGTTCAGAAAGTAAAAATTGGAATATTCTTTCGATTGTTACGTGTTATTTAATTGGTAATAAAGTGCAAATCAAATTTTTGCTTTATATCTTTATTTTTATAGCCTATGGATAATATTTGTCAATTTTTGCTTATTAGAATCAAAATTCAAATTTGCAAACGTGATCACTATAACCGGCATATATATATTGTAGGTGTATAAAATGAAAGAAAGAATGTGAATATCCTATATGTTATGATGAATTAAGGAAATTATCGGCTGAATTACAATGCCAATTTGAGGTAAGGGAAACTGTAAAGTAAAATGATTAATGTAAAGTTATTGAACAAACAAAAGGTGAAATAGCCAGCATCAGAAATGGGTAAGCAAATTTAGCTATAAGTCAAAAAATTGGGAATACAAATTGCAGCATCTGGAGACTAGGCACCTGCAAGGCGATCCCATTGAGGTATAAGGCCTTGGATGGTTTGAGCAAGTGCAATGCTGATGAGATTCTTCCTCTTGTTCAGATTATGAACCGGAGGGGGCATAAATTCAAATTGAGGAAAGACAATTGTAGAATAGATGTGTGGAAATTTGCCTTTAGCCAGTGGGTTGATTGCTGGAACAAACTTCCATCGGTAATTGTGGAAGTGGATAGCTTGAGTGAAGATGGGTGAAATGCAAAGGGTTTTTTTTTTGCTGATGTAAGGTTGCTTTCTTCCACCAGGCTAAACACAGAATATCACATTGGCTAGTCAGTCAGAATCTGCCCAAATTTCCCAGCTACTTAATTGTACAGCAAAACTACAATCAGATACACTCAACTGTAAGGTAAAATGATTAATGCAAAGTTATTGAATAAATAAAAGGTGAAATAGCCAGCATCAGAAATGGGTAAGCAAATTTAGCTATAAGTCAAAAAAATGGGGATAGCAAAAATGCAGAAATATGTTAGCTAAAGTAAATACTGATATGTGGTCAGAATGCATGGTCAAGTATTTTAATCCCTTGCCATTTGCAAATACCATTTGCTTGCTTCAAATTTTATCAAGTTTTCCACTAAATTAATTTTCTACTAAATTCCAATCCTAATTAAAAAAAAAATTTTTTTTTCTAAAAACACTTATTTGTATTTTAATTTTATTTCAGCTTTAATTTACCTTAATTTTCATATAACTTACACTGCACTGGACTACCTTGTCCATATTATGTAAGAATTGTGCTGCTTTATCCCACGTAGTTTGGTTCATTTTTGCTTTAATTCGCTTCTCTAACACTGCTATGGACATGTATAGAAATGCAGTTCCTGATACACATGGTCAGATGTACAGGTGTAGTTCCCTGATATAATACCTGACCATGTATCAATATTTACTTTAGCTGACATCAGATTTCTGCAATTTTGCTATCCCTTTTTTCGACTTATGGCTAAATTTGCCCACCCATTTTTGATGCTGGCTATTTCATCTTTTATCTGTTCAATAACTTTGTATTAATCATTTTACTTTATAGTTCCCTTACCTCAAATTGGGGCTTAGAGGGGAACAGGTATCCTGTGTGTTATCAGACACTCAGCCTAAAACACTGATGGATCCAATATCTCTATTACAGAAGATTTAGGAGAAGTCCAGTTGGCCTACCTCCCTAAAATCCACTCATGCACACCTTCTTGATGGTAAGCCCTGTTACGTCACTTAGGTGGCAACGAATGTGTAGAGTGGTTCTCTTCAAGACTCTTCAGTGTGAAGAGGAAAAGACCAAACCCTCCAGCATATGACAGCACAACAAAGCAAATGGCCCTCAGTCCCCAGCAGCTTTCACTCCCCCTCTTACGGCAGCGAGAGGATGAGAGTGGAAGCAGAGGGTGCTAAGAATCTCTGGGTACGACCAGGCTGCCATGCACGGAAACTGAACTTGGCCTGTTATAACATAAGATCACTCATCGGTGAAGACAGGATATTAGAGCCGGAAAAGGAATTAGAAAATGTGAATTGGAATATCATCGGTTTGGCTGAAACAAGAAGAAGAAATGAATCACTTATTAGTTTATCAAGTGGAAATCTGCTGTACAACAATGGAAACAGTGAAAGGAGTGAAGGTGGAGTTGGGTTTCTCGTCCATAAAGATTTAAAAAACAACATTTTGGAATTGAAAAGTACATCACCAAGGGTGTCAAGACTAATACTCAAGATTTCTAAGAGGTACAAGCTAAAGGTTGTAATGATTTATGCACCAACATCGAGCCATGATGATAAAGAGGTTGAAGAAATGTACACTGAAATTGAGTCTTCTAGATGAGCAGAAAACCCACTACACTATTATTATGGGGGGGACTTCAATGCTAAGGTTGGAAAAAGACAAAACAGTGGAGAAAGGGGAACTATAGGAAATTTTGGAATTGGTGAAAGAAATGAAAGAGGCGAAAGACTTGTGGAATTTGCAGAATCTCAAGGATTGTCAGTAATGAACACTTTTCAAGAAAAGGGTGAACAAAAAGTGGACATGGAAGAGTCCAAATGGATTAACAACTAATGAAATAGACTTCATCCTCACTAACAGAAAATATATTGTGAATGACGTTACCGTCCGAATAAGGTAAATGTTGGAAGTGATCACAGAATGGTAAGATGTACACTTGATATAGATGTAGGAAAGGAAAGGAAAAAACTGACTCGAGTAAATATTGCAAAGGTCGTTGAGATAACAGAGGAGGAGAAAAAGCAGTATGTACTGGAACTTAAGAACAAGTTTGAGCTTCTGCAGACTGCTCAGGACCAAGATATCGACGAGGAATATTATAACTTTCTGAAAGTGATAAAGCCCAAGAAACCTATAGGGAAAAAGAAATCAAAAGAAGAAAAAATTAGTCAAGAAACACTTGTTATGATGAACCGAAGGCAAAAAATGAAGAGCAAGATAAACACTGACAAGGAAAAAATTGAGCATACTGAGTTATGCAAAGCCATTAGAAAGAGACTCAGAGAGGACATAAGAAGATTTAACACAAGAAAAGTAGAACAAGCATTAAGGGAAAACAAAGGATTTAAATCAGCAGCCATGAGCAGTAATACAGAAAGACAAATGATACTGAAACTGAAAAATAGTGATGATGTACTTATAAACAGCAGAGAAGGCATAATTCAAATAGCAGAAGACTACTATAGAGAATTATACAAGGAGCGAGGAAATGATGCCAGCAGTGGGGAAGATGGATTGCAAATTAGCAACACATACGACATACCAGATATTCTTCCTGATGAGGTAGAACATGCATTGAAGAAAATTAAGAATCAGAAAGCCCTGGGGGAAGATGAAGTTACTGTATAGTTGTTAAAATTGGGAGGAAGAGACATAACACAAAAACTGGCAAGGCTCTTCACAAAGTGCATTAGAAAAGGTGTGACGCCTAAGCAGCGGAATAATGCAATCTTAGTTTTGCTGCATAAGAAAGGAGATAAATCAGAAATTGGAAATTATAGACCAATTAGCTTGTTATCCCACATCTACAAGTTGTTCACAAGGGTCATTACTAACAGATTAGAAAGAATACTTGATAAGAATCAACCGAAAGAGCAAGCTGGCTTTAGGATAGGATTCTCAACTATGGATCACCTTCACGTAATATCACAGCTAATGGAGAAAGCAAATGAATATAAAACACCATTATGCCTGGCATTTGTGGATTATGAAAAGGCATTAGACTCCATACAGCATAAGGCAATGTTTCGGGCACTGGAAAGACAAGGCATAGATACCCCACATATTATGATTTTTAAGAAAATATATGAGAGTGCTACTTCCTTTATTAGACTAGACAAAGACAGTAGGAAATTTAAAATCGAGAAAGGATTTCGACAAGGAGACACAATATCTCCGAAGCTGTTTACTGCTGCCCTTGAGGAGGCTTTCAGAAGATTAGACTGGTCGCAGAAAGGAATCAATGTGAACGGAGACTACCTAAACCATTTACGATTTGCAGATGACATTGTGGTCATAAGCCATGATCCCAAAGAATTAGAGGAAAATCTTAATCAGTTATGCACAGTTAAGTAAGGATTTTGGACTAAAGATGAATATGGCTAAAACAAAAGTAATGATGAACAAGTATGCCACAGAAAGGGAAATAATGATTGGAGGAGCAGTAATTGAAAAGGTGGAGTCATATACTTATCTGGGACAAGTTATTAGCGGTAATAATGATAAATGGCTGGAAGTCAAGAGAAGAATAAATTTTGGATGGATAGCATTCAGGAAATATAGTCACATACTGAACCAATGTATATTTCCCACCATGACTTATGGAAGTGAAACTTGGGCACTCAGCAAAAGAATGGAAGAGAAGCTGAGAACTACACAGCGAAGAATGGAACGAATTATATTGGGAATCAGACTGTTAGATAAGAAGAGAAACACATGGATTAGGCAGCAAACTCAAGTAAAGGACATTCTTATGAAAACTAAAGAACTAAAATGGTCTTGGGCAGGACACATGGCTCGAAGACATGATGACAGATGGACTAAGAAAATAACAGAATGGTACCCAAGAGGAGCTAGAAGAAAACCTGGAAGACAAAGGCGGAGATGGATAGATGAAATTATGAGTTTGTGGGTAGTAAATGGATGGCCAGTACTCAAAACAGAAGGAACTGGAAAGTTGCTGGAGAGGCCTTCATCCTGCAGTAGATTGAAAATGGCTGATGATACCTCAAATTGGCATTCTAATTCAGCTGATAATTTTCATAATTCATCATAACATATAGGATATTCACATTCTTTCTTTCTTTTTATACACCTACAATAATTCTTATTTCTGCTATCCTTTCCCTATTAGTTTATGGCACTGTGTGTAATTTTCACTTCCATCTATGAACTTTTATCAGACCCATCAATATCTACATACATATATAAAACTTTTCCATTCTTTACAGCATTCTGGTGCATCTGTCATATCTTTCTTATTTTTATCTTTATCTATCAACTAGTACTTCAGGTTTAAACTGATGATTTTTTTTTGCATTTCATATATATAACGTTGCACCTCCTTTTGCTGCAGTGTCAACTGTTTGCATGGACATAATTTAGTCTACACAACATGAGATGGAAAACCAGTGCAATGTTTGGATGTATTTTATTTTTTCATCTTCTGAATCTGTCCAAATGTCTATTTTGTCAATTGTAGCACATTGTATGAAAGGGATACTTATATAGAAGGGGTTCATTGGGGATGAAACATAACTTATCAGTGGAGGTTAGCCTGAATTGAAATTAAGGAGAGGGTTATGTTTCCAATAAATCTGGAAAACACAGAAATGCAATTTTTTAATAATAAAAATAGAAATAAATTAGTAACATGAATTATATGGGCAAAAATATGAGCATTTAACTTACCAGCAATCCAAAAAAATTATGAGGCTTGACACTCTGGGATGTAATAAGTGATTTAGTGAGGGAAGAGGGGATGGATGCAGAGGAGGTAAACGAGGTGGAAGTAAAAATTGGCTTAAAAAATGTGTGATTTAAATTGCTTATCTTTCTTTTTAATTTCTTTATAGAGTTATTTATAACATAATATACAACAGCTTTAAATTTATCAGGCCCTAAAACATGCAAATTGGTCTGTGATAAATCATGGAAACCAGCATATGACCAAACAAGAACAGCCATAATAAATCTATATCTTTTATCAGCAGATTTTAATGAATTTAAGAGTAACAGGAGATAAGGATTAAAATTTCTGTAAATATATAATCAATGCATTTTGCTGTTTAGGATGCACAGGGAAATTTTCTGGCATCTGATGGCTCAATATGGCACTGGTTCTGTGGAAGGTTTATAATAAAATGTGAATTTTGGAATTAACCACTTTATTTGTATCATTGTATTTTAACAGATTTTATCAGAACCATTGTACGGAGGCAATTAAATTGCTGAAAATCATAATGCAAACAACCAAAATATTGAATTGGTTAAAATGTAGGCATTTTGAAACAGTTGGTATTTTGAATGTTGGCCTCCTGACATATTTGGCATTTTGACAGTTGATAATTTGAATTAAACCCACAACTGCATATCTAATTATGTAATTGCAAAACTGTCAGTTTTATGTTACTTAACAGCTCTCCAAAAGTCTATAAGTAAAAGGTTTATCTGATATTTACTCACTGGCTGAATTAATGACTTTTTCCTGTCAGAGCCAAGGAACAATTAAGTTATATATAAGCATATCTGCATATGTACTATGCTAAGTTTTCAAAGAAGTAAATATCAAAAACAACAGGTTGTAAAATAAAAACTAACTCAATTATTTCTATTATATTGTTTTATTTATATCCTAGGAGGTAATAAAGTATACTGTTTTACTACGTCTTAGGATATACATAACTCCAGAAATATTTTCTCAATAGTTAAAAAAAAAAAAAAAAAAAACTAAATACCTGTGATCCTGTGAGTGATGAAAATCCCATGTAGAGAAATATACCAAATAATACTGGCATAGGAATATACTAAAGAAGGGAATTTGTGAGGAGGAAAAAAAGAAAAAAAAAACAGTTTTTAAGTTTCACCTAATCTATTAAAAGATTAGTTTTTTTTTTTTTTTTTTTTTTTATAATTATTTATTGTGTGTGTGCATGCACATGCATGTGCATTTAATTGTAAGGATTGAAGTAAAGAAACAGAGTATGTAATTATACTTTCAAAAACATGGCAGCTTCGGAAGAATATAAAGATTGATGTACAGAATGCAGAACTAGAAATGATATAAAGGAAAGTAAGAAAGAAAAGAAAGATTTAAGGAACATAAAGATCTAAACATATTAAAATAACCTGTAAAAACAAAAATGAATAATACCCTGCAAATAATAGCAAATTAAAAGCAAAAATAAACTGCACATAATAATGATTAAAAGCAAAACAATAATTGAAAGTAAATTAGAAGTAATGGTATTATTAATATAGCTGGGGATGGGATATTGTTTTGATGCACCGTACAACTGCTGAAAATATGCTAAAAATATCAAAAAATAAATAAGAAAATTTGCAAAAGCAGAGATGTAGAGAGCAGTATCCTGATACTATGTACAGTTGGTCAAAAGTTAGTCAAAAATTTAGTCAAAAGTTAGAAATAAGAAAAATTAAAAATGTTGTATGTGTGTTATCTTGAACTAGGGGTAAGGGGAAAAAAATCATAAAAAAATACAAGGAAAAGGTGAAATATAAGGGAAAAATTAATTGAATGTAGTAGTCTGGAAGAAGAGAAAAAAAAAAAAAAAAAAAACCAACTCTGGCTAGCTGTGGGTGTGCAAAATCCCAACCTTAATATATAGAGTAGGGAGGGTGGAAAGGTGAATATAAGAGGGGAAATAGTATAGTACAAGTATCTGCCAATTCCTCAGGCAACCAAAGAAATAAACAAACAGAAATAGAAACATAAGATAGTTCAAAGTATCATTGAAGAGGCATTATTAAAGAACACTCAGGAAAGCTGGGAGCTAATGGCCCAACCTCTAGATGAGGGCCCTGGTTGCAAAAATAGTGTAAAAATGGGACAATTAAACCACATACCAAAAATGCATGGTCACTGGAAGCAATAAATTGAATTACCTATATTGAAAATATTAGTAAGGGGAGCCAAGAATCATCTTGCAGCATCACTGTGTCCTTTTTCAATTTTTATGATTATATTTCTGTACATTTGCAATATTATATGCAGGGGAATAAAAATGAATCGGATGCATATAAATTATCAGGCAACACAGAAGCCTATGGTGGATATAAGCTAGTCTGTAAACAAGTCACAAAGGAGGTTAGGCAAACAAAGGCAAATTATGAGAAATCTTTAGCAAAGGATGCAAAGACTTCTTTACTTATGTAAATTCTAGAAAGATGGGGATGAATCAGATTGGTCTACTTGATATCGATGGTTCAACTGTTGATGATCCTGCTCAGGTAGCTGACAAACGAATGAGTATTTTGCATCTACATTCACACATGAGGAATTCTGTAGGCAAGTGGAGACCAGAAGTGTATCAAGCTCCAACAGGTAGCTAAATGATTTTGTAATAACTGAGAGCAAAGTGGAGGGAAAATTGTTGGGTTAAACTTAAGAAAGGCACCTGGAGTGGATGGATTTATCCAATTATATTAATGGAGGCAGCAAAGGAAGTAAGCAAACCCTTAGCTATAATTATGAGAGCAATCCTTGGATTCAGTGGAGGTCTCCATGGACTGGAGGTGTGCAAATGTACCCCCAATTCACAAAGGGAGATCAAAAGGTGACACGAGTAATTACAGACCATTAGTTTAACTTCTGTTCCAGGGAAAATAATGAAGTCACTGGTTAAAGGAGTAATGCAGAATCATCTAGCAGCTATAGTTCAGACAGCATGGGTTTGTTAAGGGGAAATCTTGTCTGACCAATTTGATTGGATACTATGATGTGGTCAAAAAAGGAACTAGATACAAAAAATAATCTGAATAATCATATACTTGGATTTCAGGAAAGCTTTTGATACTATTGCATATGGAAGATTGCCATACAAATTGGAGCACTATGATATTAAGAGCAGGTTGCTGCTGTGGATAAAGGGATGGTTGAGTGGGAGAAGACAGAGTGGTAATCAATAGACACTGTTATTAGTGGAGTCCCTAAGGGTTCAGTGCTAGGCCCATTGTTTTTATATCTATCAATGATATTGATGAAGGTATATCAGGCTTAATGTCCATGTTTGCAGATGATATGCAATAGGATTTAGAAAAGAAATTACGCTACTGAAACATGATTAAAAAAAGTTGGGCAGATGGGCTCTTAAGTCAGTAATTAAGTGTAAAACTATTTATATTAATATATAAATCATGCTCCCAGCCAGGCTCATTTTTTGCATTTTTTTTAAATCCTCTTTTTAATTTTTCGCCTTTTATACCACCATTATACAGCCTTCTTTTCTCCCTACCACTATTTCAACATGTCACATAAAAACTGCATTTTAATTTAATTTTTCTCACTTTCATCTAAATTACAATCAACCACACGTATATCAGGAATACTCTACACATCTGTTCTTTCAAAATTTGTTTTTTTATTATTGTTATTTTTGGCTTCTTTTTCAGCTGTTGTTTCGTGTATCAAATTACCATCATGACACCCAGTGAAAATCAGCTATGGTGACTTATACTGGTAACTTATACAAAGACTTTTGCATACCACACCATTTTCCCCACTACACTTTTTTAGCAATTATAACGCACAAACACAAACTTTTTTTAATCACACATTTCATTGGATGATATGATCAGTTGCTTGATCTACCTAATAACTCCAATCATAGCCACTTGTTTCCTATCTTCATTAAGTGCTGAAAACTGCAACTTTATTCTGAAGGTCATTCTAGCAGAGTGATTCCCAATCTGTAGGTCCTGATCCAATCATGGGTCAGCATCAACATTATATTTCTGTCATATATATGTTTATGTTATATTTAATAAGACATCATAAATGATATTTAATAAAATGTTACTTCTAACTACTCATTGCATAAATGACAACAATTAATATATGCAGTTCCATACTCGTGCAACACACTTCCAGATTATTTTTTGTTAGTTAAATCATAATCAGTTGGTGTTACACAATCTTAAAAAGAATGCATTTTTCATTAGTAAAGTATTAATCGGATATTTTCTTCATACAAGCTTATGCACTTGTTCCTGTTATTAAGTACAGCAGTGTATTGTAAATTTTAATTTTTATTTATTTGAAAAACAACTTAAATGAATAGAAGGTATGTTGACAAATACATCAAGTACATATTTACTTTGATAATTTTAACAGTCGTAGAACAACTGCACGTATCCTATGTATGGAATTCTTTTCAACATATCACTGAAAATAAATAAATTTCAATGACATTTAAATACTAAACAATCAGTTCAAGAAGAGGGATGTGCATTTATTTTCCTTTAATGTAATATGAAAATAGGTTCCATTTAGTGCACTAGAATCCTAATTTAAAAAAAAAAAAAAAATTACCTGATGGAGGACCCAGTTTCTTAGATTTGAAATTAGCAATTTAGTAAGTTGCAAAACTTACTAAATTGCTAAAATGGCCATGTTATTCAAAAAGGTAAAACTGCAATATTTATTTTTCTTAAATCCAAATGTGGCTAAGGTAAAGAAAGCCAACAGGAAAACCACGGCAAACTTAGGGAAACTTACTGGAATGCTTTGCAGCTACTGCAGTTTCTCAATGTATTCTAGGTAAACAGACGGTACATGTTATCAGTAGCAGCAGTAGAAGTAGAGAAAGATATACTGATTGACACATAGGCATGACAGACAATGTCATGTTTAGTCTTTTCTCATTATTAAAAGCAGATTATTAGAGTTCATGAATGTTTTCACTATTAAAAAAAAAAAAAAAAAAAAAAAAAAAAACCATATTACTGATTTCTTTGTATGTTTTTAAGATTAGGTTTCCTAACCTATCCTTAAAAACATACAAAGGTTAGGTTTCCTAACCTAATCTAACCTTGATAGGTTAGGAAAAAAGGAAAGGTTTCTTTATTTTTCATTATATTTCATAATTTGACATTAAATGTTGGGTTATGAAATAGGAAAGGATTTCCTTATTTTTCCTCTTATTTCATAACCTTTTAGGTTATGAAATATAAAGTTTTCCTAACCTAACCTTAAAGGTTAGGTTGCGAAATAATAGGAAAAGAAAGCAAGATTTTTAATATTGGCATATGATGCAAGAAAGCAAGCTTATACAGCATCAGCCAAAAAAAAAAAAAAACCTTCCCATTTCACCCATCCGGTCACTCCAAATATTTGTCTAGTTCAGCCTTAAATTTATTTAAGCTATCCACTTCCACAACAACGGATGGAAGCCTGTTTCAGCAATCAACTACCCGCTGGCTAAAGGCAAACTTCAGCACATCTATACTATAACTGTCTTTCCTCAATTTGAATCTTTGCCCCCTCAGGTTCTTAATCTGACCAAGCAGAAGCATCCCGTCAGCATTGAGCCTGCTCAAACCATTCAAGGCCTTATACACCTCGATCAGATCAACTCGCAGATGCCTAGTCTCTAGTTGCTGAAACTTGCAGAATTTAAGCCTTTCTTTGTAAGTGCACCCCTTTGTTCCTCTCAGCAATCTTGTTGCCCTTCTCTGTACTCATTCTAGCAATCCTACATCCTTCCTAAAATGAGGCCTCCAGACCTGTATACAGTACTCGAGGAGTGGCCTGACCTTTGCCTTATACAATGGGATAAACACCTCCTTGTCACTGCTAACAAAATTCCTAAATATCATTGACAAAACTCCATGGCCTGCCCTGGCAGCCTGTCTGCACTGCTCTGAGAACTTCTTATTTGACTGCACAATTACCCCTAGGGCTTTTTCATTCTCCACTTCATTGAGTGTAGTACCACACAGGTGGTATGTTTCTCTTGGATTACTGCTACCCACATGGATACTTTGCATTTGTCAATGTTAAACTTCAATTGCCACTTCTCAGCCCATCTGCCTAACTTTTCTAGATCCTGTTGCAGTAGCATACTGTCTTTACTGTCATTAACAACCCTGCCAGCATTTGTATCATCTGCAAACTTGGACATTAGGCCTGATATACCTTCATCAATATCCTTGATAAATACACAAAACAACAATGGGCTCAAAACCGAACCCTGGGGAATTCCACTAATAACATTTGTCCACGAAGAGCAGTGTCTATTTATTACCACTCTCTGCTATCTCCCACTCAACCATCCCTTTATCCATTACAGTAACTTGCCCTTAATGCCATACCACTCCAATGTGTACAGCAGTTTTCCATGTGCAACAGTATCAAAAGCTTTCCTGAAATCCAAGTATATGATATCAAAATTATTTTTTGCATCCAGTTCCTTTGTGACCACATCGTAGTATCCAATCAAATTGGTCAGGCAAGACTTCCCCTTAACAAACCCATGCTGTGTCTGAATTATTACTGCTGTCTTGTCTAGGTGAGCCTATATCACTTCTTTAACCAGTGACTCCATTATTTTCCCCAGAAGAGAAGTTAAACTAACAGGTCTATAATTATTTGTGTCACCCTTTGAACCCCTTTGTGAATTGGGGATACATTTGTACATCTATAGTCCATGGGGATCTCTCCTGACTCTAAGGATGCTCTCATAATTATTTCCAAGAGTTTGCTTATTTCCCTTGATGCCTCCATTATAACTGGATAGATTCCATCTGCTCCAGTTGACTTTTTTTTATGTTTAACTTCAACAATTTCTCTTCCACTTTGCTCTCAGTTATTACAAAATCACTTATCTCCCTGTTAGAGGTTGATAAACTTCTGGCATTCCCCCTCCTTAAATCATTCCTCATGTGTGAATGTAGATGCGAAATACTCATTCAGTTTATCAGCATGATCATCAATAGTCAACCCATTGATATCAAGTGGACCAATCTGATTCATTCTCTTCCTTCTAGAGTTTACATAAGTAAAGAACTCTTTGCTGTTTTTCTTTGCATCCTTTGCCAAAGATTTCTCGTAATCTGCCTTCGCCTGTGACTTGATTACAGACTAGCTTATATCTGCCATAGGCTTCTTTGTCACCCGATAATTTATATGCATCCCATGCATTTTTCTTTTCTGCCACGAGCTTCATTAATTCATGCAACATCCATTTAGGCCCGAACCTTGAACAGTATTTCTTAGTTGGTATGAAAAGCCTAGTAGCCTCCAAGATTAAGTCCCTGAAAGCTTCCCATTTAGAATTCCCCATTTAACAACAGTTGATCTCACTGTATAAAATTTAAAAACTGTCGAGACCACTGTAGTCACCTTTACGAAAACAAAAACCCTTCCCTTTACCTCTGATGGTTGTTACATCTTTAAGTAAATCCCACATCAGTATACTATTATCACTGTCACCTAGTGGTTCCTTTATCTGCAAATTCTTAATGCATGAATAATCACTGCTGATAATCAAATCAAGGGTATTACTTCCTCTGGTTGCCCCCTGAACATGTTGCTATAGAAAACAATCATCCAATAAATCCACAAAAGTCTTGCTAGCATGGAGTGATCAACCCACAAGGTCCAGTAAATATCTGGAAAGTTAAAATCCCCCATTACAAGACATTCTGATTTACTGGTCCATTCTATTTATCTGCACAACTGTTCATTGTACTCGTCAGTGTCATTAGGCCTATAATATACTCCTACTCTCATTTTCCACTTCCCAGTGTTTATGTCACACCAAACAGAGTCAACATTGCACTGTCCACCCGTGTCAAATGGATGAACTTCCTTAGATTTTATGTGTTTCTTAATTAACAGCATAACCCCTCCTCCCTTCATACCCTGTCTGTCCTTTCTGTACACATTGTACTCCCCAAATTCCAATTCTGCACTACTTATATCTGTGTGACACCATGTCTCTGATATCTTAACAATATCTGCCTTTGATGTTTTGATCAGCACTTCAAATTCATCAATTTTATTTACTATACTTCTAGCATTAGTGTACATGCAAGTATACATGCACTTGTTCTTACTCTTAGTTACCCTAACAGAGCCCATGTATTTACTTGTTCCATGATGACTCCCAGCAACTTGCTCTCTAGGCTGCTGCTCATTACAATAGAAGCAGTGCAAGAATCACTTTCGTCTCTGCCTGCTGAGACGAAACTGTTAATCTTTTAGTCTGTGAATCCCCCAAATCTAACAGTTTTCCGACATTTTATCAATGATAAAATATTTGTTAAGGGAAAAATAAAATAAATAAAATCCTGCTCACAAAATAATTAAGGCTGCTTCCAAAAACACTGAAATTAAAAAGATACTCAAAGATAAATTCAAAACAAAACACTTACACATATCTGAAATTTATACTACTACTAAAAATGAAGTAGAATAATACTCCTTTTATAACATCCAACTCAGTATTTCCACTTTAAGTAACAACAACAAAAAATCTACTAAAGTGTGAATATCAGCATTGTTAACAAGTTTCCCACATTTCATACGATTAGAAATATTATTTTTCTCAGTGATGCATTATATTAATGTTACATCTGTAAACTATAATGTGAAAACCCTATTTCCTTTATTTGAGTGGAAAATAAGAGAACACAACAGAATATGTATCCTGAAACACTTAAAAAATAATGCTCTTGTCACTCAATGTTGTTTGCATTTTAAGTAAATAATGAAATAAGAACTCACTATTCACAAGCACAAAAAATTTTCAAACTTATGTTAGTTAATATATACTTTGTGCAAAAGCTTAAGAGTTCCAGAGCCATCTGCTGGTCCTGTTCATCTTTAGTATAATAAGAATGGTGATGGTATACAGTAATGGGTGTATCACTAATGATGATAAAAAAAAAAAAATATATATATATATTTTTTTTTTTTTTTCTTGCACATTATTCTTTAAAAGCATTCAACCAAAAAAGAACTAAAGAACTGTTTTAAAATAAAAATAAAAATAAAAAAAAAAACTTACCTTTAATGCAGGTGTGAAGAAGACTGAAAGACCAATGAGAATAGATATAACAACTGAAGTCACTCTTTGCTCCCTATTTACAAAATAAAAATAAAACATTATAATAGCATATACTTGTAATTGCATATAAGCTGTAAATGAAAGCAGTAATGACTGAATATTGAGGACTGCTGCAAATCATCTAATCAAACATTACAATAAGAGAAAAGTGTTATTCAGATTGCAGAAAGATGCACAATATTCTTTACAAGTTGACTTAATTTGGTGACTGCCTTGCACATGGAATTTTATTAAAAATTCCATACAATTATAGTACTAAATCCTAACATTTACAAGTACACAATCTCAAATATCCTTCAAATGAAAATATTTAAATGTTCTGTGGTTAGTTTATTTAATCAGTAAATTCCCTTCCCAGTGACAAGCATTTCTATTTATATCTCTTCATTCAATTTTACTATAAAAAGAATTAAGAAATAGTTAGAAACAAAAAAAAAAAATCTACACCTGGATTTGACCACACAAAGTAATTAATAAACTCATGAATCTTTTATTCATTATATTACCAGTTCAACTGTTATTGTTGTGCTTATAATATACTGATTTACAATGTTAGCAAGTCATTTTTGCAAATGCACCAACCACTTAATTTCATATTTAAAAATTAACCCATTAAATTCTGGTTAATATTGTAAATTTGATTCCTGGTCGGATATTTCAAATGATATATATGATTTGTAGATGCAAAACTTGAGACCAATATGATGAACAAACACACATTCAAGAATATGTGTTTTCTTAATGTATAATAAATTTTGAAAGAGTAAGTTTCAAAGATTTAGAAGATACTGAGCTTTACTGAATGATAATTTTGACACCATACACTTAAACCTCAGTAAAGCTTTTGATATTGTTCCACATGAACGACTGCTGTACATGCTGGAGAACTGTGGAATTAAAAGGCAGGTTGTTGCTATGGATAAAGAGATGATTAAGTGGTAGGAGACTGACATGGCTGCTGCTCTTCACTGACTAATGTTATAAGTGAGATCCCACAAGGCTCAATGTGAGGCCCCTTATTGGCCCATTAATGAATTCCAGGATGGCATACCATTTGGGTAGCACCAAACTGAAGGTGGTTGATAATGAAAAAGACCTTCAGTAATTGTATAGTCTGACATGAGGCGCTCTGAGCAATGCAAGCAGGCAGCTAGGCTAGATTTAAGGGATTCTGTCAATGATAAACAGGAAATTTGCCTGCAGGAACAAGAGATGATTATCTCACTTAATATACTTTGATTAACAGGGGGGAAAAAATCTTGTGAGTAGCAAATAATTATTTAATGATTTCAATATGTTAGCATTTTTAAGAAATTCTTGCACTTTCTAACTTTTATTACAGAGAAAAATATATAGATAGCTGTCTTATCTTAGGCATATACCAAAATTTCCCAGAAGATTAGTACTTTGATTCATGAGATGTTTCACCAATGGGAAAAGCATGGTTTCTTCTACAAAACATCTGTTAGCTTACTTTTTTTTTTTTTTTTTTTTTTAAACAGCTATTAATTATGTGAAAATTATTGGAAAAATGCGACTCCAGTTTTTTTTTTGCAAAGATTCCACCTTCAATACATATACTGCCCTACCGTTAATTACCAGGCATTTGCATATCTATAAACAACACCTTTATTTGCAGAAAAACTAATAACATATGCTAAACCTATAGCCTTTAAGATAGCCTCCAGTCTTCATGAATGCTCTCCATCAAATTTTTTTTTTAAATTGCCCTCCAATATGTTCTGCTATTCAGCCTTCAAAATGGCAATCAGTTCAACTCTGTTTTTTGGGCAGTCTCTCCTCACATGCACTGAATGATCCAATTCATCCCAGAGGTTTTCTATAGGATTGAGGTCAGGGTCCTGGACTGGCCAGTCCAACTTTTTGACACTCATGTCCTCAAACCATTCCATCACAATGTGAGCAGTATGACATGGAGTGTTGACCTGCTGATACGGATATGGGCCTTCCCCAACATGCAGCCACAACATAAGTGATGTATTATTGTTCAGGATGTCTAGATAGACCTTAGCATTCGTAGTTTTGTTTAAAACAACTAATGGTCCCAGGCCAAACCATGAAAAACAGCCCCAAAATATCATACTACCTTTGCCAAACCTCACTGTTGGAACAATAGTCTGGCAGATAACTTTCTCCAAGCATCCAGCTCACCCAGGCAACACTGTTAGACTGGTTAGACCACATACTGTGACTTATCACTCCAAAGCACAACTTTCCATTTGTCTATAGTCAAAGAAAGACAGACCTTACACCAATCTAGATGGCATCTGGCCTAAGCTAGGTGATTAATAGCATGTGGGCAGCTGCACGACTGTGGTAACCTATATCATGTAATGTCCTGTGCACTCTACCAGTGCCACGAGAACATCAACCTGTGTTTTGAGCAGACAATTCTTTGCAGAGCTCTCTTGACATTATATTAACTTTGGAAGTTTTGCAGGTCATTTCATGATGGTTTCAGAAACAGTCCAATTCCATTTGCAGATCACATCAATTATCAACACAGGGATATCCAGTACTGTTAAAATATTACATACAGACTGAATACTTATGTGAAACCTTATTATTCCTTGCTGGAATGTCTGTTAACTCTGTTGATTGCAGCATCTTGCATTCATAATCATACTACTATCTCCTTGAATGTCTAGAGCATATTTATAATTGTGTCTAACACATGGTGCTTGTGGTAGGGCATAACCAACTACTGACGAAGCAGTGTATGGATATTAATGGTAGGCCAGTATATACATACAAGGAGAATACTTAAGCTATCAACTTCCACAATGACACGGCGCTTCCGTAGCCATGTGAGCAGGAGCAGCAGTGAGTAGCACACGTTTCTTGATTAGACCAGGGATCGAGCCCGTGACGACCAAATACGGAGGATGTTGAAAGGTCAGGGAATGACCACTGCATATCCTCGGAGCAATATGGCCTTAGATGCTAATGCTCCTAAAAAAAACCAAATAACCACAACGACAGATGGAAGAGCTAATATCATAGCTGATATCAGCTCTTCTTAGTTGCCCCTAATAGCTGCATTTAAAAAAAGAACATGATACACTTTGCTGAAAATGGATGCACTTGCCATGAATTTTAAGGGGGCTCACTGAGACTTTTAGAAACACTTGAAGATGTACTTCAATATCTTGTAAACATAACAATAAAAAAAAAAGTTTAACTCTTATGAAAATGAAGAGTCCAAGATGCCAAGTTACCAATAGCAATAAAACTAGAGATCTGGCTATCATGTGTGTTCAAGAATTGAGTTAGAGTAGAACAGCAGTGTAATGCACCTTGCCAAAAAATGATACTTTTGCTGATACACTTTCATATCAAATAAAAATTAACAACAGCCCTCTGTATCAAAGGGTTCAAGATACAGAGTTTATCAAAGGAGCTTGCTATGTAATGCTACTGGTGCTATCCTTTTTCCCTTACTTTTTAGTTTCCCTCATCTAGCTTATCTTAACAAAAATGTAAAATTCTATTGAAGTGATCACAGCATGTGACATTTAATAAAATTTTTATTTCTGATTTGCAATTAAACGAATTGCAAAGGAGAAATTTGCAATTCACTTAATTAGTGATTTAATTTAATTAGTGCACTCACCTGACAGTGCAGTATATCATGAAACTAACAAAGGCTATTGACTGCAGTTGGTCATACCCACACAATATTGTTGACTGAGCTAACAGGTGAAAATGTAGGTGAGCAGCACACCAATATATCAAATTATGTTGCATAAAAGAACTTTTTAAAGAACTTTTACATAAATATTAATATATGATAATATCTTTATAATATGTTACTTTATTTATAAATTAACATGTTACAGTTAAAGGTATTCATCATGGTGCTTAACAAACCTACAACTTGTTCTTCAAAATTTAAATTAAATTATCATTTTTTTATTCCTGCAAACAGTTTCTATAGAATAGCATAATACACTGTGTGTTTACAGGTAACTTTTAATAAGTGTTAATTTTTTTCTTTTAGTATTAATTTTGTTTTTATTATTAATAAAACTGAAACTTTCAGGTTCACACTATTAAAATGAAAAACATACCTAATGCCAAGGAACTGATGTTCTTGACCAGGTGCCGAGCATTCAGATTCAATTTTTAATGAGTTCACATGGGCCATTGACAAAACTGTAGCAGCAACAAACCAGGGTAAACCAAGAATAGAACAGACAGCAATAAGAATGGCCAATACAAAAAAATCCAGATGATAGCCACATCTTTTCTGGAATACAATAACAAGGTATTAATGAAATGTTCAAACTAAGTTAATTCAAAATTCAAGTCCAAAAATGTTTCATTTTATAAAAAATTTTTTTTTTGTTTAAAAATTTCTCACTACATTATGTGGTTTTTTTCACATAACAAGATGGAAAAAAACACTTGACATTTTTCAGAATATGTGTCAATTTTATTAGTAAATATTATAGCGTATAGCATTAGTAGAGGCATATGATGCAAGAAACCAAGTTTATACAGCATCAGCCAAAAACAAAAAAAAAAAACACCTTTCCCATTTCATCTATCCATTCATTCCAAATGTTTGCCTTGAATTTATTTAAGCTATCAACTTCCACAATGACAGATGGAAGTTTGTTCCAGCAATCAACTACCCTCTAGCTAAACGAAAATTTTCACACATCTATTTGACAGCTTTCTTTCCTCTATTTCAGTTTATGCCATCTCAGGTTTATAATCTGAGCAAGAGGAAGAATCCCATCAGCATTGAGCCTGCTCAATTCATCCAAGGCTTTACACACCTCAATCAGATCACCTCGCAGGTGCCTAGTCTCAGATGCTGCAATTTGCAGGACTTAAGCCTTTCTTCATAAGAGCACCCCTTTGTTCCCCTCACCAGTCTTGTTACCCTTGTCTGTACTCATTCTAGCAACTCTACATCCTTCCTAAAATGACACTTTCAGACCTGTATGCAGTACTCAAGGTGTGGCCTGACCATTGCTTTATACAAGGGGAAATCACCTCCTTATCCCTGCTGGCAAAATTCCTGTATATCACTGACAAGACCCCAGAACCTACTCTGACAACCTGTCTGCACTGTCAGAAAACTTCATATCTGACTGCACAATTACCTCCAGTTCTCTTTCATTCTCCACTACCCTGAATGTAATGCCAACCAGTTTCTACATTTCTCTGGGGTTACTGCTAACCCATATGCAGTACTTTCCATTTGTCAATGTTGAACTTCACTTGCCACTTCTCAGCTCATCTGCCCAACTTTTCCAGATTCTGTTGCAACGGAAAACTGTCATTACTGTTATTAACAACCCTCCCAACCTTTGTATCATCTGCAAACTTTGACATTAAACCTGATATACTTTCATCAATATCATTGATAAATATACAAAACAACAATGGGCCCAACGCTGAACCCAGGGGAACTCCACTAATAACATTTGTCCACGAAGAGCCGTGTCTGTTGATTACCACTCTCTGTTGTCTCCCACTCAACCATCCCTTTATCCATTGTAGCAACTTAACCTTAATGCCATACATTTCCAATTTGTACAGCAGTCTTCCATATGCAACAGTATCAAAAGCTTTTCTGAAATTCAAGTATATGATATCAAAATTACTTTTTGCATCCAGTTCCTTTGTGACCACATCATAGTATCCAATCAAATTGGTCAGACAAGACTTCTCCCTAACAAACCCATGCTGTGTCTGAATTATTAATGCTGTCTTGTCTAGATGATCCTGCAATGCTTCTTTAACCAGTGACCCCATTATTTTATGTGGAACAGAAGTCAAACTAACAGGTCTGTAATTACATGTGTCACCCTTTGATCCCTCTTTGTGAATTGGAGATACATTTGCACATCTCCAGTCCGTGGGGACTTCTTTTTTTTTTTTTTTTTGATTTGGTAGTTGTTGGCGCATCGGCTTCTGTGGCCATATTGCACCTCCCAAGGTTTTTGCAGTACTTTGATCCAAGCCCGAAGCGGGAATCGAACCCGCGACCTTTGGGTTGCCGGGCAGGTACTTTACCCACTCGGCTAGCCCGGCCGGCTGTGGGGACTTCCTCCGAGTCCAAGAATTCTCTCATAATTATGGATAAGGGTTTGCTCACTTCCTTTAATATAACTGGATAGATCCCATCCACCTCAGGTGCCTTTCTTATGTTTAACTTCGACAATTTCTCCTCCACTTTGCTCTCGGTTATTACAAAATTATATAACTTCCTGTCAGAGTTTGATAAACATCTGGCCCTCACCTCCTTTAATAACTCCTCATGTGTAAATGTAGATGCAAAATACTCATTTAAATTAACAGCTATCTGAAAATGATCATCTACAGTCAAACCATTGATATCAAGTGGACCAATCTGATTAATCCCCTTCCTTTTAGAGTTTATATAAGTAAAGAGATCTTTGCTGTTTTTCTTTTTATTCATTGCAAAGATTTCTCATAATCTGCCTTCACTTGCCTCACCTTCTTTGTGACTTGATTACAGACTAGTTTATATATACCATTGGCTTCTGTGTCGCCTGATAATTTATATGCATCCCATACATTTTTCTTCTCCACCACAAGTCTTATCAGTTCATCTGACATCCATTTGGGCCTAAACCTAGAACAGTATTTCTTAGTTGGAACAAAAAGCCTAGTAGCTTCCAAGATTACTTTCTTGAATGCTTCCCATTTAGAATTTGCTGTTGGTAACATCATCAGTTGGTCCCACTGTATAGAACTTACAAAATCTCAGAGACCACTGTAGTCACCTTTATGAAAGCAAAAACCCTTCATTTTACCTATGATGGTAGTTACATCTTTAAGTAAATTCCACATCAGTACACTGTGATCACTGCCACATAGTGGTTCCTTTATCTGCAGATTCTTAATGCATGAATAATCATTGCTGATAATCAGATCAAGAGTGTTACTACCTCTGGTTGTCTCTCTAACATGCTGCTGTAGAAAACAATCATCCAGTAAATCCACAAAAGCCGTGCTAGTGTGGGAGTGACCAACCCACAAGTTCCAGTCAATATCTGGGAAGTTAAAATCCCCCATTATAAGACATTCTGATTTACTGGCCGACTATTTTTCTGTATAATTGTTCATTGAACTCATCAGAGTCATTAGGCCTATAACAAACTCCTACCCTCATCTTTGCTTTCCCAGTGCTTATGTCACACCAAACTGACTTAACACTGCACTGTCCATCTATGTCAACTGGATGCACTGCCTTAGATTTTATAGTTTTCTTAACTAACAGCATAACCCCACCTTCCTTCCTATCTATCCTTTCTGTACACATTGTACCCCCAAATTCCATTTCTTCATTCCTTTTATCTGTGTGACACCACATCTCTGATATCCCAACAATACTCTATTGTATATATACACACATTGATAGATAATACTTAAAATTAAATTAAATCCATATTAAAATAATTGTTCAATAATACATTATACGTTTTTGCATATCAAAGGAAAATTAAATAGCAATGGTTAATTTAAAATTTAGAAATGCTTGTTTTGGTCAAGGAGCATTCCAGCCATGATAATTTAGTCATTACTGTGTTTAATTTAATTTTTACTCACTGAAATATCGAGCAAGGCTAAAAAAAAAAAAAAAAAAAAAAAAATTATGTAAATGGCTTTTTGTTATTAACAAACTGCATATAAGTTCATTGTTTTTCATTCTTTATATCACTCTATTATAAAAATGCAATAAAGTAATACGAAATGAGAGCTATGATTAAGGCTATAGTATGAGGCCGCTTAAAATTCCAGCTTACAAAAACAGATGTTTTTGGAAATTTTTTATTTTTTTAGTTTGCTTAACTGGTATGTTAATCTAAGATTATTGATACCCATATGAAGTACCTTCTATTTATCAATGTTAAAACTTCAACTGCCACTTCTCAGCCCAATCTGCCTAATTTATCTAGATCTTGATGCAGCAGCATACCCTGATTACTGTCATTAACCATCCTTCCAATCTTCATATCACTTGCAGGCTTAGACATTAAGTCTGATATGCCTTCATTGGTATCATTAATAAATAAGTATTTAATAGTTTTAATTGTAATAGTTTTAATTGTCCTATTTTTTAATTTAATTAAGGATTTCATAAGTTACAACTTAATAATTCATAGAGCATTTTTTATCAGTAATTCTGATGTGAACATTGTATCTCATAACTAATAAACTGTTGTGCAATGTATTGTAGTACTCAATTATTCCCAGGTCATGAACTGCCAATGCATAACCTAGAAATAGTGTAGCATTATTATACTCTTATCCCTTAGTGTGTGTGGCATTTTTAAATTAAAATTAGACTAAAATCATGCCCTAGCAAGAGCATCAGAGCAAAAAGCTCAAAGCAACAGAAATGCCTTGGCTCAGGAGAGAGCCATTGATGGCAGTTCTGTTGCATATCATTAATAAATAAATACTTATTTTTTTATTAATTTTTGCCGACTGTGCTACTCACAAGGGGTATTATGGTTTAGCCTGAGATCAACTAACTCTGGCAGAAAACACATTGTATTGTTGTAAAGTTCTTAACCCTAATTATAGGGTGCAGAGATGAGCAACAAGGTTAGTTCAAAGCATAGAAAATAACTTTAACTGAGAAAGGTTTTGAATCCTGTAAGCAACACATCTGAGAGGATAACTGTTTTGAGTGTTTATAATGCTTTAAATGGTTTGAGTAAACTAAATGCCATTGACATTTTTACTCTTTATCATACAGTGACATATACGAGGGGACATAAATTTAAATTGAAAAAGGATGGTTGCAGACTTGCGAGATAGCTATTACAATTAGTATTGCCCAAGTGATGTAAGGAAACAAAGCTTAGGCAGCATTAGCCAAAATAAAAAAATTAATTTCACTCTCCATTTGCTCGTTCCTATAATTAAATTGTCCAAACCATCTTTAAAATTGATTCAAAGTACCCACTTATACATCAGGTGGAATTTGTTTCCAGTAATCACTTACTCTTTGGCTGAATGCAAATTTTTGTACATCTATTCTGCAACCATCCTTTTGCAATGATGCAAATGGCATTTAATTTACTCAAATCATTTAAAGCATTATAAACATTTAAAACAGGTATATCCTCAGATGTGTTGTTTACTTTTCTATGCCTCGACTAATCTTTTGCTCATTTCTGCATTCTTTCCAACACATCCAAACTTACAAACCTAGAGTATTCAAGGTGCGGGATAACATAGCCTGCAAAGAAATTCAGTGGTGAGTATTTTTTTTTTTTTTTTTTTTTGCAGTTATACAAAGCATCTAAATGTTTTTTGGACATAGCAGTAATCGTTGGGACTTATAAATGTGGCCGGATGGGATTGCACATGCAATGCTACCAATCAATAGCAGTAATTGCCAATTCATTTGTCGCTTGAAACAAAGCCTGAACAGCTTTTTCAGCAAACCATTTTTCATCTCGAAATTCTTTTGTGAAAAATCATAAATGTTATTTGCAATATTAAAAAACGATATTTTTAATAAACAATTAAAAATTAATACTATTTCAGCTTATACATGGGTTTACTGCTACAGCGAATGTCAATGTCAAAAAATTTTCTCTCTTCCTATTTCAAAACATACTTTTCTTTCTGGCGCCTCCGCAGCCAGGTGGGAAGGAGCAGCAGTGCGTAGCACATGCTTCTTGATTAGACCATGGTTCGAGCCCGTCACCACCAAATACGGAGGATGCGGAAAGGTCAGGGAATGACCACCGCATATCCCGGAGCAATATGGCCTTAGTTGCTAATGCTCCTAAAAACCAAAATAACAACAACTTTTCTTTCTTCCTACTTCTGTTTCCCTCCCTTTCCCACCCCTCTCTTTCACACTCTTCCTTTTTCTCAATCATTCTCTCTAATCCTATTCCTATCTGTAAACATAAACACTAACCTAACCTCTTTCTCGTGCTGAGACAGAGACTGGCGATGCCTTTCTCCATCTCTCCTCTCTTTCTCTCGTCAAGATAGAAAGACCACTGTTTTTCTCTCCATCTCAGTCACCCTCCCCTTCCACCCATTTTGTTACCACATTGAACAAAAAGAAAAAAAACTATGTTAATAAACGCAATTACTATTAAAATAATTTAAATAGTTCAAACCTTTCCTTAATTATTTAATTTTATGGATTTTTTTTTTTATCTTATTAGAATCAAACATTAACATATTGTCCAGGAGGCATTCAGTTCTAGTGACTTAGGTTCAGGCTTTTATAATAGAATTTCAATTGTGACGTCATATTTGACTTTACTGTGTTTGGAAGTGAACTTCATATTTTAAGGTTGCAAATTTACATCCGCTTATTAAATTCTCAGATTCTTACTGTTCGTGGTTGTATTTTTTTTTTTATTGTTACATCATCATCTTATATTTGGGTAAAAAAACTGTCATATTAGGACCATCCAAGAACTAACTCATCTCCAATGTATAATATGCTCATTAATTGTGTGTGTTCTTTGTTCAATTTGTCTGTCTTCCTCAGAAAAAACCCAGAGTTTCTGTAGGTAGGGGAACCATGCTGTCCGCACCTAAGACTAACTTAGCCACCGAGTGCAAAAAGCCCAACTACACTAATAATAATGTAGACCTTTAATTTCAGCAAGGTTATTTTGTGTTTGAAATTTTGAAGAAACTAAGGCTACGGAGCATCAGTATATTGTATCTGTGATTATATATCCTTTGATTAGTTTTATGTTTTCCAGTCAAAAAAAATTATGTTTCCAGGAGGAAAATCATGTAATGTCTCAGTCCGACTAGTTCAGCCACATTGTGAACAAAAAAAAAAAAAAAAAACTAAAAATTCCTCAGGATATTGAGGTGATTCAATTTCAGACCTTTTCCCCCAATGCTGGTTATACTGTTCACCTCTGTTATTCTGGCGCGCGCGCACACACACACACACACACACACACACACACACACACACACACACACACACACACACACACACACACACACACACACACACACACACACACACACACACACAAAATTAAAATAAATAAATACGAACTGTCATTCAAAATAGGATTTATTCGGACCACCCTTTTATTGAATAACAGCAACTGTGCATCGCGACATGGATTCTATAAGGTGATATTTGCATTTTAGTTCAATCATAACCAATCTTCTGGCAAAATATTGTGTAATTGTGGCAAAGTTGAATGAAGAGGATTTCTTTGCCGTATAGCTCTCCAGCACATCCCACACAAAATTTCAAGAGGATTGAGATCAGATGAATGTAGGGGTCAAGAAAGGTGGTGGAAATTCATCTCATGTTCTCTGAACCATCCTTGCAGGATTCTGGCGTGATGCGTTGTTGCATCGTTATCCATAAAGTAGCTATCACCTTTGGGATAAACGTATGACCTTGCAGGGTGCAGCAGATGTGATACAAAGTTCAGCTACTCCCTGGATGACATTCGACCTTCCACTGATATCAATGGACTCATTCCGTGATAACAAAACATTCTCCATACCATGATACCACCCAGGGGCATATTCAGGGGTGGGGTGGGAAGAGGGGCATATGCCCCCCCAACCAAAAATTTGAAATCAAAGAAAAAGGACGCAGGTGTTCTAAAAAAAAAAAAAAAAAAAACTCAAAAGCCTGGTCACCATGCCCCCCTTACAACGATACCTGGTTGCTTGATTGATTTGATTGATTGATTTGGTAGTTGTTGGCGCATCGGCTTCTGTGGCCATATTGCACCTCCCAAGGTTTTTGCAGTACTTTGATCCAAGCCCGTGGCGGGAATCGAACCCGCGACCTTCGGGTTGCCGGGCAGGTACTTTACCCACTCGGCTAGCCCGGTCGGCTTACCTGGTTGCCATGCCCCCCCCACTTACAATGAGACCTGAATATGCCGCTGAAGCCTTCTAAAATAAAGTGTTCCGTGGTCTATTTGATTATTAGTCTATGCCAGTATATTAATAACTGAAAAAAAAAAAAACAATGTTAAAAATTATAATGATACAAAAGTGGTGTATGCTACAAATATTCAAAATTTATTTATTTTATTTTTTTAATTATTAATTACAATTTTTGTGGAACACTTGTTCACACCTCATGGAACACTAGTGTTCCACAGAACACAGTTTGGGAAACACTGATTTAAACAGTGCCAAATGATGATTTTAGTCAAAATTAAGTGGATGTTTGTTGTAAATAATATTCCTTTAAAATTGCAAGCAGAGATAATCCCTATACAGGCTGCCATGTACGAAAGGGGCGGGGTAAAAAAGCACACAAAAGGTGCCAAAATAAGCGTGCCCCAGCTGGATTTTCCATGTCACCATATACAAGCTTATCACACAAATTCCACTAGCCATTGTGGATTGCAGTGCATGCCACTCTACAATTTATAGCCATTGTTGGTTTAACAACTGGCTCGTAAAATTCTTGAAAATTTAACAATCAGCTTGCAGCACACCACTGGTTATAGGCAAACCAACTGTGATGTGTATAATAAACAACTAAACAGACAAATAAAATGGGCCAATAAATCAGAATGTCTTATAATGGGGATATCAACTTTCCAGGTATTGAGTGGAACTTGTGAGTTGGTCACTCACACAGCCGCATGACTTTTCTGGATTTATTGGATGACTGTTTTCTAAACCAACATGTTAGAGAGGCAATAAAAGAAAGCAGTACTCTTGATCTGGTTATCAGTGGTGACTCTTCATGCATTAAGAATATCATGATAAAGTAACCACTAGGTGGAAGGAATCAAAATATACTGATGTGAAATCTCCTTAAAGATATAACTACTGTCAAGGATAAAGGGATGGGATGGGATTTTCCTTTCAAAAAGTGACTATGATGATCATAGACAGTTTTTAAATTCCATTCAATGGGACCAACTGATGATGTAACAACCTGCAAATGGGAAGCACTTAGGTAAGTAATAATAGAAGCTGCTAAGCTTTTTATATCAACTAAGAGATATTGTTACAGGTTTAGACCTAAATGAATGCCAAATGAACTGATGAGACTAGGGGCAGAGAAGAAAAATGCATGGGATGATTATAAATTGGCAGAGAAAACTACAGTAAGTACAAACTAGTCTGCAATCAAGTTACTAAGAGGGGGTTAGGCAAGCTGAGGCAGATAAGAAGTCTTTGGCTAAGTTCTTTGCTGTATATAAACACTAGAATAAGGTCATGGTAGCTGAGTGGTCAGGCATGAGGGTACCTAAGTACACATTCTTTGAGTGACTGTGGTTCAAGCTGGGAGGGAAGACTACTTAACAGGGTGCTGTTTCTTGTATTCTCTTCATCTTGTGAACTCCTCTGACCATGTAGTCATCTCAGAGTATGAAAGAAAATTTATTTTTATTTAAAGAAAGGGGTGAACCACATTGGTCTCCTAGATAAGAATGGCATATCTACTGATGATCCTGTTGAGGTTGCTGAACAAGCAAAATGAATATTTTACATCTATGTTCACCTGCAAAAGTTTTTAGGGATGGGAATACCAGGGGTACACCAAGTTATAAGGGAGATAAATGATTTTGAGATAACTGAGAGGATATTGCAAGGTACTGCATATGAGTAGCAGGTAATCCTTGATTAGCATGCCAACTGTGTGATACCACACTGAAAGTATTAGGAGAATGATAAAGATATGGAAGTAATTCTGCAGTCAGGTATGAAGCTCTCAGCAGTGTAGACAGGCTAGAACAGCTCATGGGATTTTGTCAATGATATATAGGAATTTTGCTAACAGGAATAGGAAAGTAATTAATCCCCTCTATAAGGCAATGGCAAGGCCAAACTTAAGTATTGCATACAGGTCTGGAAGCCTCATTTTAAGAAAGATGTGAATTTGTTGGAATGAGTGCAGAAAAGAGCAATAAGATTGGCAAAGAAAGCAAAAGGATACTCTTACCAAGGAAGATTTCAGTTCTGCAAATTGCACTCTTTGGAAACTAGACACCTGCAAGGAGATCTGATTGAAGTTTTTAAAGCTCTAAATGGACTGAGTATGCTAAATGTTGATAGCATCCTTACTTTAGCTCAGATAACACAAATTTAAATTGAGGAAGAATGGTTGAAGGATAGATTTGCAGAAATTTGTTTTCAGCCAGTGGGTAGTTGATTGTTGGAACAAAGGTCCATCTGGTGTTGCGGAAATGAATAGTCTAATCACAAGTTTTAGGAACTTCCTTAAGTGCTGTAGTATAATGACTAATGTATTAAGATAGCGAAGCTTAATTTTCAGCATTTACCGTACCTCTTGAATGATCTGCTTGGATGTAATGTGAATTATAGAAGACACATAGTTAATGTGAATAAGAACCTCATTTATACATAATCATAGCTATAAACGTGATTAAATTTTGGAATTTATTAAGAAATTGAAATAATTAATTAAAAAAAATAAATTAAAATGTGCGCGAGAAGGAGGAAATGTACATTCCATTTCACAGTTGTCGAAATCATTAAGACTGGAATAGTTTTGTACGGATTAATAAACAAGCTAATAGTTGCGCACAAGCAACTTTCGATTTACGTCCTCAGTTAGCATTGTGTGAAGAGAAAACGCGAATGGTTTAATAAGAAGAAATGTCGATTCCCGAAATGCAATTCAGTGCACGTGAAAATTTTATGCATGTTAAATTCCAAATGGGGGAAAGGTTGATTGGGAGTTTTGTGTTTAGCAAGTTAAATGACGTATGCCGCAGAAACCATTCTATAACTAGTGCTTCATTTTGAAGAATTTTGTAATTAGACTAATTTAATTATTGTAATAGCTGAATCTATTAGTGGGTTATGATTGTAGGAATGGAAGTATTAACTCTGTATTAGATAGGTTAGATTTAAAACTATTAAAATGGTAATATGCATGCATATTAGAGATTTTGGAAGTACCAAATTTTGCCATACTGCTCCCGATGTATAAGGCCTTACAATCCGATTGGCATCGAATTAAATAAATGATATTATTGTAATGCTGCATGGTGTATTTGTGTGTAGTTCTATATAAATTAAATTTGGAGCCTAATTTATTGTATGATGAAAAAAATTATTATTATTATCATTAGCCATATGGTGTAAGGAAGCCTGAAGCTTATGCTGCATCAGCTAAAAAAATTCCCGAAGTTATCCTGAGAGAGAAAGAGAAGTAAAGGAGTCACCAAGAAAGAGAAGAATGATGATATCCAGCTCAGGACCCTGGGTGTGCCAAGCCCATACTCACCAGATGTGAGCCCCATGTGTTATATTTGTGTTTGTAAAAATCCATCGGAGTTGTTTCACATATTGTCTGTGATAAGGGAGGACAATTTGGGTTCCTTGTCCTTTATCATGTTAATTATTATGATGATGTGGGTTATTAATTCTGTTTTCAACTCTGGAAATGGTCTCTTTTATTAACTGTAATGGATATTTGCTATCTATGAATTTTTCCGTAACGTATTTTATTTCCATTGATAAATCATCCTGTGTATAGCTGTATAACGGCATCCTGTGTAACGGCATTGTGAATAAAAATGTAAAAATTTACCTGTATGTGTTTTCTTCCTATAAATTTTTGTATCTAACCTTGTACCAACTTTATAAATAGCAAGATTTAAAAAATTAATTGTGTTATCTATTTCCATTTCAAGGGTAAATTTAAGTTGTTCGTGTATTGTGTTAACTGTATTGAGTAGTGTATCGATGGAATTCTTACTGCCTATTAAAAGTATGTCATCCGCATATCTCATATAATTTGATGTTAGAGGGAAAAAGTTGAAGTATTTTCTGTTTGATAGAAGCTAAATAAATCTTGGACAATGGGGCTGATATACCCAGACCCATAGAAAGGCTGTATATCTGTTTGTAAACTTTGTATTGAAACCGAAATTGCTTTGCTTTAATGGGTCTGGGTATATCAGCCCCATTGTCCGAGATTTATTTAGCTTCTATCGAACAGAAAGTACTTTAACCTTTTCTCTCTAACATAAAATTATACATGAGATATGCGGACAATATACTTTTAATAGGTAGTAAGAATTCCATTGATACACTACTCAATACATTTAACACAATACACGAATGACTTAAATTTACTCTTGAAACGGAAATAGATAACACGATTAATTTTTTAAACCTTACTATTCATAAAGTTGGTACAAGGTTAGGTACAAAAATACATAAGAAGAAAACACATACAGGTAAATTTTTACATTTTTATTCACATCATCCTCTATACATTAAAGAAGCAGTTCTTTTTAACCAAATTCACAATGCCGTTAAATACAACTATACACAAGATGATTTATCAACAGAACTAAAATACCTTACGGAAAAATTCATAGATAGAAAATATCCATTACAGTTAATAAAAGAGACCATTTCCAGAGTTGAAAACAGAATTAATAACCCACATCATTGCAACAATCATCATGATAAAGAATAAGGATAATTAGAATAAATAGTATTCCTCCATTTTTTAAATTATAGTTTAAGAATCAACTATTCATTATATCAAAAAGGTTGAAGATAAAATTAGAGCAGTTCTGAATTCTGTTAGAATTTTAAACCCTAGAATTATACGTTGCAGTTGGGATTCAACCCCCCCCCCCTTTTTTTTTTGTATACAATGCAAATTTTCCAAGCTTCTTTTTCAAGAATCAACTTTAAGGAATGAAGTTAGACTAAGGCGCAATTAGGGCTAGAGCCTCAAGCTGCGAACAAATTTAGACTATGTATATAAAGTGCTTAGCATCATAATACACAGCCATTTCTGAATAAACAGAAAATTTTTAAGGTGGCATCGTTTTAGGTTATATCTCATATTGTGAATACCTTCACAACGAGTTGCCATGATATTGCACTACTTCGAATAAGTAACGCTTCACCTAAGGAGAAGACTAATGTTACTTATTCTCAGATAGGTACCACCACCCTAAATAAATTAGTCTAAATACATCATACACCATCAGGCATCTCTCATATTGTGGAGTTATACTTCATAACTGTTTTTGCCATCATTGCATCACTTGGGTACCTACCCACTCACTGAAGAAGGGCCAAATAGCCCTGAAACAGTGCTGTCTGGGTGGTGGTACCTATTTGAGAATAAGTAACATTAGTCTTCTCCTTAGGTGAAGCGTTACTTATTCGAAGTAGTGCAATATCATGGCAACTCGTTGTGAAGGTATTCACAATATGAGATATAACCTAAAACGATGCCACCTTAAAAATTTTCTGTTTATTCAGAAATGGCTGTGTATTATGATGCTAAGCACTTTATATACATAGGAATGAAGTTACTGAGTTCCTCTGACTGACCAATCAGGGTTCAATCACTCTCCTGGAATGTCATCTCTCTTCCCATTCTTTCCTGGAAATTTTCATCATCAGGAGTGAATGTAACTAAGGGCATGGCTAAAGTTCTGGAACATGATGTTATTAACTAAAGTAATAATCATGGTGCAATGATGTATCAATTGGTAGTTCTCTTGAACTGTTATTATTTCTCCATTTTTTTATTTATTTTGTATTTATTTTTTTTGGTTAATCAAATTATGCAGAAAATTAGCATAAAATCATAATGTTACTGTTCTACCTACCTTTAGTTTGTTTTCTTTCCTGTTTACAATCACTGTTGTTATTTGTTGATCCATAAATATTAAAATAACAGCTACAAATGCAGGACCAACGGAAGCAAAAGATGTCCACCAAGGATTATTTCCAAATAAAGGAACCAACCAGCCACGTTTGGACGAAGTTGGCTAATAAGCAATAGAAGAAAAAATGTATCCAATAAAAGTAAAAACTAGATACAATTTGTTTCAGACATTATATGAAATTACTTAATTAATTAACATATAGGGCAAATATTATTTCATGCTAGCTCAATGACCCATAATCAACTTATTTTTGAGCTGTATTGCCAAAGCCATGGGCCAATTCCTCATTATAATGTACAAGGTATCCTAAAAGTCTTGTTACACCTACGTAAATGTTATTCCTGCATTGTAATTATGTTCTATTTAATTATGTAATATCACTTAATAATTAACGTTTTTTTTGCTTATTTATAATATTTTAGTTTTGTTTATAATTAATTTTTTGTTTTTGTGCATTTCAGAAGTTGTGTATGATACAAGTGACTATTCCTTAGAACAATGAATTCTGGCCGCTACTTCGGTTCATGGGAGACAGGGAATAGACATGTCTAAAGAAGATAAGTGAAGTATTTTGACAAAGATTTAATTGTGAACCTACTCCCAGAATGATTTTTCACAGATGGGAAAAGAAGCTCGGTCACAGGATATGATAGGGACAAACAAAGAACTAGTAGACTTTTCAACAGGAGAAATGTGCAGATATGTTGAGTAGTCTGTTTTATAGTTTCCCCATAAATACATCTGCAAACCTTCGGTTGAATTTTGTATACCGTGTTCAACTCCAAAATTGGTTGACTGTTAAAAATTTAAATAGGCAATAATTACAATTCTGGAGTAGCATTTACATAGATATAACAAGACTTTCAGGATACCTTCACATGAACGGGTGAAGTACAGGGAGTTGAATGTATCTAGTACATTCAACTCCGGTGTTCCACAGGAGTTAAATCTATGATTCATATTTGCCATATTCATTACTGATAATCTCCTTGCACACAACAATAATTCAATCAGTGGAGTCAAGTTCTTGACCGGCTTGAGATCTTATATGCACTTTACCCACTAAAAGCTATTAATAACTTAGAGGTGGAACTTATCTGTCTATAAGTTGGACATATGACTGTTCTTGGCATCAATCTCTTCAGGGATCAGAAGTTCCCTGTGATAGTGTACCTAATGCAGTAATTCATCTAAAATCTGCAAGACTTTAATTGATAACTTTAAAACTTACTTAATCTGTCATTCCAACTATTCTAGCATCCTCAGTAAAAGTGTCATTGCAACTATTCTAGAATCCTCAGTAAAAGTGTCGTATCACTAATCTTAATTCTTTATTTATAAGTTAATAATCATTCATCAATAAACTCCTGTAAATAGCTTCAGCTATTAATTTTAATCTGTATAAACTATTACCACCATAAAGCAAGAATTAACTTATTTACTTATTATTGTATGCAGTAAAAATGATCTATTAATTAGCCTTTATATAATATTAAACAACTACAGTTTTCTTGCTAATCTTTATCATCTTCCAAACCTTCTCTTCTCTACCCTTCTCTACAGAAATTATTAAATTGTCAAAAAAAAAAAAAAAAACAAAAAAAAATGTTATTTAACTCTTTTCTGTAAAAGAAAAGCTGTTTATTAATTAAAATATTTACATTACTTCCCAAATTCCCTTTGGCATTTACTAACATTTCTCAATTTGAAACTTAGGAGTTAAAGCAAATCTGAAGGGTCACTAATGAGCAGTATATTACCAAAATGAATTACACCCTCCTCCTATTTGTAAGTTTTAGTTTCTTCTTCAGTTTCTCTTACTTACCATATTCATAAAAACTGCTTGTAGGGGATACAGAAGGGGAAGGCAGAAATCTAATAGCAGGATATAGATAAATATAAATCAAATCTATAAACGCCCCAAAAAAAACATTGTGAATAATCATTTTTATCCATGTCCATATTATAATAATAATTTGTATGGCCTTTGAAACTAAACAGTTATTAGTTTTAGCTGCACTAAAAATTTCTTAAAGCATATGCTTTATTTCTGACTATTTCCAGGTGCATATTCATTTGAACATGTTCTGGTCTTATTAGCTGGCTATCGCCACTTTTTTTTTTTTTTTTTTTTTTAGAGGCATGGTGCACAGATATAGCAAGAACTGAAATTGGTGAAATAATGCACATTTAAACCTCATGGACTGTAAATTTGCTTTTAATTTCTTGAATAATTATGAATTATTCTCAGACATTTTGCATTACTTCCTATAAGGACATCGTAAGCACAGCATTACAGTTCACTGAAGAAGCTGAACCAGAAGTAACACGAAACATCTGAGAATAATCTATAATTCTTTAAGAAATAAAAGACAGATTACAATCCACACGGGTTTAAGTGCTCATTATTTCACCTATTGCCACTTTTAATAAAACACAAGACAATGGTTTTCTATGTAGTTCTAGTACCTTCAAATGTGTATAGCTTTATAAATATGTTACTTGCAATTTCACAGAGATATTAATCAGATATGGTCCCATTCCAGATTTTTGTATATCCTAGTATTAATTGCTTGTTTCTCATCAGCTGTGGTTCAGTACTTTTGAATGGCTTTCAAGTTCTGTTCTAATGAATACCTATTATATCTTCATCAGCAGGATCATTCACCACTTGTAAACTCCTTTACTTTTAGTGTGGGTAAAAAGCTTCTCAAAAAGATCAAGCTGGGCCTCCTAAATAATCTTTGGGTTTCAAAATTCATTATTTCTCTGTTTTAGATCCAGAACGCTTATTGAATTCTAGTTCAGTTACTGAAAGCAAAACATTTCCAAATAAGCCAAACATAAAAAGTTATACACTGCCAAGAACAACAGGCAACCACGAGTCTGGCTTTCAAGTGTCAAAGCATGATTTTCTGCCACTCCTCTTAATATAATCTAAGTGGTTTTTTATTTTAAAACTGCTTTCTCCAGTTCTTTCCAGAAATTAATTGCTTCTACAAGTTGTATGCAGTTTGTTTTTATTTCAGAGAAAACACCCTTTATTTGTAGAAAAAGTTATGCTTAATGGATTTCAGTAGCTGAAATGGCTAATATTTTTATTAATATTTTAAAATTAATAAAATTTATATTAAAATGTAAATTCTAAAATAAATATAAGATGTTATATTTATTTTAAAGTATTTTTAATTTATGACTGAACCCTGACACAGTGCTACTCTTTGTTCACAGTATCAAGGGTGGAATAATTAAATAGTGAACTGTAATGTTATCTTCATATGGCAAAATCTTAAACAGCCATGTTGTTACCTCAGTATATAACAGACATTGAACGTGCAGCTATAGCTTATTTGAGGAGCATCCTCTAGTTATATTACATTACATACCAATAATGACCATTTTATGCTCAGTATAATATTCAGGTTGATTCAGGCCTATAAAATAAAAATTTAGTTAAATCAGTAATACATGTTTGTTGATGGTTGGTTCCTTACAACATGAGACCCCTAAGTCAGTGTATTCTGGGGCAACCTATAAATATGAAACTTTAACAGAGGATTGAAAAATGTTTCAAAGGAAATATTAGGCATTGCTTCTTCTATCCACGTTGGTAGGAAAGTGAGTAAAACAACATTATAAAATTTAATTCCTTTAAAGTTGTTTGTGGGGGCACAAACAATTTTAAAATTGTGCATTGATCATCAATAAAAGGAAAAGGATGATGGAACTCACGGATACATTAAAAGTAGACAAATTCTTCTCTGGAATTTATTATTATTAACTTCTCACTATTATTTGGTAGATCAAAATTTCTGAGTAGTCATAGTCTAGCACTAACTACTCAAATTCTATCCTGAAATGTTTCTCCCTTCAACTAAAATTTATTTGATAAATGGTTGTAATATTAATTAATATATAGTCATACCCAATATAACACTACCTTCATTCATTTCTTGTGAAAGTCTGTGAACAGAAATTTCACATTATATTAACATTCGCAAAACCTCATTATAATGCCACCCACTAACAGTTTGCAATTTACCAAATATTTCAGAAGTACAAATGTGCCTACAAGCATTGAATAATGTCCAATATTGCATTTACATTACAGTTTTGAAAAACAAATGAAAAATAAAATAAAATAGAGAATTTTGTTCTCTTCAAATCAAATCACATCACATTTGAACTCTGTCAAATACTAATAAAAATAAACTCCCATGATTTTATTTTCAACCGCCTTTCTTTTATTTTCAAACTAAGTTCATGGGGAAAGTAGACATAATCTTACTTAATACTCATGTTTTATATGATTATAGAGGCCTGTGCACTCTGGACTCATTATCAAAACTAAAATTACTGTAACACAAAGCAAAAATGGATACAAAAATAGATCGTGACAAGTTTAATAATTGGAAATATACATATATTAGATTAGATACCAAACAAAAAGCTTTTGGTTTTTTGTCAACCTTCCTCAGTTAAACTGACAGTTAAGAATGGAGCATGAGGGCGTGTACTGCCAATCTTGTACGTGAAGTGCGTGATTAATTGTTGGATGTTGAAGCCTGTGGCTGTGATACGTGCAGATGTTGCCAGCGTTTGTCAACAGTCAGGTTTGCTGTTTCGATGATAGGGTGAACTTGACATCCACCGTTCCTGTTGATTGAGGTATTGGAGCATTTGATGTTCAATGACTCCAACCAGGTGCGTCGTCGATAGTGGCGGGACTTATCCACAATCACGACATTGTGGTGTGGGTCAATGTCATGGTGGGTTACCCAAACGTGTTCGGCAATAGCTGAGTGCTCCACACCCGCTAAGCGGATTGCTCTTTTGTGTTCGGAAAGGCGTTTTTCAAGCCATCTCCCAGTTTCACCGACGTAGCAGCTAGTGCAGTCACGGCAAGAGATGCGGTAGACCAATCCTCTTTGTAGTAAGGTGGGGACCAGTGTTTTTACCTTAGAGATGAAGGATCGTAATGTTCTGCCTGGGAGTTGTACAAATTTTATCCCATGTGATTTTAAGACTCTACAAACCTGTTGTGATAGGTTTGGGTAGTATGGGATAAAGGCGCTCGCGGCTGAGTCATTACCTCGGATGTTTCTGTTGGTCGCTACGTGGCCATGTGTCTGTAGGTCACACCTGTCAAGGATATTCATGGGATAGCCACACCTCATAAGATCCGCCTTGACTTTAGCAATTTCAGTGTGCCTCTCATAGCTAGAGTGTGTCCAGGCATGAGTTAGCAAGGTTCGTGCAGTGGCAAGAAGATGGCTACGCATGTGTGCTGATCGGAAGTTGGTAAATTGGACAGCACACATTGGTTTACGATGGACAGTTGTCTTCAAGCGTGTGCCCTCGCACCGGACAAGGGTGTCTACGTATGGTATGGTGTTGTCCGACTAGCTCGATGGTGAATTTTATGAAAGGGGACAGAGAATTGAGGTGGTCTAAGATTTGGTCACCTGAATTTCTGGGGATAACCACGAACACATCGTCCACGTAGCGACACCAAAAGGTAATATGGGATCTGGTACATTTGTAAATGCACGACACTCTAATTTCTCCATCGCAACGTTTGCTGTGACCGAACTAACCGGGGAACCCATGGCTGTGCCATGTACTTGTTGGTAAATGGAGTCGTTGAACATGATTGCACCGCCTGTTAAGCACAGTCTGAGGGCGGTGGAAATATTGTCTGGTGTTAGTTTGGTTCTCCTGCCAAGGGTTTGATTGTTATCTAGGAGTTGTTTTGCAAATGTGATGGCAAGTTCTACTGGGATGGAGGTGAAAAGTGAAACTACATCAAATGATGCCATGATTTGATCTTGTGAGATGGATATGGTTCGGATCCATTCTATGAATTCACTACTGTTGGAGACGGTGTTGGTGGTCTTGCCTACTAGGGGAGAAAGGAGCCCCGAGACAAACTTAGCTAATTCATAACTCGGTGAGCCACAACTGGAGACAATGGGTCTTAACAGTGTACCTTCTTTTTGAACTTTCAGTAGTCTGTAGAATTGTGGAATCTGGCAGCCAGAGAATCTGCCACATCTTCAGGTTTCCCTGAAGATGTGGCAAACACAATTCGCCTAAAAACTGCACCATGCTCGCCCTACTTCTTCCAATCTCAACCACAAACAAATTTCTGCCCTTAAGACACTGAAACAAGACTCATCCATCGTCATCCTACCAGCAGATAAAGGACATCGAACAGTTGTAATGAATCGCACAGATTATGAGACAAAAGCCTTGCTGCTTTTGCAGGACACTTCTGTTTACCAACCCTTAACCGTTCCTCCCATCAAAGCTTTGGAATGATGGGAGTCGAAAGTGAACATCCTCGTCAACAGTTGGCTTAAACAGAAGAAAATAACAGAATCAACACGTAATCACCTCCGTGCCTCTGGCTGCCAGATTCCACAATTCTATGGACTACCGAAAGTTCACAAAGAAGGTACACTGTTAAGACCCATTGTCTCCAGTTGTGGCTCACCGAGTTATGAATTAGCTAAGTTTGTCTCGGGGCTCCTTTCTCCCCTAGTAGGCAAGACCACAAACACCTTCTCCAACAGTAGTGAATTCATAGAACGGATCCGAACCATATCCATCTCACAAGATCAAATCATGGCATCATTTGATGTAGTTTCACTTTTCACCTCCATCCCAGTAGAACTTGCCATCACATGTGCAAAACAACTCCTAGATAACGATCAAACCCTTGGCAGGAGAACCAAATTAACACCAGACGATATTTCCACCGCCCTCAGACTGTGCTTAACAGGCAGTGCAATCATGTTCAACAACTCCATTTACCAACAAGTACATGGCACAGCCATGGGTTCCCCAGTTAGTTCTGTCACAGCAAACGTTGCGATGGAGGAATTAGAGTGTCGTGCATTTACAAATGTACCAGATCCCATATTACCTTTTGGTGTCGCTATGTGGACGATGTGTTCGTGGTTATCCCCAGAAATTCAGGTGACCAAATCTTAGACCACTTCAATTCTCTGTCGCCTTTCATAAAATTCACCATCGAGCTAGAGTCGGACAACACCATAGCATACTTAGACACCCTTGTCCGGCACGACGGCACGCACTTGAAGACAACTGTCCATTGTAAACCAATGTGTGCTGGCCAATTTACCTACCTCCGGTCAGCACACATGTGTAGCCATCTTCTTGCCACTGCACGAACCTTGCTAACTCGTGCCTGGACACACTCTAGCTCTGTAAACGAGAGGCGCACTGAAATTGCTAAAGTCAAGGTGGATCTTACGAGTTGTGGCTATCCCATGAATACCCTTGACAGGTGTGACCTACAGACACATGGCCGCGTAGCGACCAACAGAAACATCCGAGGTAATGACTCAGCCGCGAGCACCTTTATCCCATACTACCCAAACCTATCACAACAGGTTTGTAGAGTCTTAAAATCACATGGGATAAAATGCATACAACTCCCAAGCAGAAAATTATGATCCCTCATCTCTAAGGTAAAAACGCCGGTCCCCACCTTACTACAAAGCAGATTGGTCTACCGCATCTCTTGCCGTGACTGCACTAGCTGCTACATCGGGGAAACTGGGAGACGGCTCGAAAAATGCCTTTCTGAACACAAAAGAGCAATCCGCTTAGCGGATGTGGAGCACTCAGCTATTGCTGAACACGTTTGGGCAACCCACACCGCAATGTCGTGATTGTGGATAAGTCCCACCACTATCGACAATGCACCTGGTTGGAGTCGTTGAACATCAAATGCTCCAAAACCTCAGTCAACAGGAACGGTGGATGTCAAGTCCACCCTATCATCGAAACAGCAATCCTGACTATTGGCAAACACTGGCAACGTCCGCATGCATCACAGCCACAGGCTTCAACATCCAACAAATTAATCACGCACTTCACGTACAAGATTGGCAGTACACGCCCTCATGCTCCATTCTTAACTGTCAGTTTAACTGAGGAAGGTTGACAAAACAACCGAAAGCTTTTTGTTTGTATGTATCTAAGGTAATATATGTATATTTCCTATTACTAAACTTGTCACAATCTATTTTTGGATCTGTTTTTGCTCTGTGTTACAGCAATTTTAGTTTTGACTCATGTTTTATAAAAAATGAGTTTCAGAATATTTTTGTTATTTTTTTTTAAATTTAACTAGTAATCAATTTAATTGAATGCTGTGGTCTTGTGCTTTTTAGAGTGTGACTATATCCTTTACCTCTGAAAAGAAAGAAGTTAAAATACTCGTTATATATGATTGGAAATAAATAACATACCTTGAATTCTTGAGGAACTTCTAACTTTGGTGTTTCTAAACCAACAAAGGCATCAACTCCGGTTGTAACAAGGACAGCTATAACTACGGCAAAATTACTCACAGCCTGTCGAATCTACATTTTAAAATATTCACTATAAATTTCAAAGTAAATTCTTTTGATATAAAAATTATAATATACAGTTTCTAGACACTTCTAGCAAATCACACAGAAATAGTAATATACGGTGAATGTGCACACATGCAGAATATCCAAGAATTTAAAAGCATAATTTCTCAATCCCAATGTAAGATCCTGTAACCACTAAAAAAAAATTAAAATTTTTGAAAAAAAAAAAAAAAAAAACTTTTCTTTTAATATTAGACCAGTTTATATCAGTTAAATTCACAAACTTGTTTATTTATAAAAGAAAAATCTTCCCTAAAGTTACATTAGCATAGTGCTTAGAATTCACATTAGGATACTTCTTTGATAAGGCACAAGATTCTATATATATAAAAAATAAAAAAAATAAAAAAAAAAAAATGTTCTAGCTATCCTTTCTGAAAACAAAATATGCAAGAATCAGACTATAATATAACCAGATGCAGAATATACAGTTTTAGCTTAATTGCTGCTAAAGAAGTTGCTGGCTATGCTGCTCATCTTGGGTGACACTGTGTCTGCAACTGAAGGAAATGCAGGTTTGAAAATAGGTTGGTTTGGCAGTGTAAGGCTAAGATTCTATTAAAGCAAAAATTAATAAAAAAAAAAAAAAAAAAACCGACTTTTATCTCTAAATAAGTCTGTAAAAAATATAGGAAAGGCAAACTAATGAAAAGAAAAACAGAAAAGGGATATTTTAATGGAAGGAAATATCTAGAATATTTCCTTAGTTTATATATGTGCACTGTATCCAAGATATCACTAGTTTATGACAGGAACTTTGAAAGATAGTCCAAACCTGTTAGATATAGAAGTTTGAAAAAAGGTTATTCTCTTAGATATTTATAACCATACTTCACACACAAAATACAATTTTCAACTTTGTGAAAATATCACTCAATGTAAGAACCACCACACTTGCTGCACTTTCTCTAGTGTTCTTTCCAGACAGTGAATGCACTTTGGTAAAAGTCAGGAAGCTGGCATTTACATCAATGCATTCAATATCACTCTCAAACATCTTACCATACAGATATGCCTTCAGCCTACCAAACAGAAAAAAAATAAAATAAAATCTGATGGAGCAAGGTCAGGGCTATTAGATAATGCAAGGCCATTATCCTGATGGATAATGGCCTTGCATTATCCTGATGAAACTTGATGTCCTGCCAATTCAGTTCAGATCTGTTGGTTTTCAGAGCTCAATTAAGCTTTTCCAGGGACAAGCAGTATCTTTCTTTGTTGACGGTTATTCTACTTTCCAAGAAATCAATAAAAATGATGCCATTCTGATCCCAGAAAAAGGTGGCCATAAGCTTTGTTGATGCTTTGGAAAGTTTTGGCTTTTTGTTATTGACTGTACCCATTTCACAGATTGTTGTTTGGTTTGTGGGTCATAATGGAAGAGCCATGTTTCATTACATGTGAAAATCCATTTAAGAACTGCCAGCACTTAACCTCTCCAGACAATCTTCACAAATCTCCTTCCTTGCAGACATCTGTCATGTGAGTAGCTTAGGCACTCACCAAGAAGAAATTTTTCTGTACCCCAGTCTGTTAATGATGGTCAAAACACTTCCTTTTGACATTTTCATAGTGTCCATCACTTTTCTGGTGGTTATACATCTGTCATTTCGAATGAGCTGATCAATGAGTTTTTCAGTTTTACTGTTTTTGTGACAGACATTGGTCTTCCAGCCCTTGGTTTGATGTTCAATCACCTTCCCAAAACTGTTGGAGCCACCTCTGGACATTACTTTGATCAACTGTCTGGTCCTATATAGACTGCCAGGTGTTTGATGGATAGATGTGGCCAACTGATCACCCAATTTGAACAGGAACTCGATCACACACTGATGCCAGAAATGGCTGTCACCATTTCCATCCATATCTTTAGAAATATGATTATTAGGTGTGTTAATGGGTAATTAGCATTAGCATTAGTAGAGGCATATGATGCAAGAAAGCAAGCTTATTCAGCATCAGCCAAAAAAAAAAAAAAAAAAAAACCACTACTCCCATTTCACCCCTCCGTTCGTTCGAAATACCTGTCCAGCTGAGCCTTAAATTTGTTTAGGCTATCAACTTCAACAACAAGCGATGGGAGTCTATTCCACAAACCAACTGCCCGCTGGCTAAAGGCAAATTTCCGCACATCTATCCGACATCCGTCCTTCCTCAATTTGAATTTATGCCCTCTCAGGTGATTATTCTGAGCAAGAGGAAGAATCCCATCGGCATTGAGCATGCTCAAGCCATTCAAAGCCTTATACACCTCTATCAGATCACCTCGCCGATGCCTAGTCTCCAGGCTCTGTAATTTGCAAAATTTAAGCCTTTCTTCGTAAGAGCAACCCTTTGTTCCATTCACTAATCTTGTTGCCCTTCTCTGTACTCGTTCCAGCAGCTCTACATCCTTCTTGAAATGAGGCCTCCAGACCTGTATACAGTACTCAAGGTGTGGCCTGACCAATGCCTTATACAAGGGAATAATCACATCCCTGTCCCTGCTAGAAAAATTCCTGTATATCATTGACAAGACATCATGAGCTACTCTTGCAGCTCGTCTGCACTGCTCAGAGAACTTCATATCTGCCTGCACAATTACCCCCAGGTCCTTTTCATTCTCTACCACTGTCAGCGTAGTACCACAGAGTTGATACGTTGATCTGGGGTTACTGTTTCCCACATGTAGTACTTAGATAGTATGAATCAGAGCTGTAATACTCAATATGTTCTACGTTGATAATAATATTAGTAAATTAATAAGAGGAGTTTACCTCAATATAGTACGTGGAACACTTCCGTATGATACCCTCCAGAAATTAAAACGGAAAAAACGAAAAAGTCGACAACTTACCGGTACATTAAAGTAAAATATAAATAATTAAATAATCAATTTAACACAATTCAAAATCAATCCAAAACAATTAAAATTCAAATTAACGCAATTAAAAGAATCTAACGAAAATATTCAAAACGATTTTTCTTCCTTACTATTGTTGATTGGTGTAGTATTTTTTATCCTATCCTTAGCTTGTACCCTAATTCGATTTATTGTGTTAATGGGATAACCCCTGTTCAAGAATCTGCTAGTTAATATTTGTATTTCTGAGTCCAAAGCAGAATCCGTCGTTGAATATTTATAGGCATTTAGAAATTGATTAAAGATAATCGATCTTTTGTAGGTGAACGGGTGGTAGCTATTATAATGTAGAAGCATACCGGTGTTTGTGGGTTTTCGATAGATGCTAAATTGTATTTTGTTCGAGTCCCGGGTAAGCGTGAAATTTAGAAAGTTTAATGACTTAGTATCCGTATCTTCCCTTTCCAATGTAAATTTCAGTCTAGAATGAATATTATTAAACGAATGTAAAATGTCTTGAACAGTACTACTATCAGTAATAACTAGAACATCGTCTAAATACCTCCCATAGTATGTGATACGGGGACGAAAAGGTGTCAAATGTATCTGCTCAATCGTTGAGAGATAGATCTCTGACATTAAGCCACTCAGGCTCAAACCCATTGGTAATCCAAAAATTTGTTTGTACACCTTGTCTTGAAAGGTGATGTAGTTAGCCTCAACTAATTGTTTAATTAAGTGAAAAATTTCCTTAATGGGCAGCTTCGTATAATTAATCATAGTCGCCTTTACGAAAGCAAAAACCCTTCCCTTTACCTCTGATGGTAGTTACCTCCTTGAGTAAATCCCACTTCAGCACACTGTGCTCACTGCCACCCAGTGGTTCCTTTATCTGCAGATTCCTAATGCATGAAGAATCACTACTGATAATCAGATCAAGAGTATTACTCCCTCTAGTTGCCTCCCGAACATGCTGGTGTAGAAAACAATCATCCAATAAATCCACAAAAGCCTTGCTAGTGTGTGAGTGACCAACCCACAAATTCCAGTCAATATCTGGGAAATTAAAATCCCCCATTATAAGACTCTCTGATTTACTGGCCCATTCTATTTCCCTGTACAGTATCTTATTATACTCATCAGAGTCATTAGGCCTATAGCACACTCCTACTCTCAATTTTGATTTACCTATGCTTATGTCACACCAAACTGACTCGACACTGCCCTGTCCATCAATGTCGACTGGCTTCACTTCCTTGGATTTTATGTGTTTTTTAACTAATAGCATAACCCCTCCTCCCCTCCTGTCCTGTCTATCCTTTCTATACACATTGTACTCCCCAAATTGCAGTTCTGCATTCCTTATATCTGTGTGACACCACGTCTCTGATATCCGAACAATATCTGCCTTTGATGTTTTGAGCAATACCTCAAATTCATCAAATTTATTTACTAAACTCCTAGCATTGGTGTACACGCAAGTATACATGCACCTGTTTCTATTCTCAGCTACCCTAACACAACCTATGTGTTTACTTGTACCGCAATGACTTCCAGCAGTCTCTGAAATATCCTGCATCTTGTTTTTCAGGCTTCTGCTCATTCCAATAGAAGCAGTGCAAGAATCTCTTTCACCTCTGCCAGTGGCTACTGTTAATCCATTAGTCTTTGTCTCCCCCAAACCAATTACACCCCTTGGTGTAATTGGTAGTACAACAAGTGCACAACAAATTCTCCCTTCTTCCTTATGCACATATGAGTAATTGTGCATTACTTATTGACCCACCCTTGTAATAAGAAGAGAAAGGTTCTAGAAAAATTGAACATAGAAAATTGGATGTGCGAACTTTAATCAAGTGTTTTAATTTTTACAGATGAATAAATAATTTTTTGGGTTTATGTTTCATCACCAGGCCTTAAATGTGAATGTTTACACAGTGAGCTCCCAGTTTATGAATATTTGATGTTGCAACAAAAACTTTTGACACTGTACATTCAATTTATGAACTCATAACTCAATCTTATGAACTTTTCTGTTGCCTTCACAAAGCATTACCTTTTGAAATTAAATAAGGATGAAATATTTTAAACTTTTATTTACAGCATTAACATATTTAACAATGTAATGTATACTGTAATATGTTATGTGTACATAAATATCATTTGATAATTTGTTCTTTCATCAAGCACACTTAATGAAAGTGCAAATTATCAACAGTACAGTCTCAAGAGATAAGTGATATCTGTTCTGAATGGTTTAATTAATTTACTGGCTGAGAGGGCATAAATTCAAATTGAGATAAGACGGTTGTAGGATAGATGTGTGGAAGTTTGCCTTTAGCCAGCGGGTGGTTGATTGGTGGAACAAACTTCCATCCATCATTGTGGAAGTTGACAGCTTAAATAAATTCAAGGCTGAATTAGACTAACTTTTGTAGTTATTGTTGTTATTTGGTTTTTTTTTAAGGAGCATTAGCAACTAAGGCCATATTGCTCCAGGATATGCGATGGTCATTCCCTGACTTTTCCGCATCTGCCGTATTTGGTGGTGACGGGCTCGAACCCCGGTCTAATCAAGAAGCGTGTGCTACGCTCTGCTGCTCCTTCCCACCTGGCTACGGAGGCGCCTAACTTTTGTAGTGAATGGATGGGTGAAATGGGAAGGTTTTTTTTTTTTTTTTTGGCTGATGCTATATAAGCTCACTTTCTTGCATCATGTGCCTTTGCTAATGCTTGGGGAAAGTGCCATTTCATGTTTCCAGTACTAAATAAGCAGCTTTTCAGTAATTTTAATAATGTAGTAATTTAATTTAAAATAAAAATTTAATAATTTTATTACAGATATATATAGTAAAAAGAGTTTCTAGGTCGGTCACACTGCAATTTGATTGTTAGGAAGGGGAGGAGTGGAAGTTATGCTTTTCTAGATCATGTTTACTCACCATAAGCAATAGTTCTTCACTGTTTTGACAAAAAAAGTATTCTCAATAAACTGACCATATGCTTCAATAATGTCTTCTTCTAGTACAAATGAAAGAGCTGCCAGCTGCTACAAATGAAGAATTAGAATGCAATTTCAGCATCACACCTTTAGTGAAACCTAGTATCCTGAATAAATCTCTAGATATACTGGCTCAAGTAAAAAACTAAGTTCACAGCTGCTGCCACTCTCCTTACCATTACTTAGATTATCCATTGATCCAGATTTCAGTGCTGTAAACAGATGTATATAATTTTATTCTGTTTTATAAGGAAGAAAATTTCATATATAATGAAATTTTCATATATAAAGAAATGTTATCATACTTCATGCCATGAATACTGCATATGAAATAAATGTGCCACTGATAAAAACATTCCATCAGCACACCAATGGTTGCAGTGTTGCATAAGCTCTAAGTTCCCTTATGTTAAAAAAAATTAGAATTCAGCTTTCCACAGAACTACAATTGAAAAATAAAGGTTCTCTCCCCATCTGAAGTCTCATTATATTCAATCAGGAATGTGGCCTTTTGAACATTCTCAATTGTCCTTTTTAAAGATGATATGGAGAGGCATTATAATACAATTGACAAATGCAGTATTAGGCTGTTACAGAAATTTTACCCCCAAAACCAGTACAACAAGAGTGCCACTTCCCAATAAAATTAAAAGTAAACTAACTAAAAAAAAGGGAACTTGCAAGCACTACCTCTTCTAAGGGAAATGAATGTTTGTGAACTCTGAAAAGGATCATATTTTAGTTAACCACTATTCAGCCAAATGCTGATGGATGTCATTATAAAATCTGAACACAAAAGAAATAATAAACAAACACAAATCATAAAGTATACCATAGCAGCTGCCATGTATAGATTAAATAGGGAAATATAATAAACAAAATTTAAATTTGAATATCAACCCAGCCAACTGAAAATTATAAATCAAATGCAAATAAACATTATACAAAATTATAATAAATAGTATTAACATAAATAAGTAAATCAAATTCAAATCATAACCAAATGATAGAATAAATGAAAACACAGCAAGAAAACAAAGAGTTATCATAAGCATTCAAATTAAAGAAAAGTGGGACAGAATGCCCATGACTACCCCTTGCTTTCTTCACCATGTTTTAATTTATTCTGTCATTTGGTTAGCATTATTTAATTGACTTGAATTTGATTTATTTATTTAATTCTGTTTATCGTAATTTTAGTTTAATGTTTATTTGTATTTTGCATTTGGTTTGTTAGTCTCCTTAATTAGTCTAACGAGGGCAGGGGGCATAACATACCCTAGATTCAAATTAATTCTCATTATTTCTTTTTGTGTTTGGAGTTTTCATCATATAGGAATATCCACATTTTTAGAGTTCATATGTGATGATGACGTTCCTTTGAAGAGATAATGCTTGCAAGTTGGTGTTTGGCTAACTTATTTTTAACTTTTATTGGGAAGTGGCCCTCTACTGGGAGGTGAGGGTCACTTTACTTTTCTCCTTATTTTATGATTTTATTTTATTTTAACCCTTTGCATTCCAAAATTATTTTCACTGTCTTCCCCATGCAGTCCAGCTCTATAAATCAAAAAACCACTAGGTGAAATATGTTCAAAAACTTTTTATTTTCAGATTTACACGAGTCAACATATAAAACAGTTTAAAAGCTCTAATGCAATATTTATTATTGGAAGAAAATATTCACAAAACCTTCCATCCAGAAAATTCACTATGTTTTTTACTTTAGAGCCCCTACTTTGAATTCCTTGTTTATCCTTTTGTGGGTGGGCAGAGATGTAATATCCAAAATAGCTGCAGAAATTTCTTCTTGCTAAACACATTCTTGAAAAATGTAATTCTGTCTGTCCATTCTTCATACCAACATTTCTTTATATCATTTTTTTTTTTTTTTTCGTTTAGTCCCATGTTGATAATAACCCCAAAAAACTCCTTTAGTTCGTTTAGTGAAACCTAAACCCATTCACACCATATGGAAAAGTCGGAAACTATCTTATTTGTAAGTTTTCTTCCCCTCTCTCCCCTCCAATTTCTTCAGGAAGGTCAACAATTTCTCAATTTCACCATTAGAAAGGCCTTTACTATATCTTGACAGTATGTCTAAATACTTCACTCTAACATGCAGAGTACAAGTTACTGTGCAACTTCTACACTGAAAAAAAAAAAAAAAAATGCTGAAAAAAAAAAAACAATGTCAAAAATGCTGACAGTCATGCCAGTTTCCATACTGTAATTGAGAAAGATGGTGGAAGGGGGGGTAACTGCCTGTCAACTGCCTGTCATTAACTATTGAATATAAACATCAATTTATATGAAGTATAAATATATGATAGCACAATAATTGAGCCAATACAGGTTAATAATTGAATATAAACATCAATAAACATGGATTTAGCTTTCCAGATTGTTTGTGAAATGTAAATTGACAATAACCCCCAGGAGCTCACATCTGGTGCGTATGGGCTTGGCACACCCAGGGTCTTGAGCTGGATATCATCATTGGTGATTCCTTTCTACTTCTCTCTCTCACACAGGGAAATGAAATTTTTTTTTTTTTGACCAGTGCAGCATAAGCCTCAGGCTTCCTTGCACCATATGGCTAATAATAATAATAATATAATAATTGCACTGGCACAGCTGGAAAAAAAAAAAAATTCTTATTCTGACAGGTGCGCTGGACATGACATTAGACTGGAAGTGGAACTTTATTATGTCATGGTGGCAACACATGGTGCAAAGGGTTAATATCGGGGTGTCTTGGCATACAGGTAGTGAAATAGCACCTTGCTAAGTATAACTCTGACTGTAGCATTAACTTGTTTTGTGGTAAACAGTCATTCCTTTTCTAACTAACTAATATAATTTTTAATTGAATAATCTCACTCAGCAGGAGAATCTATTATTCATTAACTCAAAAGCACTGTTGTGAACAGTTTTGGAGGAATTATTTTGTTCATCAGACAAAGGGTAGCCTCAATTAGGACTTTGTGCAGATTGGTGAATAAATGCCTTGAATCTAAATGAGCAGCCAAGCAGAGTTCAGAAGAAAAACTTCTGATTGAAAACATAATAATAAAACCTCTATTTGTAGGTAAGTGCAGGCCCAATGCATTAATAAAGTAAAGAAACACAATACTATTTTAACCCGGGTACTGAAATAGTACCCCGCTTCTTTACTTGATTAATTAATTGAAACTCTTTAAACCTATCTTTCCTTTTAGCATTTCTACTGAGATAGTAGTAAACATCCAACAAATATTCATCCACTCTCACAGGAAGATTTGCAGCAACCTTTTCAGCATACAAATTAGAGGTGACAAGGGCAAACTACTAACACCAAGTGCTTACTCTCCTCTTTTAATACACTTGTTACTCCAGTATTTAGGCCTTCCATAACAGGGACATTATCACCAACAAATGTAGGACAGGTTTTAAAAGAATCCCACGTTTCCAGGTGTTCAGAAGAGACACAATGTTGTACCATGTAGGGTTATCTTTCCAATGTTGTTGACAAGAGCAAGTTGTTCTCAATTTGACTCTTTTTTTTTATTTTTATTATTATTATGAAAAAGTCACTTTGATTACTACACATGTACTACAACTTTACTAATAATGCCTGCTGGTTTTGTTCTTCACAATAGCATTTCTATGCTATTTCGCTATTAGGAAACATATTTCTATGCAATGCACCTGCATGATTAGCAAAACTCAGAGGAAGATTATGTTCTATGACCAACATTTGGCATGTATGAGAACATCTTCACCCGTATAAAATGCTACATCTATTTTTGCATTACTTTCTATACACTGCATGTTTTATTTATGCTTATCTGTTTGCAAAATGTATGATTATGTGTTTCCTGCTACTTGAAATTGAACTAACTTGAAGCTGTATTCAGTAATAAAAATAAGCAGAAATGCACTGAATTTTTAAAAAATATATAATTTTAATGCAGTTTTGCTATTTTTTGCAAAAAGAAAAGGATGGAAAAGATTATGTTGTTGTTGCAAAAATAGAGGAGAAAAACTTATGAATTATGTTAAAAACAACAAGAATCACACTTGAAATATACTAAAGTCTGGAGTACACCTAAGAAAAAAAGGCAGAATTTGCAGGAGGTTCAAAGAAGGTCAACCAGATCAGTAAGGAGCAACTAATAGTTATCAAAAGTGCAGCTCAGGTGTGGATTGCAAAGCTTGGCAACTAGATATCTTAGGGGAGGGATTTTACTCATCTCCTTCAGAGCCTTATCAGGCTCTGAAGAGTATGAATAAAATAAATGATGGAAGTATATTTTTCCTGGTGGAAAATACAAGAATTGGTGGGGCATAAATATAAATCTTAAAATGCAACAAGGCTGGATCTCATGAATTTTACCTCTGAGAAGTGTTGTAGATCACTGAACCCCTCCTACCCCTCAAGGCAGCAAGTTTATATAGTTCGAGGCAGAACTGAATGGTGATATTTGAAAAGTGTGAGGGTTTTATTTGCCATTTGTTGAAAAATGTCTGCTTTCTTTCCATCACCAGACCATTCCAATACTGCAGAAATACTACACTAATCTATTACCAAATCTTAAACTATTTTGCTGCTTAAACATTATGGTTTTGTTCAATATTAAATTACATATTATATTTATTCAGCTTGCATGTAACTGTAAATAAAATTGTTTTATTTAGCAAAAATGATATTTCACCGTATATTTTTTGCTCTTGGAACTAAACTCTATTTTACCCAAAAACAGATTTTTGTAACACAGTCCTGAAATAATAACCCCTTCACATGATCAGAAGTTTTACCACATCAGTATTTACTAAATTACAAACATTTATAAGTGCTATAATTTCCGTTGTTTTTATAGCTAACTCAATAACAAACAAAAGAAGAAAAAAAGCACTTACCTTCAGTGGAAAATAACGAGTTGATTTTACATTCTTAATAAAAACAGAGATGGCAAACGTGGCACCAAAAAGAATAATGGAAAACAGGAAGACATCTGGAACAGCACGAGGCATATCACATCCCATTCCAGTTAATATTCCAGAATATTCTTTACATTCTTCTTTTATGTTATTTAAAGAGGTCCAATTATATCCTGTAACTGATATTATAGTTGAATTCTGAATGCATATACATTCTTGTACGTGCATTCGGTGCACTGGGGGAACAAGTGGATACTTTAATTTTATATTAATTACCTACAATAAAATGAAAAAAACCTGCTCATCACTATGACTTCAAGTATTACAAAAAATATAAAGCATCTTTTATGTTTAGTTTGAGCTTACCTGCATCTAACCCTTCAGGAATCAAAGTGCCCTTAACTCCCCCCCCTCCCACTAAGCTAAAAAATGTTCAATCACATGGACTCATTATGTTGTCTACCTTTCAGGTAAGTTTTGGTTGATAGTTATGAAACTGATTTACACGTGGTCAACACACACACACACACACGCACACACACACACACACACACACACACACACAGTGGAAGAAGGGTTTCTTTTTGTGGCATTACATTCACAGTGCATATAAAGGGTTGGGGAATGTACTCTAGTACCCTGAAAATTTTTATTTTGACTCTTAATCTTGAAACAAGAGGGGCAGTGCACAAATTATAAGCACCACCCACTGGAACTTCAGTCTTCAAAACCAAATTTAAAGTTCATGTGTGGGTATCCCACAGTATCCAAATGGGAATGTTTTTATATTCATCAGCAATGTTAAAACAAGATAGCTTTCTCTCGAATTATAAACATTACTACCAACTTTGGAACATTTTTGACAAGCTGATCCAAACAAAATTTTTCCATTGAAGTGGGGGTAACCAGATTATCCTGACAAAGTATTTATTTTGATTTGCCATCTTGATTCAAGATAGCAAATCAAAATAAATGGCATATTATAGAAATTATAATCACCACTCACTTAGAACTTAAGGATTTACAGTCTGATCTAAACACCAAATGGATTAGTTTGAATCAAATTCCATTTTTAGCCTATGTGTATCCTAAGGTATCCAAAATGGAGATGATTTTATTTTGAAAATCTGATTTCAGTTAGGAATTCTATTGGGGCTCATAGGATAAGTGCCTAAAGTTGGAATGTTGAATGGTACGATCAATTAGATTATCCTAATTTTTGTAAAACAAAATATTTTATATTGAGAGTAATTATAGCATCACTAACCAGAAGAAAAGAAAACAATGAAAAATGTTCCCATGCATTCATGCAATAGTGTTAAACATTTCAGTGGAAAGTACTGTTTGGAACTATTTGATGTGAAAGGTGTGTTCCATCCCCCCCCACTGCTTCTACTAGTAACTATTGTGTTTGTAAATATGATCATTCATTTTTCAGAATACCAAAATTCAGAATACAAAATTTCAATCAGAACTTCTATTACAAGCTGCACTAAGTATTTAAAACAGGAATGTATAAATTGGCACATGTGATATTTAGCTTCAGCGGTTTTATTTTTAACTAACCATAACAGTTACAAATTCAATGGTTTATGGATATAGAATTAGACGGGGGGGGGGGGGAACTAATAATGTAAAATATTCATATATAGCTGCTTATGTTACGAGTGACCCTGCCTATAATAAAGTGTGTGTGTGTGTGCGCGCGCGCGCACACATGCTAATTGCCTATTGTCTTCACCATATCTGTCCATATGCAACAACTTGACTCCCAGTGAATGGATTTTCATGAAATTTTATATTTAGTTCTTTTAGAAAGATTTGTTGAGTCATTCAAAATTTCATTAAAATCAGATAAATGCAAATCTGGCAATTATTATTTTTTCCATGCAATTTGTATATAAAAAATAAATTCACAGATTAAATGTAGTTATTAATGCAGTACTGCTCATGATATAGACAGTTCATGAACACTTTGCATGTATTGTTATGCAAACACTTGTAAACATGGGATCAGTGAAGCTATATATATATATATATATATATATATATATATATATATATATTATAGACGAGGAGTATGAAGTAAAGTATAGTCTAAGGAACCAGTTGTCAAAACTATAGGAAAAGATGCATATAAGTACCTGTAAATAAAATATAATGAATTATGTTATGTGAATAGTACTTAGTGCTGCAATTACGATGATTTTGGCGTTTTCTTCAAGATTCACCCACCAAAACCAAGGGAAATGCAGCAAAAAAAAAAATAAGGCCTCTGTTTTGAACATGAGATATACTCAGTATGCGGCAATTACGGAGTTTAAGAATTAATTAAAAAAAAAGAAAGAAAAAAAAGAGTAGAATAGCCACGAGATATTTCAAGCATCATGTAGAGGAATAAGCTTTTTGCTACCTCTGATGTTTGCTGTACTTTATTTTATTTTTATCATGAAAGATTCAGTTTCCAACTATTTTAAACGTTATTCAAATATATGTATAAGTATATCACATGACAGTAGTGGGCGAATTGCTAACACTGCGCCTGTGCTGCCATCCATAGTTCATTTTTCGTCTATGTGAATAGACGAAATGCCATCCATAGTTCATTTTTCGTCTATACAAACTGTGGAAGATTACTTTTGTCAGTAGTGTGGCTTTGCACTGGAGTGCTTGTATCTGGTCTATTTTTAATTTTCACTGCATCAGAACCACCGCTATTCAAGTCCTCTGCATTGACGATTTGATCTGGGGGATCGAGTGGCGAACTGATCTTTCAATTGACTCTCCTTTGCGGCGATTTGTCTAGCAATCAAAATGCAGCGATTCCCTGACCATTATTAGCCTTGTGGTCCTCTGTTGAGATGGGCGTAATGGTCAGTCTATTTTTGGTTTATTTTACTGTAGTGGTCTGATCTCTGTTGGTGATATTTCACATAAATTTGGACCTGGTGCCCGTCAGAGGGGGGGGGGGGGCTGTTAAATTTCTATTTTAATTGGCTTTCAAAATTTAATGAATTATTTATTATTCTTATAATTAGATGTTCTAAATTATCTTAGAGATTTTCTGCTGCAATATTTTTACTCGAGTTACCCCCCATCTCTTCCTCCCTGTTTGGTTTGATTCTTAAGTTTAATTTCAACTATTTTCGCTCTTGTCTTGCCATACTGCTGCCATTATTTTATTTTTAATTCTCATTCTAATTTATTTGTATGGTTATATATATATATATATATATATATATAAAATATGTTGTATATAGTAATTAATTAATAATGAAGACAAATCATATACACCAAGATAGATTTATAGAAAATGCAAGAGGTAATGTAAGGTTAGTAGAAGGAAGAATAATATACAAAAAAAAAGGAAAAAAAGAGAAATTAAAATATGGTAGAACCCGGATAAGAAATTCCATAAGAAATAAGAAGTTTTCCCCTGTACTAGATTTGGTTTCTTAAGTCCCAATTTCACATCTATATATTGTAATGTATTATTTTCCTGGGTAAAAGGTTTTCCCGCAAAAAAAGTTTGTGATAAAGCATTCACAGTGTATTATTGTAATGACATTTTCCCACTTAACATGTTTTTTAAGTATACAAATTCTTTATTTTTAATATTAAAAAAATATTAAACAATATGAACATTTTGGTAATTGAACAAGTAATTGCATATCATCATTTTAGTTTGTAGTACATCAGCAAAGTAAGTGAAATGGCATCGATTTTGTTATACAGGTATCTCATATTGTGAATTCCTTCACGAGTTGCCCTGATATTGCACTACCTCTAATAAGCAATGCTTTGCAATGGAGAAGATTAATGTTACTTATTCTCAGGGCGCCTCCGTAGCCAGGTGGGAAGGAGCAGCAGTGCGTAGCACACGCTTCTTGATTAGACCGGGGTTCGATCCCGTCACCACCAAATACGGAGGATGCGGAAAGGTCAGGGAATGACCACCGCATATCCCGGAGCAATATGGCCTTAGTTGCTAATGCTCCTAAAAAGCAAATAACAAACAACAAACAACTTATTCTCAGCAGATACCACCACCCAGGAGTGGTGGTATCTGCCGAGAATCCACTGTTGAGGTGTTCCTTATTTGAGGTAGTGAAATATCAGGCAATTTCAGCTTCAACTTCTCGAATATCCGCTATCAATTCGTTAAATGCCGATCTCCAGGTAATTCTCCAGTGGGGTAAACAAAACTTTGTTGATTTCAATCCTTCTAAATCTCAGTCTTGTCTTATATCTCGTAAAAAGGATTCTTCTGCTTCTATGATAATCTTTGGTGACACTCCAATTTCTAGGCAAAATGATATAACTCTTTTGGGAATTACCCTGACTTCTAATCTCTCTTGGCACAAGCACATTACAAATATTACTTCCTCTGCATCTAAAAAACTTGGTTTTCCCTTTCGCTCTTGGTGTTACTTTTCTTTCAAACAGCTGTTCACTCTGTACAAATCGCAAATCCGCCCTACCATGGAATATTATTCCCACACCTGGGGCAGTGCCCCAAAAACCTCTCTCAGGCTTTCTGAGAGAGGTTTTTGGGGCACTGCCCCAGGAGAGGGTAGTTAGGTTAATCATTAATTAACCTAACTACCCTCTCCATTCAGAAGAGGATAGTTAGGTTAATTAATGATTCCTCTCTAACAGAGTCTCTAAACTCGCTGTCTCAGACATACTGTTTCTGCTGCATGCCTTTTCTACAGATACTTCCATGGGCACTGTTCTTCTGAATTGAATATCTCCAAAGCTGTTTACTGCTGCCCTTGAGGAAGCTTTCAGAAGATTAGACTGGTCGCAGAAAGGAGTCAATGTGAACGGAGAGTACCTAAACCATTTACGATTTGCAGATGACATTGTGGTCATAAGCCACGATCCCAAAGAATTAGAGGAAAATCTTAATCAGTTATGCACAGTTAGTAAGGATTTTGGACTAAAGATGAATATGGCTAAAACAAAAGTAATGATGAACAAGTATGCCACAGAAAGGGAAATAATGATTGAAGGAGCAGTAATTGAAAAGGTGGAGTCATATACTTATCTGGGACAAGTTATTAACTGTAATAATGATAAATGGCTGGAAGTCAAGAGAAGAATAAATTTTGGATGGATAGCATTCAGGAAATATAGTCACATACTGAAGAGCAATATCCCAGTTTGTCTGAAACGTAAAATAATGAATCAATGTATACTCCCCACCATGACTTATGGAAGTGAAACTTGGGCACTCACCAAAAGAACGGAAGAGAAGCTGAGAACTACACAGCGAAGAATGGAACGAATTATATTGGGAATCAGACTGTTAGATAAGAAGAGAAACACACGGATTAGGCAGCAAACTCAAGTAAAGAACATTCTTATCAAAACTAAAGAACTAAAATGGTCTTGGGCAGGACACATAGCTCGAAGACATGATGACAGATGGACTAAGAAAATAACAGAATGGTACCCAAGAGGAGCTAGAAGAAAACCTAGAAGACAAAGGCGGAGATGGATAGATGAAATTCATGAGTTTTTGGGTAGTAAATGGATGGCCAGTGCTCAAAATAGAAGGAACTGGAAAGTTGCTGGAGAGGCCTTCATCCTGCAGTGGATTGAAAATGGCTGATGATGATGATGATGACAGTCTACAGAGTTCAAGTCTAATGTCAACAAATATTTTCTTTCGTCTTCTCAACCTCCAATCCAAGCACAGTACTAAGTACTATAGGTTCTAATACCTCTCGTGTTTGGGGTTTTCATAAAAAAAAAAAAAAAAAAAAAAAAAAAAACTCGTGAAGGCATTCACAATATGAGATATAACCAAAACGATGCCATTTCACCTACTTCAGTGATTTACTACAAACTAAAATGATGCTTGGCACTGACTTGTTCGATTAGTAAATTTTCCATAGTCTTAGGCTTTCAGTGCTAAATCCTTTTTAGTAGAAACATTTTGATATTATGGAAGTAATATATTGCAATTGTTTTCATATATCCATAATTGGATACATCAACCATATGAAGCAGAATGATGCACATGCCTTTAAGTTATGATGTTCAACTTTCCAGTTCTAAACAGCTGTCAACTGTTCTGCATTACTTAGTGGATTGTTGCTCTGTCTTATTGTAATTGTGACCTTTTAAGGTACGTTGAAACTCCAAAGGAGCTCATCCTTCCAACTTGGTAATAAATACAGTGGATTCTGATTATTTGGGCCACCGGTTAATCAGGGCAGCCATTTATTTGGGGCAAATCTTAAAAAACAGAAACCAATGGAGAAAATAGCCAGGGTTTACTTCACTTAATTGGGACAGCATGCCGTTTAATTGGGGCAGGAGACCGCAGCACTGGAGATTACCCTACGATTGTCTCCGACAGTACCATGTGGTTCAGTCGAAATTCTGGAGGTCACAATCATAAAACAATTAGCATTCACCTGTTTATTGGGCTTTTCTGTTAGTGAAATCTATCATAAATGGACAGTAAACTCGATCTTACTGAATTTGTAATAATACCGACAGCTGGAATTCTGTGGGTTATTATGGTGAAATGTGTTTACAGTTCCATGAAATCTTCAATCATATAAAAAAATTAATTTTCAGATCTTCTCTTCATTCCTATTTTTAAAGCTTTGTAACTCGTTACTCCATTCTCACTTGCACATATTGTGTTACTTGCAATTTGTGTGCGCCATGTTCTTTGTTATTGATTGCTTATCTTTTTACTGTTTTTAATTTTAACCTCCACCCACAAATGTCAGTGAACAGAAATGTCAACTAGTTCGCATGTACATATTACAGTAAGTATTAATTATTCCAATTATCACGTATATTCTTCCGATTTTCACACCAATTAATTTTTTAATTGGTAAGGTAATAAAGAGTAAATTTGTGCTTAATACATCTCTGTTTTTATAGCCTGTGGATAATATTACTCCTATTTTCGCTAATTAGAATTGCTGTTTAATAGAATTAAAATTAAATTCACAAACGTGATCACAATGACTGGCACTTACTACACATCGTATAGTGAACAGTACTTTACTATGGTGAGTTCGTCATAACATGATTTGATTGTACAGTGAATCAATTGTAAAGGGGGGGGATACATTGTATTTTCAACTATTTACGTGAAACTTCGGATAATTGGGGCAGCCCCTTAATCGGGCCAAAATGCACTAGTCCCGATGTATCCCAAATAACCGGAATGGACTGTATTTGGTAAGGAGTTTAACGAACAGAATGTTAAGCAATTAGAAATCCTCAGTTTAAAAACTGTTTCCCCATAGGCAGAGTGAAAATTTCTAAATTCTTAAATAGTACTTAAAAATGAACTTTAACTTATGTACGTCTATCCTTTCATTTTTATTTGTGTAGTTAATATTTCATATCCTTAGGTCATTTTCCCCGCTTAAGAAGTTCTAAACGTACGGTCCCTTGGAAAACTTCTTATCCAGGTTCTACTATATATACAAAACATCGCTATTTACCCACAATCTAGGTGACTTCGTCTAGGGCCAACCACCCAGACTGAAGGCAAAAAACAACAAGGAGTTCTTTGTTTCTGTAATGATCAATATCTGCTAAGTTATATAAAATAATAATAATAATAAATTTAGAGATTAAATAATTTGAATCTAAACCATAAAAGGTAGTTAATAATTCAGAATCAAAAGAAAGATAATATAAAGCAATAATGATGTTCAATAAACCACTGAACATAGTTGGCCTGACAGAGAATGTAATTTATTAATTAAAATATGAATAAATGTAAGGCATATCTACTGTATCCAAGATGCAACCAAAATGTAGTAACAACAATAATAGTCATGAAATAAAAGTAAATCCCTCTAGTGAGAGTTAATGTGCATGTGGAGATCCCTATGTAATGGACGTGGTAAAACACCTGTAAATAGCCAATTAGTTAAAATTAAGTTAATGCAAAGAGAAACATGTGGACAGTAAGATGAATAAAAATTAATAGAGTAGGAATAATAGTACCTGAACTCCATGAAGGCGAAAATATAGTAGTACAAATAAGTAGTTTCTCCTACATCCTCGTAAGATATGATGCATTATGGTTGTAATGCATCATTGCTGTTGCAAGTGTTGGGCCATAGGTATTAGTTACAGTTTGTTGGTTACAATTTATTAACATTTCTTTCCATATTATATTTTATTAACGTTTCTCTCCTCTATATATAGAGGAGAGAACAGAGATGACTTAAGCAAAACAAAAAAATATATACAGGAGAAAAGTAATAAACATTATTACTTTTCTCTTTAAAGTTATAAACTTAGAAATTAATTGATAGAGATAACTATATTTACTTTTTAATTCTAATTCAATGCAGAAAAATGAATTAATTTAAGAAAATAAAATCACATGCTCTTGAAATGTAAACACACTGCATACATTAACTGACTTGTTTAGTTTAGTTATGACTTGTTTAGTTACTGTTCTTGTACTGTGTATTGTATTACTCACATATCAAAATACCAAATTTCAATCAGAAAATTGAGTGAAATTTGTAACTAAAGTGGTTGGCCCACACAACCAAATGTTGCATGGGCCAACTACTTTTGTTGTTTTCGTAAAAAAATAATTATTAATTATGAATTGGATATTGGACTCTTTGGAATGGGACTGGGTTAGAATTGACTTCTATGTGCTCTCCAGATTAGATGTGGGAGCACACTGATTCTATGTGCTCCCTACATTAGATGCAGGGAGCCCATAGAATCAGACTGAGCAGATCGAAATATGGTGTCGTTCTAACCTCACTTAGCCATTCACATTTCAGAAACTAGTGTGCCTCCTTTTGGGTTAACCAATGCTATATTATTAAATGAATGCAATTAAATTTTTCAAATGCATAATCATAATAAATAAATAATATTCCTTGTCATACACTAAGACAGTGGGAAAAACAAACCCATCACAATCAAGAAGGCTGGGATTTTGCAAATTAAGATGTGGTATTAATCAAATAAGGCATAAAACTGTTGAAGCATCTTCATGCATGGTACCAAATACATAGATTCTAATACCTTTTGTGTTTGGGGATTCATTAAAAAAAAGTAACACTGTGTATATTATTAAGGAAGTAATAAGAACAAGTCTCAGTGATCATAATTAGTAACAAATTTTGTTACTAATTTATACTACAGTGCTCTCTCTCATTCACACACATGCATGCATGCACACAAAGTTCAATAGTTTTCACTGACTCATTAGAGAGGAAATGAAGTTTACAACTCAACAACGACACGCACCAATTTGTACCAGCTCAACTGTTGGAAGTGCTTCGGTTGGTACAAATCAGAGAGTGAGTCTGCTCAATCCTTGACTTATTATCAGAGTGGAATGAAGTAAAAATATCCTAGTATGCTAAAAATCTGATGTTTGAGGAATTAATGATCCTCAGATATCAGCTTTGTTGTAATAGTCAACTTCTTCATGGTTATTGTGGCAGACAGTCTTAACTTTTACTTCTGCAGCCATCTGCACTGTCTGAATTTTGGAGTAAACTTATGAGTAGCCAGTACTTGTATATGTAATCTACGTTTACCATGTCAGGATAGCAGGTGAACAGATTTCTGCTCCATGGAACAAAATTATTTACCATAAATTACATAACCATAAAACTGTAATTTACCCATTCTTCCATGGCTTAGCAATTCAATAGTATTAACAAAATAGCATAGCAGTTGCAAGGAAGCAAAGCATACGTAGCATCTTACATCAAAAATAAAGTGTTAAAAAATAATACAAAATAAAATGTCTTTTCTATTTTATCCAATTCTTTTGAATATTGACCTAATCCCTCTTTAAATCTATAAGCTCTCTGACACTAAGTGGCTGGATGATAATTTGTTCCAGTAGTTGATTACTGTCGGACTAATAAATAAAATATTCTCGCATTAATTCTACAATTGTTCTTTCTTTATCTAGTTGCATTATCCTAGGACGACAAAATATGCCTCAATAATTAATTTCTGAATCCTTTTAATGTTTTAAATGCTATAATCAGATTCCAATGAATTTCCAAACTGTTGTAGCTGAAAGAGCCAGAGTTTCTTCTTACTCATTGTCTAAATACTGGCAACGAAAGCAAGCTGCTTGCAATTTGATGATTTTTTTTTGGCATATTTCTCAGAGCCATCAATATCGTTACTTCACTACCAGGAAACATTTCTGAAAATGTACCATGATGACTAGCACAGCTCAAAGGAAGACTTTGTTCTGTGATAAACATTAGCATGTATGACACTGTCACTTCCACTCTGAAATACTACATCTATTTTTGCATCTCTTTCTAAACACTGCACATTGTTTTTATGCTAATCTGTAAATGTCTGATTACACATTTTCTGCCACTTGAAAAAAAATTACATACAGTATGCAGAGCAAATGTGTTACCTTTGCCAGATTTTATAATCCACAGAAATCTTTATATATCTTTTGAAAGGTTATATCTTATTTCTCTGGCATCTTACCAGAGGAAGCTGTTAAATAGTTTCACACACAAAACAATAAATGCTACAAATAACATGGGTAAATAGCCTGCTGTTTCACATGTTCCAAATATTTTATGCAATGTTGACAGTGCATCTGTTGACTGATGTTTGCTAAAGATTCATAAGGTGCCTTAGCTTGCCTAACACCCTTTACAAATTTATTGCATAGAATTTTATACTTAGTGTAGATTTTTGTAACCCCTGATAATTTATATGCATCCCATGTATTTTTCTTCTCTTTGATTAGTCTCATCAGTTCATTTGATATGTATTTAGGTCTAAACCTTGAAAAATATCTCTTAGTTAGTATAAAAAGCCTGGTGGTTTCTACGATTACATTCCTGAATGCTTTCCATTTAGAATTAACTGTTGTTAACATCATCAGTTGATCCCACTGTAAAGAATTTAAAAACTATTTAACTGTCCTTTGTGAAAACAAATCCTTTACCTTTGACAATACTTACATTTTTAAGTAAATTCACATCGATATACTATGATAATCAGGTCAAGTGTATTGCTTTCTTTCTTTGCTAAAACAGTCACCCAATAAATTCAGAAAAGGTTTTACTACTGTGTAAGTGACCAATCCACAAGTTCAAGAAAGTTAAAATCCCCCATTATATGAAATTCTGATTTACTGGCCCACTCTAGTTGTCTATATACACTGCTATACCATTAATGTCCAAACATCCTTCCATAGATAGTTGGCCATGTCCTATCCAAGCACCACATGTCAAATACAACCATATATATGCTTGTAGCTTTTTGAGAAGACAGTAGTATGATTAAGAATGCAAGATGTCCCAATCGATGGAGTTAGCAGACTTCCAGCATGGAATGCTAATTGGGTGCCACATAAGCAATCAGTTTGTATGGGACATTTCAGAGGCACTGAAGATCCCTAGATCAATGGTCAATGATGTGGAAATCTGCAAATGGAAGTGGACTTGTGCTGACCCAGAAATATCCAAAGCTGACAGAATGTGACAAGAGAGCTGTGTAAAGAATCGTTCATTCAGAATGCAGGTTGATGTCGAAGCACATACAAATCCTCTAGAGAACTTCTGGGATGAACTGGATTGTTGGGTATATGTGTGAGGAGAGACTGCCTGAAAAACAGAGCTGAGCTAAGCTGGTCACCACTTTGAATGCTGAATGGCAGAAAATATCAGAGGGTATTTACAAAAATTTGGTGAAGAGTGTTCCATGGAGACTAGGGGCTGTCGTAGAGGCTAAAAGTTTCAGTGCATTATTAGCTTTCACATAAATAAAGATTATTTGTAGATATGTTGGTACCTGGATATTAATGGCAGGGCAGTGCAGTTGTTCATTATACTCAACACAGTCATTTGGCCTGTAACAAACTCCTGCTCTCATTTTTTTTTTCCAGGGCTTCTGTTATACCAAACTGACTAAAATAATAAAAAAATAAAAATAACTGAGAAATTAGATTAAAACTCAAAGAAACGGTGTAAAATGACTCCATCCTGCAAATTCTTATACACTTCATAATGCAATACTAACAATATCTGCTGTTTTTTGTTATTTTGGATGCATCATGGGGTGTATAGAAACTCACAAGAAAGGATCACTTTATCTGCTTCCTGGATTTTAGCCTGATTTTGCATCTTCTCATCAATACTTCAGCGTATTTTAGTTTGGATCTAGATATCATCCAATGGTATGGAATACTGCTGGGAGGGAGTCAGTACCACAAATTGGATAATAACTATAATAGTCAGTTTTACATGCAGAGAAATGTAAATATATTTAAAAAAATAAGTTTCTATATAGTCTTCTGAAATTATAACCATCATACAAGGTAACACTGCTAAAGTTCAATTCAAAAAGAGTACAAACAGCAGTTTTATATTGACGATGAAGACAACAAATTGATAAAAAGACCACCATTTCAATTAACTGTGTTAAACTTACAGATGCAAATACATACCTTTTCCAATGACTGATAGATAAATACCAATGATATCAGGGTTGCAAAGCTTTCTTCTGTGAATCTCGTAATAAAACACACAAGTACACTGACATCAAAAGAAACACTAATAATTAGAATCAATGACATCCATAAACCAATCCATAAACGAAGTGGCAAGTAGTCCAGATGCTGCTCTCTAAAGAAAATAAGGGAAGGGGGGGAAAAAAAAAAACTGAACTTCTTAAATCTTACATAATCTATGATTAACATTATGCAGATCAGATAATTACATAATACTTCAAACAAATGCTTGTATTATTAAAAAATAATTTATTATTAACACTTATTTGCACTATTTAGAAATGCAATATTTCTGTGCAATTTATGCAATTCTACAAACCTTCTGTTGGGTCAATAAAGAATTAAAAAAAAAAATGACATACAGGTTGTTCATTATATGACAATGTTTTGTCTGTATGTGCATTGTAGATGCAAGTATTTCTATAAATTCTAAACCACACATATGCAAAAAGAAAGATAAGAAATATTTCCTCACCTACACATTTCGTACACAACTGATTCAAAAATCAACACAGGTCCAGTATTCCCAAGGATTGTCATTGGCTGACCACTGAATAACCCATAAATTATTCCACATATTGCACCTGATAACAAACATTCCATTGCTGCCTAAATGAAAAACATAATAAAATAATATACTAACTGGAAAGTGTTACTGAAATTTCATAAAGCTCTTAATATAATCGACCAAAATTTTTTTTTCAAAATCCATTAACTTACTACATAATTTCTCACTAGTTTTTTTTTTTTTTTTGTGCGTGTGTGGTTTGCATTGTGTATCTCATTGTGATTTTTCACGCACTTTTGTCCTCAGCATTACTGCCATGTGGCGGTCTAAATTAGCATTAGCATTAGTAGAGGCATTTGATGCAAGAAAGCAAGCTTATGCAGCATCAGCCAAAAAAAAAAAAAAAAAACCCACTTCCACTTCACCCCTCTGTTTGTTCAAAATACCTGTCCAGCTGAGCCTTAAACTTATTTAGGCTATCAACCTCCACCACAAGGGATGGAAGTCTGTTCCACCAACCAACCACCCGCTGGCTAAAGGCAAATTTCCTCACGTCTATCCTACATCTGTCTTTCCTCAATTTGAATTTATGCCCTCTCAGGTGATTTTTCTGAGCTAGAGGAAGAATCCCATCAGCATTGAGCATGCTTAAACCATTCAAGGCTTTATACACCTCTATCAGATCACCTCGCTGGTGCCTAGTCTCCAGACACTGTAATTTGCAAAACTTAAGCCTTTCTTCGTAAGAGCACCCCTTTGTTCCATTCACTAATCTTGTTGCCCTTCTCTGTATACTCGTTCCAGCAGCTCTACATCCTTCTTGAAATGAGGCCTCCAGACCTGTATACAGTACTCTAGGTGTGGCCTGACCATTGCCTTATACAATGGAATAATCACCTCCTTATCCCTGCTGGAAAAATTCCTGTATATCATTGACAATACTCCATGAGCTACTCTTGCAGCCCGTCTGCACTGCTCAGAGAACTTCATATCTGCCTGCACAACCACCCCCAAGTCCCTTTCATTCTCTACCACTGTCAGTGTAGTACCACAGAGTTGATACGTTGCTCTGGGGTTGCTGTTTCCCATGTGTAGTACTTTACATTTGTCAATGTTAAACTTCATTTGCCACCTCTCAGCCCATCTGCTCAACCTTTCCAGATCCTGTTGCAGCAGCACAGTGTCAGTAGTGTCCTTGACAACCCTGCCAACCTTTGTATCGTCTGCAAACTTGGACATTAAGCTTGATATACCATCATCAATATCATTTATAAATACAGAAAACAATAATGGACCCAACACTGAGCCCTGAGGGACTCCACTAATAACGTTAGTCCACGATGAGCAGTGTCCATTGATTACCACTCTCTGTCTTCTCCCCCTCAACCACCCCTTTATCCATAGCAGCAATTTGCCTCCAATGTCACACTGCTCCAATTTGTGTAGCAGTCTTCCATGTGCAACAGTATCAAAAGCCTTTCTAAGATCCAAGTATATAATATCAAAGTTATTCCCTGCATCCAGTTCTTTTGTGACTGCATCATAGTATCCAATCAAGTTGGTCAGGCAAGACTTCCCCTTAACAAAACCATGCTGTGTCTGAGCTATAACTGAAGTCTTGTCTAAATGATCCTGCAGTGCTTCTTTAACCAGTGCCTCCATTAATTTTCCTGGAACAGAAGTTAAGCTCACAGGTCTATAATTACTTGTGTCAGCCTTTGATCCTCCTTTGTGAATTGGGGTCACATTTGCACATTTCCAGTCTATGGGTACCTCCCCTGAGTCCAAGGAAGCTCTCATAATTATGGCTAAGGGTTTGCTTACTTATTTTGCTGCCTCCTTTAATATAACTGGATAGATCCCATCCACCCCGGGTGCCTTTCTTGTGTTTATCTTCAACAGTTTCTCCTCCATGTTACTCCCAGTTATTTCAAGATTCTGTAGCTTACTGCTAGGGTTGAATACACCTCTGGCATTCCCCTTGCTGAATAACTCCTCATGTGTGAATGTCGATGCAAAATATTCATTTAGTTTGTTAGCTACCTGAGCAGGATCATCAACAGTTGACCCATCAATATCAAGTGGACCAATCTGATTCATCCCCAAATTTCCCACTTTTTGGTTTAATTTAACTTTATTTCAAAAATTTTTTTCAGATGCATAATACTTCCACACTTCATCCTATTCTATCTCATTGTCTTACATTACATCTGTTTATATCTCAGTTTATCACATCGTTTGAATATTTTTACTTTAGGCTTGTACATTATGTATATAGCATACATTTAACAGTTTATGTCTACATTTAGTATGATATCTCCATGGAATGTATGCTTTTTTTTTTTTTTTTTTAAGTTTGTACTTATTTATAGTTTTGACAAAATTTTTATCACTAGGTGCAGCTGTCGTATAAATTTATATTTGTATCTCATTGGCATACACTATTCGGTTTTGGTTTGTCCTACATACAGTTATGTTGCCACCTTTTCCTCACATTTCTCTACAATGAAAACTTTTTTTCCAATACTACTTGCTTTTTACTTTATTTTAAAATATCTTTACTTGGTTGTGTTGTTTTTGTTATTTGGTGTTTTAGGAGCATTAGCAACTAAGGCCATATTGCTCCGAGATATGCGGTGGTCATTCCCTGACCTTTCCGTATCTTCCGTATTTGGTGGTGACGGGCTCGAACCCCGGTCTAATCAAGAAGCGTGTGCTACGCACTGCTGCTCCTTCCCACCTGGCTACGGAGGCACCATCTTTACTTGGATTAGACTAATAAGTTATATATTTCTAGAAATTTCTGTTGTAAATTCCAATTTTTAATTTCTCATATTCATAGTGTCAATTGTAAAGTTCATAAGCCATTTTTAAAAATCCCCCTTTTAATTTTTGTAAAAATTTTATTTTGTTCACAAAATTTCATTTATTTTAGTACAAAATTATATTTTGATAACAAAATTTTATTTATGTTTATGCTTTTTACCCTTTGGCTTGTGGCTTACATCAGGAATGAAGACACATGTTGCTATTTTGCTTGCAATCCTGTCTGACGACACCCGACGAGAGGCCGGTTTTGTAAGGTGTGTGGCAACATCCTTATTTTGTCAATTTTGTAATTATTTTATCAGTTTTGTAATTATTTAATCTCTTATTATACACTTTTCTTTTTACTTTATTGTCCATGGCCTGCATGGGCTTAGCATTTGCTGCCTTTGATAAGACTACTTCCTCTCTTTTCCATTTTTCTGCCTTCTTGTTATTCTATTTAACACACATAAGACTTTCAGACGTTTCTAAACATGCTAAAAGTTTTAAAAATTCTGACAAATAATTTTAATGAGTAGTCATTTCTTATTAAAAAGTTTTCTAGTCGATGTTACTATACTAAGTGCTGCAGAAATCCATAATTTTAAATCATTACTGTGGTATTCATTTGAGTAATTTCATAAAAAGTGATTTTTATGTTTATATTGAAACAGAGAAGTTGCTGGTATTCTACCACAGTTCAATGGAATGGAAACACTTTTGCCTTCACCCATAATGCTATTTAATGATAAAATGTATGTCATAATACTTTTTATTTTAATCTGTAAACTTTCAAATCCCCAAAACAGTAACAATGAATACAAGAAACTGAACTAAAATATTAAGAGTTAAAATAATTTAAGAATTGAGAACCTAATGATTACCCAGAGGAAATCTACATCCACCTCTATGACATCAAGAAAGTTGTAAGAGGGTAGCCTCTATGTAATTTGACTGTGGTGTGTGTTCCCTTGACCAAGTCAGAGAGAGCACCTGAACTGGTGTAAGCAGCACCTATTACCAATGGCATGTGATCTATTTTGTTTGGAGGGCTATGGTTTATTGGCTGCAACCTTTGCCCATCTATACTCCAACCTCTGTTAAAATCTGACAGTTCTATTGCCTCTTTGGCTAAAGATAAAGCCTACTTACCAGCATCCTACTTTTCTTCTAACTTGTATTGACAATCTTGGTAAGCCCACATCCTACCATTCCTAGTACACTCCACTCAATGCCTCCTGTGTCAAAAGAATCTTGATGACAAGAAAGCTCCAGATCCTAAGCTTACTCCTGCTCTGTGTTGCTTTTTTATCCTTTCTTATTCTATTGGTGTTTTTCCCGCTGCATGGAAATTTACTTATATCCAGCCAGTTCCTAAAGAGGATGACAAATACCTCCCATCCAGTTATCATCCCACTGCACTTACCTCTACTCTTTCCAAAGTAATGCAAAAATCCAGCAAATGCCAATTCCTAAACTATCTTGAACCCTTTCATCTGATCAATGATCACCAATATAGATTCCAACAGTGCTGATCCACTGGTGATATACTGACTTATGTTACTCATCCATCGACAAATTCAATAAAACAGTTTGGCGAAACTCAAGTAGTTGCTCTTGAAATTTCAAAGGCTTTTGATTGTGTTCAGCATAAAGGTCATCTAAATAAGTTTCAACTTTATGAATTGCCAACTGATTTTTGTAACTGGCTATTGTTTACTCTCGTGCTCTTTGTAAGTGACAGCAGATGGTTCTGTCTTCTAGCTCTAACACTGGTGTTTAAGGTTTGGTTCTTTCTCCCGCTGTTTTCCTCTTATTAATGACCTTCTTCCATTAACTATAAATCCTATCTATAATTTTGCAGATGATAGCACATTGCATTCTACCTTTCAGTTTAAGAAGCCTTGCTGTGCACAAACAGCTTTAACTACTCAAATACCCACTACCAATTCCTTAAATGCTGATCTCTAGGTAATTCTCCAATGGGGCAACAGTAACTTAGTTAATTTCAATCCTTCTAAAACTCAGTCCTAGTCTTATATCTCATAAAAAAAAAAAAAGGAGTCTACAGCTCCTATGCTTATCTTCAATGACATTAAGATTTCTAGACGTGATCATATACAGTACACTTTCAGAATGGCACCTTTGGGGATTCAAGGTGCCATTTATTATTTCGATTTTTCCATTATCTAGAAATTTTTATTTTTAATGTATTTAATGCAGAAATAATGAGGCCAAATAAGAAATAGAGAGATTAAGAATGCAATTTTATTAACTGCACATACAAAAACATAAACATGTTGACAATCCAATGTTATATTCTGCCATTAATACACTTCTGCTTATGCCCTTTTCTTTTCTATTTTCTTTATTATATCAGGTTTAGAGGGCACGAGTAGCACAGTGGTGTCGTCACCATCCTCCCCACACTGGGTGGAAAAGGAATGGGTTCGAATCCCATCGATGGCACGAGGAACTTTTATAGGCTTTTTCACTGTGGCTGAGTGGGTCTCAGGCATAGATATCAAGGTTCCCCCCCCCCCCGGAAATGGGTTTTTTTGTCCAGCAAAACAGGAAAATCGAGCAGAGAACACACGCAATTTACAGAAGCAATACACATGGGTATATAAATTAACATTTGAGGTGACATTAATATAATAGTTTGGATTATATCAAGTTTGTCACTAAGCTTTAATGTTGTTCTTCTTTTCTTCTCTGTATGAGGTTTATTAACTTTAGGAGCCATAGTGAGGGGTTTTTAATTTAAAATAAAGTTAAAACAGCAGTATATAATCAGTGATATCAGTACAGAATTCACTTTCAAAATGGCGAACATTAAACAAATACAGTAATCACATGACATCTGCGCTGCATGTATACATCCAATCTCAATGTGCCACTATTTCAAATGTGCCGTTATTTTGACAGTCTACTGTATCTGTATTAGGGATTACCCTTACTTCTAATCTCTGTTAGCATAAGCACATCACAAATATTACTTCTCTGCATCCAAAAAACTGTTTTTGCTTTTGCTCTTGGCTTGCACAAATCTCAAATCCACCCTACCATGGAATAGTGTTCCCACATCTCTGGGTAGGTGCCCCCATAACCTCACTTAGGCTTCTAGACTCTATTCAAAAGAGGGCTGTTAGATTAATGAAGCATCTCTTACAAAGTCTCTCCACTCTCTGTCTCACAGATGTTCTGTTTCTGCTGTATGCCTTTTCCATAGATACTTCTGGGCACTGTTCTTCTGAATTGGCTTCTCTCTTCTAAACCAGTCTTAACATGGTGCTGCAACAAATCACCATCCATTTATTGTCCTACATAACCAAATTTTCTTCTTCCTCATTTATCCCTTCAGCTTCCATTTTCTGGAACAACCTGCATTCACACATATTTCCTGAAAATAACAATGTACAGAAATTCAAGCCTAATATCAGTATCTTCTTTCATCTTCTCAACCTTGAACCCATGCATAGTACAAATAGGTTTTAATACCTTTAATGTTTGAAGTTTCATATAAAAAAAAGAAAGAAAAACCAAAGACTATCTAAATTTTCTCTATTTTAATCTTTCTCCTTCCTGAGTTCTAAATAGAGGAACTGAAGGTTCCTCTATTTAGAAAAATGTATTTACTCCATACTACTAAAATATTCATTTCTTCCATTTCTGATTATTTTAATCATGCTTTTTCCCCTTGTTCTGAGATTCTAAACTACATGCCAAAACATTTTTCCACCTTCCTGATACTTGTTTTCCATCTCTTTTCCAAAACCTTTCTTGGATTTTTCTTCAGCTTTCTTACAATTTTCTTTATATATTAATAAGGACTCAGACTTATTTGTCAAAAATTTGCTGTATTTTTTTATTTTCTCTAACTGCATCCTTAAATTTTTGAGTGCACTAAGACATTCTGAATTCCCCCTTCTTACTGATGTTTTCCTTACATACTTCTTTTGCAGCTCCCACCAAATTTTTTTTAAAAATTTTTGCCATTCTTTATTTAAAATTGTATTTAAAAAAGGAATCATTTAACCATTAAACAAGATCTGAGGACTTTTTCGATTTTTATCCAGTTAATTTTTTTTTTTTAATATTGCTTTACTATTTTTATCATTTTAATTTACTTAGTACAAATGGTAGTGACTTCCACTAAAAATAGTCCAGAACAAAAAAAGACATTAGGATTAATGACATAATCAGATATATTCTGGTTCATGCATGTGATCAGGCAGCTAGGAAAAGCACACAGCGTTTTCTCTTATGATTTATAGGATTTTTTTGCATTTAAGGAGAATAATGTTGTCTCTCTGTATAAAACAGTGGTGAAACTGTACCACCTTAAAAAAAACTTGCAGAAGGCATTCAAAGAAAGATCACTAGATTGGTCAAGTGCACTATCAATGTCCATATGAAAATGACTTAGAAGGTAAGATTGCAAAACTTGGGAGCTAGGTATTTCAAGGAAGACCTAACATGTGTATAGGGACCTAAGGTAATATTAATGATCACCTAATATTAATGAGGAGGAGACAAGAACCAGAGAACAATAAAATGCAATGTAGTAACAGAAAACTGGCTTTCATGAAGAGTAATGAAAATCAAGAAACAAAGCAGTGAAAAATATAATATGGAAGCAAAAAGTGGTAAAAGAAGGAATTACAAGTGTGCATTTTATTTACACTACATTATTAATTTTGAAAAAATATTTCATAAATTACCAACAAAAGGGTACATATGCTTACTGAGCATATCATGTCTACCTGCTAGCTAAAATTTTCAAAGAATAAAAATTTCTATAAAGTAAAATAAAATAAAAGGAAAAACTATTAATAGAAGATTCTATAAATTTAATAAGCCAATTTAATAAAAACTAATAGAATCAAATGTGAGGCAAATAAAATCCTAATCTATATTAACTGACAAGACCTTGTGAACCCACAAGGTCTTGGTGAACAAAATAAACAAAGGGTGTTTAACATGTTTGCTACTGGCTTGACCTCCAACCTTAATGCACTGAATTCAAACATTACAGGTTTGAGTCAATCTAGCCAGAGGAGAAGAGGCATTTTCTGTTTTCTTTTAGCATTAGCAAGGGCACATGATGCAAGAAAGCAATCTTACATAGCAGCAGCAAAAAAAAAAAACCCACAAACACACCCTTCTCATTTCACCCATCCACTCTCCAAACATTTGTCTAGTTCTGTCTTGAATCTGTTTAAGCAATCAATTTCTATGACAGATGGAAGTTTGTTCCAGCAATCAACCACCCGCTGGCTAATGGCAACCTTCCGTACATCTATCCTACAACTGTCTTTCCTCAATCTGAATTTATGCCCTCTCAGGCGATTATTCTGAGCAAGAGGAAGAATCCCATCAGCATTGAGCATGCTCAAACCATTCAAGGCTTTATACACCTCAATCAGATTACTTTGCAGGTGCCTAGTCTCCAGACACCGCACTTAGCAAAACTTAAGCCTTTCTTCGTAAGAGCAACCCTTTGTTCCATTCACTAATCTTGTTGCCCTTCTTTGTACTCGTTCCAGCAGCTCTACATCCTTCTTGAAATGAGGCCTCCAGACCTGTATACAGTACTCGAGGTGTGGCCTGACCATTGCCTTATACAAGAGGATAATCACCTCCTTATCCCTGCTAGAAAAATTCCTGTATATCATTGACAGGACACAATGAGCTACTCTTGCAGACTGTCTGCACTGCTCAGAAAACATCATATCTGCCTGCACAATTACCCCCAGATCCTTTTAACTCTCTACCACTGTCAGTGTAGTACCACACAGTTGATACATTACCCTGGGGTTACTGCTTCCTATATGCAGTACTTTACATTTGTCAACGTTAAACTTCAGTTGCCACCTCTCAGCCCATCTGCTCAACTTTTCTAGATCCTGTTGCAGCAGAGTACTGTCATTAACAACCTTTCCAACCTTTGTATCATCTGCAAACTTGGACATTAAGCCTGATATACCATCATGAATATCATTTTTGAATACAGAAAACAACAATGGATCCAACACTGAACCCTGGGGGACTCCACTAATAACATTAGTCCATTGATTACCACTCTGTCTTCTCCCACTCAACCATTCCCAAAGCTACACTGCCCAAATTTGTGCAGCAGTCTTCCACGTGCAACAGTATCAAAAGCCTTTCTAAAATCCAAACATATGATATCAAAATTATTCTTTGCATCCAGTTCCTTCATGACTGCATCATAGTATCCAATCAAACTGGTCAGACAGGACTTCCCCTTAACAAACTCATGCTGTGTCTGAGCTATAACTGTAGTCTTGTCTAGATGATCCTGCAATGGTTCTTTAACCAGTGCCTCCATTAAGTTCCCTGGAACAGAAGTTAAACTAACAGGTCTGTAATTACCCGTGACTCCCTTTGATCCTCCTTTGTGGATTGGGGTCACATTTGCACATCTCCAGTCCATGGATACCTCCCCTGAGTCCAAGCAAGCTCTCATAATTATGGATAAGGGTTTGCTTACTTCCTTTGCTGCCTCCTTTAATATAACTGGATAGATTCCATCCACCCCAGGTGCCTTTCTTATGTTTATCTTGAACAATTTTTCCTCCACTTTACTCTCAGTTATTACAATATTATCTATATTACGGCCAGAGTTGAATATAACTCTGGAATTCCCCTCCCTGAATAACTCCTCATGTGTGAATGTAGATGCAAAATATTCATTTAGTTTGTTAGCCACCTGAGCAGAATCATCAACAGTTGAACCATCGATATCCAGTGGACCAATTTGATTCATCCCCTTCCTTCTAGAGTTTACATAAGTAAAGAACTCTTTGCTGTTTTTCTTTGTATCCTTTGCCAAAAATTTCTCGTAATCTGCCTTTACCTGCCTAACCTTCTTTATGACTTGGTTACAGACCAGTTTATATCTATCAGAGGCTTCTGTGTCACCTGTTAATTTATATGTATCCCATTCATTTTTCTTCTCTGCCACATGTCTAATTAGTTCATCTGACATCCATTTAGGCCTAAATCTTTCACATGGCTGAATTGGTTAGGTTATGGTGAAGGCAGTTGAGAAAACTATTTGGATTTTTACTGGCACATCAGAAGAAAATAGTTCTTAATGTCAGATGGCTTTTCATCCAGGTGGATTAAAACCCATCCGTGTGTATATGCATAATATAACAATGAATGTGTTAAACAGCCACAAACATTGGCATAGGATGACAGCCTGTAAGCCTATTCCATAACAAGCCTAAATAAGTCTTTTTATTTTAAAATAACCCTTAGCATTCTTTTCTTTCCCCCCATAGATAGTTCTTACTGTCAGATACTTTCACTAACATTTCTGATTGAAGTTTCCTATAAGAGGGCATCACCTATGATTATTTAATGGCTTAATTCAAAGCTTTCTTTCTTTATCACTAAATAGATATATGAAGTACTTAACTCACACAATTTTTGGTTAATTAGTGAAGTTATTGAAGCTTAAGCTACATTTACACAGTGCCTTTTTTGATGTAACATTAAGCATTAAGGCAACAACATGCATTAAGGCAACATGATGCTTAAGGTTGCATGCCTCTTGCTACTCTTCTGGTTTAATCTAGAAAATTATCAAATTTTTATTTTATTTTTTTCAACTGTTTTTAATAAATCACACGATTCTTCAACACCTGGGTCATTTTTCTGTTTTGGCATCTTCTGTTGTGCAAGCTGTGGCTCAATGAAATGAGAGGCATTTTCTCAATATCCAGTTGTTTCTCAGTATCAGTTGTGACAGTCATATCTTCAGTTTCAACTTCAGTCATCTGGAAAATGACAAATAATAACTAATATTATAAAAGTTCCTAATCGGAGTTCTATACATAATAAACACTTTTTTTTTTTTTTTTTTTCCCCCAGCTCTCGACGGGTAAGAAAATATGGTTCCAAAACTTCTGGTCGAAGATATTGTGCTTACTTGCATATCCTACACAACTTTTTAAGAAGAAACTTGGCTTCAAGACAACTGTACAGCCCACCAAGGACATTAGACCAGGAAAACACTGATGAGGGCTCACTGATAAAAGGTTCTTGGAGGAATTAATGAGAATGACAGCAGGATGAAAAAAATCTAGAGAAAACACCGAGAAAAACTTAGTAATGATGCTAAAATGACTCTAAATGATTTTATGTCAAATGAAGGGCACGTTTGACCACACTGTCATCATGTGTTTCTTTTCTGATCCTTATCTCATCTCCTGCCAGTATAAACAGAAGATATTTATAAGCGAACCAGCAGGATTTGTAAGTATCATATGCAGAAGATGTAAGTATCATATGCACTGTGATACTTACATCTTAGAGATCCCCAGTTTCTAATAAGAATATGGAATCATCATGATGCAGCTCTTGAACGGTCGCCTAAAACTACAACAAACCGCTGTGAGGGATTTCACAATGCACTTAATTCCCTATTCCACTGCAGTCATCCTAGTGTGTGGTTTTTGTTTGATGGACTGAAGAGAGACCTGGCTTGCACATTGACACTGGCTAATGCACAGGCAGGTCCATCTAGAGGTGAAAACGATGTTTGTTTGTTTGTTGTTTTGGCTTTTAGGAGCATTAGCAACTAAGGCCAAATTGCTCCAGGAATATGCGGTGGTCATTCCCTGACCTTTCCGCATCCTCCGTATTTGGTGGTGATGGGCTTAAACCCTGGTCTAATCAAGAAGCGTGTGCTAACACACTGCTGCTGCTCCTTCCTACCTGGCTACGGAGGCGCCAGGTGAAAAAGAGAAGATATGATGCACTGCATTGACTTGGTTGACACTTTTGCACAGGAATATGAGCAGGTAGAAGACAAACTGAAATACTTGCAGAAATTGGCTAATGTATAGTAATTAAAATTCTATTCAAATCCTTGACAAATAAATGAATCACTGAAATATGTCTGAATTAGTTGTTTGTTGATAAAAAACCAAAAAAAGTGTTGACTGTTCACTTTGTAAGACAGAGAAAAAATACTTTATTTTTATAAATAAAATAAAAGGCTTTAGTTGCAATAAAACCAGAGCATTTTATTTACTGTAATTTCCCTTACAAAAATTTACATCCAAATATTCTACTTTATATTAAAATCAAAAGTTTTATATCAAAAGTTATATTAAAACACATCGTATAGGAGCAGAAATAAATTCAACATTTTGTTGCATTTTGATATATAAAATAATTTGTTTTTTGTAAACTAAAAATAATGTGAGCATTCTTCTATGTGAGCATTTTTCTTGTGAGCATTAATGATAGTGCAATTTTTTCTGTGGGCTTTTGTCAGGGAACCCTCTTCTCTACACCTATTTCAATCGATCTACATCCTTCTTAAAATTAGGCTTAAACACACCTGTATGCAGAACTCAAGATGATGCTTAACCATTGTCTTATATAGACAATGGGATGATCTCCTTGTCCCTGCTATTGAAATTCCTCTTGTCACTGACAGACTTAATGAGTTCCTACATGGTGTTCTCTGAGCAGCACTGATAAACTGATTCCTAGCAGCTTGCTGGTACTGTTCAGAGAACTTCATGTTATACAATTACAAAACTTCATAACTATACAATTACCTCTAGGTCTCTTTCATTCTCCACCACCTTGAGTGTGGTACCACCTAATTGGTATATTATTCTGGGATTACTGCTTCCCACATGCAGTATCTTGCATTTATGAAGGTTAAACTTCAATTGCCACACTTCTCAGCCCACTTGTTTAATTTTTCTTGCTGCAGTAGTACATCCTGATTCCTGTCACTAACCACTGAAAACCTCTGTATAATTTGCAACTTAGACAATAAGCTTGATAACCTTAATGTTTTTAATTAATGCTGAAATACTTCAGTATTTATTAAAGGGGAACAGCACTTAACCATGATGAACTCCACTAATAACATTAATCCAAGAACAGCAGTGCCCATTAATAACCACTTTTTGTCTTCTGACACTCAACCATCCTTTGCCACACTACTAATTTAATTTCCCTGGAACAGAAATCTAACTTACTGGCTTGTAATTAGTTGCACTGACCTTTGATTCTTCTAGCTGGCAGAGAGATACAGGTTACACTCAGAAAGCATAAGTGCTTTTTTGTTGGCTCTTTCTAAAATATTCTTTCAGAATCAATGCAGTGCACTGCAGTGTAAAAAAAGCATACATACTAAGAATTATTATAATAGTCTAAAAAAATATTATTAATTACCATTTTCTTTCTTGTAACTTCACCTAATAAACCTCCAAATGTTATTAATGGAGTAAGACAGGCAAAATATAGATAGATAATGGATGCCACTGACTGAAGCGCTAATGCATCTATGAAATCACTTTTATACCAAGGAGCTTTGTTTTTAATGTCATTAATCAGTCCTCCAAAACACCTATAAATATATTAAAAAATGAATTAACACTAAATTACTATTACTTAAACTTTTCTAAGTTTTTTATATAGTAAAAAATAATCAAAAAGCAAATTTTATTACTTCACAGGCTATCCATATACTGTATATAGTAGTGGTGGTGGTGGTAGTAAATTATGCAAGAAAGCAAGCTTATATAGCATTAGCCAAAAAAAAACACGCGACACACTTTTCCCATTCATACCCTCCAAGAATTTGTCTAGTTCTTGAATTTATTCAATCCATCCACTTCCAGCAATCAACCACCCATTTGCCGAAGGCAAACTTCCACATACTTATCTTGCAACCATCTTTCCTCAACTTAAATTTATGCCCTCTTATGCGTGTAGTCTCAGCAAGAGGAAGAATTCCATTCACATTCAGTTTACTCAATCCATTCAAGGACTTAAACACCTCAATCAGATCATACCCACAAGTGCCTTGTCTAAAGAAGCAGCAAGTTGCAAATTTCCTTTAGCAAATTTGCAATTTGCTGAAACATTACCTAAAAAGGCTTCAGCAAAGGCTTCTTCGCTGAAGCCTTTTTAGGTAACAGCACCCATTTGTTCCCTTCACCAATCTGGTTGCCCTTCTCTGCACCTGATCCAGCAGATCTACATCCTTCCTAAAGTGAGGCCTCCAGACTTTAGTATTTATTAAAGGGGAACAGCACTTAACCATGAGGAACTCCACTAATAACATTAATCCAAGAACAGCAGTGCCCATTAATAACACTTTTTGTCTTCTGACATGCAACCATCCATACTCGTTCAAGATGTGGCCTAACAATGGCATTGTACAAAAGGATAATCCCCTTCTTATCCCTGCTAGTAAAGTTTCTGCATATCATTGACATATTATGTAATTTTTTGATTATGTAAATTTTGTATTACAAAATCAATTTATTCATAAAATTATGTTATAATATATTCCATATAATATTTTCCTTCATGGCAGAATATCTCTCTTACATGACTCAGTCACATGATTCAAAAAGCGAGCTTATATAACATCAGCTCAAAATAAAAAAAAAAAAAAAAAAAACCTTCTCATTTCACCCATCCACCCACACCAAATGTTTGTCTAGTACTGTCTTGAATCTATTTAAGCTATCAACTTCTAGAATGACAGATGTAAGTTTGTTCCTGCAATTAACCACCTGCTGGCTAAAGACAAACTTCTGCACATCTATCCTACAACTGTCTTTCCTCAATTTGAATTTATGTCCTCTTGTTACCCTCCTCTGTACTCATTCCAGCAGCTCTACATCCTTAAAATTAGGCCTCCAGACCTGTATACATTATTAAAGGTGTGGCCTAACCATTCCCTTATACAAGGGAATAATCACCTCCTTATCCAGAAAAAATTCCCATATATCCTTAAAAAGACACCACGAGCTGCTCAGAAAACTTCATATCTGCCTGCACAATTACCACCATTCCTTTTCATTCTCTACCACTGTCAGAGTATTACCACACAGTTGATACGTTATTCTGGAGTTACTGCTTCCCATACACAGTACTTTACATTTGTCAATGTTAAACTTCAGTTGCAACCTCTCAAGCCCATCTGCTCAACTTTTTTAGATTCTATTGCAGCAGCATACTGTCATTAGTGTCATTAACAATCCTGCTAACCTTCGTATCTTCTGCAAACTTGGACATTAAGCCTAATATACCATCATCAATATCATTAATAAATACAGTAAACAACAATAGGTCCAAAAATGAACCCTGGGGTACTCCGCTAATAATATTAGTCCATGAAGAGCAGTGTCCATTGATTACCACTCTGTCTTCTTTCACTCAACCATCTCTTTATCCATAGCAGCAATTTGCCTTCAATGCAACACTGCTCCAATTCGTGCAGCAGACTTCCACGTGCAACAGTATTAAAAGCCTTTCTAAGATCCAAATATATGATATCAAAATTATTCCCTGCATCCAGTTCCTTTGTGACCACATCATAGTACCCAATCAAACTGATCAGACAAGACTTCCCCCTAACAAACCCATGCTGTGTCCAAGCTATACTGAAGTTTTATCTAGATGATCCTGCAGTGCCTCTTTAACCAGTGCCTCCATTAATTTCCCCAAAACAGAAGTTAAACTAATAGGTCTGTAATTACTTGTGTGGCCCTTTGATCCTCCTTTGTAAATTATGGTGAACATTTGCACATCTCCAGTCCATGGGGACCTAACCTGAGTCCAAGGAAGATCTCATAATTATGGTTAAGGATTTGCTTACTTTCTTTGCTGCCTCCTTTAATATAACTGGATACATCCCATCTACCATAGGTGCCTTCTTATGTTTATCCTCAAGAATTTCTCCTTCACTTTGCTCTTAGTTATTACAAAATCATCTAGCTCACTGCCACAGTTTAATTCACCTCTGGCATTCCCCTCCCTGAATAACTTCTCATGTGTGAATGTAGATGCAAAATACTCATTTAGTTTGTTAGCTACCTGAGCAGGATCGTCAACAGCTGAACCATCGATATCAAGTGGACCAATATGATTCATCTCTTTCCTGCTAGAGTTTACATAAGTAAAGAACCCTCTGCTGTTTTTTTTTTTGCATACTTTGCAAAAGATTTCCCGTAAACTGCCTTTGCCTGCCTAACCTACTTTGTGACTTGGTTACAGACCAGCTTATATCTATCACATGCTTCCTTGTCACCTGTTAATTTATATGAACTCCATGCATTTTTCTTCTCTGCCACAAGACTCATTAAAAGGGACATCCCTTTTAATGAGTCTCGTGGCAGACTTATCCTTTTTGCACAATATGTTCCCCGTTTCCCGGAAAATAGAGTCACCAACAACAACTAATTCCTTTGGGAATTAGTTGTTGTTATGTTGTTAATTAAGAAAAACAAAATCAAAAGAAGTGCATCCAGTTGATATAGATGAACAGTGCACTGCTGAGTCAGTTTCGTGTGACATAAGCACTGCGAAAGCAAAAATAAGAGTAGGAGTGTGTTATAGGCCTAATGAGTACAATGAACAATTGTACAGAGAAATAGAGTTGGCTAGTAAATCAGAATGTCTTATAATGGGGGATTTTAACTTCCCAGATATTGATTGGAACTTGTAGATTGGTTACTCACACACCAGTAAGACTTTTTTGGATTTATTGGATGATTGTTTTCTGGAGAAGCATGTTCGAGAGGCACCCAGAGAGGGTAATACTCTTGATCTGGTTATCAGCAGTGATCATTCGTGTATTAAGAATTTGCAGATAAAGGAACCACTAGGTGGCAGTGATCACAGTGTACTGATGTGGGATTTACTTAAAGATTTAATTACCATCAGGGGTAAAGGAAAGGGTTTTTGCTTCCGTAAAGGTGAGTACAGTGGTCTCAGACAGTTTTTAAATTCTGTACAGTGGGATCAACTGACGATGTTACCAACAGTAAATTCTAAGTGGGAAGCATTCAAGGAATTAATCGTGGATGCTACTAAAAGTTTCATACCTATTAAGAAATATTGTTCAAGGTTTAGGCCTAAATGGTTATCAAATGAACTAATGAGACTCGTGACAGAGAAGAAAAATGTACGGAATGTATATAAATTATCAAGCGACTCAGAAGCCTATGGCAGATATCAGCTAGTCTGTAATCAGGTCACAAAGGAGGTTAGGCAGGCGAAGACAGATTACGAGAAATCTTTAGCAAATGATGCTAAGAAAAACAGCAAGGATTTCTTTACTTATATAAACGCTAAAAGGAAGGGGATGAATCTGATTGTCCCCTTGATATCGATGGTTCGACTGTTGATGATCCTGCTCAGATAGCAAACAAACTGAACGAATATTTTGCATCTACATTCACACATGAGGAGTTATTCAGGGAGGGGAATGCCAGAGTTGTATTCAACTCTGGCCGCAAGCTAGATATTGTAATAACAGAGAGTAGAGTGGAGGAAAAATTGTTCAAGATAAACATAAGAAAGGCACCGGGGGTGGATGGAATCTATCCAGTTATATTAAAGGAGGCAGCAAAGGAAGTAAGCAAACCCTTAGCCATAATTATGAGAGCATCCTTGGACTCAGGGAAGGTCCTCACGGACTGGAGATGTGCAAATGTATCCTCAATTCACAAAGGGGGACTGAAGGGTGACACGAATAATTAAAGACCAGTTAGTTTAACTTCTGATCTGGGTAAAATAATGATTAGTTAGTTTTTAGTTAGTTAGTTATTTGGAGCATTAGCAACTAAGGCCATATTGCTCCGGGATATGCGGTGGTCATTCCCCGACCTTTCCGCATCCTCCGTATTTGGTGGTGATGGGCTCGAACCCCAGTCTAATCAAGAAGCGTGTGCTACACTCTGCTGCCCCTTCCCACCTGGCTACGGAGGCGCCATAAAATAATGGAGTCACTGGTTAAAGATGCATTGCAGGATCATCTAGACAAGACCGCAGCAATAATTCAAACACAGCATGGGTTTGTTAAGGGAAAGTCTTGTCTGACAAATATGATAGGATATTATGATGTGGTTACAAAGGAACTGGATGCAAAAAATAATTTTGATATCATATATTTGGATTTCAGGAAAGCTTTTGACACTGTTGCGCATGGAAGACTACTGTACAAATTGGAGCAGAATGGTATTAAGGGTAGGCTGCTACAATGGATAAAAGGATGGTTGAGTGCTAGCTTGGGGGGATACAAGGACTAATAGATTAACAGTAGCCACTGGCAGAGGTGAAAGTGATTCTTGCACTGCGTCTATTGGGAGAAGACAGAAGGTGGTAATCAATGGGTGCTGCTCTTCGTGGATTATTGTTATTAGTGGAGCCACAGGGTTCGGTGTTGGGTCCACTGTTGTTTTGTATATTTATCAATGATATTGATGAAGATATATCAGGCTTAGTGTCGAAGTTTGCAGATGATACAAAGTTGGCAGGGTTGTTAATGGCAGTGTGCTACTGCAACAAGATCTAGGTAATTTGGGCAGATGGGCTAAGAAGTGGCAACTGAAGTTTAACCTTAACAAATGCAAAGTACTGCATATGGGTAGATGTAACCCCAGAGAAACGTACCAACTGTGTGGTACTACACTTAAGGTGGTAGAAAATGAAAAAGACCTGGGAGTAATTGTGCAGTCAGATATGAAGTTTTCTGAGCAATGCAGATAGGCTGCCAGGGCAGGTCATGGGGTTTTGTTAATGATATATAGGAATTTTGCTAGCAGGGAAAAGGAGGTGATTGTCCCTCTGTATAAGGCAATGGTCAGGTCACGCCTTGAGTACTACATACAGGTCTGGAGGCCTCATTTTAGGAAGGATGTAGATTTGCTTGAGCGTGTACATAGAAGGGCAACAAGACTGGTGATGGGAATGAAGGGATCCTCTTACCAAGAGAAGCTTAAGTTTTGCAAATTGCAGTGGCTGGAGACTAGGCACCTGCACGGTGATCTGATTGAGGTGTAGAAAGCCTTGAATGGGTTGAGCATGCTGAATTCTGATGGGATCCTTCCACTTGTTCAGATTATGAACCTAAGGGGGCATAAATTCAAATTAAGAAAAGACAGATGAGAATAGATGTGCTGAAATTTGCCTTTAGCCAGCGGGTGGTAAATTGCTGGAACAAACTTCCATCTGTCGTTGTGGAAGTTGATAGGTTAAATAAATTTAACGATTAACTGGACAGGCATTTGAAGGGAATGGTGTGATTTTTTTTTTTTTTTGTTGATGCTGCATATGCTCATACACTTGCTTTATTGCATAACATGCCACTACTACTACTACACAAAGACATTCCCCTTAGCAATATCATGTCCCATTCCTGATTGCTCCACAAACATCAAATAAGCAGTACATTTCAAAATGCTGTGATTCAGAGGACAACTGTTCCCCCCTCAGTTCACCCCTGAGCCACAGCACTCCCATTAGCTTGAGCCTTTTGCTTTGGTGCTGTGGGCTGAGTCATCATTTCGATTCAATTTCAAATAAAATTAATTTCAGTACAAAAATATAACCCTAAACTTATATCCCAATGCAGTTATAACACTATATATTTTATTTTTTATTTTTTTCAGTATGGAGTATTATCTCCAAGTTACGTTATATGATGTTTTCTTATCTCCTGTCAAGTTATATGTATTAATTTATAACGTTATGTTTGTAAAATCTAGGTCATCATTATATGTATTTAGTTAAAAAAGTACAATTTAATTGACAATGAAATTTAATGAGATTAATAAATTTTACTGATTAATTGATAATACTATACTATACTAAGCTAACAGATTTCTAATACAGTGCTACGTGTTTCGCTATCTAGTTTTACGTTAAACCTTACGCTATCTATTTCGGGATATATGTTGTATTGTGTAACAATGGTGGCAAGTTACAAATGGTAAATATACGGACACTAAGTATTAATTAACTTTCAAAATCGCTATCTAAATTCAAAATAAACCAAGGAGCTTGACTAGGTCTATAAGCAACTTATAGAAAATAATTTAATGTAACAATTACGTCAATAAAACGGCTAAATATAATTAAAAACTTAGTGTTCGCCAGAGTTGCAAAATCTTGTACAACACATGGATTGGATACCCTTAACTGATACTAAGTAATAACCTACAAAATCTCTATCTAAGTTCAAATTAAACTAAGTCATTACTAGAAATATAGAGCTACTTCTAGAAAATAAATTAATATGAAAATAAATTAATATGTCAATAAAAGAGCAAAAATTTAAGAAAAAAACTTTTCTATTAGCTGTAACCGTAAAAACTTCATCTGCACGGAGCTAATCTCATTCCCTTGGGGGAACGAGATTGGAGAACATAACAGTGAACCACAAATAAATCTGATTAATCATTTCCAAACTTACAACTTCTTTCTCATATCTTCTTTCATAATTTTCTTTATATATATAAAAATCCCTACACCATCTAATATTGCAGTTTAGAGTAGACATCTAGGATCTAAAATTTTTAATTTTCTTTTAATCTACACTAAATACAAGATAAAAAACAGGGCAATTTGAATCTATTTTATTCACTGGCAAAAGAGGCTATTTTTATTTGCATTTTTTATTTTCCCTTCTGAATCTGTTTTTTTTTTTTTTCCAGCTTTAAAATAAGGTAAGGAAATTTCCCAAATTTATTCAAGATTTACAAGTGATGTGTTGATGAAACAGTGTTTTATTATTATTTCTAAGACACAAAACCTGCTAGATAAGTAGCAGATTCAGTCTCTCACTGAACAGATCTTTTCTGATATCTGCTCAATGACTACTGGGCTCTCTTGCCAATTAATCATTTTTATGTTAATTAATTTTATTTGTTGAAATTATAATTTCTTGTCATAAGTTTTTCCATTCCTCCCAAACAGTTTTTGGAAATATGCTTACAGCTGGCCAGGTTAAGTTTTCTAGTTTCTACTTAGAAAAAAAAAAAAAAAAAAAAAAGAGAGAGAGAGAGCAAGAGATTCTTACATGTCCTTGAAATAAGTAAAAAACTGTAATACAGAAGGTGATAGTAGAAGTCTTGAAATATTACAGAACAACAGATTAAAATGATAGCTAAGAAAAACTGTGATGGAATATTAATGAATAATTGTTTAAAGAGTGATAGAATCATATTTAATAATGGAAACATTTCTAAGCAGAATAATACTGAGGAAAGCTGAATCGTAAGATCGGTAGAATTTTTTTCAGCCTGGTCTGTACTTGTTAACAGGAAAGACTGCTTCTACAGGGAGGGATATACTTAAATAGAAAGAATGCAAGAATATTTGCTGATGCTATCGAGGCAGTGTTAGGTGGGTCGGAAAACTGCTAGATTGGGGGGATACAAGGACTAATAGATTAACAGTAGCCGCTGGCAGAGGTGAAAGTGATTCTTGCACTGCTTCTATTGGAATGAGCAGCAACCTGGAAAACAAGATGCAGGGTATTTCAAAGACTGCCAGAAGTCATTGCGGTACAAGTAAACACATGGGTTATGTTAGGGTAGCTAAGAATAGGAACAGGTGCATGTATACTTGCATGTACACCAATGCTAGAAGTTTGGTAAATAAATTTGATGAATTTGAGGTATTGCTCAGAACATCAAAGGCAGATATTGTTGGGATATCAGAGACGTGGTGTCACACAGATATAAGGAATACAGAACTGGAATTTGGGGAGTACAATGTGTACAGAAAGGATAAACAGGATAGGAAGGAAGGAGGGGTTATGCTATTAGTTAAAAATCACATAAAATCAAAGGAAGTGAAGCCAGTTGACATCGCTGGACAGTGCAGTGTCGAGTCAGTTTGGTGTGACATAAGCATTGGGAGATCAAATTGAAAGTAGGACTGTGTTATAGGCCTAATGACTCTGATGAGTATAATAAGAAACTGTACAGGGAAATAGAGTGGGCCAGTAAATCAGAGTCTTATAATGGGGGATTTTAATTTCCCAGATATTGACTGGAATTTGTGGGTTGGTCACTCACACACTAGCAAGGCCTTTCTGGATTTATTGGATGATTGTTTTCTACATCAGCATGTTCAGGAGGAAAGCAGAGGGAGTAATACTCTTGATCTGATTATCAGTAGTGATTCGTCATGCATTAAGAATCTGCAGATAAAGGAACCACTAGGTGGCAGTGATCACAGTGTGCTGAAGTGGAATTAACTCAAAGAGGTAACTACCATCAGGGGTAAAAGGAAGGGTTTTTGCTTTCGTAAAGGTGACTACGGTGGTCTGAGACAGTATTTAAATTCCGGTGGGACCAACCAATGATGTTACCAACAGCAAATTCAAAATGGGAAGTATCCAAAGAAATTATCTTGGAAGCTACTAGGGCTTTACATACCAACTAAGAAATATTGTTCAACGTTTAGGCCTAAATGGATGTCAGATGAACTAATTAGACATGCAGCAGAGAAGAAAAATGCATGGGATACATATAAATTAATGGGTGACATGGAAGCCTATGATAGATATAAGCTGGTCTGTAACCAAGTCACAGAGATTAGGCAGGCAAAGGCAGATTATGAGAAATCCTTGGCAAAGGATGCACAGAAAAACAACAAAGAGTTCTTTACACAAGTAAACTCTAGAAGGAAAGGGATGAATCAGATTGGTCCACTGGACATCGATGGTTCAACTGTTGATGATCCTGCTCAGGTGGCTAGTGATGCTACCTCAGGAAGCTCAGTGATGATACTGAGCTTGTGAAAGACACCGCAATGTTATCTTATTTTGGTCGCCTTTTCACTTCTTATCTTTATTTTTAATTTCCTGTCTATTTCTTCTTCCTTTTCTTCTTCATACCATATATCGCTACATTCCTTATTCATTCAGTTGAACTCACAGTGTATACCGTATATTCTATAGGTTTAAATCAAAATCTTCTTCACATTTCTACATACTATATATATATATATATATATATATATATACACACACACACACACACACACACACACACACACACACACACGTTATGACTGTAGGGTACGTTTTGCTAATGCAGTGTCCCTGATCCATAAGCTATATTATCTTCCTTTTCGTACAGTCACATTCCACCCCTATGATTAATTAGCTTCTTAATACAATTATTCTTTACAGGATTTATTTATTATTTACAGAACAAAATTTATTGTTAAAATAATTACGATAAAGGCTATATATATAATGTAAATAACAGTTAAATAAGTAAACAAGAAATAATGACATGTTTCTGTTTGCTGAAATATTACAAAGAAGTATGATCAAAATGGTTTTGGATTATGTCCAGATCAATGTTACTTTATGCTGGCCCAAACAAAACTACAACATAGCCCTAGATTACCACAATTATGTCATCGGCATATGATAGATTGGCATTCAATAATGCAGATCAGCATTCACTTCTCAAACTATTTTAATGCTTGAACTGCAAAAATACCATGCTATTTTACTGATTTGTTATAAGAAAGGCTATTTTAAGCATGCAAAGTTCAACAGAAACAAATCCTTAATATATGACTGACAGGCCAAGAGTGATTACTTTTGGTACAATCCCCATATTACTTACCTTCCAGTCCTCTTTAAACCATTCTCTTCTCTCTCTCTTTCCTCCTCTTCTTTTAATAATTGTTTAGCTTCTATTACATCTGATTTTTTTCGTGCCTCCTATGGAAAGGAAAACAAAAAATAACAGGTCAGAGAAAAACAGAAATTGTGAACTATTGTTACAAAAGACTAATAATCTATTATAGTGAGGAAACATTTTTTTCCACATCATATTTTGTTTTAATATTGTTAAAATAATTACAACCCCTGGCTTTTTGGCCGTGAAGGGCATTAAAGATTATCTCTCTCTCTCTCGCTACAATAAAACCAGACCCACAATTCAGAAACAGATGTTTTGCTAGTTTAAGTGCAAGAATATTTGTTGATTCTACCCAAGCATTATTAGGAAGGATTGATAACTGCTAGCTTGAGGGAATGATACACAGACTAATAGGTAAAATAATAAGAGGAGTATACCTCAATATAGTGCGTAGAACACTTCCGTATGATACCCTCCAGAAATTAAAACGGAAAAATCAACAACTTACCGGTACATTTGAGTAAAATATAAATAATTAAAAAAATCAATTTAACACAATTCAAATCAATTTAAAAACAATTAAAAATCAAATTAATGCAATTAAAAGAATCTAACGAAAATATTCAAAACGATTTTTCTTCCTGAAGCTGACAACACTTTGACCGTATGTCGTGATCACAGGAATGAAAATTACCGAATCGGGATAAACCTGATACTTAAATAGAGATTATTTGTCTTTGCGCATGCAGGTCCACGCATCGGAGATCAAATATGGCTGCTGAACATTAACAGAATTCTCGTGTTATTTAATTTCAATGGTTTCTGCAATTAATAGTCGCATATAATTACGTTGAACGTTAAGTATTTTGGCTTCGTTAAATAAAAAAGTATGTTTTTCATTAATGGCATGAAAGGCTAATTCTGACGCTGCATGTTGATTTACACGAATATTAAGAGAAAAATGGGTCGAACCCTGATAAGACGAGTCGCAATCACCGCAAGAAATGTTGTATACCAGATCATTAATTTGTGTTGTGAACGCTGAAAGAACCGAGCGATTGTTCAGTATAGTGTGTAACTTCCGTATTGGCCTAGCTACAATTTTAAATTCGGTATCTTTAAAGAATCTGTTAATCTGTTTGTGCCACTGTTCAACATATGGGACAGAAATAAAGTATTTTTTGATATTACTATTGTTGATTGGTGTAGTATTTTGTATCCTATCCTTAGCTTGTACCCTAATTCGGTTTATTGTGGTAATGGAATAATCCCTGTTTAAGAATCTGCTAGTTAATATTTGTATTTCTGAGTCCAAAGCAGATTCCGTCGTTGAATATTTATAGGCATTAAGAAATTGATTAAAGATAATCGATCTTTTGTAGGTGAACGGGTGATAGCTATTATAATGTAGAAGCATACCAGTGTTTGTAGGTTTTCGATAGATGCTAAGTTGTATTTTATTCGAGTCCCGGGTAAGCGTGAAATTTAGAAAGTTTAATGACTTAGTATCCGTATCCTCCCTTTCCAATGTAAATTTGAGTCTAGAATGAATATTATTAAACGAATGTAAGATGTCTTGGATAGTATTACTATCGGTAATAACTAGAACATCATCTAAATACCTCCCATAGTATGCGATACGGGTTCAAAAAGGTGTTAAATGTATCTGTTCAATCGTTGAGAAATGATCTCTAACATTAAGCCACTCAGGCTCAAACCCATTGGTAATCCAAAAATTTGTTTGTATACCTTGTCTCGAAAGGTGATGTAGTTAGTTTCAACTAACAGTTTAATTAAGTGAAAAATTTCCTTAATAGGTAGCTTCGTATAATTAATTGGTGTCGAGTTTTTATTTAACATATCCCAAATAATATCTAATGTGTATTCAACCTTTACATTTGTATATAATGAGGTAACAACATCTAGTGAGAATAAATTGTCATTGTCGCCGAGTCTACAGTCTTTAAGCTTATTAAATAATGTATCGTAGTTCTTAATCCCAAATTGTATTACCTGTCTAAAGGGTTTTATAATGTTATATACATCTGTAATGTTATATACATATTTTCGTTAGATTCTTTTAATTGCGTTAATTTGATTTTTAATTGTTTTAAATTGATTTGAATTGTGTTAAATTGATTTTTTTAATTATTTATATTTTACTCAAATGTACTGGTAAGTTGTCGATTTTTTTCGTTTTTTCCGTTTTAATTTAATTTCTGGGGAGTATCATACGGAAGTGTTCTACGCACTATATTGAGGTATACTCCTCTTATTATTTTACTAATATTATCAACGTAGAACATATTGAGTAGTACAGCTCTGATTCATACTATCTAACAGACTAATAGGTTAACACCAGCTGCACACAGAGGACTGCCAAGACTCCTCATGAGACAAGCACATACATGTACTGCATTACGGTTACTAAGAGCAACAAGAGATGCATTAGCAGAGGCATATGATGCAAGAAACCAAGCTTATGCAGCATCAGCCAAAAAAAAAAAAAAACGCTCCGATTTCAGCCCTCTGTTCATTCCAAATACCTGTCTCCAGCTCAGCCTTAAATCTGCTGGCTAAAGGCAAGCTTCCGCACATCATCCTACAACTGTCTTTCCTCAATTTTGATTTATGCCCTCTCAGGTGATTATTCTGAGCAAGAGGAACAATCCCATCAGCATTGAGCAAGCTCAAACCATTCAAGGCTTTATACAACTCAATCAGATCACCTCGCAGGTGCCTAGTCTGCAGACACTGTAATTTGCAAAACTTAAGCCTTTCTTTGTAAGAGCAACCCTTTGTTCCATTCACTAATCTTGTTGCCCTTCTCTGTACTCATTCCAACAGCTCTACATCCTTCTTAAAATGAAGCCTCCAGACCTGTATACAGTATTCAAGGTTTGGCCTGACCATTGCCTTATACAAGGGGATAATCACCTCCTTATCCCTGCTAGAAAAATTCCTGTATATCATTGACAAGACACTATGAGCTACTCTTGCAGACCATCTGCACTGCTCAGAAAACTTCATATCTGCCTGCACAATTACCCCCAGGTCCTTTTCGTTCCCTACCTCTGTCAGTGTATACCAGAGAGTTGATACATCACTCTGGGGTTACTGGTTCCCATATGTAGTACTTTACATTTGTCAATGTTAAACTTCATTTGCCACGTCACGGCCCATTTGCTCAACTTTTCTAGATCCTGTTGCAGCAGCGTACTGTCATTAGTTTCCTTAACAACCCTGCCAACCTTCGTATCATCTGCAGACATGGACATTAAGCTTGATATACCATCATCAATATCATTTATAAATACAGAAAACAACAATGGACCCAACACTGAACCCTGAGGGACTCCACTAATAACATTAGTCCACAAAGAGCAGTGTCCATTGATTACTACTCTGTCTTTTCCCACTCAACCATCCCTTTATCCATAGCAGAAATTTGCCTCCAATGCCACACTGCTTCAATTTGTCTTCCATGTGGAACAGTATCAAAAGCCTTTCTAAGATCCAAATATATGATATCAAAGTTATTCCCTGCATCCAGTTCCTTTGTGACAACATCATAGTATCCAATCAAATTGATCAGACAAGACATCCCCTTAACAAAACCATGCTGTGTCCGAGCTATAACTGAAGTTTTGTCTGGATGATCCTGCAGTGCTTCTTTAACCAGTGCCTCCATTAATTTCCCTGGAACAGAAGTTAAACTAACAGGTCTATAATTACTTGTGTCGCCCTTTCGTCCTCCTTTGTGAATTGGGGTCACATTTGCACATCTCCAGTCCATGGGTACCACCCCTGAGTCCAAGAATGCTCTCATAATTATGGCTAAGGGTTTGCTTACTTCCTTTGCTGCCTTCTTTAATATAACTGGATAGATCCCATCCACCCCGGGTGCCTTTTTTATGTTTATCTTCAACAATTTCTCCTCTCAGTTATTACAAAATCATCTTGCTCACTGCCAGAGTTTAATTCATCTCTGGCATTCCCCTCCCTGAATAACTTCTCATGTGTGAATGTAGATGCAAAATACTCATTTAGTTTGTTAGCCACCAGAGCAAGATCATCAGCAGTTGAACCATCAATATCCCGTGGACCAATCTGATTCATCCCTTTCCTTCTAGAGTTTACATAAGTAAAGAACTCTTCACTGTTTTTCTTTGCATCCTTTGCCAAAGATTTCTCATAATCTGCCTTTGCTTGCCTAATCTCATTTGTGACTTCGTTACAGACCATCTTATATCTATCATAGACTTTCATGTCACCCATTAATTTATATGTATCCCATGCATTTTTCTTCTCTGCCACATGTCTCATAAGTTATATTAAAGTTATATTAAAGGAGGCGGTAAAGCAACTAAGCAAACACTTAGCCATAATTATGAGAGCATCCTTGGACTCAGGGGAGGTCCCCATGGACTGGAGATATGCAAATGTATCCCCAATTCACAAAGGGGAGATCGAAGGGTGATATGAGTAATTACGGACCAAGTAGTTTAACTTCTGTTCCGGGTAAAATAAAGGAGTCACTGGTAAAAGATGCAATGCAGGATCATCTAGACAAGATCGCAGCAATAATTCAGACACAGCACGGGTTTGTTAAAGGAAAGTCATGTCTGACAAATTTGATACGATATTATGATGTGGTTACAAAGGAACTGGATGCAAAAAATAATTTTGATATCATATTTGGATTCCAGGAAAGCTTTTGACACTGTTGCGCATGGAAGACTATTGTACAAATTGGAGCAGAATGGTATTAAAGGTAAGTTTCTACAATGGATAAAAGGATGGTTGAGTGGGAGAAGACAGAGGGTGGTAATCAATTGGTGCTGCTCTTCGTGGACTAATGTTATTAGTGGAGTCCCACAGGGTTTGGTGTTGGGTCCATGTTATTTTGTATATTTATAAATGATATTGATGAAGGAATATCAGGCTTAGTGTCGAAGTTTGCAGATGATATACAAAGTTTGGCAGGGTTGTTAATGACAGTAATAGCAGTGTGCTACTGCAACAGAATCTAGAAAATTTGGGCAGATGGGCTAAGAAGTGGCAATTGAAGTTTAACCTTGACAAATGCAAAGTACTGTATATGGGTAGAAGTAACCCCAGAGAAACGTACCAACTGTGTGGTACTACACTTAAGGTGGTAGAAAATGAAAAAGACCTGGGAGTAATTGTGCTGTCAGATATGAAGTTTTCTGAGCAATGTAGACAGGCTGCCAGAGCAGGTCATGGGGTTTTGTCAATGATATATAGGAATTTTGCTAGCAGGGAAAAGGAGGCGATTGTCCCTCTGTATAAGGCAATGCTCAGGCCACACCTTGAGTACTGCATACAGGTCTGGAGGCCTCATTTTAGGAAGGATGTAGATTTGCTTGAGCGTGTACAGAGAATGGCAACAAGATTGGTGAGGGGAATGAAGGGATCCTCTTACCAAGAGAGGCTTAAGTTCTGCAAATTCCAGTGGCTGGAGACTAGGCACCTGCGCGGTGATCTGATTGAGGTGTATAAGGCCTTGAATGGGTTGAGCACACTGAATTCTGATAGGATCCTTCCACTGGTTCAGATTACGAACCTAAGGGGGGCATAAATTCAAATTAAGAAAAGACAGATGTAGAATAGATGTGCGGAAATTTGCCTTTAGCCAGCTGGTGGTTAATTACTAGAACAAACTTCCATCTGTCATTGTGGAAGTTGATAGGTTAAATAAATTTAAGGAGGAACTGGACAGGATTTGGAGAGAATAGTGTGATTTTTTTTTTTTTTTTTTTAGCTGATGCTGCATAAGCTCATACACTTGCTTTCTTGTATCGCATGCCACTACTACTACATCCATTTAGGCCTAAACCTTGAACAATATTTTTTAGTTGATATGTAAAGCCTAGTAGTTTTCAAGATTACTTCTTTGAATGCTTCCCATTTTGTATTTGCTGTTGGTAATATCATCAGTTGGTCCCACTATATAGAATTTAAATACTATCTCAGACCACCATAGTCACCTTTACGAAAGCAAAAACCTTTCCTTTTACCCCTGATGGTAGTTACCTCTGAGTAAATCCCACTTCAACACACTGATCACTGCCACCTAGTGGTTCCTTTATCTGCAGATTCTTAATGCATGAAGAATCACTACTGATAATCAGATCATGAGTATTACTCCCTCTAGTTGCCTCCTGAACATACTGATGTAGAAAACAATCATCCAATAAATCCACAAAAGCCTTGCTAGCGTGTGAGTGACCCACACACAAATTGCAGTCAATATCTGGGAAATTAAAATCCCCCATTAAAAGACTCTGATTTACTGGCCCACTCCATTTCCCTGTACAGTTTCTTATTATACTCATCAGAATTATTAGGCCTATAGCACAGTCCTACTCCCAATTTTGATCTCCCAATGTTTATATCACTCCAAACTGACTCGACACTGCACTGAACAGCGATGTCGACTGGCTTCAATTCCTTGGATTTTATGTGATTTTTAACTAATAGCATAACCCCTCCTCCCTTCCTATCCTGTTTATCCTTTCTGTACACATTGTACTCCTCAAACATCTGATCCTAACCTAACTGGCCAACTGATCTTAACCTGGATAGAATCAACTAGCGTATGGACCACCTCATTCCTCAGTGGCAACTTGCACACGGCTCTCTTGATGTCTTATTTATCGTCCTTCCCGGGTTCCCCTTTCAACTGATGGCGCTTATTGCTCCAATGATAACCTGGAGGATACTTTCGCCTACATCCTCCATATTTCTAGCTATACCCTCTTTTCTTGCGTACACTCTGTACTCCACCGACTCTACCTTTTTTTTTTTTTTTGTGTCCGTCCAGGAAGCTCTGGCGACCCTGGCGGAGACAAGCCAGAGAATAATGGACAGACTGGCTATCTCCTAGTGGTGTGTGTGGGCAACGTGGAGTCCCACCAGAGGCCCTACGGCCAAATGCCAGGACACACAACAGAACCTAACAGAATATGTCATATACAACACACAACACTTTTCTGGCATTTACAGTAGTACTGTATTCCTTCACAGCGAACATATGGCGCAGATGTGGGAAACCACAGGTGGCGCCTGACCCTAATACTATGCACACTATGTACTCCCCAAATTCTAGTTCTGCATTCCTTATATCTGTGTGACACCACGTCTCTGATATCCCAACAATATCTGCCTTTGATGTTTTGAGCAATACCTCAAATTCATCAAATTTATTTAACAAACTCATAGCATTGGTGTACACGCAAGTATACATGCACCTGTTTCTATTCTTAGCTACCCTAACACAACCCCATGTGTTTACTTGTACCGCAATGACTTCTGGCAGTCTTTGAAATACCCTGCATCTTGTTTTCCAAGCTGCTGCTCATTCCAATAGAAGCAGTGCAAGAATCACTTTCATCTCTGCCAGCAGCTACTGTTAATCTATCAGACCATGCATCACCGCCCCCCCAAAATAGCAGTTTTCTGACCCACCTAACAATGTCTCGATAAAGGTATACTTCTTTGTATGCTAATGCTAGGAGTATAGTAGTTGAAGCACTAGTTAAGTCATCAAATGTAGACATTGTAAGATTAATGGAGACATGGTTCCACTCATACATAAGCAATATGGAATTTGAATAGGGCGAGGACAATAAAAAGAAAAAAAAAAAAAGTTTCTTGGGGAGAAGGGGACCCTGAGACCAAATAACTAGGCATGGTGTAAAAAAGCATATAAAAGTTCCTAGCATCTTTGATAAGATTTCGACTTGGGCCTTTGCTGCCCAGTGTGTGGAGGACAATGATTTTAATCCTTGTGCAAACCCACAAAGACTTGTGTGCAAGGGAGAGACAGAACAAGACTGGGGGAAGGGTTATGATGATCTTGGTTAAGAAGAATTTGGAGTGCAAGGCATGCACCCAGTTGAAGTGGGTGACCAGTGCAATGTTGCCTCAATTTGTTGTGACATAGACACTGGGAAGACAAAAATGTGAGAATAAGTATATTATAGGTCAAATGATTGTGATGAGCATAACAAACATCTACACACATAAAATGAGTGAGCCAATAAATTCAAATGCGAGGGGTGATCCATTTAATTTGCAGACTGGTGCAAGATTTTATGCTTACCACACAAACTTTCCATAACTGCCACTAGAGGCTCTCTCCCCAATCACTACTCAGCATACAAGTTCTTGTTGAGCTAGTGTTGCATGAAGAGAGTAGCCAGATGTCACTGAAGATCATTTTGAAGGAAGTATCATGTAGGATATAAAGATTTAACAGCAATATGTGATTTGTTATTGTGTCAGACATGGCTTAAATGCATCGGAAACATTTAGAGATGAATTAAGCATATGGTATTGAGTGTCTTGGTAGAACAGCTATATTTAAATGGCACAAGCAATTCAGTGAAGGCTAAGCCTGTTGCAGGTGAACAAAGACCTAGTCAGCTTTCCTCCTCAACAACTCCTGAGCAAATCAAAAACCCAGGAAAACTTGGATGAAGACAGGCATATCACACCTCGTGAATTAGCTGTTAGAATGTCCATTTCATATGGTACTGCTCACAATATTGTGAAAGACCACCTGAAATTGTTATGAAGCTGTGCCCTCTGGATTTCGCACAATTTGACTCCAGAAGGAAAACAGCAAAGAGTAGGGGATATCCCCTACTCTTTGCTGTTTTGCTAAAATGATCAGAATGCTTGATAGTTTCGAAACATAGGGTCAAAACGTCTTAAATCGAATAGTGATGTGATGAAACTTGGCTTTTTCACAATAATACAGAGACAAAACAACAGTCAAATGAGTAGAAGCATTTTGATTCACCAAGGCCTAAGAAATTTTGAGCTTCTCATTCGGTTGACAAACAAGTGGTTCTTGTGTTTTTTGACATAAAAGGCATTCTTGTTACACATTTTGTGCCTCATGGAACAACTATGAATAAGGAAGCATACTCTGAGATTCTCAGAGTCAAACTTTGCCACACATTCATGAGAAATGTCAAGAACTTTCCAGTGTGAAGTGGTTTCTCCATTAAGAAAATGCCAGGCCATAAAGCTATTACTGTACAGCCAATGATCACTGCCATAGGTGCCAAGGTTCTGTCACATCCCCCTTATTCACCAGGCTTAGCCCTGTGTGATTTCTTCTTGTTTCCATGTCTGAAGAAAACTCTGAAAGGCAAGCATTTCACATCCAAAACAATGCGTGCAGAGCTGCAACAGAAGCACTTCACAGTCTTTCGAAAAATGGCTTGCAGGAAGCATTTAATGCATGAGTACGATGGTGGCAAAAGTGTGTAAAGTACAAGGGAGAGTATTTTGAGAAGATGAAATCCACAGAAGATTCAGATGATGACAATTAAAATAAGAACTTTCACCAGTCCAAGAATGAAATGACCACCCCCTCATATCTTATAAAATGGGGAATTTTAACCCTATGTGATACAGATGTTGTCTCCCACAGCAGCAAGACTTTTGTGGATTTATTCAATGACTGTTTCATGTTGAAGAAGCAATGAGAGAAAGTAATACTGTTGATTTGGCTATCAGCAGTAATTCTTCATGCATTAAGCATATCAAGTAACGGATCCATTAGATGGAAAATATCATATATTGATGTGGCAGCTACTGTCAGGGATAAGGGAAAAGAAAGAGATTTTACTTTCATAAAGGCAACTACAGCAGTTGTATAAAATGTTTAAATTTCCTTCGGCGAGACAAACTAATGATTTTAACAACTGAAAATTCTAAATGGCAACCATTTAGGAAAGTAATCTTAGAAAGTACTAAGCTTATTATACCAACCAAAAGATACTGTTCCAGATTTACACCTATATGAATGTCATATGAACTGATGAGACTAGTGGCAGAGAAGAAAAATGCATGGGATGCAAAGGTACAAATTAGCAGAGAACACAGAAACCTATAGTATGTACAAACTAAACTGCACTCAAGTCACAAAGGGAATTAGGAAAGATAAGACAGATTATGAGAAGTCTTTGGCTAAAAATATAAAAAAAAGTAGCTTAAAAATGCAAAAGAGTTTACCTCAGTATTTCTTCATAGGATGACTTCTACACTCTCCAAGTAAAATTGATTTAAAAATGCATAAAAAACTTATTTAAAATAATTTAATGTGTTCATTACTCTTAGCACATGAACAATCCGACGTGGCGGGATCACAGTCGAAAACCCCAACCCAACCCCAGACATATCAAACCTCGAGTAACTGAGGGCATTAAGTCAAATATATAATATAAAAATAGATGCTGATAAAAATTATATCGTGGAAAAAATAAGTTTACCAAACAAAGAATGCGACAACGAAAATAATTTACGACAATTTCCTTCCTTAAGTGGACCAAGGCGCCTCCATAGCCAGGTGGGCAGGAGCAGCAGTGCGTAGCCCACTCTTCTTGATTAGACTGGGGTTCGAGCCCGTGACCACCAAATACGGAGGATGCGGAAAGGTCAGGGAATGACCACCACATATCCCAGAGCAATATGGCCTTAGTTGCTAATGCTCCTAAAAAAAAAAAAAAAAAAAACACCTTCCTGTTTGGGATCTCGTGTTCTAGTTTGAAAATTATATATACAAATTAATAGCTTCCTCTATTGTTGATGAATTATCAGACTCCACCACTACTTCAAAAGAAAAATTCCTTTACTGCAGTTTTAAAAAAAATAATAAAAAATTCTAATCATTGTCAACACTGAGTCCTTTTAAACCATTAAAAGGTCCATATTTAAATGCAGTTCTCTAATAAATCTTTTACTGTGTTTTAAATGCCACATATGCACAAAAAAGAAAATTTTAGGACCTGGCCTTTAGTCTATAACAATTCTTATTCCTCTTATATCATCTTTTCAAGTCATATCCTAGAACAAGTAACTTGACTGTTTAACAGAAACCATATCATTGAAAATAACTTAGTACACCAAAGCACTGGCCATGCTAAGTGTATGGTTGACTAATTCAAATACAGTGGAACTTCTCTATTACGAACTTCTATTTAACGAATTTCTCTATATTACGAATTTTTTCGCAAAACATTGCACCTTGAAACGAAATTACATGTAAAATTAACCCCATATAGCGAAGTGTTAGTCTCTCTATAACGAATTTTTAAAAATATACGACCTCCTTCCCTCCGAAATTACGCATTAGCATCTGGAATTAATCATTCTTTTAGTGAATACTTGTGGTCATTGACGCCCGTAGGAAGGTCTTTGTTTCATATTTGTTACAGTTATAAAACCAAATGGGTTTTCTTAAAAGTGGTCATAAACTTTACAATAAATAGGATAGATTTGTAAATTGATGTTGGCTCAGGGGAAAACGAAATTCGCTGCGGTAAGCCTTTAGCGTGCTGCGGCGGCAATACATAGAATGATGCCATAGTCGATTTTTAGTAACGAACGCCTACTGAGTGACATTCGCTTCTCACCTCAACCGTACCACGTGACCTTCCTGTCAATCATTATGTGATATGTCCGTTCTCATCTAACTGGACTCCTAGTAGATGGTTTTCATGAAAAAAAAAATTTTTTTATTTAGTTCTTTTAGAACAATTTGTCATCAATCACATAGGCTATATGCTCTTGTATTTTTTTTTTTTTTTTTTGAAAAGTAACATACAGCATACATTAACCGTAAATTTTATATATGAATGAAAGTCGTATATTTCTTCAAAGTGATTGATAGGAAAAGTCACGTGATACTGTTGAATTGGCAAGCAAACGTCATTGAGTAGGCGGTACCTGTACTAACAATTCACTATATGGCCAGCGCAGCGAAGTTTGCGGTGTATGTATCGGCAAGAGCTATAGTCCAGTGATTTTTACATTTGGGGAAAAAATGTCGAAGAGAAAATGTTTAAGTATTAATGATAAAGTAAAGATTCTTCATGATATTGACCAGGGTTTTAAGAAAAAAGATATTGCGGAGAAATATGGCATACCTGCAAGCAGCTTATCTACGATTTTAAAAAATCGAGAATCAATTTTAAATGCAATTGAAGGAGCAGCAGACAAGAAGCGAATTAAGTTGTGTATATACGAAGATGTTGATAAAGCTGTTCTAAAATGGGTGCAAATGATACGTGAAAAGAATATACCAATATCGGGTCCAATAATTAAGCAACAAGCTCTGAAATTTGCACAGTCCCTGGGACATACAGAATTTAATGCGAGCACTGGGTGGCTAGATAAATTTAAGAAGCGCCACAGAATTGTGGAAAAGGTTATTTGTGGAGAAAGTGTTAATGTAAGTGAAGAAGACTGCAACAGTTGGAGGAACAATACCTTAAAGAAGATTTTGGAAGAATATGAACCTAAGGATGTTTTTAATGCTGACGAAATGGGTTTATTCTTTAAATGTTTACCGAATAGAACTCTTGCTTTTAAAGATGATAAATGTTTTGGCGGAAAACAAAGCAAAGAAAGAATCACTGTGCTAGTTGGAGCAAATATGACAGGAAGTGAAAAATTAAGACTTTTAGTAATCGGAAAATCAAAAAACCCAAGATGTTTTAGAGGCACAAAATCTTTGGAAGTTGACTACACCTTTAATAAAAAAGCATGGATGACCAGTGATATCTTTGAAGACTGGATATTAAAACTAGACAAGCGTATAACAAAAGAAAAAAGGAAAATCGTGTTGGTAACTGACAACTGTCCAGCACATCCTGCCAGTATTTCTGCCAAACTTAAAAGTGTGAAGTTATTGTTTTTACCACCAAACGTGACGTCAAAACTCCAGCCAATGGACCAAGGCATAATTAAAAATTTTAAATTTCATTATCGAAAGAGAATAATAATGAAGATTGTCAATGCGTTATCAGAAAATAGAAACTTGGAAGTTACAATTAACCTTAGAGATTGCATCTCTGAACTGGCAAAAGTTTGGACAAACGATGTCACTGAATACACTATTCAAAATTGTTTTTCGAAAGCGGGATTTGCATTGAATGCAGAAGTCGAACATCAACTGGATGAACAAGATGAACTGCCCCTTTCACAACTGAAAAACTTTTGGAAAATATTAGAATCGTCCGGAAACATCGAAAATGAAATAACACTGGATAGTTATGTTTATGTAGATCAAGACCTGACTACAACAGAACATCCAAATGAAGATGAAATACTGCTGAACAGTGTTAGACACGACCATGATCACGAAGAAATTAACGATGACGCTGAAGACACATCAGAACAACCCGTAGAAAAGCCAACTCGTGAAGAAATGATTAACGCTTTTAAAACGGTTCGTATGGGTCTACAGTTTTGTGAAAATGTTCCTGATAATGTTTTTAATGCTCTGAACAAATGTGAGGTTTTCTTTGAGAATCAGACATTTTTTAATTGTACTGTGCAAACGAAAATTACGGATTTTTTTTAATTTGTGATACTTACTGGCGAAAATTGTGTAAGCGTAATTTAAATAAGTGTTTTTGAAATAAAATACATTAAAAATAAATGTAGATTCATTTTCATTTTCTAATTAAATAACAATTTCTAATAAAAAAGATATTCTCTGTATAACGAAATTTCTCTATAACGAATTTTTTCGCTGGATTTATAGAATTCGTTATAGGGAAGTTCGACTGTATATGGAAACAGGATTGAATGGGCTAATATGTATAATTCATAAATAATTTCTGTTTCGCTTCATTTGTTCAAAGCTTATAGAGTTATTATTCTGTTGGCATTCACACTGTAGGCATTTTGATATCCCCCCATGTTTTATCTTTAGCTTTATCACATTCTAAAACATTCCATTTCAGGGTAATTTTTTCCACTTTCTCTATAGGTGATAACACAATCCAAATAGGATCCCGCCACACACACCTGGTGAAAGAACAGTCACTACACTAGAAATTCATTGCCTCCTAATCTGGTACTTGTGCATCATAAAACTCCAAAACATACAACCGCCCACAAACCTCCTGATAATATACTGTCCAATATGATGTTTCTGTAACTGCAATATATGAATATCTTGTATATGATTTTCTAAAACTGTATTATGACATATTTTCTAAAATCTACCATAGATTCTCAAAATCATGGACCAGTGTTTCACATTCAAAATAAAATGTTTTTTAAACTGTAATACAGGCAACCCCTGCTTAACGCTGATAATTCGTTCCTGAAAAACAGAGCGTTAAGTGAATCAGCACTAAGCAATCACCGTATTCCCATAAGGTAACACGTATTTGTGAGTTGTGGTCTATGCTGTAGATATTTCCTAATCAATAATAAACGGTAGTGAAAAGACACACAAATGTCAGTCAAAATATTTAATACACAAAAATGTATACATATAAAATATTCTATATTACATATGTATATAGTTATGTGGTAACTAGATTACGTATCAAAATTAAACTTAAAATGTCAAATAAAATCATGAATTTATTAATCTGATGGCCCTGGGCTGTCGAGTTTTCATCATCTTTGGACTGAAAAATGTGTCAATTTTAGGTTGTACTTTGTCCCTCTTCCTCTCATTGTACAAAATCATGTAGGGATTCATTTCTTTATTTATATTTCTTATTACCTTGGAACTTGGTTCCATGTCAGGGTCGTTCTCCAAGAAATAATCACATTTTTCAAAGTGTTTGAAAGCTTTACCAAGTCCTTTTGCAGTCAGCAAGTTTATCGGTTTTTCATCTGTAGGGTCTTGATCATCTTCTCCCTCAATTGCACACTCATTCTTTTGTCAATTCCCTGAGTTCTTCATTAGAGAAGCAATCTATGTTGTTGTCGATCATCTCTTGCACGTCTTCATCCTCAATTTCGTCCAAATGTTTCTTTCCCAAGCTCAACAATTTGAACTTTAATATTCTCAACCAAATCATCAGGTTCTTGGGAATCCTTTATGCAATCCTTCCAAACTTTCCGTCACACTCCAGTCATGGTTTTCTGAGTCACTTCATCCCGGGCACTTGAAATGTTGTAGATGGCAGTTTAATGTTGTAGGATTTCTAAAACTTCTTTAGGCTAGGTACATTTTCACCAGTGTTGACTGGCTTTAATAGCTTGGGAAAAGGCATTCCTCATGTAGTAAGCTTTAAATGTGGCAATAACACCTTTGTCCATTGGTTGGATCAGAGACGTAGTGTTTGAAGGCATGTAAAAAATTTTTATATGATTGTTCAAGTCTTCTAAGCTCTCTTTGCTTGAATGTCTTGGCACATTGTCCATGATCAGAATTGCTTTGTAATCAAGGTTATTTTTCGCACAATATCTTTCCACTGTGGGAGAAAAGAATTCAGAGTACCAATCAATGAAAAGAGATCTGGTTACCCAACTAGGAGTAAACAGGCCTCTATTATTTTTATCAGCATTCCAAATTACAGGCAGGTTTGATTTAGTGAACCCTTTAAGAGTCCTTGGATTTTCTGAATGGTAAACTAAAAGGGATTTTAATTTAAAATCCCCAGCAGCTTTTTAAATCTATTGAACCAGCCCTTACCAGTGTTAAATGGTTCCGCATTTTTTTCGAGGCGAGCTTTCTTCAGATCTTCATATAGGCTAATTGCTTTTTCTTTAATGATAATTAAACTTAATGATAACTCTGCATTAGATATTATCTTCAATAAAATTATTTAGAAGTCTCTCCATTTCAATCATAATAGCCAGCCTGGCCCTAGTCAATTTAGTTGCCTGCAGTGGAACAGCTGTCTTTCCCACTGCTAAAATTAATTCTTTATTTTTTATAATTGTTCTTACAGCTGAACTTACCAGTCCTAAATTATTGCACACATCTACTTGTCATTGACCGGAATTGATTCGCTTTAAAACTTCTAATTTAATTTTCAACCTCAACCTTATTCTTACCTTTGTAGTCTTCATACCACGACCAGACGTTGCTTTTTCATTCTTATCTGCCATTATTAACTCTTTGAAAATGTAACTGTGTTGCATTAATTATGATACAATGTTTGAGTAAATTGTCCATTATGAAGATGTCTAACACTGTACCAAGTGATGACTAGGCTTTGGGTAAATGCATATAACACAAATATTATAAGCAATATTGCATATTCCTTAATTTGATCATTTTTTAAAATGTTGATCTCGGAACTATGTAACAAGTCACTGGACTGCAATTAAATTAGCGTGGGAGAAAATTTTACTGAGTGTGGGAAAATTTCTCAAGTTGGAATGAGAACATTGTAATACTGTTTTGCTATTCATTCTCATGCTATCGACTACATCAGATGAAATGTTTTCATTAAACATGCCAAAAATTCAATCTATAAAAGAATTCAAATCAAAATTTCAATCTGTACGCTGGTAAAAGAGCATTATAGTGAGTTGTGACAGCATTATAGTGAGATATGGGTTATAGTATAAGAACAGCATTATAGCAAATCGGCATAAAGAGAACTGTGTTATAATGAGGGTCTACTGTATACTATTTTATTCTCTCTATATATAAAAAATAAATATATATGATTACCTGTGAAGGAAGTTGTTGAGGTGGCTCAATTCTAGCACTAGGATCCCACACACCTGGTGGAAGAACAGTCACTACATCTAGAAATTCATCAACTCCTGATAGTATACCTTCCAAGTTCTTTGCTTTATATGCTATATTGTTAAACACCTAGAAAATTTTAAATACTACTGTATTATTTTCTAAGAATTTCTTACTGCCCTCATTAATATATCTGTAAACATGAACAAGCTGAACAGAACAATTTTTAAATTAACAGCTTTCTTTACATTTAAAAAAAAAAAAATTTTCAAAAATTAATCTAGACTTCAGCAAGTTATGATATTGGAAAATGTCATAACTTGCTGAAGCAGAGTCTTCTCCTTTTGGTGAAGTGTTACTTATTTGAAGTAGTGCAATATCATGGCAATTCGTTGTGAAGGTATTCACAATATGAGATACAACTTAAACGATGCCACCTTTGCTAATTCAGAGTTTAGCTGTATACTATTATGATGCATTTGCACTAACTTGTACGTAGTCTAATTCTCTTGCAGCTTGAGGCATAAGCCTTTAATGCATTTTAGTCTTAATTCATCTCACACACCATCAGACATTTCTCATATTGTGGAGTTATATTTCATAACTGTTTTGCCATCATTACATCACTAGGGTACCTACCCACCCATCGAAGAAGGGCCAAATAGCCCTGAAACGGTGCTGTTTCAGGGCTATTTGGCCCTTTCTCAGTGGATACCGCTGTCTGGGCGGTGGTATCCACTGAGAATAAGTAACAACAGTCTTCTCCTTTTGGTGAAGCGTTACTTATTCAAAGAAGTGCAATATCATGGGGCGGCGCCTCCGTAGCCAGGTGGGAAGGAGCAGCAGTGTGTAGCACACGCTTCTTGATTAGACCGGGGTTCGAGCCCGTCACCACCAAATACGGAGGATGCGGACAGGTCAGGGAATGACCACCGCATATCCTGGAGCAATATGGCCTTAGTTGCTAATGCTCCTAAAAACCAAATAACAAACAACAAGCAATATCATGGCAACTCATTGTGAAGGTATTCACAATATGAGACACAACTTAAACAATGTCACCTTTGCTAATTCAGAGTTTGGCTGTGTACTAATATGATGCATTTGCACTAACTTGTACATTGGAAAATATAAAAATTTGCATTTGCTTAATCTGAGACCTAAATCTACACCTTATCAAAAATTAATACAATTAATAGAGCGATTTTTATGTTATAATTTTATAATATAAATACAGATGTATTTTTTAAAAAAATACATAGTTTGAAATGAATAATAAAAAAAAAAACCATGCATTCCATTCAGGGATTTACTATTAAATAGTTAGTACGGGTTATAATTCAAAAGTTAAAAAGTTTAAAGAGGACTGATTTTTAAATGTCACAAATTGTGTGTCACTGCTATCCACTCAAACACTGCAAAGTCAATTGTAGCCAGTGTTGTCAAAGGATGGAAGTATGAGGATTATACAAGTCAAAAACTAATCTGGCAGCAAAAGAACACTTACATACAGTCCTTGAAGAGGGTAGTACACTATCCAGGTAGTGTTCTCATGCAGCAAATCAACATAAACAGCTGAAAATGCATCCACAATCTCAAAGGACTACACAGCTTCAGCATTCATGACAGAGCTGTAACCCACGAGCTTATATAATGCAAAATTCTATCTGGAATGATATTTTGTCCAAATTTCTTGAACTCCAAAGATTTCACAACACGAATCACGCTACATATTTTCAAGTTAGTTAAGCATAGGTTTGGCAAATGTTTTGAGAATATTACTTATCAGAGGGTATCATCAAAAGAGTAAAGTCCGGAAGAAGTATCACATTTTAGGGCCGCTTCTAGTTTGAATTAAGGCCAATGGGCACCGTGGATAAAAACACCAATGGCTATTTCCTACACTGACATTCCATTTCTATAGATATGGATCCCAATGTACCACAGTACAATAATGCTCCAAGCCATAACAACAGGCATCTGGTTTGAGGGGAACAACACCGAAGAACTAACTGGTCTGTTCAGAGGTCTCCTGAAATATAGCAAAATATCTGAAATATCTTTGGGATGAGCTAGAAAGGGGTTGGTTGGTTGATTGGGGATTTTTTTTTGCCACATCAGCATCTATGGCCATAGTGCGCCAGCTAGAAAGGGTTAGGGCAACATGTTCCTCAACTGTGTAGCTCGGGGGTCACCAATTAGTTTACATCAGGTTCCGTATCAGGAAAAATATCTTATCACAGTTATCATGCTCGAAATTAAAATAAAATAAATAAATTGTCTAATAAATATTAGGAAATATTTGTATTTATTTATGCAATTACTATAGATACAATGTTAAATTTTATGTACATATACATACTAATGAGAAAAATTAAATTTTTTTTTCTAAAACAGCTTTTGTAAAATCTGGAACAAACACCATACTTGATATTAGAAGCAAATTTGATAGATGATCATTCATTAGCTGAGATGAGATCAAAACTTGTTCTTAACAACATTCAGATCAGCATATACAGGGTGATTCACTACCAGTGCGACAAATTTGCAGGAGGTGTAGGGGGCACAAAGATGAATCGGAATCACATAGCATTGCAAGGTCCGAAATGCCTTCATCATGGGGTTAGAGGACGTTGAACGGGAAGTCACGTGAACAGCGATCCCGCTGGAAGTCAGCATTTGCGAACCGTTTCTGTTGAAGAAACCAAGTAGCAAAAGTTCCCCGGAGTGGATAATCCGCAGGCTCCAATGGTTGGACACGTTGCAGGTGGTATGAACTCATTTGGTTTGTTGACAGTATCCTCCATACAGTGGATTGGGAAATACCCAATCGTTGGCCTATCGCTCGAGTACTCGTACTCTGATTGCCTTCTGCAAGACGTAGGACATTCTCCTCATTGTGTGGTGTCCTCGCTGTTCGCTCTCAATTCATGGTACCTCTCGTGAAACAACCAGTCTCACGTAACCTTCTGTGTACACGTGCAAAAATTATATGATGAGGAGCACGCCTGTGCAGGACACATTCCTGGTACAAGCGCAGAGCAGTGCGCCCGTTACAGTCCGCAGCTCCATACGCGATGTGCATGTCGGCCAATTCAACGTTTGAATACTCGTCCATCCTAATGCCTCGGGAACCAGTTCGCAAATGCTGACTTCCAGCGGGATCACTGTTAATGCGACCTCCCGTTCAACGTCCTCTACCGCATGACGAAGGCATTTCGGAACCTGCAATGCTATGTGATTCCGATTCGTCTTTGTACCCCCTACACCTCCTGCAAGTTTGTCACACTGATAGTGAATCACCCTGTATAGGAACATTTTCAAAAACGAAAACATTTTATATATATATATGTTGATATGAGCATCGTACATAATTCAGTATACAGTTTCCTTATTTCAGGATACTTTTCATGTTGCACATATTTTCCCAAAACTGTTGCAAATCACTCTATTCATTCATTTTTCCTTTCAAAGCAAAAATCTTTTTGAAAATTAGTCATTTCTAACTGTGGTGCAGCTTTATTACTTTTAAACCATTTTGCTGCCTCATTAGTCCATTCCCCATTTGGTTCAAGTAAAAATGGATATATGAGGAGTTCTTAATTTTTCTATTTTTCAAAAATCTACAAACCATTCATCAAATTCATGTTTTAGTTTTTATAGAACATTATTGCATTTGTTTTTATCTAATTGTATATCAGGTTCTTATGTGAATACTTCTTTCATATACAGAAAGTGCAGCATCTCATCATTTAAATCAAAGCAATATATTGAGTTTCTTACAAAATGATTGTACAACTGACAGCAATTCAGAAATAACCTTGTCCTTTCCTTTTAATTTCTGGTTTAGATTGCTGAAATATGTCAGTTAAGTAAATAAATTTTAAACCAGTAAATAATTTTTTCTCAAAGAAAAATTAGATGATTTCTTGCTGCTGGAATTGTGGAAATAACAAGAAATGATTTTATTTCTTTCCAAATTGACCACAGCCTTTGTAAAACGTCACCTTGCTAAGCCAGTGTGTATTATTGTGAAGTATATCATTGTAATTGGCTTCAACTTCCTGAAGGAACATGTAGACTGAATAAAATTAATCGTCTTTATAACTTTTGCATTACATCTTCAAAATGTTTAATAAATTTGCAACAACTTAACAAATTTACATTATCTTGCTTTAAGCTTTGAACCAGCCTTTTGTTTGAAGCTATCAATTCAGGAGCACAGTCTGTGCATATTGATATTAACCTGGATGTATCATGGTAAATGGTATTCATAAATTCAGTAAGTGAATTGTACAAGTCATCTCCACAAGTTTTGTCCTCAAAGGTTAACACAGTTAAGAGTTCTTTATGATATTGCTCACTTTTTTCATCAAAAAATGATATAATGTACTTGAGCAGTATTGCTAATATCATATGATTCATCAAGAAACAAAGAATAATATTCAGAAAACTGAACATGTTGAACATGAGTATTTGTTTAAAATTTTCTTCCACTAGTATTTCTGAATTTCTCATGCTGCATATGGCTGATAGTATGGTTCTATGAATGCTATCAACATCATACTCAAACACTGATGGGGCAGCTTAAACCATAGTCTTTCACAATACAAACATCAGTAAACTATTTCATATTTTGAGCCACAAGTAGAAAAAATACTTAAGGCAGCTTTAGTCACTTTTTCATGCTGACAAACAATTTCATAATTTGCGTTGAAGCAGAGAAGTTTGAAAATAAATTTGTCACTTTATTTTAACAAAGGACAATTCCTACTGGGTATGTATTATGAAAACTTGTATGTTTAGCATCATTGTTTGTTTGTTATTTGGTTTTTAGGAGCATTAGCAACTAACGCCAAATTGCTCCGGGGATATGCGGTGGTCATTCCCTGACCTTCCCGCATCCTCTGTATTTGGTGGTCACAGGCTCGAACCCCGGTCTAATCAAGAAGCGTGTGCTACGCACTGCTGCTCCTTCCCACCTGGCTACGTAGGCGCCTCCTTTAGCATCATAATAATGTTTTGGATTTTTCAATTTCACACTTTTAATAATAGTAACCGTTTGAAGACAAATTATGCACACTGTACATATTTGGAAGTGTAAAACAATATAACTCTGTCCACTCTGGTAAACACTGTCTGTTTTCCTTGTCCACTTTCTTTTTATCCATATTGTTTGATTTTGGGTTGAAAATATGTTTAACTGTTCAATGAAGGATGATCATAATTTTTTTTCCAAAACATACCTTTATTAATCATACATACCTTGAAAAGTAGTCCCCATTTCATCATACGGGGCCTACTTTTCAAAATAGCCTGCATTTCATAAAACGCATTTACTCCAACGTTTTTGCTACTCTTCACATGGTGAACCATTTTTTGACATGCGTTTGACAATTGCCTCTAATGCCTTTACAACTTTTCTGATGAATGGAAATGTTTTCCTCACATAAAAAAAAAAAAAAATCACAGGGTACAAGGTCAGAGCTGTAGGAAGGATGAGGGACACATTTGGCATTAATGTTTGGCATAAATTTGGCATTAAGTACTTGATAACAGTACGAACAACGTGAGGTCTGAAATGAGTACAGAGAAGGGCAACAAGATTAGTGAATGGAACAAAGGGTTGCTCTTATGAAGAAAGGCTTAAGTTTTGCAAATTACAGTGTCTGGAAACTAGGCACCAGCGAGGTGATCTGATAGAGGTGTATAAAGCCTTGAATGGTTTGAGCATGCTCAATGCTGATGGGATTCTTCCTCTTGCTCAGAATAATCACCTGAGAGGGCAAAAATTCAAATTGAGGAAAGACAGATGTAGGATAGATGTGCGGAAATTTGCCTTTAGCCAGCGGGTAGTTGGTTGGTGGAACAAACTTCCATCCCTTGTTGTGCAGGTTGATAGCCTAAATAAATTTAAGGCTAAGCTGGACAGGTATTTCGAATGAACGGAAGGGTGAAGTGGAAGATTTTTTTTTTTTTTTTTTGGTTGATGCTGCATAAGCTTGCATCATATGCCTCTACTAATGCTAAAAGTATATTAATGCTAAAGGTCTCAAGTTGTGTTGTAACATCCACCCACTTGTGTGCAATTATGGTCGTTTGCACAAATGTGATCCTGAAAAGTGTGCTATACAATTCTGTAGTAAGGTCCCAGAACAGTCACATGGCATGTCACAACATGATGGTAAACCATTCCTTGAATATCAGAAAAACAGATGATCGTAACATTTCCTGCAAAATGCCACAACTTTGGCTTTTTTCGGTGTTGGCGATGATGTAGACTTCCAAACAGAGCTTTGCTGCCTACTCTCTGGATTGAAATGATGACGCCAAGTCTCATCCGCTATCACCTTGTACAGAATCTCACCGCCTTCAGTAACCATCTGCTGCTGCTCCTGACAAGCCTCCATGCGAACTTGCTGTTGCTCAGGTGTAAGAAGTCTTGAAATCCAGCATGCACAAACACATCATATGCAAATGGTCACGAGTGCTTCCTACTGGTATTCTCAATACCTCTGCTGGTTGCCGTACTGTTATATAACGATCTTCTCTCATGATTACAGAAGCAGTGTTTATGGTTTCTGTGGTGAAAACAACTATAAATATCCTTAAAAATTCTAAATCACCTGCAAGCAGTGCTATATGGAAGCACAGCTTCACCATAAGCCTCTCTTAACATTTCATATGCTTCAGCTGCGGCCCCCATAGCCGAGTGGCCAGGAGCGTAACACACTCTTTGAGTAGGCCAGGGTTCAAGGTCTCTGATTGACTGTATTTAGCAATCTGCCAACCCGCACCGGACCAGCGTGACAGATTATGGTCCATTTCCCTCAACATGAATCATTGAGAAGGCTTCCATCCTGCAGTGGATTGATAACAGCTGCAGTTTATGCCAAGATCACATTATGCACATGAGTCAACTGCACAGTTGCTATGTGATGCAGCTTGGTTTGGTCTTAAATTCCGCAGCTCAGCTAGAAATAGTGAGCAGTATGGTTGTTCATGAAAAATTATGATCATTCTTTATTGAACAGCCTTCGTATAATAAACAGAAAGTAAAACATTTGCCATCTACATGTTTTAAAAAGTATTCCACACATACAATAATCAACACAATACAAACATGTACATGTATTTGATACATGTATTTGTACATGTATTTGATAACCACTAAATTGCAAACTAAAGAGAATTTCACTATTCAAAAGACTCAATGACCGAGGACAGTATGTATAGGAGCTGACTTTGTGCCTGCATAGGAAATATGTAACATTGTGGTGTGTGCCTAACGAAACTGTATGATGGTATGCTAGGTAGTTATCCTTTAATCCGCAGTATCTTTGACTGTACAGATGAGTACTATAAAGATTGTATGTTCAATTATAACTTAAAATATGCCTCACAATTTATAAATTTTTAAAATTTAAAATCATTTTAAAATATTTAAATTAACAATTTAGGTTCATTTACCTTGCAGTCCACAAAAAAAATTTTCACAACCTGGATCCAGGGGACACCAATTAGTAGACTGTGGTCAGCTAATTGGTGACCCCTGGTTTAGCCAATGACTACTTTGAAGGAGGAGTGATATAAAATACCACCTTATCACCACCATAAATTAAGTTTCACTGCTGCTGCTGCTGCCATATGGCAGCCTTGTGTTCTGATAAAAATGGGAAATTAAGCAAAATCACAAAACAGATAAATGAAGTGAATCAAATGATTAATAACAAAATTATTTCAATAACGAAAATAATCGATTACACTGGTTGGCATCGATTTCTTCCCTGAAATAATTTTGACAGCTTCTCAGGAAATATGTTCAAAAACTCAGATTTGTGCTTAAAAAGTTCATCCATTTTATCTACTTTATTTATTTATTTTTTCTAGAACATTCAGGGGATTTCTAGAGCATGCAAGAATGTTCTAGAATATTGTTATGTTCAGAAGAAAGGTTGGGATGTTTCTGGAAGGTTCTATAACTTTCAACGGAATTCTCTAGAAACACTGAGCCTTCCTTAGTTCTCTAGAAATTTCTCTACCGGTATATATATGCATGGGTAGAAAGGTTGGAATGTTTCTGAAAGGTTCTATAACTTTCAACAGAATTCTCTAGAAACACTGAGCCTTTTCTAGTTCTCTAGAAATTTCTCTACCGGTATATATACGCATGGGTGACACACCAAGCAAACATTTTCATATTTCAAAAAGTGTATGTGTTTCACAGATCGAGTGGTGAACAGTGAACTAGTGCTTTAGTGAATTGGTGTTTATAAACAAAGTGAACTAGTGTTTTAGTGAATTGGTGTTTGTAAACAAAGTGAACTAGTGTTTTAGTGAAATGGTGTTTGTAAACAAAGTGAACTAGTGTTTTAGTGAATTGGTGTTTGTAAACAAAGTGAACAAGTGTTTTAGTGAATTGGTGTTTGTAAACAAAGTGAACAAGTGTTTTAGTGAATTGGTGTTTGTAAACAAAGTGAACAAGTGTTTTAGTGAATTGGTGTTTGTAAACAACTGTTGGGTGCATTAGTGAAAATCGTGAACCGTGTTTAAATTATAAATAAAAATCTACAATTTCTTAATTGTGTTCTTATGTGCACTACCTCGACTGTACATGAAATATGTCACGTTTTTGTCGAAATGAGCCTGATAGCTTTTGCTACATTTGCAGAAGAGTGGTATTAAATTGGAGCAGAAGCCACTGTCACAACCTGTGAGAAAAGCCCATGTACTCTATTTTGGATGTAAGATCAGAGATCAAGATAAAGTATGGGCTCCAAAAATTTCCTGTAGCTCATGTTAAAGGCTATTAACATGCTGGCTCAGAGGTAGTCATAAATCGGTGCCTTTTCTATTCCAGTGATATGGTGGGAACCTCAAGACCACATAAATGATTGTTACTTTTGCATTTCTGATATTTCTGATTTTTCTGGGAAATCCAAGCATAAAGTAGAGTATCCCAACATACCTTCTGCTCTAAGACCAGTTCCTCACTAAGATACAATACCAGTGCCAAAGCCATAAGAAACTTGTGGACTTGACTCTGATTCAGGATCTGAAAAAGGATTATGCAGAAGTTGCAGAACCCAGAATGAGTACAAATCCAGACTTTTCAACTCTTGATACTGCAAAGCCACATCTAATCACTTGGCCAGGATTGAATGATGATTGGTCAGAGATTTGGACCTCTCCAAAACCAAGGCTTAATTACTATGATTAGCATTAGCAAGGGCACACGATGCAAAAAAGCAAGCTTATATAGCATCAACCAAAAAAAAATAAAAAAAACACCTTCATTTCACCCATTCACTCGCTCCGAATTTTTATCCGTTTCTGACTTGAATCTGTTTAAGCTATCAACTTCCATGACAGATGGAAGTTTGTTCCAGAAATCAACCACCCATTGGCTAAAGGCAAACTTCCGCACACCTATCCTACAACTGTCTTTCCTCAATTTGAATTTATGCCCTCTCAGGCGATTACTCTGAGCAAGAGGAAAACTCCCATCAGCATTGAGCATGATCAAACCATTCAAGGCTTTATACACCTCAATCAGATCACCTCTTAGGTGCCTAGTCTCCAGGCACTGTAATTTGCAAAATTTAAGCCTTTCTTCGTAAAAGCACCCCTTTGTTCCATTCACTAATCTTGTTGCCCTTCTCTGCACTTGCTCTACATCCTTCTTAAAATGAGGCATCCAGACCTATATACAGCACTCAAGGTGTGGCCAGACCATTGCCCTGTACAAGGGGTTAATCACCTACTTATCCCTGCTAGAAAAATTCCTGTATATCATTGACAAGACACGATGAGCTACTCTTGCAGACAGTCTACACTGCTCAGAAAACTTTATATATCTGCCTGCACAATTATCCCCAGGTCCTTTTTACTCTCTACCAGTGTCAGTGTAGGACCACACAGTTGATACGTTACTCTGGGGGTTACTGCTTCCCATATGCAGTACTTTAGATGTGTCAATGTTAAACTTCAGTTGCCACCTCTCAGCCCATCTGCTCAACTTTTCTAGATCCTGTTGCAGCAGCATACTGTCATTAGTGTCATTAACAATCCTGCCGACCTTTGTATCGTTTGCATACTTGGACATTAAGCCTGATATACCATCATCAATATTAATGAATACAGAAAACAACACTGAACCCTGGGGGACTCCACGACTCCACTAATAACATTAGTCCTCGAAGAGCAGTGTCCATCGATTACCACTCTCTGTCTTCTCCCATTCAACCATCCCTTTATCCATAGCAGCAATTTGCCTCCAATGCCACACTACTTCAATTTGTGCAGCAATCTTCTATGTGCAACAGTATCAAAAGCCTTTCTAAGATACAAATATATGATATCAAAATTATTCTTTGCATCCAGTTCCTTTGTGACAACATCATAGTATCCAATCAAATTGGTCAGACAAGACTTCCCGTTAACAAGCCCATGCTGTGTCCGAGCTATAACTGAAGTCTTATCTAGATGATCCTGCAATGCTTCTTTAACCAGGCTTAATGTCCAAGTTTGCAGACGATACGAAGGTTGGCAGGGTTGTCAAGGACACTACTGACACTATGCTGCTGCAACAGGATTTGGAAAGGTTGAGCAGATGGGCTTCGAGGTGGCAAATGAAGTTTAACATTGACAAATGTAAAGTACTACATATGGGAAACAGCAACCCCAGAGCAACGTATCAACTCTGTGGTACTACACTGACAGTGGTAGAGAATGAAAGGGACCTGGGGGTGGTTGTGCAGGCAGAAATGAAGTTCTCTGAGCAGTGCAGACGAGCTGCAAGAGTAGCTCATGGTGTATTGTCAATGAAATATAGGAATTTTTCTAGCAGGGATAAGGAGGTGATTATTCCCTTGTATAAGGCAATGGTCAGGCCACACCTAGAGTACTGTATACAGGCCTGGAGGCCTCATTTCAGGAAGGATGTAGAGCTGCTGGAACGAGTACAGAGAAGGGCAACTAGATTGGTGAATGGGACAAAGGGGTTCTCTTACGAAGAAAGGCTTAAGTTTTGCAAATTACAATGTCTGGAAACTAGGCACCAGCGGGGTGATCTGATAGAGGTGTACAAAGCCTTGAATGGTTTGAGCATGCTCAATGCTGATGGGATTCTTCCTCTAGCTCAGAAAAATCACCTGAGAGGGCATAAATTCAAATTGAGGAAAGACAGATGTAGGATAGATGTGCGGAAATTTGCCTTTAGCCAGCGGGTGGTTGGTGGGTGGAACAGACTTCCATCCCTTGTCGTGGAAGTTGATAGCCTAAATAAGTTTAAGGCTCAGCTGGACAGGTATTTCGAACGAACAGAGGGGTGAAGTGGAAGTGGTTATTTTTATTTATTTATGTTACTTTTTTTTTTTTTTTTTGGCTGATGCTGCATAAGCTTGCTTTCTTGCATCAAATGCCTCTACTAATGCTAATGCTAATGCCTCCAATAATTTCCTTGGAACAGAAGTTACACTAACAGGTCTGTAATTACCTGTCTCCCCTTTTGATCATCCTTTGTGGATTAAGGTCACGTTTGGACATTTCCAGTCCATAGGTACTTCCCCTGAGTCCAAGGAAGTTCTCATAATTATGGCAAAGGGTTTACTTACTTCCTTTGCTGCTTGCTTTAACAGAACTGGATAGATTCTATCCACCCCAGGTACCTTTCTGATGTTTATCTTCAACAATTTCTCCTCCACTTTACTATCAGTTATTACAAGATTATCTAGCTTACTGCCAGAGTTTAATACACATCTGGCATTCCCCTCTTTGAATAACTCTTGAGTTTCGGAATGAGAATAGCCTTGTGTAGGCGAAGTTTTTACGACTCCGGAAAATTGAGAAATTTTTTTCTGTTTTATTAACATTAAATTAGCATATTAACTTATTTTCTAGAATAGCTTTATATTCCTAGTTACGATACTTAGTTTAAATTTTAACTTAGATAGAGATTTTGTAAGTTATTACTTAGTATCGGTAAGGGTATCCAATCCACGTGTTTTACAAAATTTTGCAGAGCTGGCAAACGTGAAGTTTTTTTAGCTATTTTTAGCCGCTTTGTTGACTAATTGTTATATTAAATTATTTTCTATATGTAGCTTAAGGATCTAGTCAAGATCCTTGGTTTATTCTGAATTGAGTCAGCGAGAGTGTCCGTAGATTTACCATTCATAACTTGTCGCCATTATTATATCCCGAACTAGATAGCATTAGTTTAGTATAGTATAGTATATAATATTTTCAATTAATCAGTAAAATTTATTAATCTTGTTAAACTTCATTGTCAATTAAATTGTATTTTTTAACTAAATACATATAACGACTTAGATTTTACAAACGTAACATAATTAATACATAACTTGATAAGGAAGTTATATAAAGAAACTCGAAGATAATACTTGATGCTGAAAAAATATATATAGATATATAGTGTTACAACCGCGTTGGGATACAAGTTTAGGGTTATAATTTTGTACTGAAATAGAAATTTTATTGAAATTGAATCGAAATCATGACAGACCAGAGCAGCAAAGCAAAAGGCTCAAGTTAAATGGAGTGCTGTGGCTCAGAGGAGAACTGAGAGGGGCAGTTGCCCTCTGAATCACAGCCTTTTAAACTGCACTGCTTGCTTGATGTTTGTGGGGCGATCAGGTACGGGACATGATATTGCCAAGGGGGATGTCTTTGTGTGAGCACGATGTAAGGAGTATGAGGAAATCAGGCGACAACTCAGCGTTGTTATGGGCCTATATGAGAGCTTGAAGGATAGGGAGGATGCCCTCAAAAGATCTAAATTGAGAGGCCCCATCAAGCTCTCAGCTGCCCACATCAATGCCAGAGCTTGCACTTGATCATCACGCAACACAGCGGCAACCCCCAAGGCAGAATGCACTGGTCCCAAAGGAACTAGTTGTTGTAGGCGACACTATTGTCAGGGAAACAAGGAACATATTGTGCAAAAAGGATAGATGGAATAGGACCAGGGAATGTCTGCCAGGGGCAAAAGGATGATGATGTTGTAGAGCAGATATCATCTTTTAAGGGCACAAAGGGTGATATTGTTGTACACGTTGGCACTAATGATGTTAAGAGTAGGAGACCGGCAGAATTACTTAACAAGTACAAGTCAATGCTTAAAAAAAGCCGTGAATTAGGACTGAATTTGAAAGTGTCTGCAATTTTGCCCAGACATGATAGGAGGGAGTATATGATGAGAGCTTTGTCGATCAATTTGGCCCTGGAAAGATTGTGCAAGGCTCAAGGGGTATAATTTTTTTCAGCTTGGTCTGTACTTGTTAACAGGAGAGACTGCTTCTACAGGGATGGGATACAATTAAATAGAAAGGGTGCAAGAATATTTGCTGATGCTATCGAGGCAGTGTTAGGTGGGTCAGAAAACTGCTAGCTTGGGAGGGATACAAGGACTAATAGATTAACATAGCTACTGGCAGGGGTGAAAGTGATTCTTGCACTGCTTCTATTGGAATGAGCAGCAGCCTGGAAAACAAGATGCAGGCTATTTCAGAGACTGCTGGGTGTCATTGCAGTATGAATAAACACATGCATTGTGTTAGGGTAGCTAAGAATAGGAACAGGTGCATGTATACTTGAATGTATACCAATGCTGGGAGTTTGGTAAATAAATTTCATGAATTTGAGGTATTGCTCAAAACATCAAAGGCAGATTTTGTTGGGATATCAGAGACAGTGTCACACAGACATAAGCAGTGCAGAACTGAAATTTGGGGTACTGTAATTGGGGTGCAGTACTGTAATTTTCCAGTACAATGTGTACAGGAAGGATGGACAGGATAGGAAAGAGGAGGGGTTGTACTATTAGTTAAGAAACACATAAAATCCAAGGAAGTGAAGACAGTTGACATCACTGGACAGTGCAGTGTCGAGTCAGTTTGGTGTGACAAATGACTCTGATGAGTATAATAAGAAACTGTACAGGGAAATAGAGTGGGCCAGTAAATCAGAGAGTCTTATAATGGGGGATTTTAATTTCCCAGATATTGACTGGAATTTGTGGGTTGGTCACTCACACACTAGCAAGGGTTTTCTGGATTTATTGGATGATTGTTTTCTACATCAGCATGTTTGAAGACAACTAGAGGGGGTAATACTCTTGATCTGATTATCAGTAGTGATTCTTCATGCATTAAGAATCTACAGAGAAAGGAACCACTAGGCAGCAGTGATCACACTGTGCTAAATTGGGATTTACTCAAAGAGGTAACTAAAATCAGGGGTAAAGGGAAGGGTTTTTGCTTTCATAAAGGTGACTACAGTGGTCTGAGACAGTATTTAAATTCTATACGGTGGGACCAACAGATGATGTTACCAACAGTAAATTCAAAATGGGAAGTATTCAAAGAATTTATCTTGGAAGCTACTAGGCTTTACATACCAACTAAGAAATATTGTTCAAGGTTTAGGCCTAAATGGATGTCAGATCAACTAATGAGACATACGGCATAATCTGCATATAGATTATGAAAGTGATATAATCAATTATTTTGATTTACCCTCAGTTAGGCCCATCATTAAATTTAACTTTCATAATTTTTGGAAATGAATTAAGTTTAATAATAAATTAAACTTAATTAGCCTTATTAAACTTGATTTTACATTAAGTTAGTTTAATAAATTGCATACTAATATCAGTGTGCAATTTAATACATAATGATATAAGCATGTATTAGTGGTCCTGTTGTTTCCAGCTTCCTTTGTCTTAAAAACAGTGCCCAAAAGTTGTTTTGAATGTTTATTATCTATTTTATTCAGTTTAGGAACATGCAAGTATGTACTATTAATTTCACCCGAATGTATAACTAATCAGTCTTTTTCTCTTCTTATTAAGGTTCAATAAACTTATTTAATCTATTTAGTCATATATAGCCTTATGGTTAATCTCACCATGCAGCAGATACCAACTGAGGCTTTCTGCATAGTCATTATTTAACATGGCAATATCAATTCTGCCACAGCTGGGTGAGATTACTGCTTTTCCAGATACTGGTTAAAAGGTTACATAAGGGAGATTTATCATTTTTAGTTGGTACGTATATTTTTTTAAGTGTATTATTTTTACATGAAAGATGGATACTGCAAGCTATCAACAGCAAAATCTAAGTGATGTGCAGGAAAACAGAAACTGTAATGAGAACTAGTCTTATAAAGATCATAAAAATAAATTCTCTTGAATTTGGTAAGAGAAAGCATTTCTGATCACTGCCATCAAACAAAAGTCTCGATTTTACTGCTACTAATCAACAACACACCAAATGGCAGCCTCAAGTTAGTAATTACAGTTGGAATTAACTGGGAAAATACTATGAAAAATCTTGGAGGCACTCTACCTTCTGTTCTACCTCACTAAAGTTATTACATTTACCCACAAATAAAAAAAAAAAATTAACTCATGACACATTTCCTTTCTAGCCCAGCCCTGCTGCTAAATCTGAAGAAACTGCCAAAATATCCAGTGTTAGCAATTATTCCAATTTTTTTTTTATATTCATAAAAATTCCCAAAAATTATATATATTTTTTTTTCAAAAGCAATAAAAGAAAAATAGCTGTTATCTTAGTTCCACCTTAACAAAGTTTCATCTAACTTGTACTCAATTGTTGATTTCGTTAGCAGTGTCTTGAATAGAGATGTGGTGAAACAAACATTTGTAAGCCTTTTTTTTCCAGTGGAAAGGATTTCATATACAATGATATCACTGTACTAACAATTAATTGTTAGTAGTAGACTATGTCGATTTATGCACTACAATTCATTGGGAAAATATATATTCCAAGTAGCATAAAAGAAGTTACAAGCCATTTTAATGCAAGGAAATTTTACTGTTACTGGTAATTTTTAACAGGCAAAAATTTTTTTTATCCTATTACATAAGAATGTTTCCATTTAATACAGGTTTTAAGCACATGTTATACTCAAAGGAACATTATAGTTGAAAAACTAGGATAAGGTCATTAAATATCATTTTGGCACACAAAATCAGCTCTCCTAACAGACCTTCTAAGCATATTGCCTAAAACTAATACCACACTTCTAAGGGAAGAGAACAGAATGAGGAAACAGATTCCTCAGAAGAATAGAGTCAAAAAACAGCTAATTTAACAGCCACAACTAAAGTGAAATTATGTTTTCAAAAATATATATTCAAATATGCTACTCTGGATTAAACCGATTTGATTAATTTGATTCTTAAATGTAATTAAAACAAAATTACATTTTAATTGACTTTAAATTCTATTTGTAATTTAACTTTGAAAAACTACTTTCTTGCATGTTGAACTCACATAAGAACTGCATGATGCAAGTATGTATCAGTCAATGGAACACTCCTACAGAATACAAGATATAAGTAATTTTGCATTCTAGCTATGAGTACCTCTTGGAAAGGAAACTAATTCATGTATATTTCATTATTCACCATTAATGTTAAGAATATAATTTTTTTTATAATAAAACATTACCTTTTATAAAAGAACATTATTTTATTAAAGGTTAATTTTATACAGTATGCACAAAGGCCAATTCTGTTTCTTTCACTATGTCAATTCAAAACAATTTACTCCTGTATGTTTTGAATTTAGAAAAAAAATATATTTCCTGACATCAAGTAACAAAAGGCTATGCTTTCCAGTCATTAGGATAAATTATGGAACTTTATATCAGATATTTCCCAAGTCTCTCTTACAAATGATGTGGATTACTTAGTGTGGAAACCAACAGAATGATGGGATAAAAAATTCATTACACAGATGTGTCACATTTATTCCAATTTTAAACAGATGTCTCTAAATACTTTTAACTTCAGATAGTACCGAAGAATCTTCATTCAAAAGTATCCTATATCCTTTGAAGAAAGCTAAGTGAAATAGGACACTTGAAAAACATTTCAGTCTATAAGTACTGAACTGTAAAATCTGGAAAGTTTATAAAGTTGTGGGAGTGCATACTAAATTCTTAGCTAGAAATTGTGACGGCCATATTCACAGAGATCACCATTTTCTTCATGAGCTTCTGTGGAATTTGAATTAAACAATATGAAAATTTAGTTACACCTCTATCCAAAAATGCTCGATATATAATTAGGTAATTATGTTTTTACTCTTATCATAACTAAGATGTGTTGAAAAAATCAATCAATCATTAGAAAATTAAACAAATGAGAGCATTTCTTGAAATTTAATCATTATATTAAAGAGTGCTTGAGAATGCAACTACACCTGGAATTTCTGTCTGCATATGTGTCTGTATATTTTATGGTTTATATAACAAGAGTAAAAAAACACAAGTAAAACTTACTTCGTCAGACATTAATGTTGCCATTGCACGACCAATTTCATGATATCGTCCTTTATTGTTAAGAGGTCCTAACAAAAGAAAAATAAATCTTGTAGGTAATGGAACCTCTGTCAGATCACCTAAACGACAAGCTTGGCTTAATCGCACAAATATAAAAATGGTTCTCTCTAAAAAATCTGTCTCGCCTAAGAGTAAATTGGAAGCTTCAGCTCCTGGAGGGATTTTTTTCATAAATGCATGATTAACCTTAAATAAAAAAAAAAAATAAAAAATAGTTATTTTTTATTGTATTTATTTCAAAATATTACTAGCTATGGCAACATATAATATAATGTCACTCAATGAATGGAAAGAAAACACAAACTTATACTACTGAGAGTACAAGTCCAACCCATACTCTTGTTCTTTATCTAAACCACAGTTTTGCAATAAATATGATACAGCTGCTCAAGATATGAATGTAGCATATTACAACTGGCTTGTATCCAAATTTCCAGCCCTATTTTCTACCTATACTGAACCTTTCAGTAGTTGTAAACAAGTTATTAATATATCCAAAATCAAACTTAAACATATAAGGGTAGCACACTTACTTCTTGTTCAAATCACAGCATGGTTTTGTTAAGGGGAAGTCTTGCCTGACCAATTTGATTGGATACTATGATGCAGTCACAAAAGAACTGGATGCAAGGAATAACTTTGATATTATATACTTGGATCTTAGAAAGGCATTTGATACTGTTGCACAAATTGGAGCAGTGTGGCATTGGAGACAAATTGCTGCTATGGATAAAGGGGTGGTTGAGGGGGAGAAGACAGAGAGCGGTAATCAATGGACAAATGTTATTAGTGGAGTCCCTCAGGGCTCAGTGTTGGCTCCATTATTGTTTTCTGTATTTATAAATGATATTGATGATGGTATATCAAGCTTAATGTCCAAGTTTGCAGACGATACAAAGGTTGGCAGGGTTGTCAAGGACACTACTGACGCTATGCTGCTGCAACAGGATCTGGAAAGGTTGAGCAGATGGGCTGAGAGGTGGCAAATGAAGTTTAACATTGACAAATGTAAAGTACTACATATGGGAAACAGCAACCCCAGGGCAATGTATCAACTCTGTGGTACTACACTGACAGTGGTAGAGAACGAAAAGGACCTGGGAGTAATTGTGCAGGCAGATATGAAGTTCTCTGAGCAGTGCAGACGGGCTGCAAGAGTAGCTCATGGTGTCTTATCAATGATATACAGGAATTTTTCTAGCAGGGATAAGGAGGTGATTATTCCCTTGTATAAGGCAATGGTCAGGCCACACCTTGAGTACTGTATACAGGTCTGGAGACCTCATTTCAAGAAGGATGTAGAGCTGCTGGAACGAGTACAGAGAAGGGCAACAAGATTAGTGAATGGAACAAAGGGTTGATATTATGAAGAAAGGCTCAAGTTTTGAAAATTACAGTGTCTGGAGACTAGGCACCGGCGAGGTGATCTGATAGAGGTGTATAAAGCCTTGAATGGTTTGAGCATGCTCAATGCTGATGGGATTCTTCCTGTTGCTCGGAATAATCACCTGAGAGGGCATAAATTCAAATTGAGGAAAGACAGATGTAGGATAGATGTGCGGAAATTTGCCCTTAGCCAGCAGGTAGTTGGTTGGTGGAACAGACTTCCATCCCTTGTTGTGGAAGTGGATAGCCTAAATAAATTTAAGGCTCAGCTGGACAGGTATTTCAAACGAACGGAGGGGTAAAGTGAAAGTTGTTTTTTGTTTTTTATTTTTCTTTTTTGGCCGATGCTGCAAAAGCTTGCTTTCTTGTATCATATGCCTCTACTAATGCTAAATCATAACCATGACTTCTAGTCTCTTGCCAAAGATGTTGACTGCAGCTTCTGTACATTCTGATGATTCTATTGCATGCTCATCTAAAGATAAAGTTGACTAGCACTTAATTTTCCTTTAACTGATTTACTGATCTTGACAAATCTTCTTCTCCTCCTACCACACCAAACTCACTCCATTAGATACCTCTCCATAGTTTTCATATATAAAAATATAAACATCTTGCTTCCAAGATGTCATTACACCATAATGGCATTTCTTCACTTGTTCTTAAAACTTATACCCCAGAGTTAACTCCTGTTTTAGGTTACTTTTTACTTCTTTTTTTTTTTTTTCATGGCATTTTTTATTCTGCATTAAAATTTGCTTATGCCTAACCATTCCTAAAAAAAAAAAAAAAATATATATATATATATATATATCTCCAATATTTTAAAATTAAATAAAAAAATTAAATATAAGCCAGTAGTACGGCAAAAACTGTACAGCGAAAATTAACATAAAAATAACCCAAAATAAAACAAACGAACGAAAAAAGGAGAGTAAAGGTAAGACAAACAATAGCCAAGAAACCCCTATATAATTTCACACTTTAAATCCAATTAATAAGAGCGATATAAATTTAAAATAATGCCATTACATAATAATTTAGCAGTACACCCTCTCCCCCCCGAGAGGTACCAGTTCCAAAAGACGTGAAATATCACCAGAAAGTGTTAAAGGAACTACTAAAAGATAACAAAATCAAAATAAAATCAATGGTAGTAATGGGTTGATATGCTAATTAAGCAGCGCCTGTGCTGCCATCTATTTTCCTTTCTCTTCTATATAAGCTGGTTCAGCTTACATTATCAGTGGTGTGGCTCTGCTTTAGAGTGCTGTCTGTCCTATAATTTATTTTTCGCTGCATAAGGCCACCGTGCAAATCCTCTGCATTGGTGGATCAATCGGAGGGGAAAGGGTGGATTGGTACTTCGATATTTTCGCCTTTGCGACGATTTGTATAGCGATTGAAATGCAGCGATTCCATGACCATTATTGGCCTCGTGGTCCTCTGTCGATATGCGGCATAATGGTCAGTCTATTTTATTTTGATTTTGTTATCTTTTAGTAGTTCCTTTAACCCTTTCTGGTGATATTTCACGTCTTTCGGAACTGGTACCTCTCGGGGGGGGTACCGTAAATTATTATGTAATTGGCATTATTTTAAATTTATATCGGTCTTATTAATTGGATTTAAAGTGCGAAATTATATAAGGGTTTCTCGGCTACTGTTTATGTCTTACCTTTAAAAAATAATTTTGATATCATATATTTGGATTTCAGGAAAGCTTTTGACATTGTTGCGCATGGAAGACTATTGTACAAATTGGAGCAGAATGGTATTAAGGGTAAGTTGCTACAAGGGATAAAAGGATGGTTAAGTGGGAGAAGACAGAGGGTTGTAATCAATGGGTGCTGCTCTTCATGGACTAATGTTATTAGTGGAGTCCCACAGGGTTCGGTGTTAGGTCCACTGTTGTTTTGTATATTTATCAATGATATTGATGAAGGTATATCAGGCTTAATGTCGAAGTTTGCAGATGATCCAAAGGTTGGCAAGGTTGTTAATGACAGTAATGGCAGTGCGCTACTGCAACAGGATCTAGATAATTTGGGCAGATGGGCTAAGAAGTGGCAACTGAAGTTTAACCTTGACCAGCAGAGGTATTGAGGTGTATAAGACCTTGAATGGGTTGAGCACGCTGAATTCTGATGGGATCCTTCCACTTGTTCAGATTACAAACCTAAGGGGGCACAAATTCAAATTAAGAAAAGACAGATGTAGAATAGATGTGCGGAAATTTGCCTTTAGCCAGCGGGTGGTTAATTGCTGGAACAAACTTCCATCTGTCATTGTGGAATTTGACAGGTTAAATAAATTTAAGGAGGAACTGGACAGGCATTTGGAGGGAATGGTGTGATTTTTTTTTTTGGCTGATGCTGCATAAGCTCATACACTTTCTTTCTTGCATCACATGCCACTACTACTACTATACTCTCCTTTTTCGTTTGTTTGTTTGTTTTATTTTGGGTTATTTTTATGTTAATTTTCGCTCTACAGTTTTTGCCATACTACTGGCTTATGTTTTATTTTTTTATTTAATTTTAAAATATTGGATATATCTTGGCTTCATATGGTGGATTTGCGTGTTGCGGTCTCCAATGAAAGCTCAATATTTATTTATTTATTTATTTTAACTTTTGTCATTATTCAATATATATATATATATATATATACACACACATACAGGGTGTCTCAAAAATATTGGTACAAACGTTTAGGGGGGGTAGGTAACATCTAAAGGAATGTGAACCGCATAGGAACCCATAACCGGAAACGTCACCATAAGTCGGTACATGGCACTGTTCATCACTTCGCAAGAGGGAAAATTTCTGGTTTATTCATTCAAGCAGTAGTCGCTGCATGAAGAGCATGCATCAATATACGAACTGTGAGCTGGCAGACATGCACCTAGTGTATGGATTAGCAGAGGGCCCACACGGTGTGCGCCCCTATGCAGCACAACATCGCTTCGCAATACATTTGTGGGCAGGTATGGTCGGTGACCGCTTAGTCGGCCTATACCTGTTACCATCCCGCATGAACTCCGCTAAATATCGGATCTTTCTTGAACAAGTTCTACCAAGGTTACTTGACGATGTTCCAGCAAATGTAAGACGCAACATTTGGTTTCAACATGACGAGGCGCCTGCCCATTATGGAAGATGTGTTTGTGACCATTTGAACAGACATTTTGGACGTCAATTTGATTGGCCGCGGTGGACCCGTTGCCTGGCCCCCACACTCACCTAATTTATAGAGCCTTGATTTCTTTCTTTTCTTTTTTTTTTATGTGAACCCCAAACACAAGAGGTATTAGAACCTATACTACTTAGTACCGTGCTTGGGTTGGAGGTTGAGAAGACGAAAGAAGATATTTGTTGACATTGGACTTCTGTAGATTGTAATTTTCAGGAAATACGTATGAAGGAAGGTTGTTCCAGAAAACTGCAGTTGAATGAATAAATGAGGAAGATGAAAAGTTGGTTCTGTGGGTTTGAAGTTGGACAGTAAATGGATATTGGCTGGTGACGGCACGTGTTCGGACTGTTTCGAAAGAGAGAGCGGGAATTATAGAAGCCAATTGAGAAGAACAGTGCCCATGGAAGTATCTGTAGAAGAGGCATGCAGCAGAAACAGTAGGTCTATGAGAAAGCAAGTGGAGAGACTCTGTTAGAGATGAATCATTAATTAACCTAACTGCCCTCTTCTGAATGGAATCAAGAAGCCTGAGAGAGGTTTTGGGGGCACCACCCCAGATGTGGGAACAATATTCCATGGCAGGACGGATTTGCGATTTATACAGAGTGAGCAGCTGTTTGGAAGAAAAGTAACGCCGAGAGCGAAAGAGAAAACCAAGTTTTTTAGATGCAGAGAAAGCAATATTTGTAATGTGCTTGTGCCAAGAGAGATTAGAAGTCAAGGTAATCCCCAAAAGAGATATATCATTTTGCCTAGAAATCGGAGTGTCACTAAAGATAAGCATAGGGGCAGAAGAATCCTTTTTGCGAGATATAAGACAAGACTGAGTTTTAGAAGGGTTGAAATCAACTAAGTTGTCTTTGCCCCACTGGAGAATTACCTGAAGATCGGCATTTAAGGAATTGGTAGCAGATTTTCGAGAAGTTGAAGCTGATTGAGCAGGACAAGGTTTCTGTTGTTGTTATTTGGTTTTTAGGAGCATTAGCAACTAAGGCCATATTGCTCCGGGATATGCGGTGGTCATTCCCTGACCTTTCGCATCCTCCGTATTTGGTGGTGACGGGCTCGAACCCCGGTCTAATCAAAAAGCGTGTGCTACGCACTGCTGCTCCTTCCCACCTGGCTACGGAGGCGCCTCACAAGGTTTCTCAAAATGGAAAGTGGAATGCAATGTGCTATCATCGGCAAAACAATGGATAGGATTCCCAGTCAATGGAAGAAGGTCATTAATATACAAGAGGAAGAGAGTGGGGGAAAGAACTGAACCTTGGGGGACACTGGCATTATTGGAGAAGTTAGAAGACAGAGAGCCATCTACCATCACCCTAAGTGAGCGATCAGAGAAAAAACTGAATAACCAATTACTAAAAACAGTTGGCAAACCATAAGATGGAAGCTTGTTTAGAAGACCTTTATGCCAAACATGATCAAAAGCCTTTGAGATGTCAAGAGCAACTACTTGTGTTTCACCGAACCTTTCCATTGAATTAGTCCATAAATGGGTAACATAAGCCAGAATATCACCAGTGGATCGACACTAGGGCTTGCATAAAACCAAGAAATTTCAAAACCGAGTTTAACCGAAGTTTACTCTTAAAACCGGTTTTAAAACCAATTTTCTCAGACTTAGGGAATATAATTAAAAGCTTATAACACAAGTATTTATTTTATCTTGGGTAGATTGTAAAAATTGTAATCAAATCTTTTAAACAAAATCTATCACCTCTTATAGTAAAAAAAATTAAAAAATTAAAATGTTCCAAAAAAAGTAACCAGCTTGAGATTATACAAAATTACAAATTGTATTCAAATCCTTTGAATAAAAACTATCTTCTTATATAGTAAACAAAAAAAATAATAATCCCTATAATAATAATAATAATAATAATAATAATAAATAAAAATAATGTGAAAAAAACAGCTTGGGGAAATTACTCTACTATTTATTGCTCAGCTTTTTTCTGAAAATGATCCTTTAAAAAACACAGTATATTAAGCATTTTTCCTGATAGACTTGACCTTATTTTTGTGTTAAAGAGACCAGTGATCGAAAACACTCTCTCAGATTGGACACTTGTTGGTTTAACGGTCAGCAGTGCTCTATAAACTTTCTCCAGCTTTTCACTTGTACTGCTAGTTGTCTCAAAAATTTTAAATTCTTTGCTGATTTCCAATTCACTCGGATAGTTTGAAGGCTCTTCAGTTAATCTCTTTATTACACTATCATACTCTCGCATGAGTGTATCTCCAACATCAGAACTAGACGAGTCTTTGTTTTCTTCTAAAAGAACAGTTCGTTTATTTTCAGTTTCTTCATTCAATGCTAAGACTCCTTCGGAATGTTTTGCAAATAATCTCTGATAAATCTCTTCAGCATGCTTTTTCAAAACTTGCTTACTTGGAAAATCAAAAGTTCTTGAATCTGAATCTTCTTTCCTAAACTTTTTGGTGTTGTGTAGATAGCTCAGCAAAGCCACAGTTTGCAATTTCGTCTTGCATTGTAACGCTGCAAAAGGCTTTGGTGAAACTTTAAAGTAAATGGATTTTCTTCTGTATCAAGCTTAGCAAGCAGAAATTCTATTGAAGATTCTGCTTTAAATAAGTCTGTATCTTCTGAGGTTATAGCCTTCAGAACCATTTCAACTGGTCGCAACGTTTCACGTAGCAATTCAAGTGTTTTCCAGTCATCGTCAGACACAGCTTCAGTTGACAGTACTGCACATAGAGCATTTGGAATGCAATTATTCAATTTCAAAAATCTCTCAATCACATAGAATGTGCTATCCCATCTAGTCTTGCAATCTAATATAAGTTTATATTCTTTCCCATTAAATTTTGCTTTAACAAAATTTTGTAATATGTCATTTTTGGTAGGCGATTTTCGAAAAAGCTTGCAAATTTTTCTGACTTTGTTAATAGTTTTTGCAATATTGGCCATTGGATTGAAGAAATAAATGAGCTCATCAGTAAAGTCGGTTTGATAAAGCATGCCTTGCTGTCTTTCTTCAACTTCTTCAGCATCACTACTTTCTTCATTATTTTCATTTTCTTCATTGTCTTTGGGAGACTCAAAGACTGTGGCACCATAATTGATTGCTTTTTCATAAAGTACATCTATAACTGACAGATGTATACAATGGGCTATACATTGTTGATGATTAGGCATAATTTGCTTGCCAAACTTAATCATCATTGCTGCTCCATCGGTGGTGCAGGCAACAATATCCTCATCCAAGTTCAAACCAAATTCCTTGAAGTGTCCATTCACAATTTGCTCAGTTCTTCTGCTATCAAGTGAACCATTAATCTCAATAAGACCTAACGACCAATGATTGTCTTTTGAATGCACATTTATATTCATATACCTTTTATTTTGTATAGACGTATATTCGTCTAGAGTCAATGAATACCGTTCCCTTAAAATAAAATAAAATAAAAAACATAAAGCAGTTGAACGATCCAGACAAACGAACAAACAAAAGAAAATGTGCGTGACAAAAAACTATATTCGAATCCGGTTTTAGAAGTTCGGTTTCGGTCTTAACAACTCAATATGAAAACCGGATTTAACCGGTTTATAAAACCAGTTTGCAAGCCCTAATCGACACTTACGGAATCCATACTGGTGATCGTTGACAAACAGAAGGTTTCTGGGTAGTTTAAGAGTTGGCAGTTAATTGATTTCTCCATTACTTTAGAAAGAGTAGAAGTAATTGCAATGGGACGATAATTGGATGGGAGGGATTTGTCACCCTTTTTAGGAACTGACTGGATATGAGCAAATTTCCAAGCAAAAGGAAAAACACCTTTGGAATAAGAAAGTGAAAAAAGGCGGCAAAGAATAGGAGTAAGTTCAGGAGCACAGGTTTTGAGAACAAGTGAAAAAATACCATCAGGACCTGGAGCTTTCTTAGCATCAAGATTCATCAAAATCCTTCTGATATCCTTTTGACGGAAGACCACAGGAGGCATTGAATGGAGTGTGTTGGGAATGGTGGGAGGTGTTTTACCAAGATCATTAATACATGAGCTGGAAGAAAAATGGGATGCTAGCAGGTCAGCTTTATCCTTGGCTGAAGTGACAACAGAATCATCTAGTTTGGACAGAGGAGGGGGCAGAGATGGGCAAAAGTTGCGGCCAATAGCTTTGGCAAGAGACCAGAATGCTCGGCTACCATTAGGGCAAGAAGCAAGTTTTCTACTGTTAGCCTGTTCAAACTCTAGTTTGGACTGATTAATAACTGCTTTACAATTGTTGCGAGCTTTGGTGTAGGCAGAAAATGAAACTGAAGAATTAGAAACAAGCCAATTACGACATGCAACATTCTTCTCTTGAACAGCCTTAGCACATTTATTGGGAAACCAAGGTTTAGATAAAGACGAGATTTTAAAGTGGAGTGTAGGATAAAGGATTCCATTCCTGCAAGAATAATTTCACTGACATGATCTGAGCAAATGTTGACATCAGAAGTTTTGAAACAGTAATCCGACCAAGGAAAAGAAGAAATGAAGTCTCGCAGGTCATCCCATTTTGCATTCTTGTAATGCCAAACAACACGAGGTTGGGAATATCCATGAGATAAAGGTTCCATTGGAGAAGAGACAATCACAAAGTTGTGATCTGAAGTGCCTAAAGGACCTCTCACTTTGACCGTGTACTTAGAAGGGTTGTTTGTGAGAAAAAGATCAAGCGTATTGGCTGTATGATTAGGATTGTCCGGTATTCTTGTAGGTAAATGAACAATCTGTGCTGGTCATTAGTAATTGCAAAAGCCTCAGCATCTCGACGTGCTGGGTCGGTGTGACTAGAAAACAGAAGCCATCTAGAGTTGTTAACATTAAAATCACCAAGGAAAATTACCTCACTGTTAGGAAAGTTGGACTGGAGAAAGTAAAGTTGCAAAGAGAGGATGTCAAAGAGCTCCAAGTGATTAGTGGAGTTGGGAGAACAATAGAGACAACAGATGAATTTGACACAATGAGGTAGAGAAATTTTAAGCCAGAGAAGATCAAAGAGAGGAGATTCCAAATTGCCAAGTCTCTGACAGGCAATATCAGAACGGACATATGCACAAGTACCACCTTTGAGGCGAAAGGAATAATACAGCGAATAATTTGGGCATCTGAGATGAGTAGTAGTCGAATCAACCGATAACTGAGATTCTGTCAGAAAAAGTACATGGGTTTGGCAGACTGCAAGTGGAAATGGACATCGTTGAGATTAGAATTGAGACCACGTATATTTGTGAAATGAATTAGGAAGTGCTTGGGAGGTTTAGATCTTTTCGCAGATAAGCTTGCTCTATTAGTTTGACAATTCACGGTGTATTCAATAGTAAGAAAAAGTGGGTGGGACATGCTGTATGAAGTAATGAAATTTTTGGATATGGTGTACACATGGTAAGAATATACCCAGATCTTTGACATAATGTGGCCTCGTTCTGTGGGGGGCCCTCAAATCTACTGTGTATGAATGGCCTGTGGAGACGGAAATGGATCTCGTGGCGAAACTCGTCTGCACTGCTGCTACTGTCAAAGAAACTCCAGGTGTGTTCGACTGTGTCCGCCAATCCATGCTGCGTCGGTGTCACGCATGCATCGCGTCTCATGGTGAAACCTTTGAGCATCTGCTGTAACATCATGAAATGCATCCATCTCGTACTCCATTGTTAATATTATGTCAAATAAATGTTTGCCACTAATTACTGTTTTGTATCATTTCTGCTTCTTGTGCCTCTGCTACTACTTTCCTGTGACGTTTCCGGTTATGGGTTCCTATGCGATTCACATTCCTTTAGATGTTACCTACCTCCCCTAAACGTTTGTACCAATATTTTTGAGACACCCTGTATATAGGAGACAAATTCCTCCCTTCACATCAATTATTATCCCATTAACTTTCTGCTAACTTTTGTTAGTGTTTAATCACTGGCAATATCTTGGCTTATGTTACTCATCTTTGGGAAATTCAATGAGAAAGTGGAGAAACTCACACAGTTATTCTGGACATTTCTAAGAGTTTTGGTCATGTCTTCCAATTTCTGAACTAATACTGGAATTCCTCAAGGTACAATTCTTTCACCCTATATTATGTTGACAATTCTATCTATAGTGTTTGTGATGACATTACACTATTTCCCCCCTTTCAGTTCAACAAACTGAAAAAGCTGTGCAAAAACAACCCACTTAAACCCAATCCTATTTATTTTTCACAAAAAAAAAAGTCTGTTGTTATCGTACTCACTCAAACAGCACTTACAAGTCAGGTATAATCTTGACTTGTAAGTTTTCTCAGCAATAAATACAGGATGTGTAAATTACATCTTCTAGAATCATGCAACTTAAAAAATATATATAAAGTAGAATAAATGTTCATTTAAAAGTGCATTAGAGAAAGGGTGCACTATTCATTAAATAGGTTTCCAAGCCTAGAAGATGCTATAATAGTAGGAAGGATGAAAAGAAAAGAAGGAAATAAAAGACCACAGAATATGAAAATTCTTACTAATGCAACATTATAAGTAAATTATAAGTTATGATTAAACTGCATAAATTAAATATAAATTACTGGCCAGACTGGTAATTATTGGTATTAATTACTGGTAGTAATTACTTGTATTAATGCACATAGGAGAGTCAAGATTTACACAAGAGGCCAAAATATCGAAAAGTATAAAAATTAAGATTTTGCACAGTCTAAAAGCTGTGAACATATTGAAAAAAAAAAGCATACATTAATAACACAAATAATTAAAAGAGATAGATTATCATAGTCAACGTCTTCAGGGGACTGTTGCCATCATAATACATCCAGGATGTATGGAATTTTGTATCTCTGTACCAATGAAGATGAAAAAGGCTCTAAAGTTAATTAGAAAGTGGTTAGTAAAGGAATTTAGAAAATCATCAACACAGATAAAGGATAGTAGTCCCAGTGTTATGTATATGATAAGATTTTATTTTATAGGATAATGATTAAAATATATCTGAATACAGAACATGACTTGAAATGCATAATAATGTCTCTATAATTGAAAAGTTTTACACTACCAAATAGTTCACTTGTAATGTTGGAAACTGTGAGAACAGGGAAAGAGAACCAGTGAAGGTAAAGATAAAGGTAATTGCAAACTATGCTAAAGGTGATTTAATACTTACTTACTTACTCCTTGGTACTTTGGCCGCGAGGGTCCTTGACCACCGTGACAGCTGAATTCCAGAATTCTCCATTATGTGTAAGCTCTTTCCAGTTCACCTCTCCTCTGCCAACTATATTGATATCTTTCTTTATACCATCCTCCCAACTCATGGTCTGCCAGCTTTTCTTTTTCCAGTTGGGATTGAGGATTTGATGGATGTGTCTTCTGTCATCAGTACAGATGGCATGTTCCCATCAAGTCTTAATTTTCTTTCTTTTATGATTTGACTTACACTTTTGTTTCTATATATCTCCTTTGTTTCATGTAGCCTTCTTCATTCTCCAGTGATTTCATCTTGTTTTGGTTCAAAGATTGTTCTTAGAATCCTAATTTCAAATGATTGTAATCTGTTCTCTGATTCTTTTGGAAGCAGCCAGGTTTCATGTCCATAGGTTACAGTAGGTAGTATTATTGTTCTGTGTATCTTTATTTGGGAGTTCCTAGATACTTGTTTTGAAGTTAGGATTTTTTGAACCACATAAAAGCATCTATTTCCACTCTGAATCCTAGAATGAATTTCTTCTGCAATATTATTACAATCATTCAGAATGTTTCCAAAGTACTTGAAGCTTGACACTTTCTCGAGTATTTGATTTTCAATGTTGAGGTTGGGGTATCATTATTCTTGTTTCTACTAAGTTTAAGGTATTTTGTTTTGTTGTTGTTTGTTTTTAGGCCAATGAGACTAGCTTCTTTTTCCAGCACTATTACATCAGAGATGAGGCTCTGTATATCATCACTGACCAGGCATATGTCATCTGAATATGTAAAGGCCCTGGTGTAATCCATTCAGGTGCACTCCTTTTCCCTCTCTCTTCCACTTTTCCGATCACTTTTTCCAAAGCCAAACTAAAAAGCTGGGGGGAAAGTGCATCATCCTGTTTTAATCTAGTTGTGATTTCAAAGGGGTCTGATATTTCATTTTATATTTTGACTTTGTTTAATGATTCTGCCATGCATATTTTTGTTATGGCCACTAGTTTCTTGGGGGTTCCAAATTTTAACATCATATTCCAAAGTTAATCTCTTCTTATTCTATCATATGCCTTACTGAAGTTTATCTAGAGCATGTGCATGTCCTGGTCATATTCTTATTTTTTCTCTATGAATTGCCTGACTGTAAAGATTTTATCAGTTGTGGAGCAGTTTTCTTAAAGCCACACTAATAGTTTCCTATTATTTTCTTTGTGTAGTAGTTTAGTCTCTGTAGTATGATGTTTGACAGAATTTTATATGTAGCGTTTAAAAGAGAAATCCCTCTTTAGTTATTACAGTCTGCTTTAAATCTTTTCTTGTGAATGGGACACATTATGCTTTCTTTCCATTCGTCAGGTAATTGTTCTTTTCTCTATATTTGTACTATTAAGTTGTGAATAGCTTTATGCAGACTTTCACCTCCTACCTTGATAAGTTCAATAGGTATATTATCACTTCTGGGTGCTTTATGATTTTTCAATTTGAAGATACTGGATTTTACTTCTTCTAGTGTGGATTTCTCTATTTCTGGCTCTGCTATGCAGATTTCTTCTCTTTGTCCATCCTCTTCTTCAATTTTTACATTCAGAAGTTTTCTGAAATATTCCTTTCATCTTTTAAGAATCTCATTTTTGGATGTTAGGAAGTTAGCATTAGCATAAGCATTAGTAGAGGCACATGATGCAAGAAAGCAAGCTTATTCAGCATCAGCCAAAAAAAAAAAAAAAAACACACACCACTCCCATTTCACCCCTCCGTTCGTTCGAAATACCTGTCCAGTTGAGCCTTAAATTTGTTTAGGCTATCAACTTCAACAACAACTGATGGAAGTCGGTTCCACCAACCAACCACCCGCTGGCCAAAGGCAAATTTCCGCACATCTATCCGACATCCGTCCTTCCTCAATTTGAATTTATGCCCTCTGAGGTGATTATTCTGAGCAAGATGAAGAATCCCATTGGCATTGAGCATGCTCAAACCATTCAAAGTCTTATACACCTCTATCAGATCACCTCGCTGGTGCCTAGTCTCCAGACACTGTAATTTGCAAAACTCAAGCCTTTCTTGAGCAACCCTTTGTTCCATTCACTAATCTTGTTGCCCTTCTCTGTACTCGTTCCAGCAGCTCTACATCCTTCTTGAAATGAGGCCTCCAGACCTGTATACAGTACTCAAGGTGTGGCCTGACCAATGCCTTATACAAGGGAATAATCACATCCCTGTCCCTGCTAGAAAAATTCCTGTATATCATTGACAAGACATCATGAGCTACTCTTGCAGCTCGTCTGCACTGCTCAGAGAACTTCATATCTGCCTGCACAATTACCCCCGGGTCCTTTTCATTCTCTACCACTGTCAGCGTAGTACCACAGAGTTGATACGTTGATCTGGGGTTACTGTTTCCCATATGTAGTACTTTACATTTGTCAATGTTAAACTTCATTTGCCACCTCTCAGCCCATCTGCTCAACCTTTGCAAATCCTGTTGCAGCAGCATAGTATCAGTAGTGTCCTTAACAACCCTGCCAACCTTGGTATCGTCTGCAAACTTGGACATTAAGCCTGATACACCATCATCAATATCATTTATAAATACAGAAAACAACAATGGACCCAACACTGAACCCTGAGGAACTCCACTAATAACATTAGTCCACGTTGAGCAGTGTCCATTGATTACCACTCTCTGTCTTCTGCCACCCAACCATCCCTTTATCCATAGCAGCAATTTGCCTCCAATGCCACACTTCTCTAATTTGTGCAGCAGTCTTCCATGTGCAACAGTATCAAAAGCCTTTCTAAGATCCAAATATATAATATCAAAGTTATTCCCTGCATCCAGTTCTTTTGTGACTACATCATAGTATCCAATCAAATTGGTCAGGCAAGACTTGCCCTTAACAAAACCATGCTGCATCTGAGCTATAACTGAATTCTTGTCTAGATGATCCTGCAGTGCTTCTTTAACCAGTGCCTCCATTAATTTACCTGGAACAGAAGTTAAGCTAACAGGTCTATAATTACTTGTGTCAGCCTTTGATCCTCCTTTGTGAATTGGGGTTACATTTGCACATCTCCAGTCTATGGGTACCTCCCCTGAGTCCAAAGAAGCTCTCATAAAATTTCATCGATCCCGGTACCTCTCGCATGCTAAGCAAGCGCTCTACCATCTGAGCTACGCCCCCTTAAAGTTTTGGTACTTGTCTTGGACAAGGGTGTATGCTGGTTGGTGGCCATTCTTCCACTGGTCTGTTCCCTTATTAAACAGCCTTATATTTTTTTATTTGTAGTTATTTTTCTTGTTTACTATTTGGTCTTCCTGGAATTGTCTTTTCTTTTTTCTAAGGAGCACCTCAGTTTATTTACAATTGTTTGTACTGATTCCACTTCTCATGATTGGGATACCTCTGTCATTTTATTCATTTGAATCTTCTTTCCTCCACCCCTCATTCCCCTCATTCCACATTCTCCAAAGGTTATTTAACAACAGTACAAAACTGCTAAAGAAGGATAAGTATTCAGGCATGCTAGGTATGTGAGACCTAACCTCTTAATAGAGGACCTTTGTCAGTGAAGTAATAATTTATAAGTAAAAAAACGTGTAGTTAGCAACATATGTGTTATGGTATATAGAAGGGGTGGCCAACTTAATTTGTGATGCAATCTACTTTTTTTTCTTCAAAACATGCCATGATCTAACATCTCAAGAATTTAATTGCACATGGTTAAAAAAGTTAATCAACACATATTGAAAAACGTTATTTATAAATTTTAAAATTAAATGCAATTCAAAATTCTTATTTTATATAAGTATTCAAATAATAAGTATTTAAATTTTTTATTTATGTAAAGTTTGTGTCTTCACGTCATCTGCTTTGTTGTTGTTGTTGATATGGAAGTTTGATGGCGCATAGGCTACTTTGGCCATAATGCGCCTATTCATTTATTATAAAAAGAGATGAAAAAGTTTCATAAATTCAGAATTGATTAAAAAGTCCTGTTTGCTTCATGAAGTTGAAAAATTCGGAAATATCTGCATCATCTCCAATGAGATTCTCTAAAGTTATTGGTCTACGAAGATTAACCAGTGATAGCAGGGTTGAAGTTCTGTCTTGTTCATAGTAAGGGCAGTCAATGAGAATGTGTTTAATACTCAGATTTATATTACAAAGTGGACACTGTGGCGGGGCATTCCCTGTGAGTAAATAAAGGTGGGTCAGATAAGTATGGCCTATTCTTACCCTTGAAAGGACTACCTCTTCTCGTCTTGATGTGCGGACACTGGAGCGCCAAATTTTTGGATCATGTTTAAATTGAAAGAGTTTATTATTAATTTGAGAGTGCCATATTGCTGTCCATTTTGACAAGCATGCAGCCTGAATGATTAATGCATAATCTGATGGCGGAACAGGGATATCAGTTAAGTCGAAGCTAGTTGGATTTTTTGCGGCTTTATCAGCCAGTTCGTTGCCCAAAATGCCAGAATGAGCTGGAATCCAGCAGAAGGTGACCAGTTGATTGCATTCTTCAATTTGTAGTAATATGCTTTTTATTTCATCTAGAACAGGGTGTACTTTATCTAAGGGGTTACATAAAGCCAAAATTGAGCTGAGGGAATCGGTGTAAATAACAGATTTTAAAGCACAGTCAGAAGAGAGATTCTGTAAAGCTAGTTTGATTGCATATAATTCAGCTGAGAAGATACTGAATTCAGATGGCAAGGATGCTGAAATAACGGTATTTGGAAACACTGCAGCCGCTCCGACGTTTGAATTAGATTTAGAGCAGTCTGTATAAATTGGAAAAAAGTCAAAGTATCTTTGAGTGTGAGCTTCGTGAAGTTGTTTGATATTTGATGTTTGTAAAATGTTCTTTCCCCATTGAGAGAGGTAAGTGTCACAGGTCGGTATAGGAGGTGGAACCCATGGTGATTGAGTACAAGTTGTTGTCTGTTGTACGGAAAGGATGGAAACATTCCAAATTTGCATCAGTTCAAGAAGGCGAAGACCAGCTGGCTTTACTATGCTTGGTTTATTTCTGAAAAGGTTTTCTAATGGGGGATTGAACAGGTATGACTGAGTCGGATGCATGGCACAGCTTTGTATCTTGACAGCATACTTCAATAACAGTGTCTTCCTACGTAAAGTTAGTGGGGGTTCATGGGCATCAATGTAGAGACTATGTGCTGGTGATGTTCTGAAAGCACCAAGTGAAAGTCTCAAGGCACTGTGTTGAATTGGATCAAGCCAGCGTAATGCACTCAATCTGGCTGAATCATAGATGGGAGCTCCGTAATCAAGACGGGATCTGATTAATGCCCGATATAGCCGAAGCAGAGATGTACGATCTGCGCCCCATGTTTGGGAGGATAAAGCTCTGAGTATATTTAACTTTTTTAGACAGGAAGTACGTACATTTTTTATGTGGTCTATAAAATTTAACTTATTATCAAGTGTTAATCCTAGAAATCTGATGCTGTTAGTGACCGGGATGGAGACATTATAAATTTGAAGTTCAGGATCCGGATGAAGTTTGCGCTGTCTACAAAAATGGATGGCAACTGTTTTCTGCTGCGAGAGTCGATAGCCATTGAGGCTGGCCCACTGTTGTATTTTATTAAGTGATATCTGGAGCTGTCTTTCAATAGACCTCATGTTTTGGGAATGGCAGGAGATGGAAAGATCATCTGCATAAAGGTAGGTCTCAACTGTATTTGGAAGCTGTTTGGTGATGGAATCTATTCTAAGAGCAAACAAAGTGGCACTCAGTACTGATCCCTGTGGTACTCCTTCTTCCTGTATAAATGTTTTAGAGAGGGCATGTTGGTACTGAACTTGAAACGATCTAGTACGTAGAAAGTTCTGGACAAATATAGGAAGGTTGCCTCGCAGACCAAAAGAGTAAAGATCACTGAGTATGCCATGCCGCCAGGTAGTGTCAAAAGCCTTCTCGATATCTATTGAAACCATTACAAGATGTTCACGTTTAACAAAGGCATTTCGAATGGCGAATTCAGCCTTGACCATAAGATCTAAGCATGACCTATTTTTACGAAAGCCATATTGGCTATGGCTCATTAGATGTTGTGACTCAATGATCCATACGAGTCTTCTGTGGACAATTTTTTCAAGGATTTTGCTCAGACAGCTTGAGAGAGAGATCGGTCTATAGCTATAGGGGTTAGTTGGATCTTTTCCAGGTTTTAGGAATGCCAAAACAGTAGAGTGATGCCAAGAAGTTGGAAAAACATTTTCTAAAAATATACGATTGTAAAAAATCAGAAGCAGGCTTAAAGCTTTGTCATCGAGATGTTGAAGCATGACATAATAAATCCCATCTGGCCCTGCAGCACCATTTTGGGCTGTTCTAATGGCATGCAGAAGTTCAGAGTGTTGCAGAGGTTTGTTATATGGAAGAGTACATGCGGTTTGAAATTTTATGGCATGCTTTTCTCTAGTTTTTTTAATTCGTTGGAATGACAAAGAATATGCTGATGCCGCTGATATTTCAGCAAAAGTATTGCCCAAAGCATTAGCAATATCTAAGGAACTAGATAGATCTTGCCCTTTCCAGGAGAGGATTGGAGAAGGTATAGTAGGAAACTTACCAGATAACTGTCTAATTTTTTTCCATATAGTTTTCGGATCAGTGTTTCTGTTAAAGGTCGATGCAAAACGGGTCCAGGATTCTTTCTTGGCTTGCCTTTGTACAAATCGTGCTTTTGCTCTTAGCTTCTTATAATTAATGAGATTGTTTGTGGTTGGACATTGCCGAAATAAATTCCAGGCTTTGATTTTTGCTTTCTTTGCTTTTGTGCATTCGTCATTCCACCAGTAATTATAATGCTTGCGACCAGGGGGATTTGACAATGGTATTGTGTCCTTGGCCACTTTTAGGAGATGTGATGTGATGTAATCTGTTACATTGTCAATATTCTGGAGCTGGATTTTTTCCTCGTCAAGAGAGATTGATGATCGAAATTTTGCCCAGTTTGCACGAACAAATTTCCATTTCCTGCGGAGTTTGTTTGGAGGAGACTGTGATATTAAAAAATTGCATATGATTGGAAGGTGGTCACTGCCCATAGGATCATTTAAAACATACTACTCTATGGTTGGGAGGAGTATTGGAGAACAAATTGAGAGATCTATTGCTGAGGTGTGTCCAGTTGGGAGTTGTATGTGAGTGTGCGCACCAGTATTGAGTAAGGTGAGGTTTTGTGACTCTAGAAAGCTTTCAACGAGTCGACCACGTGTGTCTAGTTTAGGACCGCCCCATAAGGGGTGGTGTCCATTAAAATCCCCTAATATACAGAGAGGTGGAGGTATCTGTATGAGTAGATCTTCAAGATCTTTTAAACAGTAAGTATGGTTTGGTGGTAGGTATATTGAGACCAGTGTTATTGAAATATGGAGAGTTATATGAACAGCAACAGCTTCTATGTCAATTTGAAGTGGAATATGTTTAGTTGGGATCTTTGAATTTATTAAGATTGCTACACCACCATGGGCAGCATTTGCTGTATTACGATCTCTTCGATAAAGACAATAGTTTTTTATTGAAGGAGAAATTTGCGAGGTTAGGTAGGTTTCCTGAAGACAAAGGGCAACTGGAGAATATCGGTTAATTAGATCACAGATATCATCTGTGTTGCAACGAAAGCCTCTGCAATTCCATTGTAAAATACAAGGCATTATTTGTGTTTAATTATTGGAGATGTATCTGACTGCTTTTTGAAGGTTACTGGCTTATGGCGTTCTAATTTAGATTTATCTTTTTTGGAGAAAACTGGCCGACCTGTGTCCATTTCTTCTTCTGCATGAAGTTCTAGAAAGGGATCTTCCTGTACGGGTGTGCCATCTGTGTCCATGGTTGTATCTTGAAAATTTTTTACTACATTTGTGTTTAAACTATGAGATATGGTATCTATGACTGGAGCAGGAGATGCCACTGGTATTGTCAGAGGAGTATTATTTGCCTGGTCAGAGAACTTGGATTGTTGCTTAGAAAGAACATTTCTAGCCCAGTCAGAAATTGATTTGTTAGTGGGAACTGTTACATCAGTTTGAGTGGAGACTGTCTGAAATTTTTTTACAGCATTGGCATAGGTCATATTTTTGGTTATAGTAGGAGCGACTAATTTTCTCGCTTCTGGGTAACTTACTTTGTTCTCTACCTTGTATTTTACTATTTTTTTCTCCATTTTCCACTTTTCACATGTCTTTGAATATGCAGGATGGTCACCGTTGCAATTTGGGCAGGTCATTTTTGTAGCTGTACAGTTACTTTGTATGTGATCTGAGGATCCACAATTAGGGCAGACAGGAACTCCTCTGCATACAGTTTGTGAGTGGCCATACTTTTGGCATTTGTAACACCTTAAAGGGTTTGGAATGTAAGGTCGGATGCGGCAAAGTAAATAACCTGCTTTTACAGAGGAGGGTAAGTTGGGTGTATTGAAGGTGAGAATAATATTTCTTGTAGGTGTCAGTTGATTATCTTTTTTAGTCATTATTCTTTTTGCTTCAATTACATTCTGTCCCTGCAGTTCTTGGGTTATTTCTTCATCGGTGACATTCAGTAAGTCCCAACTGGATATCACACCCTTAGATGAATTTAGGGTTGTGTGTGGAGATATTTTAACTGGAATGCCAGCAAAGCTTGTGAGTTGTAACAGCTTCTCGGAATGTCTGTGGTTGGTGGTTTCTACTAGTAAGTCTCCTGATTGCAGTCTCTTCACCATCTTGGGAGATCCTGCAATACCCTCCAGATGTTTTTGTATTACAAACGGAGACAATTTATTCATGGGCTGACTAGTAAGGGAGTGGATGATTAAGAACGACGGGCAAGGTTGCTCCATCCGATCAGTCTTTTGTCTCTTTGGATTATCGTTCTCAATATCCTTATGGTCTGTATTATCCATGATTGCTCCTTTTAGCCCTTGGCAAGTGGACTTACTTGCCAAGATTTCCGGCCCCGCCACGGGGAGGCAGGAGCAGTGCCGCTAGGAGGCCAAGCGGTTAAAGTGTTAGTTGATTAGTGACCTAGAAAAATGAATAAAAAGAAAGGTGGCTTTTCTTTCTCTGTTCTAACTTGTGGCTTTTCAAGTGTAGAACGGTTTTAAAAAAATAATATGGCTTTAGATAAACGTATAAACTTAAAAATAACTTTAATCGCCTTTGAAGAGCACTTTATAATCTCACAGATATCGCTTGGCCTCGAAATACGCTTGGCACCCGGGGCCACGTCATCTGCCAAGCTTACAAAATCGGGGATATACTGTAATAAGGCCAACCGTAAAGAATCTTCTGTATGCATGCCTGTCTAAGAGTAGAGCAATTCTTCATCTTCGTTTGTTTAAAATACGAAAAGGCGGATTCACATAGATATGTGGAACCAAAACAGGAATTTAAAAGTTCACTGCATTTTTTTTTTACATTTGGGCAAACATATTTCCAAAAGTCTTTTTCAGATGATCTGGCTTTTAGGAAGATATCGTTTCACAATGTAATAATTTCATTTTCAAGTAATAGTTTCTCCATGTGAAAAATGTCAGCGATTTTTTTCTGCAATTTGTTTTGTATCTAAGTCAACATTAAATGGATAAGAAATATATTGAACAATGTCTTCAATTGTTTTAAAATCACTGAATCTTTCAAAATCACCCACAACTTTCTCAATTTCAGAAACATATTTTTCGCTATTAAATTCAAAAACAGGATATTTTTGCAAATGATCGTGCATATTTGCAAAATGATCAATTTTTTTTCTTTGAGATCCTTAGCCATATCAAAAATTGATATATATAAGCAGAAATACTACTAATCATGTCACCCACATTTTTATTTTTTCCTTGTAATTCCAAATTCAGATCACTTAATTTACTGGTAAAATCTGCCAAAAAAGCCAGATCACACAACCACTAGGTATCTTGTAGCTGCTGATAATCATCCCCCTTTGATCAACAGATTTTTTATCATTCAGCAAATTTCAACATCTCTGTAGAAACTTACTCCAACTCAGCCACCCTCCACATGTGTGTGTGTAATATTAGATCTGGTTCATTTTCATTGAGTTACATTTTGAAAAGTCTCCTTTGAACAGATTGTTCTCTGATGATATCCATGATTTTGAAAGCTATGTCCATAACACTTTTAATATTTAATCTTTTGCTGGCTCACACTTGTTGGTGGATGATACAGTGGTAACTCAAAAAATCTGGGAATTCATCATCCTTTTGGCAAAATGCGTCAAATCTGTTAAGATGCTCCTCATTGCTTTAGTTCCATCTATTGTTATTGATACGAGCTTAAATAGTGGTAATTTAATTTTTTCAATAAACTTTTTGAATGTGTTAACTATGTCAAGACCTCTCTAGTTCTTTCTTTTAAAGAAACCATACCCAGCAGTTCTTCTCTAGTGGCAGAATCATCAAAAATCATATGAATAGAAACAAGCAATTGAGCTGTATCACTGACATCTGTAGATTCATCCAGTTGAAAAGAAAAGGACAGCCGACCGGGCTAGCCGAGTGGGTAAAGTACCTGCCCGGCAACCCAAAGGTCGCGGGTTCGATTCCCGCCTCGGGCTTGGATCAAAGTACTGCAAAAACCTTGGGAGGTGCAATATGGCCACAGAAGCCGATGCGCCAACAACTACCAAATCAAAAAAAAAAAAGAAAAGGACACACAATTAGCAATATGAGCACACAATTGTCGGCTCACATTTTTACTCATTTTTTTCCGATGCATTGCGTCAGAGTATTTCGAGATAATTGCAGATCTTGAAGAGCACTATTCATTTCATTTTTGTTCTTAAAATTTTCAAAAAGAGAATCTGTTATTTCTAAAAATGTGTCTTTGATGAATGACCATCAGAAAATGGTTTGTATTTTTTTGCAAGAAGATGATTCACTTTAAATGATGCTACAGTTACTGCTTTAGATTGTAAATTAGGTGCCGTGAAGAAATTTTGTTGTGTGAATAATCTGAATTTAACTTCTTTCAATTTATTTTTGCTAAGGTCACTATTAGGCATAAAATCGGATTGGTATTTACCATGGAGTGCATTGAAGTACCTTTCTAAATTTCTTTTTTTTTTTTGGGTATATCCACGGAAGCATTGCAAATCAAGTAACATTTTTCTTTTATCATTACAAAAAAAGTATTCTAGTTTCTGCTCTTTATGACAATGATACGTTTTACTCTTTTTCACAGTATTCATTTTAAATCAAATCATTTTAAAATTAACGCATAAGTACTGTCCAGTTATTAATATTAAGTAATTCAAAGTAATGAGTAATAAGAATTCGACATACACGCTATGCTCTGCATAACATTGCTTGAATTTTGAATTTTCACTAGACAAGCCTAGCGGCTGCGCAGTGACAAGAGTAGTCACATGGTTTAACAGATTTTAATAAGCGTATGCAGTGGAGCGCATAATCATAATAACATTTAGATTTTGACTAATCTATTTTTTCTATACATTTAAAATTTGTCGTGATCAACTAAAATTAATGCTGTGATCGACTTGTTGGCCACCCCTGGTATATAGTATGGGTAAGGGAACAGAAGTAAGGAATAGGGAATGTGTACAGATTCATAAAAAAAAAGAAGGATGATATTAGCATTAGCTGAGACATATGATGCAAGAAAGCAAGCTTATATAGCATCAGCCAAATAAAAAAACCTTCCCATTACACCTATCCAGTCACTCCAAATGTTTGTCTAGTTCAGCCTTAAATTTATTTAAGCTATCAACTTCCACAACAATAGATGGAAGTCTGTTCCAGAAATCAACTACCTGCTGGCTAAAGGCAAACTTCCACACATCTATTCTACAACTGTCTTTTCTCAATTTGAATCTATGCCTCCTCAGTTTCTTAATCTGAGCAAGAGGAAGAAAATCATCAGCAATGAGCCTGCTCAAACCATTCAAGGTCTTATACACCTCAATCAGATCACCTTGTAGGTGCCTAGTCTCCAGATGCTGCAACTTGCAGAACTTAAGCCTCTCTTGGTAAGAGCAACCCTTTGTTCCTCTCACCAATCTTGTTGCCCTTCTCTGTACTTTTCTAGCAACTCTACATCCTTCCTAAAATGAGGTCTCAAGACCTGTATGCAATACTCAAGGTGTGGCCTGACCATTACTTTATACAAGGGCATAATCACCTCCTCGTCTCTGTTAGCAAAATTCCTATATATTATTGACAAAACTCCATGACCTGCTCTGGCAGCCCTTCTGCACTGCTCAGAGAACTTCATATCTGAATGCACAATTACCCCAGGTCTTTTTCATTCTCCACACCACGCAGTTGGTACGTTTCTCTTGGGTTACTGATACCCATATACAGTACTTTGCATTTGTCAATGTTAAACTTTAGTTGCCACTTCTCAGCCCATCTGCCTAACTTTTCTAAATCCTGTTGCAGTGGCATACCGTCTTTAGTGTCATTAATAACTCTGCCAACCTTTGTATCATCTTTGTACCAAACTTGGATATTAAGCCTGATATACCTTCATCGATATCATTGATAAATGCACAAAACAACAATGGGCTCAGCACCAAACCCTTGGGGACTCCACTAATAACATTAGTGCACGAAGAGCATTGTCCATTGATTACCACTCTCTGTCTTCTCTCACTCAACCATCCTTTATCCATTGCAGTAACTTGCCCTTAATGCCATACCGCTCCAATTTGTAAATTGGTCTTCCATGTGCAATAGTATCCTAACAGAACTGGCTCATAACTTCACCTTATCTCACTCGACTATATCCACCATCATGAAGGACAAAGACAGAATCCATGAAGTAGTAAAAGCATCAGCACCTATCAACTCAACAATAATAGTGAAAAAAAAAAAAAAAAAGAACTGCGCCTTGAGTACTGGTCTGTGTACAGGTCTGGAGGCCTCATTTTAGGAAGGATGTAGATTTACTTGAGCGTGTACAGAGAAGGGCAACAAGATTGGTGAGGGGAATGAAGGGATCCTCTTACCAAGAGAGGCTTAAGTTCTGCAAATTGCAGTAGCTTGAGACTAGGCACCTGCGCAGTGATCTGATTGAGGTATATAAGGCCTTGAATGGGTTGAGCACGTTGAATTCTGATGGGATCCTTCCACTTGTTCAGATTACGAACCCAAGGGGGCATAAATTCAAATTAAGAAAAGACAGATGTAGAACAGATGTGCGGAAATTTGCCTTTAGCCAGCGGGTGGTTAATTGCTGGAACAAACTTCCATCTGTCGTTGTGGAAGTTGATAGGTTGAATAAATTTAAGGAGGAACTGGACAGGCATTTGGAGGGAATGGTGTGATTTTTTTTTTTTTTTTGGCTGATGCTGCATAAGCTCATACATTTGCTTTCTTGCATCACATGCCACTACTACTACTATTCGTGAGATGGAAATGTTATTAGTTGCATGGAAAGAGAACTAAACTCAGAAACACGTATCCCTGAGCTTATTAGCTATTCAGTCTAAAGCAGGACCCCTTTTTGAAACTTTAAAGTTATGTGCAGGAGATGACAACAAAGAAACATTTGTCACTAGTCATTGATGGTTCAATAGGTTTAGAAAACGTTACAATTTGCATTATGTGTAAGTAAGTGGGAAAGCAGCTAGTGTGGATACAGAAGCTGCTGAAGCTTTTAAGGAAGAGTTTAATCGTATTGTTGAAGAGGGAGAATATTTGCCTGAGCAAATATTCGTGAATGAAACAAACTTATTTTGGGAAAAAATGCCTGAACATGCATACATCTACAAAGAAACTAAAACAATGCCAGGATTTAACGCTTTCAAAGATCGCATCACTCTACTTTTTTGGAGAAAATGTAGCAGAATATAAGCTAAAACCATTGATGATTTATCATTCCGAAAATCTAAGGGCTTTAGAAAATTTAAATAAACACACCCTGCTAGTATTTTATGGACATAACAAAAGTGTGGATGACCATAACATTTTTGAAAATTGGTATATAAATTGTTTCATTGGATAAGTCAAGAATAATTGTCATGAAAAAGACATCCCATTTAATATTTTTTTGATGTTGGATAATGCAACCGGACATCCAGCGTACCTCAATGACATTCACCCTGATGTTTATTATTATTATTAGCTATATGGTGCAAGGAAGCTTGAGGCTTATGTTGCACCAGCAAAAAAAAAAATTCCCCAGTTACCCTAAGGGAGAGAGAGATAAGTCGAAAGGAATCACCAAGAAAGAGAAAATGATGATCTCCAGCTCAGGACCCTGAGTGTGCCAAGCCCATACTCACCAGATGTGAGCCCCTGGGGTTATTAAAGTAGTGTACCTTCCACCAAACACTACATCAATTATCCAGCCATTACATCAAGGAATTATTGCTTCATTTAAAGCTTATTACGTTCACAAGACATTTTCTCCGGCTATTACTGCTACTCAAAGAGGGCAAACGCTGAGAGAAAATTTTGGAAGACATAACATTTTGCATTGCACAATGAACATAGCTGCAGCATGGAATGAGGTTAACTAATAAATGCATGAGCAGCATATGGAAGAATCTCATGGAAATGAATGTCCCTAGGTTTGATAAGGATAACACTATCAGCATAGGCATATGATGCAAGAAAGCAAGCTTATGCAGCATCAGCCAAAAAAAAAAAAAAAAAAAAAAAAAACCACTTCCACTTCACCCCTCCATTCGTTCGAAATACCTGTCCAGCTGAGGACAGGTATTTCGATATTGTCTTTCCTCAATTTGAATTTATGCCCTCTCAGGTGATTTTTCTGAGCTAGAGGAAGAATCCCATCAGCATTGAGCATGCTTAAACCATTCAAGGCTTTATACACCTCTATCAGATCACCTCGCTGGTGCCTAGTCTCCAGACACTGTAATTTGCAAAACTTAAGCCTTTCTTCATAAGATCAACCCTTTGTTCCATTGACTAATCTTGTTGCCCTTCTCTGTACTCGTTCCAGCATCTCTACATCCTTCTTGAAATGAGGTCTCCAGACCTGTATACAGTACTCAAAGTGTGGCCTGACCATTGCCTTATACAAGGGAATAATCACCTCCTTATCCCTGCTAGAAAAATTCCTGTATATCATTGACAAGACACCATGAGCTACTCTTGCAGCCCGTCTACACTGCTCAGAGAACTTCATATCTGCCTGCACAATTACCCCCAAGTCCTTTTCATTCTCTACCACTCTCAATGTAGTACCACAGAGTTGATATGTTGCTCTGGGGTTGCTGTTTCCCATATGCACTACTTTACATTTGTCGATGTTAAACTTCATTTGCCACCTCTCAGCCCATCTGCTCAACCTTTCCAGATCCTGTTGCAGCAGCATAGCGCCGGTAGGGTCCTTAACAACCCTGCCAACCTTTTTATTGTCTGCAAACTTGGACATTAAGCTTGATATACCATCATCAATATTATTTATAAATACAGAAAACAATGGACCCAACACTGAACCCTGAGGGACTCCACTAATAACATTAGTCCACGATGAGCAAGTGTCCATTTATTACCACTCTGTCTTCTCCCACTCAACCACACCTTTATCCATAGCAGAAATTTGCCTCCAATGCTACACTGCTCCAATTTGTGCAGTAGTCTTCCATGTGCAACAGTATCAAAACTTTTCTAAGATCCAAGTATATAATATCAAAGTTATTCCCTGCATCCAGTTCTTTTGTGACTGCATCATAGTATCCAATCAAATTGGTCAGGCAAGACTTTCCCTTAACAAAACCATGCTGTGTCCGAGCTATAACTGAAGTCTTGTCTAGATGATCCTGCAGTGCTTCTTTAACCAGTGCCTCCATTAATTTTCCTGGACCAGAAGTTAGACTCACAGGTCTATAATTACTTGTGTCAGCCTTTGATCCTCCTTTGTGAATTGGGGTTACATTTGCACATCTCCAGTCTATGGGTACCTCCCCTGAGTCCAAGGAAGCTCTTGTAATTATGGCTAAGGGTTTGCTTAACTTCCTTTGCTGCCTCCTTTAATATAACTGGATAGATTCCATCCACCCCAGGTGCCTTTCTTGTGTTTATTTTCAATAATTTCTTCTCCACTTTACTCTCAGTTATTACAAGATTATCTAGCTTACTGCCAGAGTTGAATACACCTCTGGCATTTTCCTCGCTGAATAACTTCTCATATATGAATGCCGATGCAAACTATTCATTTAGTTTGTTAGCTACCTGAGTAGGAACATCAACAGTTGAACCATCCATATCAAGTGGACCAATCTGATTCATCCCTTTCCTTCTAGAGTTTACATAAGTAAAGAACTCTTTGCTGTTTTCTTTGCATCCTTTGCCAAAGATTTCTCGTAATCTGCCTTCGCCTGCCTAACCTCCTTTGTAACTTGGTTACAGATCAACTTATATCTATCATTACCCAGATTAGTAACGAAGTTGTAGAACTTGGAGAGCAACTGTAATTGGAAGTAGATGCAAACAATGTGGAGCAGTTTGTCGAAAATACAGAAGAAGAGTTAACTAATGATGAGCTGAAACTACAAAACGTTAAAGAGAGAGAAAATGTAGAAGATACACCAGAGCCTGGAAGAAAGTTTTCAGCGAAAAAGATGGCAGAGTCATTTGCCATAATTAATAAGGGAATGCAGACGTTGGAAGAAATGGATCCAAATGTTGAAAGATATTCAAATGTGTACAGAACTATTCAAGATGCCCTTGCTCGCTACAGGGAGATATACAACAAAAAGAAAAAACAAAGTGTATATAGTCAACATTACAACATACATTACATCACATGTTTTGTAAAATTGATATCGCCTTCCCAAAGAATTATTAGCGCGTTGGACCAGGAGAGTTGGTTGGAAAATTTATTTATGTTTTTTATATGATTGAAGATTTCAGTGAAGGGGAACTCATTTCACCATAATACCATAACATAAAAGCCCACAGAATTCCAGTTATCGGTATTATCATAAATGCAATAAGATGGAGTTTACTACCAATTTGTAATAGATTGCACTAAAAGAAAAGCCCAATAAACCGGAAAGTGCAAATTGCTTTTATTGTTTTATGTTTGTGACCTCCAGAAACGTGTTTTAGAAAAATATCGCAAATGCATTAAAAATTGATTCTTATAACGAAACATATGATAACAATGAAAGTGTTAGTGCAATTTCCATTATAAAAATGACCTTTTAGAGAGATAAATAGCTTAGTTATATAGCAAAAATTTCAACTTCCAAGGTCTTGGAACAAATTCCCAAAAAAAAAATGGTGTTATTGGGTTAACATTATATGATATTTTCATGATACCTCCATTTGTTCCTACGGGATGCAAAATACGTTCCCACGATTTTTTTTAAATTTGCACCAGCCAGCAAAAACTTACGTAGAGTTGAATTTCTGTAAGTTGAGTATTACATAAGCCAGGGAGTGGCTGTATTTGTATTACCTAGACATCATGAAATGTCAAAGGGGGAAAAATATTACTTAGTTTATTTGTAGGAGAAGAAAAATTTACCTCAATATGCTACATTGAACACTTCCGTATGATACTCTCCAGAAATTAAAACGAATAAAATATTAATGCAAAATGATTACAGAAAAAAATCAATTGAAAACAATTCAAACAACAATTTAAAAAAAATTAATTAAAGTTTAATGTAAATTTTTAAAACCAATTTTCCTACCTGAAGCAGACTGTGCTTTTCGACTGTATATTGTGATTACAGGAATACAAATTACAGAGTGTGTGAACTTGAATCTTAAATAGAGAGTATTTGTTCTTGTGCATGCAAGTGAAAGGCTGCTATTATTTGTCTTTGTACATGCACGCAAAAGATCATGAATTGGAGATTAGATATGGACAGCAATCAATAGAATTCTTCCCATTTATAGAACATTTAGAGAATTCTATTAACATTCACCATCCATATCTAATCTCCGATTCAGGGTCTTTTGTGCGCATGTGCGAAGACATAATTGTGACCTTTCACGTGCATGCACAAGGACAAATAATCTCTCTATTTAAGATTCAAGCTCACACACTCCGTAATTTCCATTCCTGTGATCATGACATATGGTCGAAAAGCACTGTCTGCTTCAGGAAGGAAAACTGTTTTCCAAAATTTATGTTAAACTTTAATTAATTTTTGAATTGTTTTCAACTGATTTTTTATTGTAATCATTTTGTTTCAATCTTTATTCGTTTTAATTTCTGTAGAGTATCACACAGAAGTGTTCTACGTATCACATTAAGGTAAATTTCTCTTATTCTGCTACAAATATTGATATCAATGTAGAACATATTGAGCATCATAGCTCTGTTATATACTATCAAATTACTTAGTTTAATATAATTTGCCACTTTACTACCACTAACTTACACGTATATTTTCTGCAGAATGCAATGAATTTGAGCTTGAGTTTTCTGGAATATTTTCATCACTAGCGTTTACAGATGATCCTGCAAGGAAAAAAATAAAAGAAAAAAAAAAAAGAATAAATATAACCTACTAAAAACCAAATAAGAATGTACTACAAGTTGTATAAAATTGAATTTTATGCAACTTGTAGTATAAAATAGAATTAATCATAGATAGTGACCAAAATGTTACGCAATGAACATAAGAAAAACTGAATATTACAAATACACTAGCTGTGTTTTTAATAAATACATAACACTGTTATGTCTGGCAACTTTATTGCTGCACAAGAAAGTTGCCAGACTTGTGCTGTTGTGGTCATGTTTGACAAGTCTGAAAATAAACAAAAGTGATATGTTGTAGTTCAAACTTCCTCCAACAGATGGCGGTACAGAGATTGTCCAGTATGCTGACCAGTTTTATTAGTAGCATTAATGTCACCCATCTCATGATTTTGCAATGAAACAACAAACAAATATCAAATTTTGCTTTAAACTGGGAAAAACTGCAACAGAAATGTATGAAATGTTAAAAACTGTTTATGGTGATGAATTAAGTCACACCAGTGTGTTTGAATGATAGTTGGAAGATGGATGTTCACAATGACCCAAGAAGTGGGCATCCATCAACCTCTTGAAATGAGGACAGATTTGCAAAATTTTAGAAATTGTGGCAAGAGATAGTTGTTCAGAATGTTTTAAAATATATGAAAGTGGCATGTTGTAGTCCAAACTTCCTCCAATGATGGCTGATTAGTTGCATATGAATAAGGTGGAAATTCACCAAATTCTGCATGAAGCAGTAAAATGCACCCCAATAAAACCTGGGTACTCAATTAAAATATGTCTCAGTGACAAAACTGTATCACAGGACTCAAATATAGGAGGGTCATCAGCCCTCAGCAAACAGGAATGTGTCAGATGATTGTGTTCTATGTGGGTCCAAGAAAGAACAACTTTCTCTTTGCAATTCCTGCACAGACTAGACTGCCACAGTTCAATTACAGGCTTTTATCTAATGTAATTTATTTGTAGTCTCTATATTTCATAAATCCTGCCACCGGAAGTGAATCTTTTAGTGTATTATTTGCCTGTAGTCTGTATAGGGCATTGACAGGCAGCAATTATTACTGGAAATTGCTGATTTGGCTGCAGTGTCAGCCAAATCATTTCCCTTAATCCCAATGTGGCTGGGCATCTAACAGAAGCAGATATAGTTTGTTTGTTTGGGAATTTTTTAGGTGCATCGGCATCTATGGCCATAGTGCGCCAACGGATATAGTATTTGTGTTCATGGGGAGAGCGGATCTTTTGCTGGACTTGGGACAGAACTTGGTGGGGATTATATCTCACTGACAGTAGAGCCTGTAAGGTGCTCAAAGAATCAGAATATAAAAAGAACGATTGGTTTTGGCATTTACTAATGTGATCCAAGGCTAACTCTATAGAGTTCAGCTCTGTAGTAAATATGCTGCATTCAGAGAGAATCTGCTCTGATATAGTGGTGTCCAGAAAGCCAGAAGCAGATCCCACACATGATTCCAACTTCGAGCCGTCTGTGTAGACTGGCAAGAAATCAGAATGTTTGGCTTAGTGTGCTGAATAGAGCTTTTTAGACAAATTTAAACATTAATCCTGATTATCAATATCATTAATAAATATAGAAAGCAACAATGGATCCAGCACTGAACTCTGGGGACTCCAGTAATAACAATTAATTCATGAAGAGCAGAGCAGCATCCATAACCACTCAGTCTTCTATCATTCAACTATCCCTTTACACATAACAGTAACTTGCCCTTAATGCCACATAGCTCCAATTTGTAGCAATCTTTTATGTGCAACAGTATCAAAATACTTTCCTAAAATTAAGTATATTAAGTACAGTCAGTTCTGCTATAACATGGTACATGTGTTCCTAAAAATCTCCAAGTTATGGTATTTTGCACATTAAAAACAACAGGGCTTATGTGAAAAATAGGAACAGGGACAGAGTACTGGGGGAAAAAAAAAAAAAAAAAAAAAAAAAAAAAAAATGTTCAGTCTGGTAAGAAAAACACTAAAAAAAGTTAGAAACCCAATAAAATTGTTAACACAGGTTTAAACATCTTAAATTTCTAATAAATAAATATATATTACACTAAATGTAGCACCGTAATATATACAGTGCATTCCGGTTAATTGGGGCACCGGTTAATCAGAGCAGCCGCTTATTTGGGGCAAAATATGAAGAACAGAAACAAAACAAATATTTAGCCTGAATTTGTTCCACTTATTTGGGCCAACTCGCCGCTTAATTCGGGCAATGAAGGTCATGATTGAACAATAAACTAATTTAGATGGTTCGTAACAAAGAGATCATGAGGGCAGCAGCTGAGTCAGTTATTGCGAAGTCCTGCTGTACAGTGGTTGTTTTATGTTTGTTCTGTGTCGCAGTAATCGGATTCAGAAGAAATTTTGCTTGCAGTTGTTTACGATCACACTAGGTACATATGTATACATCTTGTGGGTTAGAATAGATTAAAAACTGTACCAAACAGTGCACTGATTTTGGTGCACTGTTTGGTACACATTCCAGTGCACTGTTTGTAGTGCACTGAACCCCCCCCCCCCACCTTTTTTTCAGTACATTTAAGACCCCTGTCAAGATGCTGCATAAAGATTTGTTGCTTTCAGGAAAAAAAAAAAAAAAAAATCTCTATTCTTGACAAGATAAAAAGTCAACCTCCTAACATCAGTCATCGTCATCTAGCAGAGATAATAAAGGTACCAAAATCTACAATTTCACGACTGCTACAGCAATAAGAAAAACTTAGAGGAGTGGGCATTGCACGTGGATTTAAAGAAAACCTCTCATAAGCAAAAGAGGGAAGGCAAAGATCCAGACGTCGAGGATGCTTTGAATCAATGGTTTACCACTGTATCTAAACAAGGAGTGCACGTAAGCGACCCTATGCTAAAAATGAAGTCAGAAGAGTTGGCCAAAAAGCTAGGTCACGTAAATTTCAAAGCGACGGATGGTTGGTTGTCACGATGGAAGTACAGACATGACATTAGTTACAAAAAAGCACATGGCGAGAAGGACAGTGCTGAGCAATGGAAATCTGAAAAACTGCCAGAGTTGCTTAAAAAATTTAGTGGGGATGACATTTACAATGCCAATGAAACGCCTGTATTATCGTGCTACGCCAGATGATTCCCTCAGCTATCAACACATAACTGTCCAGTTCAAAGAAAGCAATGGATCGTGTAACAACATTATGCTGCTCAAACATGTTAGGAAATGATAAACTCAAACTTCTGGTTATTGGTAAAAGTGCTAAACCTCATTGTCTCAAGGGGCTTACAATAGGCAATTTGCCACTTTCGAATTATGCCAATAAGAAGGCATGGATGACCACATATATTTTTACACAATGGGTAATGAACCGGGACGCAACGAAAGTCCAGAAAAAAAAAACTCTGTTGATATTGGACAACTGCACGGCCACTGTAATGTAGCTGGTTTAAAAAATATTGAACTGGAATTTTTACCTCCTAACACCACATTCCTGATACAGCCTATGGATGCAGGAATTATAAAAAATTTGAAGACCTGGTTAATCACATCCTTGAAGCAATTGAGGAAAATCTGCTGACATCATCTTCGAAATCAATAGAGGTTAGTGCAAAAGTTTCAGTGTTAGAAGCTGTACAATTTATCGCCAATAGCTGGCGAGGAATAAGCAGCAAAACAATTCGGAATTGTTTGCTAAATGTGGTTTCACGACTAATTGTGATTCAGACGCGATAAGCTGTACAGAAAATGAAATGGCTTTGGAACTGCAACAGGTCCAAAATTGTGAATAATTTTTAACAACTGACAATAACCTTCAATGCCACAATGAAAATAAAGATTGTGAGGAAATGATTATTGAACAAATTGAAGCAAAACACTCAGAGACACCAGAAGGCCAAGAAAATGATGACAATGATATACCTAAGCGAGTAACTAACAAGGATGCCAGGAAATATATTGCTGAATTGAGATGTTATTTCATGCAGGAAGGCAATGAAGGTAGTCCTTTATCAGCATTAGATATCTGCGCCGACTTTGTTCAATTGCAGTCCATAAAGAGAACACGTCAGGGTACATTTCATAATTTTTTCAAAGTAAGAACCCTTAAGTAATGTGTAACCTTTGCTTGACACTGACATTATTCTGTACTATCTTCATTTTACATATGTACATTTTGTTTGCTTTTAGCTTTAGTTATTTTTAAATAAATGTTTGTACCAATATAACTTAAATACAATGCTTTCTTTAAATACCACATTCCCTTTATTTTATTCATACCTTTTTGCCTCCGTTAGAATGAGCTTTTCAGCTCATTAAAATTTCGCTTAATTGGGTCAAAGTGATCTGTCCCAATTAACCGGAATCGACTGTACATACTATTTGATATTTCTGTTCACTGACTTTTTTTTTTTTTTTTTTTGGATTGTAAAATTTAAAACAGTTAAAAACAACAAACAATTAATAACGACAAATACAGCATGCACAAATTGCACAAGTGAAATTCAGAGTAAAAAGTACGAAGCTTAAAAAATAGATAGGAATGAAGGGAAGGTTCTGAAAATTTATTTATATTTTTTATGCGATTTCAATGAAGGGGAAACACATTTCACAATAATAATGTAAAAACCCACAGAATTCCAGCTATCAGTATTATCACAAATGCAATAAGATCAAGTTTAATACCAGTTTATAATTAGGTTGCACTAACAGGAATGCCCAATAAACCATGAATTGCAAATTGTTTTATGGTAGTGACCTCCAGAAATGTGCTCCTCCGCTTGCACAATCTCGACTCACAAAATTTCTGTTTGAACAGAAAAATGTGAGCTGCTGAAAAAGTGAATTGGCCTACAATATGCACCTGTTATCTTGTGAATAGTGAATGACAACAGCGTGTCTATGACCAACAGAACTACAGTAAATGGGAAATATAGCTCTCACACATTTGACATTTTTTAAGCTTCGTAAACTTGCATGTATTGCTGTGCAGGTTGCTATGTTCAGTTTGGTGCTGGGTTTTGTGTTCACCTGGTGTTATTCGCAGACGAAATCATGTTATACCTGCACAGTTCCAGAAGTGACTGTAAATTATATCAAATTCCTTTGTTACTTCACCACAGTACCCAATCCATTTGGTCAGACAAGATTGTTTCACCCTTAACAAATCCATGCTGTGACTACAGTGTAACTACATTCATGTCTAGATGGTCCTGCATTACTTCTTTAAACAGTGACTCCATTATTTTCCCTAGAGCAGAAATTAAGCTAACAGTTCTATAATTACTCATGTCACCTTCTGATCCCCTTTTGTGAATTAGGAATACATTCCTATATCTCCAGTCCGCAGGCACTTCCCCCAAATCCAAAGGTGGTGCTATCATAATTACGTCTAAGGATTTGCTTGCCTTCTGTGCTGCCTCCTTTAATATAACAGGGTGGATCCCATTCTCCCCAGGTGCCTTTTTTGTTTAGTGTGAACAATTTCTCTTCCAATTTCGCCTCAGTAATCCCAAAATCATTTAGCATTAGTAGAGGCATACAATGCAAGAAAGCAAGCTGTTGCGGCACCAGCCAAAAAAAACACTCCCTCCATTCGTTCCAAATGCCTGTCCAGCTCAGCCTTAAATTTACTTAGGCTACCAACTTTTGCAACAAAAGATGGAAGCCTGTTCCACCAATCAACTATCCGTTGGCTAAAGGCAAATTTCCACACATCTATTCTACAACTGTCTTTACTCATTTTGAATCTATGCTCCCTCAGGTTCCTAATCTGAGCAAGAGGAAGAATCCCATCACCATTCAGCTTGCTCAACCCATTCAAGACCTCAATCAGATCACCTCGCAGGTGCCTACTATCCAAGCACTGCAATTTTCAGAACTTAAGCCTTTCTTGGTAAGAGCAACCCATTGTTCACATCACCAATCTTGTTGCCCTTCTTTGTATCCGTTCTAGAAACTTTACATCCTTCCCAAAACGAGGCCTCCAGACCTGTACATAGTACTTTAGGTGTGGACTGACCACTGTCTTTGTACAATAGGATAATCACCTCCCTGTCCCTGCTAGCAAAATTCCTATATATCATTGACAAGATTCCACAACCTGCCCTGGCAGCTGATCTGCACTGCTCAGCAAACTTCATATTTCACTGCACAATTACACCCAGGTCCTTTTCGCTTACCACATCGTTGGTACATTTCTCTTGAGTTACTGCTACCCATATGCAGTACTTTGCATTTGTCAATGTTAAACTTCAGTTGCCACTTCTCAGCTCATTTGCACAACTTACCTAGATCCAGTTGGAGTAGCATACTGTCGTTAACAACCCTGCCAACCTTTGTATCATCTGCAAACTTGGACATAAATCCTGATATACCTTCATCAATATCATTGATAAATACACAGAACAACAATGGGCCCAGCATTGAACCCTGAGGAACTAAACTAATAACATTTGACAACTGATTACCACTCTCTGTCAACCACAAGTGTCCACTGATTACCACTCTCTGTCGTCTCTCACTCAACCAGCCCTTTATCCATTGTAACAACTTACCCTTAATGCCATACCTCTCCAATTTGTACAGCAGTCTTCCATTTGCAACAGTATCAAAAGCTTTCCTGAAATCCAAGTACATGATATCAAAATTATTTTTGACATTCAGTTCCTTTGTGACAACATCATAGTATCCAATCAAATTGGTCAGACAAGACCTCCTTTTAACAAACCCATGCTGTGTTTTAACTATTATTGCAGTCTTGTCTAGATGATCCTGCAATGCTTCTTTAACCAGTGACTCCATTATTTTCAGCAGAACACAAGTTAAACAAACAGGTCTATAGTTACTCTGGTTAAACTTTTGAACCTCCTTTGTGAATTGGTGATACATTTGCATACCTCCAGTCCATGGGGACCTCCCCTGAGTCCAAGGAAGCTCTCATTAACTATGGCAAAGGGTTTGCTTACTTCCTTTGCTGCCTCCTTTAATATAACTGGATAGATCCCGTCCAACCTAGGTGTCTTCCTTATGTTTAAATTCAATAATTTCTCCTCCATTCTGCTCTCAGTTATTACAAAATCACTTAGCTCCCTGTTAGAATTTGATAAACCTCTGGCAAATGCAATAAGATCGAGTGACAACTCCTCATGTGTGAATGTAGATGCAAAATACTCATTCAGTTTATCAGCTACCTGAGCATGATCATCAACAGTCAACCCATCTATGTTAAGTGGACCAATCTGATTCATCCCCTCCTCCTTGTAGAGCTTACATAAGTAAAGAACTCTTTGCATCCTTTGCCAAAGATTTCTCGTAATCTGCCTTCGCCTGCCTAACCTCCTTTGGACTTGATTACAGACAAGCTTATATCTACCATAGGCTTCTGCGTCACCTGATAATTTATATGCATCCCATACATTTTTCTGCTCTGCCACAAGCCTCACTAATTCATCTGACATCCATTTAGGCCTGAACCTTGAACAGTATTTCTTAGTTGGAATGAAAAGCCTAGTAGCCTGCAAGATTAAGTCCCTTAAGGCTTCCCATTTAGAATTCAACCTTGGTAACATCATCAGTTGATCCCACTGTACAGAATTTAAAAACTATCTGAGACCCCTGTAGTCACCTTTATGAAAGCAAAAGCCCTTCCCTTTAGAATTGATGGCAGTTACATCTTTAAGTAATTCCCATATCAGTACATTGTGATCACTGTCACCTGGTGGTTCCTTTATCTGCAATTTCTTAATGCATGAATAATCACTGCTGATAATCACATCAAGAGTATTACTCCCTCTGGTTGCCTCTCGAACATGCTGCTGTAGAAAACATGTCATCCAATAAATACAAAAAACTCTTGCTAGTGTGCAAGTAACCAACCCACAAGTTCCAGTCAATATCTGTAAAGTTAAAATCCCCAATTATAAGACATTCTGATTTACTGGCCCACTCTATTTCTCTGCTCATTATGCTCATCAGATTCTTTAGGCCTATAACCTAATGAGTCTGAAGGATAGGTGGAATAGGACCAGTGTAGTTTCCCAGGGGCAAAAGATGATGATGTTGTAGAGCAGATTAAGGACACAAAAGGTGATATTGCTGTACACATTGGAACTGATGACATTAAGAGTAAAAGATCTGCAGATTTACTCAAAAGTACAGGTCAGTGTTGAAAAAAGTCACGATTTAGGGTTGAATGTGAAAGTGTCTGCAATTCTGCCCAGACGATAGGAGGGAGTATATGATGAGAGCCTTGTCGATCAATTCAGCCCTGGAGAGATTATGCAAGGCTCAAGGGGTAGAATTTTTTTCAGCCTGGTCTGTGCTTTTTGACAGGAGAGATTGCTTCTACAGGGATGGGGTACACTTTAAATAGAAAGGGTGCAAGAATATTTGCTGATGCTATTGAGGCAGTGTTAGGTGGGTTGGAAAACTGCTAGTTTGGGGGGGGGGAATACACAGACTAAAAGGTTAACAGTGGCCGCACACAGAGGCAAAAGTGATTCTTGCAGTTTATCTATTGGAATGAGCAGCAGCATGGAAAGCAAAGCTATGGAGATTTCCAGGACTGCTGGGAGTCAGAGTGGAACAAATAAGTACATGGGCGGTGTTAGGGTAACTAAGAGTAGAAACAGGTGCATGTATACTTGCATGTACACCAATGCTAGGAGTATAGTTAATAAATTTGATGAGCTTGAAGTGCTAGTCAAGATATCAAAGCAGATATTGTTGGGATATCAGAGACGTGGTGGCACACAGATATAAGCAGTGCAGAATTAGAATTTAGGAAGTACAATGTGTACAGAAAGTATAGACAGGACCTGAAGGGTTATGTGTTAGTTAAGAAAAACAAAAAATCTAAGGAAGTGCATCCAATTGATGTTGTGGACAATGCAATGCTGAGTCTGTTTGGTGTGACATAGGGAAAAATGTCCAGGTGTGTTTTATAGGCCTAATGAATCTGATGAATATAATGAGCAATTGTGCAGAGAAATAGAGTGGGCCAGTAAATCAGAATGTCTTATAATGGGGGATTTTAACTGTGCAGGTATTGACTGGAACTTGTGCATTGGTAACTTTCACACTGGCAAAACTTTTTTAGATTTATTGGATGACTGTTTTCTACAGTAGCATGTTCAAGGAGCAACCAGAGGGAGTAATACTCTTGATCTGTTTATCAGCAGTCATTATTCATGCATTAAGAATTTGCAGATAAAGGAACCACTGGGTGACAGTCATCACAATGTACTGATATGGGAATTACTTAAAGATGTAACTAAAGGGAAGGGCTTTTTATTTTGTAAAGGTGACTACAGGAGTCTCAGACAGTTTTTAAATTCTGTACAGTGGGATCAACTGATGATGTTACCACTGTTGAATTCTAAATGGGAAGCCTTAAGGGACTTAATCTTGCAGGCTACTAGGCTTTTCATTCCAACAAATACTGTTCAAGGTTCAGGCCTCAATGGACGCCAGATGAATTAATGAGGCTCGTGGCAGAGAAGAAAAATGTATGGGATGCATATAAATTATCAAGTGACATAGAAGCCTATGGCAGATATAAGCTTGTCTGTAATAAAATTCACAAAGGAGTTTAGGCAGGCGAAGGCAGATTACAAGAAATCTTTGGCAAAGGATGCAAAGAAAAACAGCAAAGAGTTCTTTACTTATGTAAACTCTAGAAGGAAAGAGTTGAATCAGATTGGACCACTTAACATAGATGGGTTGACTATTGATGATCATGCTCAGGTAGCTGATAAACTGAATGAGTATTTTGCATCTACATTCACACATAAGGAGTTATTGAATGAGGGGAATGCCAGAAGTTTATAAAACTCTAACAGGGAGCTAAGTGATTTTGTAATAACTGAGAACAAAGTGGAGGAGAAATTGTTGAAGTTTAACATAAGGAAGGTGCCTGGGGTGGACAGGATCAATCCAGTTATATTAAAGGAGGCAGCAAAAGAAGTAAGCAATCCCTTTGCCATAATTATGAGAACTTTGTTGGACACAGGGGAGGTCCCCATGGACTGGAGGTGTGCAAATGTATCACCAATTCACAAAGGAGGTTCAAAAGGTGACAAGAAACTATAGACCTGTTAGTTTAACTTGTGTTCCAGGGAAAATAATGGAGTCACTGGTTAGAGAAGCAATGCAGGATCATCTAGACAAAACTGCAGTAATAGTTAAGACACAACATAGGTTTGTTAAAGGTCTGACCTGTTAAAGGTTTTTTAAAGGTCTAGTCTGACCAATTTGATTGGATACTATAATGTGATCACAAAGAAACTGATTGTCAAAAATAATTTTGATATCATATACTTGGATTTCAGGAAAGCTTTTGATACTGTTGCACACGGAAGACTGCTTTACAGATAATAGCAGTATGGCATTAAGGGTAAGTTGCTACAATGGATAAAGCGATGGTCAAGTGGGAGACGACAGAGAGTGGTAATCAATGGACACTGCTCTTTATGAACAAATGTTAGTAGTGGAGACCCCCAGGGTTCAGTGCTGGGCCCATTGTTGTTTTGTGTATTTATCAATTGATATTGAAGAAGGTATATCAGGCCTAATGTCCAAGTTTGCAGATGATATAAAGGTTGGCAGGGTTGTTTATGACAGTAAAGACAGAGTGCTACTCAACTGGATCTAGAAAAAGTTGGACAAATGAGCTGAGAAATGGCAACTGAATTTTAACATTGACAAATGCAAAGTACTGCATATGAGTAGCAATAACCCAAGAGAAGCATACCACTTATGTGGTACTACACTCAGCGAAGTGGAAAGTGAAAAAGACCTGGTGGAAGTTGTGCAGTCAAATATGAAGTTTGCTGAGCAGTGCAGACGGGCTGCCAGGGCAAGTTATGGAGTCTTTTCAACGATATATAGGAATTTTGCTAGCAGAGACAGGGAGGTGATCATCCCGTTGTATAAGGCAATAGTCAGGCCACACCTAGAGTATTGTGTACAGGTCTGGAGGCCTCGTTTTAGGAAGGGTGTAGAATTGCTAGAACGAGTAGAAAGAAGGGCAACAAGTTTGGTGAGGGGGACAAAGGGGTGCTCTTTACAAGTTTTGCAAATTGCAGCACCTGTTGATTGGGACCTACGAGGCGATCTGATTATGGTGCATAAGGCCTTGAATGGGTTGAGCAAGCTGAATGCTGATAGGATTCTTCCTCTCGCTCAGATTAAGAACCTGAGAAAGCATAGATTCAAATTGAGGCAAGACAGTTGTAGAATATATGTACAGAAATTTGCCTTTAGCTAGCTGGTAGTTGATTGGTGGAACAGACTTCTATCTTTTGTTGTGGAAATTCACAGGCTAAATAAATTTAAGGCCGAGCTGGACAGGCATTTGAAACAAATGGAGGGATGAAATGGGAGGGATTTTTTTTTTCTTGGCTGATGGTGCATAAGCTTGCTTTCTTGCATCATATGCCTGTACTAATGCTAATGCTGACATACAGCTACTCTCATTTTTCATTTCCCAGTGCTTATGTCACACCAAACAGACTCAACATTGCATTGTCCACCAACATCAATTGGATGCACTTCCTTAGATTTTATGTGTTTCTTAACTAACAGCATAACCACTCCTCCCTCTCTGTCCTGTCCTGTCTATCCTTTCTGTACCCATTGTACTCCCCAAATTTCAATTCTGCACTGCTTATATCTGTGTGACACCACATATCTGATATCCCAACAATATTTGCCTTTGATGTCTTGAAGCTCATCAAATTTATTAACTATACTCCTAGCATTGGTATACATGTAAGTATACATGCACTTGTTTCTACTCTTAGTTATCCTAACACAGCCCATGTATTTATTTGTTCCACTATGACTTCCAACAGTCCTGGAAATCTCCATTGCCTTGCTTTCCATGCTGCTGCTCATTCCAATGAAGCAGTGCAAGAATCACTTTTGCCTTTGCCTGCGGCCACTGTTAACCTTTTAGTGTGTGTATCCCCCGCCAAAGTTAGCAGTTTTCTGACCCATCCAACTCTGCTTTGATAGCTTTGGCAAATATTCTTGCACCCTTTCTATTTAAGTGTATCCCATCCCTGTACAAGCAGTCTCTCCTGTCAACAAGCACAGACCAGGCTGAAAAAAAATTCTACCCCTTGAGCTTTGCACAATCTCTTCAGGGCCAAGTTGATCGACAAGGCTCTCATCATATATTCCCTCCTATCGTGTCTGGGCAGAATTTCAGATACTTTTACATTCAACCCTAACTCCGCAACTTTTTTTTCGACACTGACCTGTACTTGTTGAGTAAATCTGCATATCTTTTACTCTTAATGTCATTAGTTCCAACAAGTACAACAATATCATCTTTTGTGCCCTTAAAAGATGATATCTGCTTTACGACGTCGGCAACTTTTGCCCCTGGCAAACACACCCTGGTCCTGTCCCACCTATCCTTCTTGCATAGTATATTCCCCGTCTCCATGACAATAGAGTAACCAACAATAACTAGTTCCTGTGGGACCAGTGCATTCTGCCTTGGAGATTGTCTCTGTGTTGCCTGATGCACGGGAGTGAGCTCTGGAATTGAGCTGGGCAGCTGAGAGCTTGATAGGCCCTCATTAATTTCTTCGAGGGCATTTACCCTACACCTCAAGCTCTTATAGATGCCCATCAGAACTCTGAGTTGGCACCTAATTTCTTGACACTCTAGTCATCTAGCACACAAAAAGACATCCTCCTTGGCTAGATCATGTCCTGATTTAGAAAGTTCAGCAAACATTTCACATATTTTTTGAAACTGATGCATTGGAGAATCACCCCCTTCGTTTCTACCCCCAAGTCACAGCACTCTCACTAGTCTGTGACTTTTGCTTTGTAGCGCTAGTCTGGGTCATGATTTCCGTTTAAATACAGTTTAATTAAAAATGAAATTTAATAACATTAATAAATCTTTAAATATTTTTGATTAATTGATAATACTATACTAAGCTAACAGATTCCTAATACAGTGCTTCATATTACGTTATACCTTATGTTATCAGTTCGTGATATATATGCTACGCTATTTCTTATTGATTATAATATGGCGGCTAGTTCACCAATATTGGCACCAACATCGGAAGTCATAACTTCCAAAAATCACTAGCTAAATTCAAAATAAGAAACTAACGAATGATACTAAACCTCTTTAATATCTTTGTAAAAGGTAATGTAGCAAGTTAATTAATGAAGAATACGGTAAAACTATCAAAAATACTTCTCTTTACAGAAGCCAAAAATCCACCAACTGTTCTCTTCTGCGACCAGAGCATGCGCGCTCTCTCTCTCTCTCTCTCTCTCTCTCTCAGAGGTTTTTTTTAACTTGTAGCATCTCCTTCTCTAAAGAATTACTCACATGTGAATGTAGATACAAAATACCTATTCAGTTTGTCAGCAACCTGAGCAGGATCATCATCATTTAAACCACTGACATCAAGTGGACTAATGTGATTCAAACCCTTCGTTCTACTGTTACTATAGTAAAGAAGTCTTTGCTGCTTTTCTTTGCCAGAGACTTCTCATAATCTAACTTATCTTGTCTAACCTCTTTTATGACTTGATTACAAACTAGTTTATTCCTACCACAGGGTTCTTTATGCTGATAATTTATATTCATCCCACGATTTTTTCTTTTCTGTCAAGTCTCATCAGTTCATCTTACACCCATTTTAGTTCTAAGGTTTGAACAGTATTTCTTAGTTGGTATGAAGTCTAGTAGCTTTCATGATTACTTTCCTGAATGCTTCCCATTTAGAATTTGCAGTGGGTAACATCAGTTGGTCTTACTGGATAGAATTTAAAACCTATCCCAGACCACTGTAGTCTCCTTTACAAAAAGCAAAGAAACTCTTCCATTTACCTTTCACCATAGTTGTCTTTAAGTAAATCCCACATCAGTACACTGATCACTGCCACCCAGTGAATCTTTTACCTGCAGATTCTTAATGCATGAAGACTCGCTGCTGATAATCAGATCAAAAGTACTGCTTCCACTTTTTGCATCTCTAATATGCTGCTGTAGAAAAACAGTCATTCAATAAATCCACAAAAAAAATCTTGCTAGTGTGAATGACCAAACCCACATGTTCCACATCAATATCTGGAAAGTTAAAATCTCCAATTAAAAGGCATTCTGATTTGCTGACCAACTCTATTTCTCTTCATTTTTATTTGTCATGCTCATCACTGTCATTAGGCCTATAACACATCTTACTCTCATTTTTGTTTTCCCAGTGCTTATGTCACACATAAATGACTGCATGCACTGCTTAGATTTAATATGCTTCTTAACTAAAAGCATAACCCCTCCCCACTTCTGTCTTGTCTGTCTTTTCTGTACACATTGTACTCCTCATTTTCCAATTCTGCATCTCTGATGTCTGAGTGACAGCACGATTCCAATATCTCTACCATGTCTGCATTTGATGATTTGAAGACAGAATTAGGTGGGTTGAAAAACTGCTAGCTTCAAGAGATACAAAGACTAATAGATTAACTAGGGCCACAGCAGAGCTTGAAATATCTGACACCTTGTTTTCCAGGCTGCTGTCTGATCCAATAGAAGCAGTCTAGTAATCACTTTCATCTCTGCCTGTGGCCCTAGTTAATCTATTAGTCTTTGTATCTCTTGAAGCTAGCAGTTTTTCAACCCACCTAATTCTGTCTCGATAGAACCAGAAAATATTCTTGTACCCCTTCTATTTAAGCGTACTCCCATCTCTGCAAAAACACTCTCTCCTGTTAAAAAGCACAGACCATGCTGAGAAAAAAAAACTCTACCTAATGAGCCTTGTAACTGACTGAAAAGGCTCTCAACTTGTACTCCGTCCTATCGTGTCCAGACAGAATTAAAGACACTTTCAAAATTCATTCCAACTTGTGACTTTTTCCAAACATTGCCCTGTACTTGTTAAGTAAATCATCAGATCTTTTTTAATATCATTATAGCCAACATGTACAACAATATCACCCTTCATGTCCTTAAAAGATGATATCTGCTCTATATCATCTACTTTTGTCCCTGACAGACGTGCCCTGGTTCTATTCCACCTATCCTTTTTGCACAATATAATATGATTATTAATCTATTAGTTAAATGTGAGTTATGACTGAGTCTTAATTTTTGATTTGATCAATGCTTTCCATGCCAAAACATGCAAAAGCACTTCTTAGCACTTGCCAGTGACAATCCTATTACATGATTATGGATTTTATTACTGATATATGTATGCTTGGATATAATTAAAAGCAAATAATATTCAAAATGTGTAAACTTACAGTTATTCTTTAAAATGCTAAACTTGGAAAGCATTGCTAAGAATAAATTACTGGCATCAAGATAGTATAGCTCTTTGCCAATAATATTCTTCAAAAGAAGGATATGCAATATTCTCTGTGCATGAGTTCACTTAACCTCTAATTCTGTCCTGAAGTCTTCGTTCACATTCATCAATATAATTAACTCAGCGCCTGGAAAGACTAAATCAATGCTTTCCATGCTCAACAACACTACTAAGTCCAGCAAACTAAAAGAGATTAAATTTTAAAAATTATACATATATTTAAAAACATTTACCATTAAAAGTGAAGAGCTTGAAATTAGGTTTTCCATCACCAGATGCTGGAGTAAAAGGGGCAGAGAGAGGAGATCCCCCTCCCTCTCTCTCTGAATGATCTATGAGGCAGACAAAGACCAAGCATAAAAAATGATACATCCTCCACCTTTAATAAGAATTAAGGGGAACAGCAATATATTGCTATGCATTCCATAGTAAAATTAATTTTTATATAAAAAAATCTCTCCAACTTATACGGATTTGATTTTTTGATTTTTTTTTTCAAAATGGCATAATACTGAACAATGTTTTTTCGATTATTAAGCTTAAGTACATGTTTTTTAGATTATCACATAAATAAAAATTATTATATAGTTTCTAATAATCATAGATTAAAGATGCTCTCTCTCACTCTCTCTCCATCCATCTATGTGAAATCATGCTGGCAATTTTTCTGTGTAGTCTATAATTTTTGTAATTTAATTAGATAAAAAATCTAAACAACACACAAATTTCACATATATATAATCATGGAATAAAGTATATGTTCAAGTAGGTATGGATCACAAAGGCAACTACAGAAATAATAAAACAAAGGTCAGATATCAAATAAAAATTGTACACTTTACTATGTTTAATTTCAATCATGACTAATGCAGCTGCATGGTCAGCACAGAATAAGTACATGCATTTTAATTGACTGCAATTCAAACCCAATGACTGCTAAATATAGTACACGTAACCCTCATATAACCCAGTTATTATGTTCCTATAAACTATCGTGTTGTGCGAAACCGTGTTATACGAGACTAAGAAAAAGTACAAAGGGGGGGGGGATTACATTCCAAAAGCTAACAAAAATACACTATTCTAGATTTGATGCATCTTCTGTTCTCTTTAAAAAAAATCAGTAATCTAGGTTTGTTTGCTTTTGCTTGATAAATCTTTGTGAATTTCATCATATGGAACTAAGCATTTTTGAAGCTCCCTTTTGAATTTTGGGCTCCTTTCATTCAAGAATCTGCATTCAAAATATAAGATTCTAATTGCTCGCTAACTCTTTATGCCTTCCCCTATGCTTTTTAGAGTAAAATTTGGAAGTTTAGAATTTTCATCTGCGCTATCATCATCTGAATTTATTTTATTTTACCTCCGATGCCATTTGCACCAAATCCACCCCACCAGCCTATTTTTCTACCAGTAATTTTTGACCGTCTTCAGTAATCATATCTTTATTAATTTTTTTAGGAGCATCGGCAACTAAGGCCATGTTACTCTGTGTATATTGTCTATAAACTGCGGGTGTCCTGAGGTCAATTTTGTGTTTTGCTGGACAAAAAAACCAGAGTTTCCGGGAGAAAAAACCGTGCTACCCTCGCCCGAGCAACTCAACCATGTTAGATTAAAACTCAAGTCTTTTCCACCCAGTGTAGGGAGGAGGGCGATTCTATCAACTGTGCTACCCAGGAGGGCTTCAGTAGTCATATCATCAAAACCTTCCCCTCCTACTGACCTAGCAAGTTCTACTATCGCACCGATTTCGTTTTCTGCTGGTTCAATCATATTCCCTGAATGAACTGACTCTGGCCATACATTTTTCCACACACATTTAACATTGATTTTAAATTTTTACTTCTTTCAGCGATAAAGCTATGCTTCTGATACAGTCCACAATTGAGAAATGTTTCTATGCCTCCATTACTTCAATAGATTCGGAATAAATTTTTCCAAAATCCATTGTAACGATTTTCTGATGTAATGAGTTTTAAAGGTGGATATAATGCTTTTATCTAATAGCTGAATGGAAGAAGTTGTATTAACCCAGTACAACCATGACAGTAGGAACATAACTTCAACGTTTGGATGACTTAAATCTTTTGGATGGCCTGACATGCTATTCAATAGTAATAAAACTTTGAAATCTAGATTTTTCCACAAGTTCAACAAGTACAAGTTCAATATCACAGAATGCAACAAGGGAATTTCCCAACAAAATAAAATACAGGGATTTCTCAATAATTTTTTTTCACTAGCGAGTCAACAGCGGGGATTCAAAAAGAGTGTAAATGTTAAAAAATTACATCCAACATAATAGCAGGGTTTCCCCTGCACAAAAGCTTAAAAATACCCTGTTATGCGAGGTTTGCCGAAATTCTCTAAGCATATTAAAGCAAAACCGTATTATATCAGTACCGTGTTGTTCGAGGATTGCTGCAATTGTGTTAGAGCGAAACCGTGTTGTAGAAGTACCGTGTTATACGGGAGTTGCCTATACTGATTATTCTTGTCAAAAAATGGGCGCCTCCGTAGCCAGGTGGGCAGGAGCGGCAGTGCATAGCACATGCTTCTTGATTAGACCGGGGTTCAAGCCCGTAACCACCAAATACGGAGGGTGTGGAAAGGTCAGGGAATGACCACCGCATATCCCCGGAGCAATATGGCCTTAGTTGCTAATGCTCCTAAAAATAACAAATAACTACAAAAAAAATGTCAAAAAATTATTACTTGTGAAGTCTTCTGACTTTGTGGTGATGCTGGCATATAAATAGAACAGCCTTGCTCCCACTGAAGACAGAGGACCAATTTTTCAAAAACTTACTGCTTTGGCATAAGTTAAACTTAGAGACAGACAGACACCATTATCCATAAATATCTTTTTAAATTGTATAGCATCCCTAGAAAAATGAATCTGCTATACACTAAAATCTGAGATATTGCCAGTCAGCTATTTCAAAGCTTACTGACTTTTCTCATCAGCCAGAAAGTGATATCTATTAGCATATGCCAAATGGTGAATAAAGTATTTGTCTAAGTGAACGGTCATGTAGTTTATGGAAGTAAAAATTCTGTTTTAATAAGTAGGAAGTTTATTAAATAACTTTGTTTTATAAAAAGAAATTTAATAAAGTAACCATTTTGATTAAGTGGAAGTAAAAGTTGTCATTTAGACAATATACAAGTACATTATTCACAATTTGGCATATGCTTTGTAACAGAGACCACCTGACAGCTAGTGAAAAGCTACATCTGTTTTGTAGCTAAAAAAAAAAAAAAAAAAAAAAGCTACAAAATAGATGTCCTGTAGGTGTGTCTCAGATTTTAAAATGCTTGCAGTGGATTTATCTTTTCTGGTGATTTAAAAAGATATTAACAACTTAAAGACAGAACTCAATAAATGGCATCTATCTCTAAGTTAAACATAATCTCAAACCCAGAGTTTGAATAATCAGCCCTTGGTTTTCAGTTGAAACAAAAGGTCTCTATATGATTGAAATAGTAAAGCATATGAATTACGCGATTTAAATTACTACATTGAAATGTATCCCCTGCAATCCAAGTAAAGGGCACATGATCTTTTTGTGTCACTAGCTTCTTATTCAGTGGCTTTTTAGCATATGGCTATCATTCACAATGTTGTTTGAATAATGACTATCTGTGTACAAGATGGTAGGTTGCCTTTTGTCATGTGATTTTGTCTTTTCTGTTGCAAAGGATTTGATCTACTGTTCCTCCAATCTATTTTCCTGTTCATTGAAGATACCATTCTAATTGGTGCATGTACATTTGTCTGTAGTTATTTTCCTTCTTAGCCACTGGAGAAAGAGGACACTCTTGCTTTTCTCCTGTTTCTACCGAGGTTGCCTTCAATCAAGAACCATTTTATTCAATTTGATTTGAAAATTTGATTCAATTAAGAACCACTTGGATCATTTGATTCAAGTTTGTAAATCAAATGATTCAAGAACTTCTCTTGTTTTCTGGGGAGAGGTTGCTTAGTATATGGGATGCTTTGAAACTTATGGTCCCATGTTTACATGTGCAATGCAATTTCACTTGGGTTTATACTGCCAATTTCTGGTGGAGCGAGATTTTATCTACAAAGTATTCATTCAGAGTAACTGTTGTTGTGTAGAAGTTGTTTAGTGAGTTAAATTTATTCAGTAGTTGTAGACTACATACTGAGTGCTCTTAGGGTTTTGGATTTGAAAATGTTAGTTGTTTCTGATATGGGATGGTTAGAATTTAAGTTTATCAGTTTTCAAGCATCTACTGGTTTTCTGTTTGCTGTCATAGTGTTGTACTGTTCTGATTTCTAACATGAAATTTTATATGTTGATCTTTTGTACTTAGATACTGTTTTAAATTGTTCAGGTTACTTTCTATATAGGGCCATATAACAAAAATTCCATGGCTCCATAAGGTAGGATTTGGATTGTACTCTTCTAAACCTGTGATCACAAATTCCTATATTTACATTTCTGCTAATATGTGAGAGGCAGGTTCCCCATGCTCAAGTCTTTGTGCTGTCTGTATATGCTGTCTTTATATATGAAGCAGGCTTAAGCTGTTAATATTCAAGATATCTTCTCTTGTGAGTGGGTCAGAGTGTTCCGCTGAGATGTGGGTTCCTATTCTTTCAGTAGTGCCATAGTTATTTTATCTAGAGGTGTGCTGTGTGTTTGTGAACACCGAGATTACATCCAAACTTGCGAATATATCTGTCTTGCTTATTAAAATTTTAGTTTCCTCAGAAATTCACTGGAGGTCACTTTAAGGAATGTTAGTTTTCCACAACATGCCAATCCAGCAGCCATACTAACTAAATTGATAGTTCTTGTAAAAGGTATAGCCTGCTCTACACTATAGGTTTTATGGAAGGTCTGCTTCATGTATTTTGATGCTACTAAATATTTTTGGAGCTTCAAGAGTTGTTTTCATTCAGTTTCTGTAATTTTATCAATTTTCCCCTCACATAGGGGTTTCTTTTTCTATTTTGGTTGGGTCTGATGTTTGAGGATGGGATGTAGCTATCTTCATCTTTCAAGTGTTCAGTATTTTTCTATCATATATGTAATTATTAAAATATCTCCTCCTCCTCACCCCCCCTTATCCTCATTGCTTATCCAGATGTTATTTTCGGGTTTGAGCTCTTTTTGCACTCTTTTCAGGGTTGAGGACTCTGTGACCTTTACTTTTTATAATTCTTGTAGTTTTCTTTAGTGACCCAAGCACTCTGGACATACACATTATTCGGAAATTTTTATCCCATAATCTTAAAATACAGTTAATGTAAGTTGTTTAATTTTATTACTTAAACCATCCTTTAAAAGTCTAATGAAGACCCACAAGTGTGGTTGAAATATGTGGTAATCATCATTAAAATTAATGTTCATTTATATTAAATATAAAAATTAATTCTGACTAATACAGTACACTGTTACTACACAGGCTGATAATAAGCTACATTTAAAAACATACTTTACTTATTGTAGCAGGTAACAGGAACAGCATGTGCCCAAGAAATCCAAGTTTTGAATATTATGAGCATAATAATAATAATCCTGCAGCACCAATTAGCTTTCATGGTAAGAAGAAAACCCAATGGCATTACACTGAAAGGCCTCCACATAAGAAATCCAAAAAACTCCAAAAGGAAAGCCAAAATCCTCATACAAACTGAATAAAAATTCAAATAAATTAATTAAAATAAATACAGTAACCTTAATTAACAGAAAATAAATACAGTAAACTCCTGTTATAACACTCACTTTTAGTGCTCTTTTCTTCTGGTCATCCCATGATCAATCCTGTGAAGTGAGGTCCCATTTATAATGCTTTCCTGCTTATAGTGCTCTTTGGGGCTGGACCCTTCATAAGCACTACAATGGGAGTTTACTCTAATAAGATCCAATACCAAACAGCAACTGCTAAACAGAACCAGGATCAAATATAATACAGCTGAAAGACTTGGCTATATTCAGAACCATGCAAGATACAAAATCTAGAAGCCTTAAGAATAAGAGAAAGAAGATTAGGATATAAATTCCAAAGGCTGTTCCCAATCTCGAAATCCATTAGACAATTAGCAAACAACCAAACTGCTCTTCTATCACTGTAACAGTAATGCTGAAGTGAAACCAATAACCAATGGTAGCTTTGCCATCGGAGGCAGGAAGAATGACCAAGGCAAACAAAACAGCTCTGGTTTAAGTGACAACCACACTAATGTGGAAAACTGCTAGCTTGGGGGGAGACAAAGACCAATAGATTGATAGTAGCCACTGGCAGAGGTGAAAGAGATTCTTGCACTGCTTCTATTAGAATGAGCAGAAGCCTGAAAAACAAGATGCATGGTATTTCAGAGACTGCTGGGAGCCATTGCGGTACAAGTAAACACATGGGTTGTGTTAGGGTAGCTAAGAATAGAAACAGGTGCAGGTATACTTGCGTGTACACCAATGCTAGGAGTTTAGTAAATAAATTTGATGAATTTGAGGTATTGCTCAAAACATCAAAGCCAGATATTGTTGGGATATCAGAGACGTCGTGTCACACAGATATAAGGGATGCAGAACTGCAATTTGGGGAGTACAACGTCTACAGAAAGGATAGACAGGATAGGAAGGGGGGAGGGGTTATGCTATTAGTTAAGAAACACATAAAAACCAAGGAAGTGAAGCCAGTCGACATCGCTGGACAGTGCAGTGTTGAGTCAGTTTGGTGTGACATAAGCATTGGGAGATTAAAATTGAGAGTAGGAGTGTGCTATAGGCCTAATGACTCTGATTAGTATAATAAGGAACTGTACAGGGAAATAGAGTGGGCCAGTAAATCAGAGAGTCTTATAATGGGAGATTTTAATTTCCCAGATATTGACTGGAATTTGGGGGCTGGTTACTCACACACTAGCATGGCTTTTGTGGATTTATTGGATAATTGTTTTCTACATCAGCATGTTCGGGAGGCAACTAGAGGGAGTAATACTCTTGATTTGATTATCAGCAGTGATTCTTCATGCATTAAGAATCTGCAGATAAATGAACCACTAGGTGGCAGTGATCACAGTGTACTGAAGTGGGATTTACTTTTTTTTTTTTTTTTTTGATTTGGTAGTTGTTGGCGCATCGGCTTCTGTGGCCATATTGCACCTCCAAAGGTTTTTGCAGTACAGTGATCCAAGCCCGAGGCGGGAATCGAACCCGCGACCTTGGGATTTACTTAAAGAGGTAACTACCATTAGGGGTAAAGGGAAGGGTTATTGCTTGCGTAAAGGCGACTACGATGGACTGAGACAGTATTTAAATTCTATACAGTGGGACCAACTGATGATGTTACCAACAGCAAATTCAAAATGGGAAGCATTCAAAGAACTTATCTTGGAAGCTACTAGGCTTTACATACCAACTAAGAAATATTGTTCAAGGTTTAGGCCAAAATGGATGTCAGATGAACTAATGAGGCATGTGTTCTTATGTAAACTCCTTTACTTATGTAAACTCCTTCTAGAGTTTACATAAGTAAAGAACTCTTTGCTGTTTTTCTTTGCATCCCTTGCCAAGGATTTCTCGTAATGTTCCTTCGCCTGCCTAACCTCCTTTGTAACTTAGTTGCATATCAACTTATATCTATCATAGGCTTCTGTGTCATGTGTTAATTTGTAACTAAGTTACAAAGGAGGTTAGGCAGGCGAAGGAACATTACGAGAAATCCTTGGCAAGGGATGCAAAGAAAAACAGCAAAGAGTTCTTTACTTATGTAAACTCTAGAAGGAAGGGGATGAATCAGATTGGTCCACTTGATATTGATGGGTCAATTGTTGATGATCCTGCTCAGGTAGCTAACAAACTAAATGAATATTTTGCATCGACATTCACACATGAGGAATTATTCAGCAAGGGGAATGCCAGAGGTGTATTCAACCCTAGCAGTAAGCTACAGAATCTTGAAATAACTGGGAGTAAAGTGGAGGAGAAACTGTTGAAGATAAACACAAGAAAGGCACCCGGGGTGGATGGGATCTATCCAGTTATATTAAAGGAGGCAGCAAAGGAAGTAAGCAAACCCTTAGCCATAATTATGAGAGCTTCCTTGGACTCAGGGGAGGTACCCATAGACTGGAAATGTGCAAATGTGACCCCAATTCACAAAGGAGGATCAAAGGCTGACACAAGTAATTATAGACCTGTGAGCTTAACTTCTGTTCCAGGAAAATTAATGGAGGCACTGGTTAAAGAAGCACTGCAGGATCATTTAGACAAGACTTCAGTTATAGCTCAGACACAGCATGGTTTTGTTAAGGGGAAGTCTTGCCTGACCAACTTGATTGGATACTATGATGCAGTCACAAAAGAACTGGATGCAGGGAATAACTTTGATATTATATACTTGGATCTTAGAAAGGCTTTTGATACTGTTGCACATGGAAGACTGCTACACAAATTGGAGCAGTGTGACATTGGAGGCAAATTGCTGCTATGGATAAAGGGGTGGTTGAGGGGGAGAAGACAGAGAGTGGTAATCAATGGACACTGCTCATCGTGGACTAATGTTATTAGTGGAGTCCCTCAGGGCTCAGTGTTGGGTCCATTATTGTTTTCTGTATTTATAAATGATATTGATGATGGTATATCAAGCTTAATGTCCAAGTTTGCAGATGATACAAAGGTTGGCAGGGTTGCCAACCTTTGTATCATCTGTATCATGCTGCTGCAACAGGATCTGGAAAGGTTGAGCAGATGGGCTGAGAGGTGGCAAATGAAGTTTAACATTGACAAATGTAAAGTACTACACATGGGAAACAGCAACCCCAGAGCAACGTATCAACTCTGTGGTACTACACTGGCAGTGGTAGAGAATGAAAGGGACTTGGGGGTGGTTGTGCAGGTAGATATGAAGTTCTCTGAGCAGTGCAGACGGGCTGCAAGAGTAGCTCATGGAGTACTGTCAATGATATACAGGAATTTTTCCAGCAGTGATAAGGAGGTGATTATTACATTGTATAAGGCAATGGTCAGGCCACACCTAGAGTACTGTATACAGGTCTGGAGGCCTCATTTCAAGAAGGATGTAGAGCTGCTGGAACGAGTACAGAGAAGGGCAACAAGATTAGTGAATGGAACAAAGGGGTGCTCTTACGAAGAAAGGCTTAAGTTTTGCAAATTACAGTGTCTGGAGACTAGGCACCAGCGAGGTGATCTGATAGAGGTGTATAAAGCCTTGAATGGTTTAAGCATGCTCAATGCTGATGGAATTCTTCCTCTAGCTCAGAAAAATCACCTGAGAGGGCATAAATTCAAATTGAGGAAAGACAGATGTAGGATAGACGTGCGGAAATTTGCCTTTAGCCAGTGGGTGGTTGGTTGGTGGAACAGATTCCCATCCCTTGTGGTGGAGGTTGATAGCCTAAATAAGTTTATTTTATTTTATTTTTTTTTTTTTTTGATTTGGTAGTTGTTGGCGCATCGGCTTCTGTGGCCATATTGCACCTCCCAAGGTTTTTTGCAGTACTTTTGATCCAAGCCCGAGGCGGGAATCGAACCCGCGACCTTTGGGTTGCTGGGCAGGTACTTTACCCACTCGGCTAGCCCGGTCGGCTTAAATAAGTTTAAGGCTCAGCTGGACAGGTATTTTGAACGAACAGAGGGGTGAAGTGGAAGTGGGTTTTTTTTTTTTTTTTTTGGCTGATGCTGCATAAGCTTGCTTTCTTGCATCAAATGCCTCTACTAATGCTAATGCTAATACCTCATTGTCTCAAATTCATCTGTTGTCTCTACTGTTCTCCCAACTCCACTAATCACTTGGAGCTCTTTGACTTCCTCTCTTTGCAACTTGACTTTCTCCAGTCCAACTTTCCTGACAGTGAGGTAATTTTCCTTGGTGATTTTAATGTTCACAACTGCAGCTGGCTTCTGTTTTCTAGTCACACCGACCCAGCTGGTCAAGATGCTAAGGCTTTTGCAATTACTAATGATCTTGGACAGATTGTTCATTTACCTACAAAAATACTAGACAATCCTAACCATACAGCCAACATGCTTGATCTTTTCCTCACAAACAACCCTTCTAAGTATACGGTCAAAGTGAGTGGTCCTTTAGACACCTCAGATCACAACTTGGTGATCTGAGGTGTCTGTTTAAAATAGCCTTTAAATCATGGCTATTCCCAACCTCGTATTGTTTGGCATTACAAGAACACAAAATGGGATGACCTGCGAGATTTCTTTTCCTTGGTCGAATTACTGTTTCAAAATTTCTGATGTCAACGTTTGCTCCGATCGTGTCAGTGAAATTATTCTTGTAGGAATGGAATCCTTTATCCCACACTCCACTTTAAAATCTCGTCCTTTTATTGGCAAACCTTGGTTTGCCAATAAATGTGCTAAGGCTGTTCAAGAGAAGAACATTGCATATCATAATTGGCTTGTTTCCAATTCTCCAGTTTCATTTTCTGCCTACACCAAAGCTTGCAACAACTGTAAAGCAGTTACTAATCAGTCAAAACTAGATTTTGAACAGGCTAAGAGTAGAAAACTTGCTTCTTGCCTAATGGTAGCCGAGCATTCTGGTCTCTTGCCAAAGCTATTGGCCGCAACTTTTGCCCATCTTTGCTCCAACCTCTGTCAAATCCAGATGGTTCTGTTGTCACTTTAGCCAAGGATAAAGCTGACCTGCTGGCATCCCATTTTTCTTCCATTTCATGTATTAATGATCTTGGTAAAACACCTCCCACCATTCCCAAAATGCTCCATTCAATGCCTCCTGTGGTCTTCCATCAAAAGGATGTCAGAAGGATTTTGACGAATCTTCATGCTAAGAAAGCTCCAGGTTCCGATGGTATTTCTCCACTTGTTCTCAAAACCTGTGCTTCTGAACTTACTCCTATTCTTTGCCACCTTCTTTCAGTTTCTTATTCCAAAGGTGTTTTTCCTTCTGCTTGGAAATTTGCTCATATCCAGCCAGTTCCTAAAAAGGGTGACAAATCCCTCCCATCCAATTATCGTCCTGTTGCAATTACTTCTACTCTTTCTAAAGTAATGGAGAAATCAATTAATCGCCAACTCTTAAATTACCTAGAAACCTTCCGTCTGATCAACGATCGCCAGTATGGATTCCGTCAGTGTCGATCCACTGGTGATATTCTGGCTTATGTTACCCATTTATGGACCAAATCAATGGAAAGGTTCGGTGAAACACAAGTAGTTTCTCTTGACATCTCAAAGGCTTTTGATAGTGTTTGGCATAAAGGTCTTCTAAACAAGCTTCCATCTTATGGTTTGCCAACTGTTTTTAGTAACTGGTTATTCAGTTTTCTCTCTGATCGCTCACTGAGGGTGATGGTAGATGGCTCTCTGTCTTCTAACTTCTCCACTAATGCCGGTGTCCCTCAAGATTCAGTTCTTTCCCCCACTCTTTTCCTCTTGTATATTAATGACCTTCTTCCATTGACTGGAAATCCTATCCATAGTTTTGCCAATGACAGCACATTGCATTTCGCTTTACATTTTGAGAAACCTTGCCCTGCTCAATCAACTTCAACTTCTCGAAAATCTGCTACCAATTCCTTAAATGCTGATCTTTAGGTAATTCTCCAGTGGGGCAAAGACAACTTAGTTGATTTCAACCCTTCTAAAACTCAGTCTTGTCTTATATCTCGCAAAAAGGATTCTTCTGCTCCTATGCTTAGCTTTAGTGACACTCCGATTTCTAGGCAAAATGATATATCTCTTATGGGGATTACCCTGACTTCTAATCTCTCTCTTTGCACAAGCACATTACAAATATAGCTTCCTCTGTATCTAAAACACTTGGTTTTCTCTTTCGCTCTTGGCGTTACTTTTCTTCCAAACAGTTGCTCACTCTGCATAAATCGCAAATTCGCCCTGCCATGGAATATTGTTCCCAGATCTGGGGTGGTGGCCCCAAAACCTCTCTCAGGCTTCTTGATTCCATTCAGAAGAGGGCAATTAGGTTAATTAATGATTCATCTCTAACAGAGTCTCTCCTCTCCCTGTCTCATACATGTACTGTTTCTGCTGCATGCCTCTTCTACAGATACTTCCATGGGCACTGTTCTTCTGTGGCTTCTATAATTCCCACTCTCTCTTTCAAAATAGTCCAAACACATGCAGTCTCCAGCCAACATCCATTTACTGTCCAACTCCAAACTCACAGAACCAACTTTTTATCTTCTTCGTTTATTCATTCAACTGCCGCTTTCTGGAACAACCTTCCTTCATACGTATTTCCTGAAAATTACAGTCTACAGAAGTTGAAGTCCAATGTCAACAAATATCTTCTTTTGTCTTCTCAACCTCCAACCCAAGCACGGTACTAAGTACTATAGGTTCCAATACCTCTCGTGTTTGGGGTTTACATAAAAAAAAAAAAAAAAAAAAAAAATTTGTAATGCTACTCATTGTTATATTTCACAATACACCATTTTTACTGAAACACAATGTTGTACGTGTGGGAGAGTAAATTGTTTTCACACGAGTATCCAACACTTGCTTTCTAAAGTTATTTGTGTGTTTGTCCTTTCAATATTCCTCACTGACTGAAATAAGATGCTGCTTGTTCAATGTGATACTTGTGCCTGCAGCACAAGTATCATATTGAAGGTATGCATAGTTATTTGGTTTAATACTAATAGAATTTTTATAATTTTTTTTTGGCTTTGCTTTGGTACAGTAATTTAGGATTCATAAAATGTTAATATATGCATGAGCCAATTTCTGTTGGATTGATGGAACAGTAATAATTGATCTATTGTGACTTATAGCATATTTATATTACCATTGCCATAAACTATGTTTTATTTGTTTGTTTTGTTATTTGGTTTTTAGGAGCATTAGCAACTAAGGCCATATTGCTCCATGAATATGCGGTGATCATTCCCTGACCTTTCCGCATCCTCTGTATTTGGTGGTGACGGGCTCAAGCCCCGGTCTAATCAAGAAGTGTGTGCTGCGCACTGCTGCTCCTTCCAACCTGGCTACGGAGGCCCGTAAAGTATGGGATTAACATTTTGATGTGCAATGTTGTGTCATGGATAAATTAAGGTGTGCTGCAAAGAGAAAAACGTTGAGGAACACTGGTACATAGCAATGGATAATCCACATCTGAAGTGCTTCATACAGGTTTGGAAATGTCATTTTAGGAAGGATGTTGGAATGAGTGCAGAGAAGGCTGTTGTTATTTGGTTTTTAGGAGCATTAGCAACTAAGGCCATATTGCTCCAGGGATATGCGGTGGTCATTCCCTGACCTTTCCTCATCCTCCGTATTTGGTGGTCAAGGGCTCGAACCCCGGTCTAATCAAGAAGCGCGTGCTACGCACTGCTCCTCCTGCTCACCTGGCCACGGAGGCACCTGTAGAGAAGGACAAAAAGATTAGTTGGAGGCTAAGGTTTCCTTACCAAAGAAAGGTTCTGTAAATAGCAATGTCTAGAAACTAGATATCTGCATGGAGAACTAATTAAGGTCTTCAAAGCTTTAAAAGTGTTGAGTAAACTGAATGCATCTTTACCTTTTTCTCATGTGGCACACAAAAGAGAACATAAATTTAAATTGAAAAAGGATGGTTGCAGAAAAAGAGTGCAGAAATTTTCTTTCAGCTGGAGAGTGAATGATTGTTGGAATAAATTTCCATTTAGCATTGTAGAGGTGAGAATTCAGAATAAATTTAAAAGATCAGACAAATTATTATAAGGGATGGACAAATGAAAATGAAGTGGGTAAAAGTGTTTTTGGCTGATGCTACATATGCTCACTTCCTTGCATCATTTGCCAGTGTTAATATTAATCTATTAAGCTCTCACTATAGAGTCATTCTGGCATTCGTCTTTGTCCAGTTTACCAATGTCAACAACAAATGAAAGTTCAGTTTGCTGAAACAAGCTGCCATCCAGTCTTTGCTGTTATCGATTGTTAGGTATTACACTGCTGATCATATATGGAATATATATTTAAGATACCTTTTATTAAGTTCTGTAAATTTTCTTTGCTGTTCCACTATTCTTCTAGAAAGGAATTATTTTAAAAAATTTGTTACTTCATAATACTGTCATTCAATGCCGATATATGCTTCCAAATGCACAACAGATCTTAAATATATACTGTCCATGTGAATATTTTAAATTATCCTAAAACTAAAAGATTGAACTAACATGACTTCTACAATATACAGGTTACAGAAAAAATAATAATGCAATTGTGTGCAAATGTAAACCTTTATTCCAATACAAATCCCCTGATCACCTAGAATGGCAACATTTCTAGATGCCTCTTGGAACCTTTTCATCTTTCATCTCATTTTAATTATTTTTTTCTTGAAGTTCCAATCTAAAATATATGTAAATTAAGAATAGTAGAGATGTTAGTAATTTAATTACATAGGAAAACTGCAATGGAGAAAGTTAACATCAGCAACCAACTGCGATTGTTATTTCTGTAACCTCCATATTAACATATTAAATTTTACTTAACTAAATAATCATGTATTAATTAGTGGTTTTTCTGTCACTTCAATACTATTTCTTGAAGAAAATCAATGTCAATTTCACAGTACATTATTAAAATACATTTAATATATTTTAATGGTCTTGGAATAAACATTTAAGCACAACTGAATATAAGAATATGAGAGAAAAGGAGAAAGCAGAAAAGCATGCACATCATCATTAACTTTGAATATACAATGAACAGCTAAGTTGTTTTGAAAAAGTTCGGTCAATATTATTTTAACCAAAAACAGGCTAACTTGCATAGAAGCAATAAGAACTGAATAAAATTTTACTCACAATATGTACCAAGAACACCTTTATTGTTGCGGCTAATTTCTGCAAGAGAACTAATTAATGGTAGGAGAGCTCCCCTATCACCACGTTCATGACGTTTTTCATGCTGATGAGTATGCCGAGAAAGTAACACTTTCTTCACCTCCTCTTGGTATTCTGGTTGTAACAAACCAAGACTGACCAGTTTTTCAGTAATCAGATCTGAAAAATATAATAAATAATAAAAAATCAATTTAAAAAAAGATTTTAAAACTACTTAAAAAAAAAAATTTTATTTCTGAATTTTTCAAATAAGAAAAGGATGCCATTCCATTTTCAAAAGAAATGAATGATACTTATAAATATATTTACCCAACATCACCTATAAATTTGATAATAATATCAGAAAGAATTAATAATGCCACATTAAACGTGATATATTAGTGCAGCATTATTAATTCTTTCTCAAATGATGAATATGCATGTAGTGCCCATCTTCCAATTAATTTGATAATAATAACACTGGTCAGCATCAATTTCGTCCCTGAAATAATTTCAACAGATTCTCACAGGAAATATATTCAAAAACTCACATGTGCTTAAAAAGTTTATCATCTTTAGTATTCAAATATCACAGGTTAATGACCGAAAATCAAGACCTGTACAGCCACTCCCCGACTTATGTAAGGGTTGCGTTCTGCGGAACTCTATGCAAGTCGAATTTTACGCAAGTTGGAATTTTTCTAAATGATTATGCAGTACTCGCAACTATGCTAGCCATATGATTGAAGCAAGAAAGAAATGTTAGATGAACACATAAATAGAATTATTTATTCAATTTTTTATCTTGTGCGCAGGAAAAATTACAAAAGCATGCAATTTAAAAAATTTCAAAATTATAAAAAAAGAGAGGAGACAGGCATAACGTCAACAAGTTTTCCCTGTTGAGCATCATTGCCAGAATCGACATATTCAGCTGATAAGTATGCAGCTGTGGATGTTGAGGGCTGTAGAGATTTAGAAAGGGTCAGCCGCTCAACCTTACGAAAGAATATATTAATGGATGACTGGATGGTGGTTTTTTTCTTTTCATCGTAGATTTCTTTGTAACAAGCAAGCACATCATTCACCCCTGTTAACTTTTAAGAATCGTTCACTGTCAGGATCCATCTTCACAAACCTCGCCATTGCCATCTCTCTGGTGGGGAAGCATCAGCATTTTCTTCTTTCACTATCACTACTTGCAAATCAATAAGTCCTTCATTAGATAATTCCTTCTCTTCTTCCTCTATTAACTCCTCCATGTCTTTGGCATCAACCCCCCCCCCCCAAATGAAATAGCTCTGCAAGCTTTACAATCTTATCTGTAACCTCTTCATATGATTTGTCTTTTTCAAATCCTTAAAACCTTTTATGTACCATGGGCATATTTTCTTCCATATGCCATTTAAACAATTTTTAATAATTTCTGCCCAGGCCTTATTAATGTTTAAGATGACGTGGTAAATATTACAAGATTTCCAAAAGTCTCTTAACATCAAATTTTTCTCACTGCCAACAATGCCTAAGCAAATGTTGTGCGTAAATAATATGCTTTGAAATTCAAAATAACACCCTAATCCATAGGCTGGATGAGCGAAGCCATGTTAGACAGTAGAAATATAACTCTCACGTTCAAATTGAAATATCATCTAAGTGCATAGGATGTCGAGGAGCATTATCTAATAGAAGCAAAATCTTGAAAGGAATGCTTGTCTTTACAATATTTTTCAACCTCTGTTATGAAGCAGCATTTAAACCAATCCTCAAAGACAGATATTGTTATCCATGCTCTCTGGTTCGATTGGAATTGCACAGGCAGGGTGGCTTTATTGATGCCCTTAAATGCATTGCCCTATCTTGTGAAGCCTTGAAACCTGGCACAGTCTTCCCCTCTTTGGCAATGTATGTGCGATTCAGAATTTTTTTTCCAATACACAGCAGTCTCGTCAACATTAAAAATTTGCGGCATTAAATAGCTGCCTTCATCAATAATTTTTTCCACTCTGCAGCTGCAGAATCAGCTGCTGCTACAGATAATTCACCGCATACTATGACATTGAGGAAACCAGCACAATGCTTGAACCTATTAAACCATCCATTGCTTGCCACGAACTTGGCTTGGTGTTCTCCATAAAGTAAATTGCAGCCATTCTCAACCCACTGCAGGATGGAAACCTCCTCAACAATTCATGCTGAGGGAAATGGACCATAATCTGCCACGCTGGTCCAGTGCGGGTTGGCAGATTGATTGTATTCAGCAGTCAGGGGCTTGAACCCCGGTCTACTCAAAGAGCGTGTGCTACTGCACTCCCACCCCTGACCACTCGGCTACGGTTATCCTTAATATCTTCATAAATACTTCTTGCTTTTGCTTGAATGGTCATTAGACTCAGGGTCACTTGTTTCTGAATGGTTTTCCATCCATATTATTAAAGCTTTTCCATCTTTGATATAGCAGCGAGACCTAATTCCCTTCAATAGATAAACTTTATCCTGCTTCTTAATCATTTTCATCTTCATTTCTAAATTAAATTTCTTTTGTTTCCTAGCACTGTCATCACTTGCACTTTCTGTTGGTTGCCTTCACTTCATCATTGTAATAATTGATAAAAAGGAATGAAGAGGAAATTCTGAAAATTTATAAGTTTTTACATGATTGAAGATTTCAGTGAAGGGGAAATAATTTCACCATAATAGCATAAAAACCCACACAATTCCAGTTATTGGTATTGTCGTAAATGCAATAAGATTGAGTTTATGGTCGTGACCTCCAGAAATGGGTTCCTATTATGATATTTTCACAATACCACCATTTATTCCCACAGGATGCAAAATACATTTCCATTTTTTTTTCAGTATGCACAGGCTGGCAAAAACATACATAAAGTCAAGTATTACTTAAGTCAGATAGTACCTGTAGTTGGTTTAATCGCCTTTTCCATCTATTCTATCTATTTTTTTTTTTTTATTTCCAGAACATTCGGGAGATTTTTAGAGAATTTGGGAGCTTTCTATAACATTCAAGAATGTTTCAGAATGTTCTAGAACATTGTTATGTGCGGAAGATTGGGATGTTTCTGGAAAGTTCTAGAACTGTTGACAGAGTTCTCTAAAAACATTGCGAGTATTCTAGAAACTTGTCTACCAGTATATAGATGAGAGAGATCCGCAATAGGCAAGCATTTTCGTATTTCAAAAAGTGTGTTTTGGAGAGCAACTGGTGAGCGAAGCAAACAAGTGTTTTGGTGAATTAGTGTTTGTAAATACGTGTTGTGTGCATAAGTGTAAATCGTGAACTATGTTTAAATTACAAATAAAAATCTACAATTTCTTAATTGTGTTCTTACGCGTGCATACCTCAACTGTACATGAAATATGTCACATTCTTGCCGAAATAAGCCTAATAGCTTGTAAAGTTGGAGATCAAGATAAAGTATGGGATCTGAAGATTTCTGGTAGCTCATGTTCAAGGACATCAACAGGCTGTCTTAGAGATAGTCATAAATCGATGCCTTTTTCTGTTCCGGTGATAGGGCGGAAACTTCAAGACCACATAAATGATTGCTACTTTTGCATAACCAGTATTTCAGGTTTTTCAGCGAAATCCAAGCATAAAGTAGAGTATCCCAACATTAATTAATAAAGTAGAGTATCCCAACTTCTTTCGTCTTCTCAACCTCCAACCCAAGCATGGTACTAAGTACTATAGGTTCTAATACCTCTTGTGTTTGGGGTTCACATAAAAAAAAAAACGACCTTCTGCTCTAAGGCCAGTTCCTCACTATGATACAATGCCAGTGCCAAAGCCAACAGAAACTTATGGACTTAAATTCAAAAAATATGCTATTAAGCATGCAAATGGAATATCTGTGCCGACCTAAAAGTGGCAGCTTTGCTGCCTGGGTTGCAAGGTGAATACACTAAATACTGCTACTTTTTATGCGAATGGGCCAGCCAAGTGAAGGACTGCCACCACAGGGTAGAAAAAAATGGCCAGACTGTTCAGAAACTACACCAGGCCAGAAAAATGTAGCACATTTTTCTTTGTAGCACATCCTCCTTTTGTGGATAAGTCAAAAATCTATTTACTCCACTGCACATTAAACTAGGGTTGGTAACAATATTTGTGAAAGAGATGGACAAAAAAATGAGAAAGATTTTCCTGTTTGAGGCAAAAGTTTCTCGAAGCAGTGAGGCTAAGATAAGAGGGAATTTTTGTAGTCCTCAAATCAAATTGGTATTCCAAGATGAGGAATTCACTAAAAAATTCAATGCTACAGAAATAAGAGCTTGGAAGGCATTTGAAACCGTCTGCCAGAACATTTTAGGCATGAGAATCTTAAAATTACAGTGAAATTGTGGATGAGCTAATTTTAGTTTACAAAGAGTTGGGTTACAACATGTCATTAAAGCTTCATTTCCTACATTCCCATTTAAACTTTTTTCCTGAAAACTTGAATTTCACAAATGGAAAAAAGATGCCACAGAATATGGAGTCCAATTATGTTGGCACACTACTGTTGGAATCTCATAGGGCAGACACCAATGGATGATTATAAAAGGCAAAATACAACAAAATAAGTGTTTTGTTATCAGATGATAAACATTTCCGTAAATAGAATACAATTAATGGACCCAATGTTCAATTTTTAGTACTGTACATAACATTTGCTTAAAATGTATGAAATATTTTTTAATAGAAACTTAGTTTTAGCATTAGTAGAGGCATACGATGCAAGATAGCAAGCTTATACAGCATAAGCAAAAAAAAAACCCTTCCCATTTGATTCATTCATTTGCTCCAAAACTTTGTCTAGTTCTTCCTTGAATTCATTTAAGCTATCAGCTTCCACAACAACAGATGGAAGTTTGTTCCAGCAATCAACTACCCATTGGCTAAAGGCAAATTTTTGCACATCCATTGAACAACTATTTCTTCAATTTAAATTTATGCCCCCTCAGATTCATAATCTAAGCAAGAGGAAGAATCACAACAGCACTGAGCCTGCTCACACCATTCAAAGCCTTATACACCTCAATCAGATCACCTCGCAGGTGCCTAGTCTCCAGACACTGCAATTTACAGAACTTAAGCCTTTCTTTATAGGAAGACCCCCTTTATTCCCTTCACTAATCTTGTTGCCCTTCTCTGTACTCATTCCAGCAACACTACATCCTTCCTAAAATGAGGCCTCCAGACCTGTATGCAGTACTCAAGGCGTGACCTGACCATATACCTGCTCTGGCAGCCTGTCTGCACTGCTCAGAAACTTTATATCTGACTGCACAATTATTCCCAGGTTTTTTCATTCTCTACCATCCTGAGTGTAGTACCACACAGTTGGTATATTTCTCTGGGGTTACTGCTACACATGTGCAGTACTTTGCATTTGACAATGTCAAACATCAGTTGCCACTTCTCAGCCCATCTGCCCAGCTTTTCTAGATCCTGTTGCAGTAGCATACTGTCATTACTATCATTAACAACCCTGCCAACCTTTGTATCATCTACAAACTTGGCCATTAAGCCTGATATACCTTCATCGATATCATTGATGAAGGTATATCAGGTATATAATGTTATTCCATTAATAACATTAGTTCAAAAAGAGCAGTATCCACTGATTACCACTCTCCATCTTCTCCCACTCAACCATCCTTTTATCCATTGTAGCAACTTGCTCTTAATGCCATACTGCTCCAATTTGTACAGTAGTCTTCCATATGCAACTGTATCAAAAGCTTTCCTGAAATCCAAGTATGGTAGAACGTCGAAAATTCAAACGTCAATAATCTGAACGAGCCAACATTTTTTTTTATGCCGATGCCATAAAATAATTACAGTAAGCACCGGTTATTGTGATCGCATTTGTGAATTGAATTTTAATTCTAATTAGCAAAAATTGGAAAAATATTATCCACAGGCTATAAAAATTAAGATATAAAGTACAAATTTACACTTTTATTACATTACCAATTTAAAAAAAATTAAATGATATGTGAAAATCGACAAACTGAATGCTGTCCAGCTCAAATACTCTTGCTGAAAAGAGTGAGAGATCTGGCAAAAAAGAAAGTCTGAAAATGGTGCAGCAAAAAAATAAGTAATTATTTTCATTAAAGGCCTATACTCGTGATATTTTGGCTGTAGGTTCCCTTTGTTTTGTTACTTATGAATAAAAATACAGTGGACCCCCGCTTTACGATGGGTTCACTATATGATCAAATCACTTTATGATGGACTCTCCATAATAAAATACCTTTCACTATACGATATATAGTAAGCATGGTACGGTGTCAACACGTTTGCAAATTGAATTTTAATTCTATTTTAATTAATTAATTCTATTAAATGAGGCTTAAAAAAGAGGAAAAGATGAAAGAAGAGAAGATTCAGAAAATTTATTTTTGTTTTTTTATATAATTTCAGTGAAGGGGAAACACATTTCACCATAATAAGGTAAAAACCCACAGAATTCCAGTTATTGGTATTATTGCAAATGAAATAAGATTGAATTTACTACCCGTTTATAATTAGATTGCACTAACAGAAAAGCCCAATACACCGGAAAGTGAAAACTGTTTTTATCGTTTTATGATTGTGACCTCCAGAAATGTGCTTTAGAAAAACATCAAAAATTTGTTCAAAATTCATTCTTATAGCAATAAACGGTGAAAGTGTAGTGCATTTTAATGATTTGAGTGGCTGGTTCTACTAACCAGTGATCAATGGCACCTAGTTATTTCGCTCTACGATGACTTACAATTGTTTCGGAGCGGACCACGTATTCCTTTGTCTCAGCCAATAGCAGTATTTGTAAACATGTTGGGCACACATTTTATTTTTATCCTTTAGTTCAAGTAGTGATTTTTTGTGTTGTGCTTACTTTCTGTAAACTTACTGCATTGAATTCTTGAACATACAACATTGCGTAATATGGGCGCCTCCGTAGCCAGGTGGGCAGGTGCAGCAGTGCGTAGAACACGCTTCTTGATTAGACCAGGGTTTGAGCCCATGACCACCAAATATGGAGAATGCAGAAAGGTCAGGGAATGACCACTGCATATCCCCAGAGCGATATGGCCTCAGTTGCTAATGCTCCTAAAAACCAAATAACAAACAAACAAACGTAATACGGCCCCTAAAAGAGCGCATTAAGGAGAAAATTTCAATTAAAATTAAACAAGAAATAGTGAAAAAACATGATGGTGCTAAAATTAGTTCATTTGTACGTGAATACGGTTTTTTCCTAGTCAACCATTTCTACCATAGTGAAACTAAAAGAAAACCTTAAAAAAATTAAAGTAAGTGATGCATCTAACACAGTCCAAAAAAGGCAGAGAACAGATTGTAGACTGGAAAGGGTTTTGTTGCTGTGGATAAAAGAAAAACAAATGAAATGTGATACAGTTCGTGGACAATAACATTTGTGAACATGCAAACCAGAGTTTTGAGGAATTAAAGACTAAAACACCTTCAGGTAGTGATACGCGATATGGGGACTTTAAAGCCAGCAAAGGTTGGTTTGACCGTTTTAGAAAAACGACTGACATTAAAAGTGTCATAAGGCATGGAGAGGCTTGCAGTGCCGATCAGGAAACAGCTGAAAACTTTAAGGTTGAGTTTCAAGAGCTCATTAAGGAGGAGAGTTATCCTCCTCAACAAGTTACTCTGCTACTGGGGTCCAACGCCTCTAGTGATTTTAAACTTAAGCCAATGTTGGTTTACCACTCCGAAACTCCCAGAGTGTTTAAACAGCAAAAGGTCATCAAAAGCAGGATGGGTGTCTTCTGGCGGTGTAACAAGGCCTGGGTGATAAGACACTTCTTCAATGAATAGGTATTAAGTGTTTTGTCCTTCAGTCAAAGGTTACTCAGAAAAAAAACAAACTTCCATTAAAGGCACTGTTAATTTTGGATAATGCTCCAGGTCACGATCCCCAACTTTCCCAATCTCTGGAAGAGCAACTGAACTTTATTACTGTCAAATTTCTCCCACCCAATACCACCCCTCTGCTTCAAGCCAATGGATCAGCAAGTGACTGTGAACTTTATAAAAATTTACACAAAGAAGATGCTTGTGAAGTGCTTTGAAGAGACTTCAAGAGACAGAGCCATCACCTTAAAGGAATTCTGGAAGACCAAGTTTAACATCCAAGTTTAACATCTGTGTACAAATGATTGTAAATTCTTGGAATGAAGTTTCAGCTTGGTGCCTCAATGCAGCCTGAAAGAACTTATGGCCTTCGGTCATCCATGATTTTGAAGGATTTGAAGCTGAAGGTGTTCTAGAGCAGGAAATTATCACTCTTGGCGAGTCCTTGGCTCTAGAGATTGATGCAGACGATGTGGAGGAGTTAACTGCAGAACATGGAAGGGAGTTGACAACAGAGGAGCTCCAGGAATTAGAGCAGATGGGTGAGCATGATAGTGGAGATGAGGAACATGAGGAGGATGACCATGTAACAACAATACAAGAAATAAAGGACATGTTTGCTGTGTTGGATATTGTGAGGAGGACAGTAAGAAAAAACCCAGATATTGAAACCATTGAATTGATGACCTGCAAAGTTTGAAGATCAGGTGTTAAGTTATTTCAAGAACCTTCAGAGAAAGCACCAAAAGCAAACCACTTTGGACAGTTTTTATACCATAAGTAGCAAGAGACAGCGATCGGAAAGAACACCTGATCCTGAAGATTGTCCTGATATCTTGAGGGTAAAAGATTCTCTTCCAGCTCTATCACCACACCACCATTGACACAGCTTTTCCAGTGTAAGTTAAATGATAATTATGATTTTTGTTTTTTTTTTTTAAATAAATTTTCTGTTTATACTCTGGGACAACCAAACAGTCAGAGGAGTTCACAAGATTGACAGAATACAAGAAACAGCACCGTATTCAGCAGTCATGAGCTTGAACCCTGATCACTCAAGGCACGTGTACTTATGCACCGACACGCCTGACCACTCGGCTACGGCAGCCATTATCATTTTAAACAACATTGGGGAGGGGGGGAATAAAAAAAAATGTGTGGCATTATCAGCATTTATCTTTTTCTTCAAATTTGTATCATGCTCTACTGTTTTAGGGCAAGTTATTTTTAGATAAAAGGTGCATGGTATACACTGGAAAATACGGTATTCAGTATTCTATATAAAACTAATACAATTTCCATCATAAAAATCACCTTTTACCGAGATAAACAGCTTAGTTATATAGCGAAAATTTCAACTTCCGAGGAGTTGGAACAAATTATCAAAAAACAGTGTACTATTGGGTTCACATTACGATATTTTCACGATACAATGGTGTCTCTGGAACGAATTACTATTGTTGAGCACGGGTCCACTGTACATAAGTACAACTTAGCATTTTTATTTCTAAACTTACTGAACCATTTTTTTTTTTCATCTCCAGAACAGTATTTTTGATAAGTTTGAAAAACCAAGCAAATCGGAAGTCCAAACTACCCCCGGTCCCAATTAGTTCGGATTATCGATGCTCTACTGTATATGATATCAAAATTATGTTTTGCATCCAGTTCCTCTGTGACCACATCATAGTACCCAATCAAAATGGTCAGACAAGACTTTCCCTAAACAAACCCATGCTGTGTCTGAATTATTACTGCAGTCTGGTCTAGACGATCCTGCAATGTTTCTTTAACTGACCTGTAATTACAGACCTGTTAATTTAACTTCTGTTCCAGGGAAATTAATGACTCCATTATTTTCCCTAGAAAAGAAGTTAAACTAACAGGTCTGTAATTACTCGTGTCACCCTTTGATCGCCCTTTGTGAATTGGGATCAAATTAATCCCTTCTCCCTTAAAATTGGTGGGTGTTACAACAATATGGTTGCCATATTTGAATTTGGCAATGTCAAATTTACAAGAGAATCATTCTGAATTTTAACAGGGAGTGAAAAAAAAGTGTGTTTTTGCCAACCAGTGTAATTTATGCAACTCTGAAAATTGCTGAGAGAGAGAGAGAGAGAGAGAGAGAGAGAGAGAGAGAGAGAGAGAGAGAGAGAGAGAGAACCCATACTACTGCACCTGAACAAGTCCAGTGATAAAGACTGAGCTCTAATGGTGCAAAAGCTGTTACAGTCATATTGCACTAGTTCATATGGGTGCTGTCTGAAAATTGTTATTCAATTTCTTGAATTCATTTTAAGTAACTGAATAATTAAATTTAGTTGACATTAATTCCTATGAAGTGATCAGAATGGTGAATGCAGAAGTTCTTTTACAGTAGTACACTTAACTGGGTTTACCACGGTTCGATTTCATATGACCACCAAAACATACAATAATCCTGCATACAATACTCAGGCTCTTTCCAGACAGCTGGCAAAGTAAAGGCACAGGATTACTCACTAACTGATCTGAATACCTCTTAGAGCATTACCAATAGATTCTCTCCAGTGGACTAACTAGCAGCTGATCTGCAAAAACCATTTTAAAACAGTACCTCTGAAATGCAGGTAATGTACTTCACCATGATATCCATCATCACCCCGAAATACAACTCCAACTGCATAGCAGAAGAGATGGGATGAGGTAGAAGTATTAAATTAAATATACAGTATTAAGACAATGAAGATACTTTTTACTTATTTTACAAAACTCAGGTATTACCTATTTTTTTTACTCTTTGTAATTATTTTTTATAGTTTCACTGCTATAACAAAATAAATTTTTACTTATTAGCTGAACTTTGACCATCTAAATACAAAACAGATACAATGGCTAAGTAACAGATTTGCCTTTCACAACAGCAAATGTATACTTAAACTGTGCAGCTAAACTGAAATATGCTGCTCATTATCATTACACAAATGATTTCTTAATTTGTGATACGAGATCCCTGTTTATTCTGATATAAAATATTAATTTTAAGATAACTCTGAATGTACATAGTCATTAAGAAGTATTCTGCTAATTCTTCTTAACTAAATTATAAAAATTGCCATGTATCTTACAAAATATAGAATTAGCTTCATTTTAATTTAAGAATGTGCTTTATACTACTAAGAAAACAAAGAAAGACTGTCTCAGAGTCTATAATAGTGACTAACTAACGTTACAATCCTTGGTTACAATTGCACTAGTTATGATATTAAAACTCTGAGGCATCTGAATGAGACAATCTAGCAATTTCTGACTAATACTTTTTTTAATTACCTTTTTGAGTTTATCAAGTGACAGGTTATGGTGCCCTCTTTCATTTATAACATCGTAAATTTAAATTTGGTATAAATTAAATTAATGGATGCATAAACTCTGCAAACAACAGTAAATTCAGACCATAAAAGTTAATTATGCCATAAAAGTCAATCATGTAAAGAAATATTAGAGCTTTCATTGTTCAACTTTTATGACATTGACCACTTTGTCATGACATTCTCTCAGAGAGAATCTTTATACTAATTACTAAATTGAATGACACGTTAATTAATTATACTGCTTAATTAATGTTATAATATATAAATGTATATTAATTAATTATTCTTAGAATTCCTTCATTATGCATGCAAAGTTCTAGGTTTCATGATATAAGTTTTGAAAATTTGTTATCACTCATATAACAAGCAACTTATTTTAAGAAGAAAGTTATGCCTACTGAAATCAACTTCTTACCACTTATCTGAGTTAAACTAGTAGCATCTAAATCTAACATGACAATTCCATTAAGAATGAGACTACGTAATTCAATAAGGGAATGCAGAGACAATGCTGCAACGTGTGGTTTTGACCACCTATTACCACAGTCTTCTACATCTTCTTCAAATTTTACCCATCTGAAAAAAAAAAAAATAATTTCTTAAACTACTGTTTAATATTGCTTAATCAAAATCCTATAAACTTATCTTAATTTTTCACAAATATAATGCTCATTTTTCAACCAAACTTATGGCACTAATGTATGCTCTAAATAAATATTCAGTTAATTAAAAAAAAGAAAAAAAAAAACACGTTTATGATCTTATCAAACTTTACAAAGGTGCACACAGGGTGAGCCAAAATTTATATGAAATCATGGCTGAAATAACAAACTGAGATACAATTGCTGTAGTAAAAGTTTATCCATCATCATCAGCCATTTTCAATCCACTGCAGGATGAAGGCCTCTCCAGCAACTTTCTAGCTCCTTCTGTTTTGTGCAATGGCCATCCATTTACTACCCACGAACTCATGAATTTCATCTGTCCATCTCTATTGTTGTCTTCCAAGTTTTCTTTTCGCTCATTTTTTCGAGCTATGTGTCCTGCCCAAGTCCATTTCACCCCAGGAGCTCAACATCTGTCCTGAGCTGGATATCATAATCTCTCTCTCATGAATTTTTTTGGCTGGTGCAGCATAAGCCTCATGCTTCCTTGCACCATATGGCTAATAATAAATAATAATCCATGTGTTTCTCTTCTGATCTAACAGTCTGATTCCTAATATAATTCATTCCATTCTTTGCTGTGTAGTTTTCGACTTCTCTTCCATTCTTTTGGTGAGTGCCCAAGTTTCACTTCCATAAGTCACGATGAGGAGAACATTGGTTCATTATTTTACATTTCAGACAAATTGGGATATTGCTCCTCAGTATGTGACTATATTTCCTGAATGCTATCCGTCCCAAATTTATTCTTCTCTTGACTTCCAGCCATTTATCATTATTACAGCTACTTGTTCCAGATAAGTATATGAATCCACCTTTTCAATTACTGCTCTTTCAATGATTATATCCCTTTCTTTGGCATACTTGTTCATCATTACTTTTGTTTTAGCCATATTCATCTTTAGTCCAAAATCCTTACTAACTCTGCATAACTGATTAAGATTTTCCTTTAATTCTTTGGGATCATGGCTTATGATCACAATGTCGTCAGCAAATTGTAAATGGTTTAGGTACTCTCCATTCATATCGACTCCTTTCTGCGACCAGTCTAATCTGAAAGCTTCCTCAAGGGCAGCAGTAAACAACTTCGGAGATATTGTGTCTCCTTGTTGAACTCCTTTCTCAATTTTAAATTTGCTACTGTCTTTGTCTAGTCTAATAAAGGAGGTAGCATTCTCATATATTTTCTTCAAAATCATAATGTATGGGGTATCTATGCCTTGTCTTTCCAGTGCCCAAAACATTGCCTTATGCTGTTTATTACATTTATGTAAAATGTTTATTACAAACTTTCAAATGTCACAATCACGGAAGATAATGGCCCAAGCATTCTGACTTCCCATCATTGTCAAAACATTATCTATTAAATCAGTGGTGGCCAACCTATTCCTGTAATGTGCACATGGCACACATTATGTCAGAAATGTGCCATGTGCTACTGGCTGATCCAGAAGTCAAAGACAAATTAAACTCTCAGCTTTCCTTTACCACTTAGCATCTCAACACCACGCAGACTCTGTGCTCTCCCGAAACTAGCCTGAATCAGGGTAGTCTTATCACATTCAGGCATCTTTTTATCAGAAGCATAGTTCCCCCTTCCTATTGGTTACTCTGTCTTTTCTATATATATTGTATGTTTCAAAATGAAACTCATCATCCCCTATATCAGGGTGACATCAAGCTTCAGTTCACCCAATTATGTTGGAATTTGTAGAAATAACTAGTAGCTCAAATGCATCTATTTTATTAACAAAATTTTTAACATCACTATGGGCACCTCCGTAGCTAGGTGGGCAGGAGCAACAGTGCGTAGCACACGCTTCTTGATTAGACCGGGGTTCGAGCCCATGACCACCAAATACGGGGAATGCATGCGGAAAGGTCATTCGCTGACCTTTCTGCATATCCCTGGAGCAATATGACCTTAGTCACTAATGCTCCTATAACAAAAAAAAACATCACTATGTAAACAGTTTAAGCTTTGTATTTCCTTGTTATTAACTTCCCCGATATATCTCTTATAATCATTTAAGAATATTAAGAATATTGCTATTTATCATATACTGTTGTATATTGCTTTATCACATCCTACCATGTGCTTAATTAATGAATCTGTGGTCCTTTGATACCACAGTTCACCCATGGACACTGGCAGTCTCTCATTTGAATCCTCAAAATGATTCACACGGGAAAGTTGAATCTGCAGAAAAAGGTTTCTTCAGGTGTGCAAAAGTCATGAATAGTTCCCAATAAAATCTTGTGGCCTAATGAGACAATTTTCAAAAATCAACAGACATGTTAACCAAGTTTGTTGTTTGTTGTTTGTTTGTTAAGAGCATTAGCAACTAAGGCCATATTGCCCCTGGATATGCGGTGGTCATTCACTGACCTTTCCGCATCCTCCATATTTGGTGGTGACGGGCTCGAACCCCGGTCTAATCAAGAAGCGTATGCTACGCACAGCTGCTCCTTCCCACCTGGCTACGGAGGCGCCGCATGTTAACCAACCAACCAACACAATTTTGTTTAGAGTTAATGAGAACCCTAATATCCAAATTAAAAGGAATTAAGCACTCCAGGTATTACTGTTTGGGCTGGAATTTTCTCTGAAAGGATCATTGGACCACTGTTTTTAAATCAACGGAAATGTTAATTAAAGCAATTATTTATCATTACAAGTTTTTGCTTATCTTAAAATTAGGAAATTCTTATACGAAAATTATGAAACAGGTGGATTGGACATTGTGATTCTATTAAGTAGCTACCCAAGTCACCAGATTTAAACTCTATGCCACCTTAGCGTTACTCTGCTAGATGTAATACAAGACAGCATATGGCTGATGAGATATGAGAAATACAGGGTATTTCAAAATTGCACAGAAAACACATAGGAACATGTTCTCAGCTAAAACTAAGAAAAAAAAAAAAAAAAAAAAAGTTTCCTATAACATGTGTCCAAAGGCATTATTGCCGAAATATTAAACAATAATCATAAATTACAAAACAAAAAAAGGAAACTGAAATAAACTTTTAAAAGAAAAATGTCTAAAATAGCTATTCAAAAAAGTGAGTGACCTCCAGATTGTTCAATACAGCATTTGCATTAGCATTACTAGAGGCATTTGATGCAAGAAAGCAAGCTTATGCAGCATCAGCCAAAAAAAAAAAAAAAAAAAAAACCACTTCACTTCACCCCTCTGTTCATTCAAAATACCTGTCCAGCTGAGCCTTAAACTTATTTAGGCTATGAACCTCCACCACAAGGGATGGAAGTCTGTTCCACCAACCAACCACCCGCTGGCTAAAGGCAAATTTCCGCACGTCTATCCTACATCTGTCTTTCCTCAATTTGAATTTATGCCCTCTCAGGTGATTTTTCTGAGCTAGAGGAAGAATCCCATCAGCATTGAGCATGCTTAAACCATTCAAGGCTTTATACACCTCTATCAGATCACCTCGCCGGTGCCTAGTCTCCAGACACTGTAATTTGCAAAACTTAAGCCTTTCTTCGTAAGAGCACCCCTTTGTTCCATTCACTAATCTTGTTGCCCTTCTCTGTACTCGTTCCAGCAGCTCTACATCCTTCTTGAAATGAGGCCTCCAGACCTGTATACAGTACTCTAGGTGTGGCCTGACCATTGCCTTATACAATGGAATAATCACCTCCTTATCCCTGCTGGAAAAATTCCTGTACATCATTGACAATACTCCATGAGCTCCTCTTGCAGCCCGTCTGCACTGCTCAGAGAACTTCATATCTGCCTGCACAACCACCCCCAAGTCCCTTTCATTTTCTACGACTGTCAGTGTAGTACCACAGAGTTGATACGTTGCTCTGGGGTTGCTGCTTCCCATGTGTAGTACTTTACATTTGTCAATGTTAAACTTCATTTGCCACCTCTCAGCCCATCTGCTCAACCTTTCCAGATCCTGTTGCAGCAGCATAGTGTCAGTAGTGTCCTTGATAACCCTGCCAACCTTTGTATCGTCTGCAAACTTGGACATTAAGCACGATATACCATCATCAATATCATTTATAAATACAGAAAACAATAATGGACCCAACACTGAGCCCTGAGGGACTCCACTAATAACATCAGTCCACGATGAACAGTGTCCATTGATTACCACTCTTTGTCTTCTCCCCCTCAACCACCCCTTTATCCATAGCAGCAATTTGCCTCCAATGTCACACTGCTCCAATTTGTGTAGCAGTCTTCCATGTGCAACTGTATCAAAAGCCTTTCTAAGATCCAAGTATATAATATCAAAGTTATTCCCTGCATCCAGTTCTTTTGTGACTGCATCATAGTATCCAATCAAGTTGGTCAGGCAAGACTTCCCCTTAACAAAACCATGCTGTGCCTGAGCTATAACTGAAGTCTTGTCTAAATGATTTGATTATCAGCAGTGATATTAATTAATTTTCCTGGAACAGAAGTTAAGCTCACAGGTCTATAATTACTTGTGTCAGCCTTTGATCCTCCTTTGTGAATTGGGGTCACATTTGCACATTTCCAGTCTATGGGTACCTCCCCTGAGTCCAAGGAAGCTCTCATAATTATGGCTAAGGGTTTGCTTACTTCCTTTGCTGCCTCCTTTAATATAACTGGATAGATCCCATCCACCCCGGGTGCCTTTCTTGTGTTTATCTTCAACAGTTTCTCCTCCACTTTACTCCCAGTTATTTCAAGATTCTGTAGCTTACTGCTAGAGTTGAATACACCTCTGGCATTCTCCTTGCTGAATAACTCCTCACGTGTGAATGTCGATGCAAAATATTCATTTAGTTTGTTAGCTACCTGAGCAGGATCATCAACAGTTGACCCATCAATATCAAGTGGACCAATCTGATTCATCCCCTTCCTTCTAGAGTTTACATAAGTAAAGAACTCTTTGCTGTTTTTCTTTGCATCCCTTGCAAAGGATTTCTCTTAATCTGCCTTCGCCTGCCTAACCTCCTTTGTAACTTGGTTGCATATCAACTTGTATCTATCATAGGCTTCTGTGTCATGTGTTAATTTGTAAGTATCCCATGCATTTTTCTTCTCTGCCATATGCCTCATTAGTTCATCTGACATCCATTTTGGCCTAAACCTTGAACAATATTTCTTAGCTGGTATGTAAAGCCTAGTAGTTTCCAAGATAAGTTCTTTGAATGCTTCCCATTTTGAATTTGCTGTTGGTAACATCATCAGTTGGTCCCACTGTATAGAATTTAAATACTGTCTCAGTCCATCGTAGTCGCCTTTACGCAAGCAATAACCCTTCCCTTTACCCCTAATGGTAGTTACCTCTTTGAGTAAATCCCACTTCAGCACACTGTGATCACTGCCACCTAGTGGTTCATTTATCTGCAGATTCTTAATGCATGAAGAATCACTGCTGATAATCAAATCAAGAGTATTACTCCCTCTAGTTGCCTCCCGAACATGCTGATGTAGAAAACAATCATCCAATAAATCCACAAAAGCCCTGCTAGTGTGTGAGTAACCAGCCCCCAAATTCCAGTTAATATCTGGGAAATTAAAATCTCCCATTATAAGACTCTCTGATTTACTGGCCCACTCTATTTCCCTGTACAGTTCCTTATTATACTAATCAGAGTCATTAGGCCTATAGCACACTCCTACTCTCAATTTTGATCTCCCAATGTTTATGTCACACCAAACTGACTCAACACTGCATTGTCCAGCGATGTCGATTGGCTTTACTTCCTTGGTTTTTATGTGTTTCTTAACTAATAGCATAACCCCTCCCCCCTTCCTATCCTGTCTATCCTTTCTGTAGACGTTGTACTCCCCAAATTGCAGTTCTGCATCCCTTATATCTGTGTGACACCACGTCTCTGATATCCCAACGATATCTGCCTTTGATGTTTTGAGCAATACCTCAAATTCATCAAATTTATTTACAAAACTCCTAGCATTGGTGTACACGCAAGTATACCTGCACCTGTTTCTATTCTTAGCTACCCTAACACAACCCATGTGTTTACTTGTACCGCAATGGCTCCCAGCAGTCTCTGAAATACCATGCATCTTGTTTTTCAGGCTTCTGCTCATTCTAATAGAAGCAGTGCAAGAATCTCTTTCACCTCTGCCAGTGGCTACTGTCAATCTATTGGTCTTTGTCTCCCCCCCAAGCTAGCAGTTTTCCGACCCACCTAACACTGCCTCGATAGCATCAGCAAATATTCTTGCACCCTTTCTATTTAAGTGTATCCCATCCCTGTAGAAGCAATCTCTCCTGTTAACAAGTACAGTCCAGGCTGAAAAAAATTCCACCCCTTGAGCCTTGCACAATCTTTCCAGGGCCGAATTGATCGACAAGGCTCTCATCATATACTCCCTCCTATCGTGTCTGGGCAGAATTGCAGACACTTTCAAATTCAACCCTAATTCTCGGCTTTTGTTCAACAGTGACCTGTACTTGTTAAGTAATTCTGCCGGTCTCCTACTCTTAATATTATTAGTGCCAACGTGTACAACTATATCACCTTTTGTGCCCTTAAAAGATGATATTTGCTCTACAACGTCATCAACCTTTGCCCCTGGCAGACATACCCTGGTCCTGTTCCACCTATCTTTTTTTACAAAGCATGTTCCCCGTTTCCCTGACAATAGAGTCACCAACAACTACTAGTTCCTTCGGGACCAGCGCATTCTGCCTTGGGGGTTGTCTCTGTGTCACACGATGCCCAAGTGCAAGCTCTGGCGTTGATGTGGGCAGCTGAGAGCTTGATGGGCCCCTCAATTTAGTTTCTTCGAGGCATCCACCCTGTCCTTCAAGCTCTCATATAGGCCCACAAGAATGCCGAGTTGTTGCCTGATATCGATACACTCCTTGCATCGCGCACACACAAAGACATCCCTCTTGGCAGTATCATGTCCCGTACCCGATTGCTCTGCAAACATCAAGCAAACAGTGCATTTTATAAGACTGTGAATCAGAGGACAACTGCCCCCCTCAGTTCTGCTCTGAGCCACAGCACTTCCATTAGCTTGAGCCTTTTGCTTTGCTGCTCTGGTCTGAGTCATGATTCTATTAATTTATTAATTAATTATGTTAAATATAATTAATTATATTACGTTTGTAATCTAAGTCGTTATATGTATTTATTTAAACGTACAATTTAACTGCTAACGAAGTTCAACTAACGCTATCTAGTACGGTATATAACTATCGTATCACAAAGGCGGGAAAGTTACGAACGGTAGCGGAGTTGAAACACGTGGAAACCCTTACCGATACTTTTATGCAATTACAAGGCCGAGTAAAGAATAAATACACCAAATTAATCAGAAAATCACAAAATAATGTTATACTACTAAATTTAAATCAAAAGTTTTAGAAAAACAATAATTTCAAATCAATAAATAAGAAAAATCCACTTAGCGGCTTTGAAAACGACCGTCTCCTAGTAGCCTCGTCAGCAGTCCCCAAATTTTGCCCTTGAGTCAAATCCTTGAGTACCTAATCTTATCAATTTCAGGACCATTCTAATGGTTTCAGCAGCTTCCAAAATGCAATTTCTGTTTTTCAGTGGCAATATGAGCAGAATATACCATGGATTTCGTGCGACTCCACACAAAGTAATCTAAGGGTGCAAAATCAGGTGATCATGGTGACCAATGTACAGGGCCATTCTGACCAACCCATCAGTTATTGTACTGCATATTTAAAAAGTCAGAAACATCACAGGGATAAAGGATGGCTAGTACATCATCATGCATAAACCATGTTCTGGTTAATGTGGTTACATTAACCAGAACATGGTTAATGTGGTTCATGTGGTTAAAATCCCTTAATAGCAAACATTTTTAAGGACAATTACAGGTATGCTGATTATATATTATCGAAATATAATTATTTTGTTATGATTTATGATATTTTTTCCAACGTTAAATGAGTTAAAGAAAACATATTTCTTTACACTTGTATTACAAACTTGAATTATATGTATATATCCGTATTTATACATATATATAAATACATATTTATTTTAACATTAAACATTGGTACATCTTTTGATGTAGACATGATAGAAACTTTTTATGGTGATTTTCGGAATCACAGCGTTTATTTCCTCCAGAATCACATTTTCATTGCGGAGGTATGACAAAAAATATTTTTTGTTGGTAGTGTTATTGTACAAAATGTTTTTTGTCTTGATTATTACTATTATTGATGTAAAATGGTTTCTTGTTTCAATTATCATTATTATTATTATTATCCTCTTTAATACTTTACTTATCTTTTATTAATTCTATTCATTTATTAATAACTGCACATAAGTTGAAATTTTCATTGCAAAGCAGAATTCACCAAGCGTTTGAATTGTTCACTCACTAATAGGGAATGTGAGCTGGGTTTAGACCGTCGTGAGACAGGTTAGTTTTACCCTACTGATGACTAGTCGCTGTTGTTTTTTTTGTTTGTTATTTGGTTTTTAGGAGCATTAGCAACTAAGGCCATATTGCTCCGGGATATGCGGTGGTCATTCCCTGACCTTTCCTCATGCTCCATATTTGGTGGCAACGGGCTCGAACGCCGGTCTAATCAAGAAGCATGTACTACGCACTGCTGCTCCTTCCCACCTGGCTACGGAGATGCCATGACTAGTCGCTACAATAGTAATCCTACTCAATACAAGAGGAACCGCAGGTTCGGACACTTGGTACATGTGCTTGGTCAAGTGACCAGTGGTGTGAAGCTACCATCTGTGGGATTATGACTGAATGCCTCTAAGTCAGAATCTCGTATAGCCACTGCAACGATACCGTTCATGCCTTGGTGTTGAAAGGCAGCACTAGCCAGAGTTGCTTTCATGCTGTCATGGCATGATCACTCTGGTGATGAGGCCACTAGAACGGGAGCATCACGGCAGCCGTTGAGACCATGCGGCCACTGCTTCGGATGCCGCACCATTCAGGTGTGATGTGCGGGCACCAAATCATCCACAGATGACATAGGTACTGGTCTGGGTGTTGTGCTTAGAGCAGCCACAATACTGTGATCTACTGAGACTCATTCTCTTTAAATAATATTATTTCTTTCATTTTCATCAGAAACTAATAAAAGTTTTGTTTCAAATAATGTGTAAAAAAAAGATACACACACAACATTTTTAAATATTTTAATGTTACATTAAAAAAAAAAAAGAATAAAAAGTCCCATTTAATAAGTGCTGCAACCCACTGGATCAAGTATTGCTGTAATTAAGGAAGAATTTAAAAAAAAAAAAATCTCAGAAATAAAAGCAAATTTGGGCACTTGTTAGAGGCCACACGACTGTGGTTGTTATAAGTAAGGGTGTGACTTTTGTTGGGTTAAATGCTATCCAATTCCTTCAGTAACAACAAGTAGGACTAGCAAATGAAAATTCTTTTTTATTTTAAACATTTTTAGAAGTTTTTTTCAGTTAGCATTTAGTTTTTATTATTAGGCATTAGTTTTTACATTTAGTTTGAAATTTCACACTAAATACTAAATTTCTTAAATAATTAGTAAAGGATATTACATTGTCTTGGCAAGCTCACAGAATATTTTGTTGTTTATTTCCCTTTCCATTTATTTTACAAATTCTCACACTCTTTGAATAAATTTAGTGTCTATTCATAGATGCTTACCAAAATCTTTCAAAACTAGGAAGGCAGTGATGTAAAGAAAACAATATCCAAATAAAAAGAATAAATGCAATTGTATTTGGTATCTTACAAAAAAAAAAAAAAAAAAAAGAGAACATAATTTGAAGTACCTTGCAGTTTCTCTCCACTCTACCTCTGCACCATCTCTTACAAGCTCTTCCATCTCACTGAAAACTGGGTGTGGTTCATGAGATCCATCTTCATCTTCTCCCAAAATAAACTGAACCCTTTCACTAGGAGGTGTTGCTAATAAAATGAAACTTTTTAATACTTCATAAGTCAAATACAGCAGTAATATGGGTAATCAATCAGGTAAATAAAAATATTTCTTTTTTTTTTATGAAACAAAAACATTAGATGCCATAGTACTTATAGAGTGGGTTGAAAGCTGAAAAGAGAGGAACCTGTTAATATTAGACTTGAATTTCTGTAGACTGTCATTTTCAGGAAATACACGTAAAGGAAGACTGTTCCAGAGAACAGAAGGGAGATAACAGAGGTAGATGAAAAGTTAGTTCTGTGAATTTAGAGTTGAATGGTGAAAGGATATCAACTAGTTGCAGCATATGTCTGGAGTAGTTTGAAAGAGAGTGGGTGAATTACGGATGCAAATTCAGAAGAGCATTGCCCATGGAAGTATCTGTAGAAAAGATATGCAGTAGAAACTGAACATCTATGGGGCAGAGATTGGAGAGGAGATGAATCATTAAAAAATGGTTTTGGAGCACCACCCCAGATATGGGAACAACATTCCATTGTAGGTCAAATTTGAGATTTATACAGCGTGGGTAGCTGTTTATAAAAAAAAAAAAAATAAAAGGAACAGAGCAAAAAAGAAAACCCAGTTTTGATGCAGAGAAAGCAGTATTTGTGATGTGCTTATGACAAGAGAGATTAGGATTCAAGGTAATCCCTAATAGTGATATGTGGCCTTGCCAAAAATCTGAATGCCACCAAAGATAAGCATAGGAGCAGTAGATTCTCTTTTTTGAGAGAAATAAGAAAGGCCTGTTTTAGAAAGACTAAAGTCAACTAAAGTTTCTTCATCCCATTAGAGAATTACCTGGAGAGGAATTTAAAGGATTGGTCATGGATGTTCAAGAAGTTGTGGCTGTTTGTGCATGGCAATCTTTCTCAAACTGGAAGTTGGAATGTAGTGTGCTTTCATGAATAAAATTATGGATGGGACTTCCAGTCAGTGGAAGATCATCAATTTACAAGAGGAAAACAATGGGAGAAAAAAAAACTGAACCTTGGGGAACACTGACATTATTGGGGAAGTTAATAGACTGAAAGCAATTTATCATCACCTGCAGGGAGCAGTCAAAGAAAACTGTAGACAACTGCAAAACAAAGTCAGCAGTCCATAAGATGGGATATTGTTTAGAAGACTTATGGCAAACATGATCAAAAGCCTTAGAAACGTCAAGAGTTTCAAACTTGTCCATCAATTTTTTCCAGAGTCCAAAAAAAAAAAAAAAAAAAAAAAAAAAACTAATTTATTCATTAACTATTACAAAAATTATGCACAGATTCTTATAAAACATCATTTTACCACATATTCAATATTCATGTTCTCCATCTTGGCACACAAGTTCCCAAAGAATATGAAACCTGTTAGAAAAGAACTGAGATTAAATCAATAAAAATTTTTATTTTAAATTTTATGCAGAACAACGATGGTCACCCTTGAAATACTTCCTTCTGCAGCTACACATCTCCAATGGAATTTCCAGTCATTAAAACAAGACTGGTAGTCTTCATCTGTCAGTTCCTTTACAGCGTCAGTTACAGACTTTTAAACTGTCTCTATCGACTAATGATTTCCTTTTTGTTTCTTTTTCAGTTTTGGGAACAAAAAGTAATTACATGGAGAGAGGTCCGATGAATACAGCAGTTGCAAGAGGACTGGAATGCTCTTCTGCACCAGAAATTCTGTAATGGAGAAAGCAGAATGAGATGGAGTGTTGTCGTGGTGGAAGATCCAATTTTGACCGATCTCTGGTCACACAAGAAGAATTCTTTTCTGTAACTGCTTGAGAATTTCTCTGTAGTTATTTTGGCTCATTGTTTGTCTCTGTGGCAGGAAACTCTTTGTGAATGATGCCTAGATAAATAAAAAAATATACAATCACTGTTTTCACTTTTGATTTGGTCATTCGAGATTTCTTAGGATGTGGAGATGTTTTCATGTGCCACTTCCTCACTTTGGTTTCTGGATCATATTGGAAAAAACCAGCTTTTGTCACCAGTAATGACTCATTTCAACATGTCTGGATCAATTTCTAACCTTTCTGGCAAATCAAGTTACAAGTTCATGTGGTTTTGTTTTTATCTATCATTCAAAACCCGCAGAACCATTTTTGAGCACACTTTTCACATGGCCAACTCTACTTAAAATTTTGTGAACAGCATCTTGATTTAAATTCAGTTCACTGGTTACCATTCTGATTGTTAACCTTCAACCTTGACAAATTAACGCTCTCTTTGGACATTGTTGTCAGTTCAAGTGGCTGCTGACTGTCTGGCACATGTCTCATCTTCCACCATTTCACGTCACTCTGAAAACATCTCGAGCCAACAGAATGCTTGAGATCATGACATGGCATCCTCTCCATGTGCCATTCTTAGTTTTTCATACCCATAAGTTGAACTTTCTTTCAGCTTCACACAAAACTTGATCACATATCGTTGTTCAAATTTTGCTGTTCCAATAACTGTAACACACTTAACGAACAAGCAATTACTATAACTGCACTAGCATTGGACGTACTGCCTCTAATGAGTTTAAACACACAGTGAGGTTATGGGAAGGACCACGCTATATGTAGTTGCAAGTCACTTATTTCCAGTGTTGCCACACATATTACAAAATTAATCTCATTACTCTTTGACAGGCCTCTTACACCAATGTTTGTAATGACACAATGACAAGTCTTTGACAGTTCTGAAACACAATTGAGCAATCATGCTGCTCATGTCCACAAGTGTAGCAGGTTTCCTGCAGAACTTTTCGTTTCAAGAAACCCCAGAAGAAAAAGACATGTAGTTTCAAACTGTTTTTTTTTTTTTTTTTTTTTTTTTTCGAGTCTTTTTTCACCAACCTTGCGTAGAATTAAAACACCAGGGAAACTAAACTTTTGATAACTGATTTATAATAAGTCAAAATATCCGCATCTACAACAAATTTAACTTTATAATAAACTCTACATATAAATTATTAAAATCTGCTACATTACAATCAATAAAATGCATAAAATATACTGATTAAAACGATAAAAACCGTAGCTTTCAAAGGCTCAGCCTTCTTCTTCAGCGGTAAACCTTGCTATGCAGTACAACTTTAAATAACAGCAGGCTAACGGTACTCCTCACGTGTTTCCATTCTCGTGTGCTTCGTTCTCTCGCGTTGTGGAACTGGAAGTGGCTCGAGTGGAAGCCACACGGAATCGTTCATCCCTTTTGAGGATAGTGGTCTCAAAGATGGGATGAATCCGCGTGCCTCTATCCCTATTTATGTTAATGGTAGAACAAATCCGCAAACTCTCGAGCCACTTACGGTCCCAGAACTTATGCGCCCGATCGGTGATGATAGCATCGTCCGGGGAGATCTGGTGTTGTTTCTCCCAAAAATGCTCGGCCACGGCGGACTTGCCATATTCCGCATTTCTTATTGCCTTAGTGTGTTCCCCCAAACGATCTTTAAGACGGCGTTTTGTTTCCCCTACATAACACTCCCCACAATCCGGGCATCTAATGCTATATACGACCCCACTAGTGTTCTCTTTTTTAATGGGGTCTTTAACCTGAGACACGATTGTGCGCAGCCTCCGTCCTGGAAGCTGCACACAACGCGTCTGGTACTTTCTTAGTATTCTAGCAATATGATCAGTCAAACCCGGGTAGTAGGGAATGTATGCAGTGGCTATCGGTGTAAATGGCTCGCCTCTCCTCTGATTTCCTTTAACATATTTCTCTATAATCCTCCGGGGGTAACCACATTTTGCAAGATCCGTCGCGACCCGTTCATACTCTAATTTTCTATCATCGGAGGCACTGCAATGTGATTTTGCTCTTTCAACTAGAGCTCTTACCACACTGTTCCTATGATGGTTGGTTTGGGCTGAGCTGTAATGCGTATACTGCCCTTTACACATGGACTTCCTAAACACCCTAGTCCTCAGCTGTCGACCTTCTCTACAGACCAACACATCTAGGAACGGCAAAACTCCTCCTTCTTCCACCTCCGATGTAAATTGTATGAATGGGGAGAAGCCATTTAAGCTGTTCAACACTTGATCCTCACTCCCCTTCCGAATGATTGAAAACGTATCATCCACATACCTTTTCCAGGGGCGCATAGGGAGAACACTAGCACTAAATATTCTGGCCTCGAGCTCCTCCATAGCTAAATTAGCTATAATTGCGCTGATGGGGGAGCCCATGGCTGCACCATTAACCTGTTTATACATAGTATTATCAAATACCATAGTGGTACTTGAGAGGCATAACTCTATTCCTTTCTCAATATCCTCTAGCTTTAGCTGTGTTCTAGTACTTAGGGTGGTGTCCCTCTGTAATGCCAAGCGTGCACACCACACCCCATGATCAATCGGAATACATGTAAATAGCGATTTCACGTCGAAGGAAATCATGATCTCATTTTCTTCTATGGGTTGGCTTCTAATAAACTGCACAAAGTCTTTACTATCTTTAATACTGTATTCTGAAAGTCCCACTAGTGGGGATAACAATTTGGCTAAGAAACCAGAAAGTGCATAGGTTGGACTGCCTATAAATGAGACTATGGGTCTAAGTGGCACATCCACTTTGTGAATTTTAGGCAAGCCATAAAATCTTGGCATTTGGCTACCTGTAGCGCGCAACATCCAATACTGTTCCTTAGAAATTTTGTTGGACTTAAGCCAACCCTGTACCATACCGTTCACTTGGCGTTCCAAACTAAGAAGAGGACTTTTCTGAATAACCTTATAAGTCATCTGATCTTCCAATAAACACAACGCTTTACTTCTATACGCTTCCTTATCAAGAACCACAGTTGCTCTACCCTTGTCCGCGGGTAGGACTACGATGCTATCATCCTGTTTAAGGCTTCTTAGCGCAATTCTTTGCTTCACATTAAGATTGGAGGGGGCATCCTTAGCTTGACTCAGGATCGCTGCTACTTTTACTCGAACTTCATTAGCTGTAGCTTCGGGAAGTTTGCTTATAGCCCTTTCCACGCCCATAGCTACTTCTGCAACGGGTAATCTGGGCGGCACCATGGCAAATTCCGGTCCTAAATTTAGAACCTCCAATTGCTCCTTAGTTAATTGTTTATTGCTCATATTCACCACAAAATTCTTGGTGGTGCTATCACCACTGCCCCTAGGCTTGGATCGTTCTTTAAGCTTGTCAAACTTCCCCATTTGTCTCCGTCTATAATTGTCCGAAATTCGTTTTGCTTTAGCTGTTACTACACTAACCACTCCTGCTAAGTGTATCGGAGACAACTTATCACTTAACTTATCCAAGCACTGCCTTTTACCTCTCCTAATGTGGTATAAATCATTATGTAATTTTCCGATCCATATATTAAGGATCTTCCTTTGATACCACTTGGTAATGTTAAATACTCGTTCATCCTCAAAGGGTAGCTTTGTTTGAAAGCCTCGTGGAATGAGATTATGCGTCTTGCATCGATGGGCAAACCTCAAATGTTGTTCATGTTTCTCCTCCCTAACACTATGCCTCTGAAATTCTCTGACGCACTGCACAAATGGACGGCCATAACATCGAAATAATTCTCCAAACAGGCCTCTGCGGTTGGGTATATCCATACTGTTTTTTTTTTTTTTTTTTTCGAGTCTTTTTTCACCAACCTTGCGTAGAATTAAAACACCAGGGAAACTAAACTTTTGATAACTGATTTATAATAAGTCAAAATATCCGCATCTACAACAAATTTAACTTTATAATAAACTCTACATATAAATTATTAAAATCTGCTACATTACAATCAATAAAATGCATAAAATATACTGATTAAAACGATAAAAACCGTAGCTTTCAAAGGCTCAGCCTTCTTCTTCAGCGGTAAACCTTGCTATGCAGTACAACTTTAAATAACAGCAGGCTAACGGTACTCCTCACGTGTTTCCATTCTCGTGTGCTTCGTTCTCTCGCGTTGTGGAACTGGAAGTGGCTCGAGTGGAAGCCACACGGAATCGTTCATCCCTTTTGAGGATAGTGGTCTCAAAGATGGGATGAATCCGCGTGCCTCTATCCCTATTTATGTTAATGGTAGAACAAATCCGCAAACTCTCGAGCCACTTACGGTCCCAGAACTTATGCGCCCGATCGGTGATGATAGCATCGTCACCGATCGGGCGCATAAGTTCTGGGACCGTAAGTGGCTCGAGAGTTTGCGGATTTGTTCTACCATTAACATAAATAGGGATAGAGGCACGCGGATTCATCCCATCTTTGAGACCACTATCCTCAAAAGGGATGAACGATTCCGTGTGGCTTCCACTCGAGCCACTTCCAGTTCCACAACGCGAGAGAACGAAGCACACGAGAATGGAAACACGTGAGGAGTACCGTTAGCCTGCTGTTATTTAAAGTTGTACTGCGTAGCAAGGTTTACCGCTGAAGAAGAAGGCTGAGCCTTTGAAAGCTACGGTTTTTATCGTTTTAATCAGTATATTTTATGCATTTTATTGATTGTAATGTAGCAGATTTTAATAATTTATATGTAGAGTTTATTATAAAGTTAAATTTGTTGTAGATGCGGATATTTTGACTTATTATAAATCAGTTATCAAAAGTTTAGTTTCCCTGGTGTTTTAATTCTACGCAAGGTTGGTGAAAAAAGACTCGAAAAAAAAAAAAAAAAAACAGTATGGATATACCCAACCGCAGAGGCCTGTTTGGAGAATTATTTCGATGTTATGGCCGTCCATTTGTGCAGTGCGTCAGAGAATTTCAGAGGCATAGTGTTAGGGAGGCGAAACATGAACAACATTTGAGGTTTGCCCATCGATGCAAGACGCATAATCTCATTCCACGAGGCTTTCAAACAAAGCTACCCTTTGAGGATGAACGAGTATTTAACATTACCAAGTGGTATCAAAGGAAGATCCTTAATATATGGATCGGAAAATTACATAATGATTTATACCACATTAGGAGAGGTAAAAGGCAGTGCTTGGATAAGTTAAGTGATAAGTTGTCTCCGATACACTTAGCAGGAGTGGTTAGTGTAGTAACAGCTAAAGCAAAACGAATTTCGGACAGTTATAGACGGAGACAAATGGGGAAGTTTGACAAGCTTAAAGAACGATCCAAGCCTAGGGGCAGTGGTGATAGCACCACCAAGAATTTTGTGGTGAATATGAGCAATAAACAATTAACTAAGGAGCAATTGGAGGTTCTAAATTTAGGACCGGAATTTGCCATGGTGCCGCCCAGATTACCCGTTGCAGAAGTAGCTATGGGCGTGGAAAGGGCTATAAGCAAACTTCCCGAAGCTACAGCTAATGAAGTTCGAGTAAAAGTAGCAGCGATCCTGAGTCAAGCTAAGGATGCCCCCTCCAATCTTAATGTGAAGCAAAGAATTGCGCTAAGAAGCCTTAAACAGGATGATAGCATCGTAGTCCTACCCGCGGACAAGGGTAGAGCAACTGTGGTTCTTGATAAGGAAGCGTATAGAAGTAAAGCGTTGTGTTTATTGGAAGATCAGATGACTTATAAGGTTATTCAGAAAAGTCCTCTTCTTAGTTTGGAACGCCAAGTGAACGGTATGGTACAGGGTTGGCTTAAGTCCAACAAAATTTCTAAGGAACAGTATTGGATGTTGCGCGCTACAGGTAGCCAAATGCCAAGATTTTATGGCTTGCCTAAAATTCACAAAGTGGATGTGCCACTTAGACCCATAGTCTCATTTATAGGCAGTCCAACCTATGCACTTTCTGGTTTCTTAGCCAAATTGTTATCCCCACTAGTGGGACTTTCAGAATACAGTATTAAAGATAGTAAAGACTTTGTGCAGTTTATTAGAAGCCAACCCATAGAAGAAAATGAGATCATGATTTCCTTCGACGTGAAATCGCTATTTACATGTATTCCGATTGATCATGGGGTGTGGTGTGCACGCTTGGCATTACAGAGGGACACCACCCTAAGTACTAGAACACAGCTAAAGCTAGAGGATATTGAGAAAGGAATAGAGTTATGCCTCTCAAGTACCACTATGGTATTTGATAATACTATGTATAAACAGGTTAATGGTGCAGCCATGGGCTCCCCCATCAGCGCAATTATAGCTAATTTAGCTATGGAGGAGCTCGAGGCCAGAATATTTAGTGCTAGTGTTCTCCCTATGCGCCCCTGGAAAAGGTATGTGGATGATACGTTTTCAATCATTCGGAAGGGGAGTGAGGATCAAGTGTTGAACAGCTTAAATGGCTTCTCCCCATTCATACAATTTACATCGGAGGTGGAAGAAGGAGGAGTTTTGCCGTTCCTAGATGTGTTGGTCTGTAGAGAAGGTCGACAGCTGAGGACTAGGGTGTTTAGGAAGTCCATGTGTAAAGGGCAGTATACGCATTACAGCTCAGCCCAAACCAACCATCATAGGAACAGTGTGGTAAGAGCTCTAGTTGAAAGAGCAAAATCACATTGCAGTGCCTCCGATGATAGAAAATTAGAGTATGAACGGGTCGCGACGGATCTTGCAAAATGTGGTTACCCCCGGAGGATTATAGAGAAATATGTTAAAGGAAATCAGAGGAGAGGCGAGCCATTTACACCGATAGCCACTGCATACATTCCCTACTACCCGGGTTTGACTGATCATATTGCTAGAATACTAAGAAAGTACCAGACGCGTTGTGTGCAGCTTCCAGGACGGAGGCTGCGCACAATCGTGTCTCAGGTTAAAGACCCCATTAAAAAAGAGAACACTAGTGGGGTCGTATATAGCATTAGATGCCCGGATTGTGGGGAGTGTTATGTAGGGGAAACAAAACGCCGTCTTAAAGATCGTTTGGGGGAACACACTAAGGCAATAAGAAATGCGGAATATGGCAAGTCCGCCGTGGCCGAGCATTTTTGGGAGAAACAACACCAGATCTCCCCGGACGATGCTATCATCACCGATCGGGCGCATAAGTTCTGGGACCGTAAGTGGCTCGAGAGTTTGCGGATTTGTTCTACCATTAACATAAATAGGGATAGAGGCACGCGGATTCATCCCATCTTTGAGACCACTATCCTCAAAAGGGATGAACGATTCCGTGTGGCTTCCACTCGAGCCACTTCCAGTTCCACAACGCGAGAGAACGAAGCACACGAGAATGGAAACACGTGAGGAGTACCGTTAGCCTGCTGTTATTTAAAGTTGTACTGCGTAGCAAGGTTTACCGCTGAAGAAGAAGGCTGAGCCTTTGAAAGCTACGGTTTTTATCGTTTTAATCAGTATATTTTATGCATTTTATTGATTGTAATGTAGCAGATTTTAATAATTTATATGTAGAGTTTATTATAAAGTTAAATTTGTTGTAGATGCGGATATTTTGACTTATTATAAATCAGTTATCAAAAGTTTAGTTTCCCTGGTGTTTTAATTCTACGCAAGGTTGGTGAAAAAAAGACTCGAAAAAAAAAAAAAAAAACAGTATGGATATACCCAACCGCAGAGGCCTGTTTGGAGAATTATTTCGATGTTATGGCCGTCCATTTGTGCAGTGCGTCAGAGAATTTCAGAGGCATAGTGTTAGGGAGGCGAAACATGAACAACATTTGAGGTTTGCCCATCGATGCAAGACGCATAATCTCATTCCACGAGGCTTTCAAACAAAGCTACCCTTTGAGGATGAACGAGTATTTAACATTACCAAGTGGTATCAAAGGAAGATCCTTAATATATGGATCGGAAAATTACATAATGATTTATACCACATTAGGAGAGGTAAAAGGCAGTGCTTGGATAAGTTAAGTGATAAGTTGTCTCCGATACACTTAGCAGGAGTGGTTAGTGTAGTAACAGCTAAAGCAAAACGAATTTCGGACAGTTATAGACGGAGACAAATGGGGAAGTTTGACAAGCTTAAAGAACGATCCAAGCCTAGGGGCAGTGGTGATAGCACCACCAAGAATTTTGTGGTGAATATGAGCAATAAACAATTAACTAAGGAGCAATTGGAGGTTCTAAATTTAGGACCGGAATTTGCCATGGTGCCGCCCAGATTACCCGTTGCAGAAGTAGCTATGGGCGTGGAAAGGGCTATAAGCAAACTTCCCGAAGCTACAGCTAATGAAGTTCGAGTAAAAGTAGCAGCGATCCTGAGTCAAGCTAAGGATGCCCCCTCCAATCTTAATGTGAAGCAAAGAATTGCGCTAAGAAGCCTTAAACAGGATGATAGCATCGTAGTCCTACCCGCGGACAAGGGTAGAGCAACTGTGGTTCTTGATAAGGAAGCGTATAGAAGTAAAGCGTTGTGTTTATTGGAAGATCAGATGACTTATAAGGTTATTCAGAAAAGTCCTCTTCTTAGTTTGGAACGCCAAGTGAACGGTATGGTACAGGGTTGGCTTAAGTCCAACAAAATTTCTAAGGAACAGTATTGGATGTTGCGCGCTACAGGTAGCCAAATGCCAAGATTTTATGGCTTGCCTAAAATTCACAAAGTGGATGTGCCACTTAGACCCATAGTCTCATTTATAGGCAGTCCAACCTATGCACTTTCTGGTTTCTTAGCCAAATTGTTATCCCCACTAGTGGGACTTTCAGAATACAGTATTAAAGATAGTAAAGACTTTGTGCAGTTTATTAGAAGCCAACCCATAGAAGAAAATGAGATCATGATTTCCTTCGACGTGAAATCGCTATTTACATGTATTCCGATTGATCATGGGGTGTGGTGTGCACGCTTGGCATTACAGAGGGACACCACCCTAAGTACTAGAACACAGCTAAAGCTAGAGGATATTGAGAAAGGAATAGAGTTATGCCTCTCAAGTACCACTATGGTATTTGATAATACTATGTATAAACAGGTTAATGGTGCAGCCATGGGCTCCCCCATCAGCGCAATTATAGCTAATTTAGCTATGGAGGAGCTCGAGGCCAGAATATTTAGTGCTAGTGTTCTCCCTATGCGCCCCTGGAAAAGGTATGTGGATGATACGTTTTCAATCATTCGGAAGGGGAGTGAGGATCAAGTGTTGAACAGCTTAAATGGCTTCTCCCCATTCATACAATTTACATCGGAGGTGGAAGAAGGAGGAGTTTTGCCGTTCCTAGATGTGTTGGTCTGTAGAGAAGGTCGACAGCTGAGGACTAGGGTGTTTAGGAAGTCCATGTGTAAAGGGCAGTATACGCATTACAGCTCAGCCCAAACCAACCATCATAGGAACAGTGTGGTAAGAGCTCTAGTTGAAAGAGCAAAATCACATTGCAGTGCCTCCGATGATAGAAAATTAGAGTATGAACGGGTCGCGACGGATCTTGCAAAATGTGGTTACCCCCGGAGGATTATAGAGAAATATGTTAAAGGAAATCAGAGGAGAGGCGAGCCATTTACACCGATAGCCACTGCATACATTCCCTACTACCCGGGTTTGACTGATCATATTGCTAGAATACTAAGAAAGTACCAGACGCGTTGTGTGCAGCTTCCAGGACGGAGGCTGCGCACAATCGTGTCTCAGGTTAAAGACCCCATTAAAAAAGAGAACACTAGTGGGGTCGTATATAGCATTAGATGCCCGGATTGTGGGGAGTGTTATGTAGGGGAAACAAAACGCCGTCTTAAAGATCGTTTGGGGGAACACACTAAGGCAATAAGAAATGCGGAATATGGCAAGTCCGCCGTGGCCGAGCATTTTTGGGAGAAACAACACCAGATCTCCCCGGACGATGCTATCATCACCGATCGGGCGCATAAGTTCTGGGACCGTAAGTGGCTCGAGAGTTTGCGGATTTGTTCTACCATTAACATAAATAGGGATAGAGGCACGCGGATTCATCCCATCTTTGAGACCACTATCCTCAAAAGGGATGAACGATTCCGTGTGGCTTCCACTCGAGCCACTTCCAGTTCCACAACGCGAGAGAACGAAGCACACGAGAATGGAAACACGTGAGGAGTACCGTTAGCCTGCTGTTATTTAAAGTTGTACTGCATAGCAAGGTTTACCGCTGAAGAAGAAGGCTGAGCCTTTGAAAGCTACGGTTTTTATCGTTTTAATCAGTATATTTTATGCATTTTATTGATTGTAATGTAGCAGATTTTAATAATTTATATGTAGAGTTTATTATAAAGTTAAATTTGTTGTAGATGCGGATATTTTGACTTATTATAAATCAGTTATCAAAAGTTTAGTTTCCCTGGTGTTTTAATTCTACGCAAGGTTGGTGAAAAAAGACTCGAAAAAAAAAAAAAAAAAAAAACAGTATGGATATACCCAACCGCAGAGGCCTGTTTGGAGAATGTAGTTTCAAGTTTGAACTCCGCGTTGTGATCTGAGATAGGTGACCAATTATGATGATCTGGATAATAGTATGTGCAAGGGTCAAAAACAGTCTACAAGAAATCCAACATGACATTAGCTGTTTATGGCATGGCACCATCTTTCATAAGCTACTGGATATCCACAGGAAGCTATACTGGCATGAGCTACGATAAAAAGTCATTCTGAAGCATATACAGGTAGCAGATTTGGTAAAGAAAGGTCTAAATAAGCTATAACTTTATAATGCCATCCACAAAATCACTTTTCCTCTGTAGCTAGTTTTCTCATGGAGCTGGGAGGGAACCTTTGTTACCCAAACAAGATATTCTTCTTGTTCACAGTCCCATCCAAATGAAAATAAACTTTATTTGTATACCAGGTGTTATGTAAACTATAATTTTCTTTTCTACTTAAGTGGTAAATTGAGGGCTTCTCTGCTTATCATTTTCAGAAAATTCACACATCACTGTAATCTTGCATGGAACATTTTCAAAACTAATTGAAGCATTCATTGAACAGAATGCCATAACATTCCAAATTCACAAGCTACTTTTCTTGTTGACTTGCCTGGGCTATGGTGCACTGCAACTCTGAGGGTGTAAACATTTTACTGAGAACACTGACCATGAGAGGACATCTTCATTCCTGTACATGTACATGGCATTCCTCTTCAAACTGCTGAGATAAACAAAGTACAACAGACCACCGCTTTACTATATTAATTCGTTCCAGAGACACCATCATATGGTGAAAATATCATAATATGAACCCAATAACACTGTTTTTTGGTAATTCGTTCCAAGAAGTCAAAATTTTCGCTATATAACTAAGCTATTTATCTCTCTAAAAGGTGATTTTCATAATGGAAATTGTAGTAGTTTTATATAGAATACTGAATACCGTATATTAAAAGGTACGTGGTATAGTGTATACCACGTACCTTTTATCTGAAAAAAAGTCGCCCTGAAATTGTAGTGCATCTTATACACTGGAATAAACATTAAAACATTATACAAATTTAAAAAAGAAAGAAAGATAAAAAAATGCTGATGGTGCCACATTTTTACTTATTTCCCTTCCCCCCCCAAAGCATTGTTTAAAGTGATAATTGATTATCATAAACATTAAAAAAACAGAAATGGTAATTTTCATTTAACTTACACTGTAAAAGCTGCTTCAACGGTGGTTTGGTGTGATGGAATCTAAAGAGAATCTTCTACCATCAAGATACCAGGACAACCTCCAGGATCTCAGGCTCTGGTTTTCTTTCCAATTGCCTCTTGCTACTTATGTATAAAAACTGTCTGTAGTGGTTTGCTTTTGGTGCTTTCTCTGAAGGTTCTTGAAATAATTTAACACCTGATCTTCAAAATTTGCAAGTCATCAATTCAGTGATTTCGATATCAGGATTTTTTCTTACTGTCCTCTTCACAATATCCCATGCAGAACATGCCCTTAATTCCTTGAGTTGTTGCTACATGGTCATCCTCCTCGTGTTCTTCATCTCCACTGTCATGATCACTTATCTGCTCTAATTCCTGGAGCTCTTCTGTTGTCAACTCCCTTCCATGGTCCTAAATTAACTCCTCCACATCAATCTCAAGAGACAAGGACTCACCAAGAGTGATAATTTCCTGTTCCAGAACACCTTCAAATCCTTCAAAATCATGGATGACTGAAGGCCACAAGTTCTTCCAGGCTGCATTGAGGCACCAAGCTGAAACTTCAATTCCAATTGACAATGATTTTTACACAGTCTAAGATGTTAAACCCGGTCTTCCAGAATTCCTTTAAGGTGATGGCTCTGTCCCCTGAAGTCTCTTCAAAGCACTTGGCAAGCATCTTCGTATAAATTTTTTTAAAGTTGGCAATCACTTGCTGATCCATTGGCTTGAAGCAGAGGGATGGTATTGGGTGTGAGAAATTTGACAGTAACAGAGTCAAATTACTCCTCTAGAGATCAGGCAAGTTTGGGATCATGGCTTGGAGCATTATACAAAATTAACAGTGCCGTTAAAGGAAGTTTGTTCTTTTCTAAGTAACTTTTAACTGAAGGACAAAACACTTCAAATATTTATTCATTAAAGAGGTGTCTTGTCACCCAGGCCTTCATGTTACACCACCAGAAGACACCCAACCTGCCTTTGGTGACCTTTTGCTGTTTAAACACTCGTGGAGTTTCTGAGTGGTAACCCAACGTTAGCTTAAGTTTAAAATCACAAGAGGAGTTGGACTCCAAAAGCAGTGTAAGTCTATCCTTCATAGCTTATGCCCAGGCAATGAGGCCTCTTCTTTTGTGGTGTATGTTTGCCTGGGCATTCTTTTCCAAAAGAGGCCCATTTCGTCTGTATTAAAGACTTGTTGAGAAGGATAATCCTCCTTCTCTTGAAACTCCACCTTAAAGTTTTCAGCTGTTTCTTGATCAGCACTGCAAGGCTCTCCATGCCTTATGACACTTTTAATATGGGATCTTTTTTCTAAAACGGTCAAACCAACCTTTGCTGGCTTTAAAGTCCCCATATCACATATCACTAGTTGAAGGTATTTTAGCCTTTAAGTCCTCAAAAATCTGCTTTGCACATGTATTATCCAGGAACTGTATCACCCTTCATTTGTTTTTCTTTTATCCACAGCAACAAAAGGCTTTCCATTTCTACAATCAGTTCTCTGCCTTTTTTAAGTTTTTCTTTTAGTTTCACTATGGTAGAAATGGTTGACTAGGAAAAACCGTATTCACGCAAAAATGAACTAATTTTAGCACCATCATCATGTTTTTTCACTATTTCTTGTTTAATTTTAATTGAAATTTTCTTCTTACTGCACTATTTAGTGGCCATATTATCAGTTTAACACAATGTTATACGTTCAAGAATTCATTACTACAGTAAATTTATTGAAAATAAGCACAAGACAAAAAAATCACTTCAACCAAAACACACGGCCAACACGTTTACAAGTGCTGCTATTGGCTGAGATAAAGGACAATATGGTCTAGCCAGAGACAATCAAAAGCCCATCATAAAGTGAAACAAGTAGGCGCCGTTGATCACTGGTTAGTAGAATCAGCCGCTATATAGAATCAAATTTCAAAAAGCCAATTCAAATCATTAAAATGCACTACACTTTCACAATTTATTGCTACATTTGATGATAAGAATCAATTTTGAACCCCTTGGTGATATTTTTCTAAAGCACATTTCTGGAGGTTACAACCATAAAACAATAAAAACAATTTGCAGTTTCCGGTTTATTAGACTTTTCTGTTAGTGCAATCCATGATAAACAGGTAAAAAACTCAATATTATTGCATTTGCGATAATACCGATAGCTAGAATTCTGTGGGTTTTCGTGTTAAAATGTGTTTTACCTTTCATGAAATCTTCAATCATATAAAAAACAAAAAAATTTTCAATATCGTCTCTTCATTCCCATTCTTTTAAGCTTTGTAAACTTGTTACTCCGCACTCACTTGCATGTATACTCTTAGTTGCAATTTGTGTGTGCCGTGTTTTGTTATTGATTGCTTATCGTTTTTACTACTTTAAATTTTACAATAAAAAAAAATAAAAAAAAACCAGTGAACAGAAATATCAATTAGTACTAAATAATTGATATTTCTGTAGTATGTATACATTACAGTATTATAAAATAAATTTACACTTATACATAAGTGTAAATTTATTTTATCATTCTAACCTGTGGAAATATTCTTCCGATTTTCACGTATCATTTAATTTTGTTAATTGTTAAGGTAATAAAATGTAAATTTGTGCTTTATATCTTTACTTTTATATCCTGTGGATAATATTCCTCTTATTTTCACTTATTAGAACCGCCATTTAATAGAATTAAAATTCAATTCACAAACGTGATCTCAATGTCCCACACTTACTACATATTGTATAGAGAAGAGTATTTTATTATGGAGAGCCCATCGTAAAGTGATTTGATCGTACAGTGAACCAATCGTAAAGTGGGGATCCACTGTACAGTCAGTCCTCGTATAACACGTGTTTACACTACACGAATTCAATCATACACGATTTATAAACAGGGGAACGATATCTTATATAACATGAATCGAATTCGCTTATGCATGATTCGCCTTGGTGTTTACAAGAAAGGGCAGTCGAATGTAGAATCACCCCAACTGAACACAACACGATAGAAACTAAGAGATGATTCTGAAAATGTATTTGTTTTTTATATCAGTGAAGGGGAAACACATTTCACCATAATAACGTAAAAACCAATGCAATTCCAGCTATCGGTATAATCGCAAATGCAATTAGATCGAGTTTACTACCAGTTTATAACAGATTACACTAGCAGGAACCTGCAACTGGAAATTGTTTTTATTGTTTTATGGTAGTAACCCCTAGAAATGTGCTTTAGTAAAATGTGAGGTCTTAATCTCTGCCTTTATGGTGTTGTTTATTCAGTTGCTACACATGCGCAGCTTTGTTTATGTGCATCAAGCGTGCCTCCTCGTTTTGTAATTGTGCTTTATTCCCTAAAAATGAGTAAAATACTTAAAAAGGTGTGAAAAGGAAGCATCCTGGTGAAGACACTGCAGATTCAGAGAGAAAAAGAAAAGCAATATCGATAAACAGAGGCGGACTGGGTCAAAAAATTCTTACCCGGGAAAATTTATAGTGGTCACAGTAGCATTTATGGCCAAAATCACACCGGCCTCCGGCCCACCGGGGTTTCCCCGGTAAGGCTTATGGCCAGTCCACCTCTGTTGATAGAGAAAAAATATGAAATAGTGAAACGCTTTAAGCAAAATGAAAGACCATATGATATTGCATGTGCTACAGCCCTAAATGAGGCAACGCCGAGAATTACAAAGAATGCAGAGAAAATAAAAACAACTTTCATAGCAGGAACAACTCAAAGTGTAATTAAAATCCATTAGATTAAGACACAAAGGATTAGAAGAGATGGAACGGCTGTCATCTGTTTGGATAGAAAATCAAACAAAAAACAAGTTTGCTTATGATAGAAGCAAAAGCATTAGCAATATTTTATTACGTAATAGTCGTAATAAAAGACGTAAGTATTTTATTACGATTATTTATTGTGTTTGGTAATGTTTTGGTTACAAATGTGTATTCAATCTTGGGTGGTCAGCACCTAACCCTATTTTTCCCATAGGGCCTGTTGTTTATATTGCACGAGGGTTTCTAGGAACATAACTGTGTGTGTGTGTGTGTGTGTGTGTGTGTGTGTGTGTGTGTGTGTGTTATGGAGGTTTAATGGTGCATAAGCTGCTGGGGCTATAATGCGCCTATTCATAGGAAACTGTTAAAAACAAATTTTTGTTATAATAACTTGATTTTTGTTAAAGTGGTCTTTCAGAATTTATGATATAGTCCAATTTTTTTCAGGAAAGAGAAAAATTCATTGATATTTGCTTCCTTGCCAATAATATGATTTAGGGTCATTGGTTCTCGCAGATTTATCAGGGAAGACAGGACGGATGTTCTTTCTTGTTGATACTGTGGGCAGTCAATTAGAATGTTTCACTGATAATTGAGTTAAACAGTGTGGGCACTGAGGAGGATCCTCTCCTGTGAGTAGATGGAGGTGAGTGAGATACGTATGTCCTATTCGTGCCCTTGCAAGTACCACTTCTTCTCTTCGCACTGTTTTGGTACTAGTGTGCCAAAGCTTTGGGTGCTGTTTCAACTGATAGAGTTTATTATTGGTTTGGGAGTGCCATAGATCTTTCCACTGCGCGAGACATGCCGTTTGTATGATGCGATTGTAGTCAGAGGCTGGAACATGGACGGAGGTTAAATCAAAAGTTGATGGATTTTTAGCAGATTTGTCAGCGAGTTCATTCCCCTTTATCCCCGAATGTGCTGGGATCCAGCAAAAGGTCACTGATTGATGACGTTCTTGTATTTGCAGTAGGAGACTTCTGATTTGATCTAACACAGGGTGAACCTTGTAGGAGGAATGTTGCATTGCTGTAATTGAGCTGAGCGAGTCCGTGTATACTATGTATTTTACAGATGGGTAGTGAATCAGATTTTCTAAGGCTAATTTGATTGCATGGAGTTCTGCTGAGAAGCTGCTATACTGAGCTGGAAGAGCAACCGAAATGATTGAAGTGGGAAAAACTGCCGCTGCTCCTACCGCTGAATGTGATTTGGAGCCATCAGTATAGATCGGTAAAAAATCGGCAAATTTATGAATATGGCTTGCATGGAGTTGTTTCACATTAATTATTGGTAGGCGATTCTTTCCCCATTCTTGAAGATAAGTATCGCAGGTTAATTGTAGAGGCGGACTCCAAGGTGGTTGAGAGTAATTCATTACTTGTTGCTTGTTGGAAATTGGAACATTCCAACTCTGTGTTATTTCAATTAGGCGTAAGCCTGCTGGTCTTATTTTAGTGGGTTTGTTTCTATAGAGATTTTGCAGTGGTGGATTAAAAAAGGTATGGCTCAACAGGATGCTGCCAGCAACTTTGTATTCGGGCTGCATACTTAAGAAGCAGCGTTTTTCTGCGGAGGTAAAGAGTTGGCTCATTAGCTTCAATATATAAACTATGAATAGGAGAGGTCCTGAACGCCCCAAGTGCAATCCGCAATGCTGTATAGGATCTAGCCATCGTAGTATACTCTTACGAGCAGAATCATAGAGTGGAGCACCATAATCCAATCAGGATCTAATAAGTGATCTATATAAAAGCAGCAAAGATGTACGGTCTGCTCCCCAAGACAAGGCAGATAAAGCTCTTAGTATGTTTAGTTTTTTGAGGCAGGAAGTACGTACAAATTTAATGTGCTCAAGGAAATTTAGTTTCCTTGTCAAGGATTAATCCTAAGAATCTGATGTTGTTAGTCACTGGAATGGTAAAGTTTGATATATGAAGTTCAGGGTCTGTATGCATTTTTCGTTGATTACAAAAATGGATGGCAACAGTCTTCTGCTGTGATAGGCGATAGCCATTTAACCTTGCCCACCTTTGGACTTTATTCAGGGATATCTGCAGTTGCCGTTCAATGGATCTCATGTTCTGGGAATGGCAAGAAATAGAGAGATCATCAGCGTAAAGGTAAGTCTGAACAGCATTTGGAAGTTCTTTTGTGATGGAATCGATTCTAAGGGCGAAAAGGGTTGCACTCAGTACAGACCCTTGTGGCACTCCTTCCTGTGAAAATGTCGCAGAAAGTGAGTTGTGATATCGAACTTGGAATGAACGATTCTGAAGAAAGTTCCTAATGAATATGGGCAGGTTGCCTCGTAAACCAATAGCATAAAGGTCACTGAGAATGCCACGACGCCAGGTAGTATCAAAAGCCTTCTCTATGTCTATGGAAACCATAACAAGATGTTCATTTTTTACAAAGGCATTACGAATTGCAGACTCAGCTTTGATCATGAGATCTAAGGAGGACCTGTTCTTACGAAACCCATGTTGGTGATTACTCATTAGGTGTTCTGTTTCGATGATCCAAACAAGTCGATTATGGATAATTTTTTCGAGCAGTTTACCAAGGCAACTGGAGAGGGAAATTGGTCTGTAACTGTACGGACTGGTAGGATCTTTACCGGGTTTCAAAAAGACAAGAACTGCTGCATGATGCCAAGAGCTGGGATAAATGTTTTCCAGAAATATTCGGTTATAATAGATCAGCAGTATTTCTAAGTTTTTGTCTCCAAGGTTTTGTAACATGATATAAAATATTCCATCTGGCCCAGCGGCACTGTTGCGTGTTGTTTTAATGGCGTGTAAAAGTTCAGAATATTGAAGAGGCTGGTTATACGTAAGTGAAACTGAGGTTCGAAAGTTGATGGCACGTTGTTCAGTCGTGGTCTTTATTTTCTGGAAATCCGGAGAATAATTTGATGCCGCAGAAACTTCGGCAAAAGTTTTAGCCAAGGCATTTCCTATGTCTTCAGGAGCAGAGAGTTCTTGCCCATTAAACGAAAGAATTGGCGAAGGGGTGGGTGGAAATTTGCCAGAAATCTGCCTAATTTTCTTCCATATTAACCTGGAGTTAGTGTTTCTATTTATGGTAGATGTAAACCGGATCCAAGAATTCTTCTTGGCTTGCCTCTGAATGAGGCGTGCTTTTGCCCTTAATTTCTTGTAGTTGATTAGGTTAGCTGTGGTTGGGGATTTACGAAATAAATTCCATGCTTTATTTTTTAACTTCTTTGCTTTGGTGCATTCTTCATTCCACCAATAGTTAATGTGCCGTCGGAACTGGGTATTCGACAGTGGAATTGAACAGTTAGCTGCAGATAGTAGTTGTGTAGTAATATAATCAGTGGCTTCATCTATCGACTGTGTTCTTATAAATTTCTCATCCAGATTGACAGCTGACTGAAATTTGGCCCAGTTGGCTCGAGAGAACTTCCATTTCTTGCAAGGTTTGGCTACTGGCGGTGGTGCAGTGAGCAAATCACAAATAATCAGAAAATGATCACTGCCCATGGGATCGTCCATAACAGACCATTCCATGATTGGATACAGAATAGGGGAGCATATCGAGCGATCGATTGCAGAAGTTTGTCCAGTTGGTAATTGTATGTGAGTAGGTGCACCGGTATTAAGAATGGTAAGGTTTTGCTTATCTACGAAGGTTTCAATCAGTCGGCCATGACTATCCAGTTTAGTAGATCCCCATAAGGGGTGGTGGCCATTGAAATCCCCCAGGAGACAGATAGGGGAAGGTAGCTGTATTAGCAGGTTTTCAAGATCTTGGTAAGAGACGGTATGACTTGGTGGAAGATAAATTGATACTAATGTTAACTCAATTTCGGTTACCAAACTCACAGCAATAACTTCAATTTCAGTTTTCAAAACAATTTGCTTGGTTGGGGTTTTTGAATTGACCAAGATGGCCACACCCCCACGAGCGGAAGTGGAAGTATTACGATCTTGTCGGTAGATAGAGTAGTTCTTTAAGCTGGCAGAAATTTGGGAAGTTAAATAGGTTTCTTGTATACAGAAACCAACTGGATTGTAGCGATTAATTAAGTCTTGAATATCATTAAAATTGCAACAAAATCCTCTACAATTCCATTGAAGAATATAAGGCATTATTGGTGTTTAGTAAAAGAAGCTGTATCTGACTGTTTTTTTGATGTGACTGTTTTATGGCGTTCAGGTTTCGGTTTGTCTTTTTTGAAGAATGGGCGACCGATGTCCATATCTTCTTCCACATGTATTTCTAAGACTGGGTCTTCCTGTCTGGATGAGTCAATTGTATCCATGGATGTGTCTTGAATATTCATTTTGATGTTTGAACCGCGATTATTTGATGGAGCAGCAGCATTGTTTGGAGGAGTAGGAGAAGGAGATTTCGCTGGTACTGTAAGAGCAGTATTGCTTGCCTGGTTCAACTGTTTCGGAATATTGGACTGTTGCTGGGAGAGAACAGTTCGTGCCCAGTCAGAGATAGAGTTGTTTGAGGGGACTGTAACATCAGTCTGGGTGGCCACTGATTGATATTTTTGTGTGACACTGGCATATGTACGTTTTGTAATACTGGGAGCAATTAATTTTCTCACTTCTTGAAAGCTTACTTTATTTTCGATTTTATACTTCACAATTTTCTTTTCGGTTTTCCACCTGTCGCATGTCTTAGAATAGGCGGAATGGTTGCCTTTACAGTTAGGACAGCTCATTTCTGTTGCTGAACAGTCATTTTGAGTATGATCGGTGGACCCACATTTGGGACAGACTGGGTTTCCTCTACATGCCGTTTGAGAGTGGCCATACTTTTGGCACTTATAGCATCTCAATGGATTAGGGATGTAGGGTCTAATGCGGCAAAGAAGATAACCTGCTTTTATGGAAGAAGATAGGTTTGGAGTATTAAAAGTGAGTATAATATTCCTAGTAGGTGCCAGTGTGTTGTCCTTTTTAATCATGATTCTTTTTACTGCAATTACATTTTGCTCCTGAAGTTCTTGACATATCTCCTCCTCCGACACATTCAGTAGGTCCCAGCTGGATATAACACCCTTAGAAGTGTTTAGGGTACCGTGGGGAGAAACTTTTACTGAAATTCCAGCAAAATTTGTAATTTTTAGTATATGCTCCGAATGTTTCCTGCTGATTGTTTCTATTAGTAGGTCTCCTGATTGCAGTCGCTTGACTGTTTTAGGAGATCCTGCAAGACTTTCGAGATGTTTCTGAATAAGAAACGGAGACAATTTGGTGAGAGGCTGATCCGTATGAGAAATGCAGGAAAATCTATGTTTGAAGAGTTGGTCTTAAACCTCTTCGGTTGAGACATGTCATGTTCATTTTCTATGTCTGGCCGAGAACTTGTCGGCTCTAGTGGAGGAAACATATTGTGTTCCATAATTGCTCCTTTTGGCCCTTGGCAGATTAACTGTTCTGCCAAGATTTCCGGCCCCACCACGGGGAGGCCGGAGCAGTGCCTGGTGTGACCAAGCGAGAAGTAGTAGGGATTAGTAATAAATATATAAGAAGTAAAGAAAGGTGACTTTCCTTTCTGGCTCTGTAAAATACTTTTTTAACAAGAGCTGCTACTGAAAAAATAAGTTATTTTAAGGACAGGAACGTAAAAGAACTATAATATCACTTTTGGAAAATCACTCTTTAAGCACAAAGAATTCGCTCAGTCACAATCGCTTGGCACCCGGGGCCAGGAACATAACTATCGTGCTATACGAGGACTGACTGTACTGTGTTTCTTGTAGGTGCCTAATGTGTGTCAAAAAAGCCTGAAATCTCTGCATGGCAACTACACTATTTTGATGGGGGAAGGGAAGCACAACTTTAGTCTTCTGCTTGATTGTGAGGCATGACATCATTTTGCTTATTGATGGGATCATGTGGGATTCATTAGCACAAAGTTCTGTGACTTACTGCTGTTCTCTAATAAATTATCCACATACTACTGCATACTACTACAAATTTTAAAGAAAATTCAACTATAGTTCAATTTTAATTGATGATGCAAATGTGTCAACATTTCATGCAATCCCCCCCCTACAAATTAAAAATAAGTGCAGTTCAGATATACAATGTTTGATATTCTCTTCCTCTTTAGGTGACAGGGCTTTTTTGCCTTGCTTCTACCAGCTTGTTGTGTTTACTTAAAAATGTTGTTTCACTACCTCCAAAGTTTTCATCCTCTATCTCATAATGTAACTTTGATATACATAATTCAGTAGCTGATGAAGCAAGTATAAAGCATCCAAGTTACGTTAATTTATGCTTTCAATGTAATGTAGTGATCAAAGTTCCTTATTTTAATGTTTTCAATGTAATGTAGTAGTCAAAGTTCCTTATTTTAATATAAAGCCTAATGTTTTACCATTTAAAGGTTAGCATGCATTTACATTGTCTTTCAGATATCAGAACACTAATTTGTGGTGCAGATGCTCTCCAAAGAAATTGCACCTGTCAGTCCCTTATCTTTAATTGATTATTTTCCTTCTATGAAGTGTCCAAGTTCACCTGTAAGATATCCATCTGTAGTCTTCTTGCTTGAACACAAGGCAACAGTAGTACCATCACAGCAGAATTCTGTGGGGTACTTCCAGTGGGAAGTGGAAGTACTTATTTACTTTACTCTTTTTGCTTGCATACAGGTAACAATAGTAGTTCCTTGCAAACAAAATACTTGCTGTAGTTCTGGCAATACACATGGCAAAAAAGTGTATAATTTTAATTAATTATTATTGACCCATTTCTTTTATAATTGTACTGGTTTTGTTTTTACTTAATAAAAACTATATAAAATAACAGCTAGCTATTAGCTATGAAATTTTAGAGGGCAATCTGGGAATCACTTTTCTCATGCTTTAGTTAATACACTGTTCATTAAAGGAGCTCATAAAAGGGCAAATTTTAAGACTAACTACCATATAAACAAAGTAAATCAGGGACTACTTAAAAGTAATGAGACTGTCGTGTTCAAACGTGTAGAGACGGTCGTGTTCAAAGCCGTTAAGTGGATTTTTCTTATTTATTGATTTGAAATTGTTTTTCTAAAACTTTTGATTTAAATTTAGTAGTATAACATTATTTTGTGATTTTCTGATTAATTTGGTGTATTTATTCTTTACTCGGCCTTGTAATTGCATAAACGTATCGGTAAAAGTTTCTACGTGTTTCAACTCCGGTACCGTTCGTAATTTTCCCGCCTTTGTGATACGATAGTTATATACCGTACTAGATAGCGTTAGTTGAACTTCGTTAGCAGTAAATTGTATGTTTAAATAAATACATATAACGACTTAGATTACAAACGTAATATAATTAATTATATTTAACATAATTAATAACATAACATAATTAATTATAATCATGACTCAGACCAGAGCGGCAAAGCAAAAGGCTCAAGCTAATTGAAGTGCTGGGGCTCAGAGCAGAACTGAGGGGGGCAGTTGTCCTCTGACTCGCAGCTATATAAAATGCACTGTTTGCTTGATGTTTGCAGAGCAATCGGGTACGGAACATGATACTGCCAAGGGGGATGTCTTTGTGTGTGCGCGATGCAAGGAGTGTATCGATATCAAGCAGCAACTCGGCGTTCTTGTGGGCCTATATGAGAGCTTGAAGGACAGGGTGGATGCCCTCGAAGAAACTAAATTAAGGGGCCCATCAAGCTCTCAGCTGCCCACATCAACGCCAGAGCTTGCACTTGGGCATCGCGTGACACAGAGACAACCCCCAAGGCAGAATACGCTGGTCCCGAAGGAACTAGTAGTTGTTGGTGACTCTATTGTCAGGGAACGGGGAACATGCTTTGTAAAAAAGATAGGTGGAACAGGACCAGGGTATGTCTGCCAGGAGCAAAGGTTGATGACGTTGTAGAGCGAATATCATCTTTTAAGGGCACAAAAGGTGATATAGTTGTACACGTTGGCACTAATAATATTAAGAGTAGGAGACCGGCAGAATTACTTAACAAGTACAGGTCACTGTTGAACAAAAGCCGAGAATTAGGGTTGACTTTGAAAGTGTCTGCAATTCCGCCCAGACACGATAGGAAGGAGTATATGATGAGAGCCTTATCGATCAATTCGGCCCTGGAAAGATTGTGCAAGGCTCAAGGGGTAGAATTTTTTTCAGCCTGGACTGTACTTGTTAACAGGAGAGATTGCTTCTACAGGGATGGGATACACTTAAATAGAAAGGGTGCAAGAATATTTGCTGATGCTATCGAGGCAGTGTTAGGTGGGTCGGAAAACTGCTAGCTTGGGGGGAGACAAAGACCAATAGATTGACAGTAGCCACTGGCAGAGGTGAAAGAGATTCTTGCACTGCTTCTATTAGAATGAGCAGAAGCCTGGAAAACAAGATGCATGGTATTTCAGAGACTGCTGGGAGCCATTGCAGTACAAGTAAACACATGGGTTGTGTTAGGGTAGATAAGAATAGAAACAGGTGCAGGTATACTTGCGTGTACACCAATGCTAGGAGTTTAGTAAATAAATTTGATGAATTTGAGGTATTGCTCAAAACATCAAAGGCAGATATTGTTGGGATATCAGAGACGTGGTGTCACACAGATATAAGGGATGCAGAACTGCAATTTGGGGAGTACAACGTCTACAGAAAGGATAGACAGGATAGGAAGGGGGGAGGGGTTATGCTATTAGTTAAGAAACACATAAAAACCAAGGAAGTGAAGCCAGTCGACATCGCCGGACAGTGCAGTGTTGAGTCAGTTTGGTGTGACATAAGCATTGGGAGATCAAAATTGAGAGTAGGAGTGTGCTATAGGCCTAATGACTCTGATGAGTATAATAAGGAACTGTACAGGGAAATAGAGTGGGCCAGTAAATCAGAGAGTCTTATAATAGGAGATTTTAATTTCCCAGATATTGACTGGAATTTGGGGGCTGATTACTCACACACTAGCAAGGCTTTTGTGGATTTATTGGATGATTGTTTTCTACATCAGCATGTTCGGGAGGCAACTAGAGGGAGTAATACTCTTGATTTGATTATCAGCAGTGATTCTTCATGCATTAAGAATCTGCAGATAAATGAACCACTAGGTGGCAGTGATCACAGTGATCACTCAAAGAGGTAAACAGCAAAGAGTTCTTTACTTATGTTAACTCTAGAAGGAAGGGGATGAATCAGATTGGTCCACTTGATATTGATGGGTCAACTGTTGATGATCCTGCTCAGGTAGCTAACAAACTAAATGAATATTTTGCATCGACATTCACACATGAGGAGTTATTCAGCAAGGGGAATGCCAGAGGTGTATTCAACTCTAGCAGTAAGCTACAGAATCTTGAAATAACTGGGAGTAAAGTGGAGGAGAAACTGTTGAAGATAAACACAAGAAAGGCACCCGGGGTGGATGGGATCTATCCAGTTATATTAAAGGAGGCAGCAAAGGAAGTAAGCAAACCCTTAGCCATAATTATGAGAGCTTCCTTGGACTCAGGGGAGGTACCCATAGACTGGAAATGTGCAAATGTGACCCAAATTCACAAAGGAGGATCAAAGGCTGACACAAGTAATTATAGACCTGTGAGCTTAACTTCTGTTCCAGGAAAATTAATGGAGGCACTGGTTAAAGAAGCACTGCAGGATCATTTAGACAAGACTTCAGTTATAGCTCAGGCACAGCATGGTTTTGTTAAGGGGAAGTCTTGCCTGACCAACTTGATTGGATATTATGATGCAGTCACAAAAGAACTGGATGCAGGGAATAACTTTGATATTATATACTTGGATCTTAGAAAGGCTTTTGATACTGTTGCACATGGAAGACTGCTACACAAATTGGAGCAGTGTGACATTGGAGGCAAATTGCTGCTATGGATAAAGGGGTGGTTGAGGGGGAGAAGACAGAGAGTGGTAATCAATGGACACTGCTCATCGTGGACTAATGTTATTAGTGGAGTCCCTCAGGGCTCAGTGTTAGGTCCATTATTGTTTTCTGTATTTATAAATGATATTGATGATGGTATATCAAGCTTAATGTCCAAGTTTGCAGATGATACAAAGGTTGGCAGGGTTGTCAAGGACACTACTGACACTATGCTGCTGCAACAGGATCTGGAAAGGTTGAGCAGATGGGCTGAGAGGTGGCAAATGAAGTTTAACATTGACAAATGTAAAGTACTACACATGGGAAACAGCAACCCCAGAGCAACATATCAACTCTGTGGTACTACACTGACAGTGGTAGAGAATGAAAGGGACTTGGGGGTGGTTGTGCAGGCAGATATGAAGTTCTCTGAGCAGTGCAGACGGGCTGCAAGAGTAGCTCATGGAGTATTGTCAATGATATACAGGAATTTTTCCAGCAGGGATAAGGAGGTGATTATTCCGTTGTATAAGGCAATGGACAGGCCACACCTAGAGTACTGTATACAGGTCTGGAGGCCTCATTTCAAGAAGGATGCAGAGCTGCTGGAACGAGTACAGAGAAGGGCAACAAGATTAGTGAATGGAACAAAGGGGTGCTCTTATGAAGAAAGGCTTAAGTTTTGCAAATTACAGTGTCTGGAGACTAGGCACCAGCGAGGTGATCTGATAGAGGTGTATAAAGCCTTGAATGGTTTAAGCATGCTCAATGCTGATGGGATTCTTCCTCTAGCTCAGAAAAATCACCTGAGAGGGCATAAATTCAAATTGAGGAAAGACAGATGTAGGATAGACGTGAGGAAATTTGCCTTTAGCCAGCGGGTGGTTGGTTGGTGGAACAGACTTCCATCCCTTGTGGTGGAGGTTGATAGCCTAAATAAGTTTAAGGCTCAGCTGGACAGGTATTTGGAATGAACAGAGGGGTGAAGTGGAAGTGGGTTTTTTTTTTTTTTTTTGGCTGATGCTGCATAAGCTTGCTTTCTTGCATCAAATGCCTCTACTAATGCTAATGCAATTTGCACATGAATGATCACCATTTGTAAAACATTATAGTAAAATATAAAAATATCATATATATTGCCACATAACTGATTAATTCCCAATAGAATTAATACAACTACCGTCATATTTTCAATAAATAAAATACAAATAAAGCAATATCAATGAAATAAAATTCTTACCTGATTTAAATGATTCCTGGTTACTAGAACTGTCTTGCCATGTTTGGTTATGACTGCGATGTTTGTGTCGACAATGGTGTCTATAGTTTCTTCTGAAAGGTGGAACGTGAAATCCAACGTATATTGTATGTGCCCGATGAACTACACACAAAAAAAAAAAAAGGAGAGAAAAGAAAAAAATCATTACTATTCAAGTTTCTGTCACTCTAAAAGATTTAGTTCAAAACAATAAATAATGAACAGCAAAATGAAATTGCATTTATAAAATGACAGTAATTACTACATGTAACATAATCGTAACTGCGTTCATTAATATACAGTTAAAACTACTTTTTATTGCGAATTTCTCAAAAATACTAATGAATCAATTACAAACTAACTTTACAAGTTAATAATTCAGTGTTCATTTAAGTTATAATTAAATTAAAAATAGCTAGGCCCATCATCACTTGTCTCACATTTAATGAGACACTGAGTTGCCGCCTTCATAACCAGGTGGGCAGGAGTAACAGTGCGTAGCACACGCTTCTTGATTAGACCGGGGTTCGAGCCCATACCCACCAAATACGGAGGATGCGGAAAGGTCAGGGAATGACCACCGCATATCCCCGGAGCAATATGGCCTTAGTTGCTAATGCTCCTAAAAATCAAATAACAAACAACAAAACAGACACACTGAGTTCTCTTATAAAAATTTTATTTTATATAATATAGTTTATACAGTTTTATATGATAGCTTATATAGTACATTTAATATGTAGTATAAGCTAGGCTTGTGTGGCCCTGACTGATGGCCAACTGGGGTTCTGACCCAGCATGAGTGTTTTGGGGTGTAATGTTTAAGTCAGAAATTGATAATATGGTTACGGAACAAATGAGCATGAGTTGCCATACAAGACTAAGATAACCAACTTGAACAAATAAATACACCTGCTGCCATTGCAGATGAACTCAACAGTTATTTTGCATCGATATTTACAAATGAAAAACCTTTTGTGGCAATGGGAAATTGTGGGAGCGAAGTTTAAAAATATGTAATTAATGATATTGAAATTTCGCAAGATTATTTAATGAAAAAACTTTCGAGCCTACAGGCCAGTAAGGCTCCTGGAGTTGATGGAATATACCCTATAATCTTAAGGGAGGCGGCAAGTGAGTGCAATGAACCACTGAGGCTAATTATGCGAGTATCACTAGACTCTGGGGAATTCCCTTGGATTGGAAAAGTGCCAATGTATCTCCCATACATAAGGGTGGCTCTAAGAGTGAAGTGGGAAATTTTCGACCTGTCAGTCTGACTTCAGTGGTAAGGAAAATCATGGAGGCAATGATCAAGGGTGGAATTCAAGATCATTTGGATCAAATTGAAATTCTCAAGGATACTCACAGCATGGTTTTGTAAAGGGAAAATCATGTTTAACAAATCTGGTTCGCTATTTTGAAAGGGTCACTCACGAGCTGGATTTAGAGAATAATTTCGACATTGTTTATTTGGATTTCAGCAAAGCTTTTGACTCAGTCCCACATGAGCGGTTGCTTTATAAGCTGGAACAGGTTGAAATCACTGGGAAAACCCTCAGATGGATAGCAGGATGGCTTCGGGGCAGGAGGCAGAGGGTTGTGATGAATGGCTATTCCTCTGATTGGGTTGATGTAAGAAGTGGGGTTCCCCAAGGATCAGTATTAGGACCACTATTGTTTTTAATTTTCATAAACGACATTGAGGAAGGGATAGAGGGTGTGATGTCTAAATTTGCAGATGATGTTAAAATTGGTAAAGTAGTTAATGATCGCTGTCAAGCTGAGCTTCTTCAGAGAGACCTAGATAGACTTCAGGAATGGTCAGAAAAATGGCAGCTATGTTTTAATCCAACAAAGTGTAAGGTGCTACACCTGGGAAACTAATCCCAAAATAACTTATTCACTTGGTGAAGTTCAACTAAACCCAGTACTGGAGGAAAGGGACTTAGGTGTTACAATACAGTCAGACATGAAATTCTCTAAGCGTTGTAAACAGGTTGCAAGGAAGGCCCATGGTATCCTATCAATGATCTACGAACTTTTTCAAGTAGAGATAGGGAAGTGATAATCCCATTATGTAAGGCTTTTGTTAGACCACACTTGGAATACTGTGTTCAAGTATGGAGACCACACCTAAAGAAAGACATCGAGCTTCTTGAAAGGGTGCAAAGACAGGTAACTCGCCTGGTGAGATCGGCAAAAGGGCGTCCTTATGAAGAAAGACTTCGAATAAGTGGGTTGCAGAGTTTAGAAACTAGACACCTTAGAGGAGATTTGATTGAGGTATTTAAGGCTCTGAGAGGCATCAGTAAAATGAATGAGGACGAAATTTTAAAGATTATAAATGATGCTAGAACTAGGGGACATAAATTCAAGTTACGGGGGAAATGTTTAGATTGGACTGCAGGAAGTTTTATTTTAGCCAGCGAGTTAAATTATTGGAATAAGTTGCCTACATGTGTGGTAGAGGCTGACAGTTTGGGGAAATTCAAAGGTCACCTGGATAGAACCTTCGGGTAAGGGAAGCGCATAGGATGATAGGTTTAATTTCCTTTTCTTTTATTAATTATTATTTTTTTTATCATTGTTTTATTCGGGTTTTTTTTTGGCTGGTGCAGCATAAGCCATAGGCTTTCTTTCACCATGCAGCCATTACTAATACTAATACTAAATTATACACTGAAATCTTATCCCTAAATATGGTAGAATGTTCTTGTGTTCTCTCTACCATGTGAAATCCTCCAACCTTACATGACTATCCCAGAGTATAAATAGAAAGTTTTTTTTATAATAGCTAAGGCAATGTCCAGGATAAGAAGATTGCTAATGTCCCTGCCACAGAGCCAGGACTCAGTGCTAAATATGATACTGGAACAACCATTAAAATAAGAATTATCAATGTTAGAAGCTTAAATGGCAGAGAAATAGAATTAAATTCTTATGACATTAGAATAGCAAGTATCACAAAAATCAAGAGGATAATTCAAGTATGCTGCAGTTAAAAAATAAGTATACTTTAATCTGGAAGTAACATAAAGCACAAGGAAGGCATAGCAGTAACTTTACAACTAGTTTGGAAGAAAATTTAATTTGGTAAGAAGCATCACCCCTTAAAATTGTAATTGTCGTCCGAACAACGTAAGTATTCGGACGACAATTACACCCCAGGGGCTCACCAGACGTGAGCCTCTGGGGTATAACTGTCAAGCCCATACTCACCAGATGTGAGCCCCTGGGGTATAACCCCAGGGGCTCACATCTGGTGAGTATGGGCTTGACCTGGATATCATTGTGTTCTTTCTCTCAATTGGCTGGTGCAACATAAACCTCAAGCTTCCTTGCACCATATAGCTAATAAAAATAATAATAATATTGCCATATTTCCTACAGATTGCATCAGATAGGATTGACACGCATAGGTGATGATGTAATATTGCATCAGCCGTTACTTTCGGCTATATAAGCGTGCTCTGCAAGAGTTGCAGTCATTTCTTGCTTGTGTCAGGATGGCAAGTTATGTACAGTTGACACCACAAAGAAAGAGTGCTATTGTTACTTTACGTGAGGAAGGATGCTCTACCTGTCGTATTGCTTATATAGTGTCTTATAATCAGTCAACAGCGAGTAGATTTCTTTCCAAACTCAAGAATACTAGTTCTGCTGATAGCAAAAAAGGAATCGGATGCAAAAGAGTCTACGCCAAAACAGGACCACATTTTGAAGCACTTATGCCTTAAGAACTGTAAAGCTTCTTCGTCTGAGCTGAAAAGAGATTAGGAAGAACATACAAGAGTGGTAGCAAGTGCAGTAACAGTCAGAAGAAGCCTCTTCAAAAATGGAAGTGTAGCTCGTTGTCCGAAGAAGCCCCTCCTCACACAAAAAAAAATCAAAAAGGCACGATTAATTTGGTGTAAGGAGCATTGTCAAATGGATCCCCCGAACAGTGGAAGTCAGTTATTTTCTCAAATGAGAATAAATTCAATCTGCATGGCTCTGATGGGAGACAAACGATTCGCCGTAGAATGGTGAAGAATACCATCCAGACTGTATGGTGTCTACAGTGAAATTCTCTACCAGCCAAATGATATGGGGGTGCATTTCGTATCGCGGAGTAGGTCACCTGCAGTTTATAAAAGGTTCTGTAAATGCCAATGGATACCTGGCTATATTGGAAGGCAAATTGCTGCCAACCATTAGAGACCATTTCAAACTGCATCTTTCAGGATGACTCTGCTCCTTGTCATCAGGCAAAAAGTGTGAGTAGGCACTTCTGTAGTTACTTTAGCTTCATTTCTGCATTACAGGTTTGACAGTAATGCGTTTACATTTGTTACAGGTAAAAAAATGGTTCAAAGAACAGTCCGTTACAACTGTTAGCTGGCCAGGAAACAGCCCAGAACTGAATCCTATAGAGAACTGTTGGCATCGTGTGGAATCTGCAGTTGCCAGAAAGAAACCAAAGACCCATCGTGAACTTCAGGAAGCCATAATTAGTGTTTGGAACCACCAACTATCAGTTGATTATCATCAAAAATTGATCTTGTCAATGCCTCGATAGTGTGCTGCTATCGTCAGGGCCAGAGGCAGTTCAACTATATATTAGTTTGCACCTGATGAACTTTTCATTTTGTTTTCCATCTAAAATGACAAATTGAGGGCTTCTGATAACATTTCAGCCATAATTGTCATGTTTACCAAAACTGTTATCAGTTTTGGTAAACATGACAACCTTTTATACATTGTTGTATAAAGGGTTGCAAATGCTCATTTTGGAATATTTTGAGAGCACCTGTCAAATATTACTTAGCTTTGCCTTAACTATTAATAAATATCTTTTGTTTGTATTTCTATTTGTGATGCTAGTCATTAATCTAACATACCATCGCAAAAAAGGTTAGAAATGTAAAATTCCTAGGTGATGCACTTTCTTTGAACACCAGCGTATGAACAAAATTCAGGGCGAAATGTTGAGTGAAGAAATTTGTCTGGGCATATCAACCAGCTAAATGCTCAATAAAAAAAAATAGACTGCTTTAATATTTCAGATAGAACCAGTGGTGAGCTGTGAATATTTTAACAATGGACTCGCAGTTTTGCTGACTTTTTGATGTGACGCATTTTTCGTGACCTGTATATCTTGAGTCAGTCTGGTCATCATGCCCCCCACCTCTTTACGTGATACAATAGTATCTCGAGTTCTAACTTTTTAACAGTATAACGTCACAATCATACTTCCTGAAGTAAGTATGACTGCAACAATACAAATATGTCAACAATTTATTTTTTCGTCTCGCATTTTCGTAACATTCCATTGTTACGTGCCCCACACAGCTGCATATGTCGTTTCAACTACAAGTTCAGTACTTCAATCGACACTGTTTTCTAGACATTTAGATACATTGCAATCGTAGGTAGTAGGTACACGTCAATTATTATTATTAGCTATATGGCGCAAGGAAGCCTGAGGCTTATGCTGCACCAGCCATAAAAAAATTCCCGAGTTACCCTAAGAGAGAGAGAAGTAAAAGGGAATCACCAAGAAAGAGAAGAATGATATCCAGCTCAGGACCCTGGGTGTGCCAAGCCCATACTCACCAGATGTCAGCCCCTGGGGTTACTTTATTTATCATAAATCCATTGTATCTTGTCTTCCAGAAATTATAAAAGTTTGCAAATGTTCAATAAAATATTTACAATACAAAAGTTCTATTATTTCGTAATCAATATCCAAATCAAAAAACCTAAAAGAAATGTGAAGGATTCACATAAAACCATCTACTGTGTGCCACTTTTTTTTATTTGTCTCTTTTTTTTTTTTTTTTAACAACTAGGGAAATATAATGGATAAATTTTTTTTCATGATAAAATTTTAATATTGCGAATAAAAAATAACACGAAATATTACCCGTATCACAAAACATTCTACAATATAAAACAAATATTTATAAAAAACAAAACTTTTCTAGAAAAGGTACACAATAATCACAAATTATTATACAAATATTCAAGAAAATTTTATTCTAAAAATTGCCATATACAATTTACTTCTTTATTAATATTCGTTGTTGATCTTTTGCTTTGCTCAATAGCTGAGCGATGATTACAGAGGAATGATTTGACATTCTTCTCTTCCTTGATGATTCCCTTTTATTTCTCACTCTCTTTCTCTCGGAGTAGTTCAGAAATTTTGTTTTGGCTGGCGCAGCATAAGCCTCGGACTTCCTTGCAACCATATGGCTAATAATAATAATAATAATAATAATAATAACAACAACAACTATCCGGATCAAATTGAAGCAATAGTTTTCCATTTAGATGCATAGTCAACATAATCTGCAATGTGTTTAATTATCGACATTATTCATTCATTATGCTAAAAGCACTGCTAATCGCAATGGTTTCAAAGATATTTCTGGCTTTTGTAATTGAAGAGGGAATTTCACTCGATTTTAAAGATAAACTGTCTTCGACAAAATCTCTAAAATCATTAATTTTTATTTCATATTTTATCAGAAAACTTAAATTTCTTATTCGTTTTTCACCGTCTTGCCACAGAGACAAAATTTCTTTCGTATTCCAGGTAAGCATATGTTTAAAATTTCTTTCAATTCCTCATAGTCAATAGCATCATTATTTTCTTTATTTAATTTAAAATTACTCTGTTGCATTAATAACTTATCTTTAATTACGTGTCACGAGGTAACACGTAATTAAGGATACTGTGTTCTTACTCTCCATTCCTTAATTCTTTCAACCTCAACATGCTCACAATTTTAGCTACATAATTTCCTTCAGAATTTTTCAAATTAGCGATAGCACTGATAGTTAGAATAATTAATTTATCTGCTTTTCACTATAGTGATTCTGTAAAGCTTCTGAAAGGTAAGAGAGCTCCTGCAGGATGTCGATCATTAGTGCTAAATCATTAAGAAATTCCAGATTGAAAAGTCTGGTTTAATAATCCAGAATGTTTAATTAACTTTCTGATTCTAACTGTTTGCACAAAACGGGATAATTCCTCCAACCTGCCCATTGTGGCCCGAACACACGACCGATCTTTATAGTTTCCACATCAAGTTCTTTAGCAATGTCCTTAACTCGCGCTGGTTTTTTGGAGATTGGTGATAGTTTTTTTTTTTTTTTTTTTTAATTATTGCTTGTATGCCATTATATTTTATAACATTTTCTTCACAGTAAAAGCCTCGACGTGGTTTCCAAATCCGCCAACAATTTCATCTTCAGAAAGTTTACTTATTATCTCAGTTGCTTCATCCCTGCCCGACATTGCTACTGTCACTAGTTCTTTGAATACTGTGCAAAATATCGGAATCACTCAGATATTCAGCTACTGTGACCATGTAAACATAGACGAAGAAATATACTGAAACGCATGGATCACTCACTTCTCCGAAAAACTTGACTTTTTGTCGGAGTAAAGGGGAACCACAACACAGATTGACCAGAGGCTATTATCGTACTGGGAATTTTAATCCTCTGACTGGCTATCGAAAGCATATTAACTAGTGCGACTTCTCAGAATGTGGCTGCATACGTTTTATGGACACCATTAACGTTGTGGGACGGTAATCCCTTTCACCCTTAATTCATGATTTATTATTACCTAAAAGCCAGAAGTGAGGACAATGCGCACAAAGTTGTCTATCATAATCCATTTGTTCTACGGAAATTATTTTAAACATTTCCGTAGAAAACAAGGATAATTTTTAAAAAATTCCCTATGAAGAAGTTTGTTAAACAGAGGTCCAACTGTAATTAACTCAAAAATTAAGCAGTTTTAAAATACATAACTGGTCGATTGTGGCATTAAAATGCTGGAGACGGGTCCACCGCTCACCCCACCATAGTTCTGGCTCTAGATACTCAATAATTAAATTCAGGATTTCATTTGTAAAATAAATAATCGATTCAACAATGGGCTCGCAAATTTAAAAAAAATAAATAATAATGGGCTCTCACGAATCCACTATAGCTCACCACTGGAGAGAATGGTAAAAAGCAATGACAAAGAAAGACTAGTATTTGTTGGAAATTTAAACAGCAGGGATATTTTAAAGACATTTTAGGAATGGAATTTTATTCTTTCATATAATCTGTAGAATTTTATTGCACAGATTATATGAAAAAAAATTTATAGCAATAGTTAACCGTAATGATTAAGAATTTTTGGCAAACCATGCTTTCTGAATAAAAACATATAAATCAACAAAGAGGTGTTCACAAGTTTATGGAGGGAACATATATAGAAACAATAAAAGCATAACTGACTATATAAGTATAGACAAGAATCTAACAATAAAAAGTAGCAGAAAACTGAAACATTTTTAGTATTTAGTTAAATAATATCAAAACAGGACAAAAACAAAAAAAAAAAAAAAACACATCCAAAGTAATCAAAAATGACAAGGACAACATTAAATTAAAAAAGGAATACTTAAGAAGTATCGAGTTAGTTAAATGAAGAGGAACTGACTGAAATAGATGAAATTTTGGATACAACAATAGCATTAGCATAGGAATATAATGCAAGAACGCGAGCTTATATAGCATCAGCCAAAAAAAAAAAAAAACATACCTTCCCATTTCACCCATCCATTCACTACAAAAGTTAGTCTAGTTCAGCCTTTAATTTATTTAAGCTGTCAACTTCCACAATGACGGATGGAGTTTGTTCCAGCAATCAACTACCTACTGGCTAAAGGCAAATTTCTGCAGATCTAATCTACCACTATCTTTCCTCAATTTGAATCTATGACCCTCAGGTTTGCAATCTCAGCTTGCTCAACCTGTTCAAGGCCTTATGCACCTCAAACAGATCACCTCACGGGGTACCAAGTCTCCAGTCAATGCAATTAGCCAAATTAAGCCTTTCTTGGTAAGAGAACCCCCTTTGTTCTTCTCGCCAATCTTGTTGTTCTCCTTTGTACTCTTTCTATCAACTCTACATCCTTCCTAAAATGAGGCCCCCAGACCTCTACATAGTACTCAAGGTATGGCTTGACCATTGCCTTGTACAAAGGGATAATCAACTACTTGTCCCTGCTAGCAAAATTCCTATATATCACTGATAAGACTCCATGAAGTGCTCTGGCAGCCCATCTGCACTGCTCAGCGAATTTCATATCTGACTGCACAATTACCACCAGGTCTTTTTCATTCTCAACTTCCCTCAGTGTAGTACCACACAGTTGGTATGTTTCTCTTGGGTTACCCATGTGCAGTACTTTACATTTGTCAACATTTAACTTCAGTTGAAGTGAAACCCATTTGATTCAGTGATTCAGCCCATTTGCCCAAATTATCTAGATCCTTTTGCAGTAGCATACTGTCTTTACTGTCATTAACAACCATGCCAACCCTTGTATCATCTGTAAACTTGGGACATTAAGCCTGATATACCTCCATCAATATCACTGATGAATGCACAAAACAACAATGGTCCCAGCATTGTTTTGTGCATTCATCCCCTGGGAACTCCACTAATAACGTTAGTCCATGAAGAGCAGTGTCCATTGATTACCATTCTCTGTCGTCTCCCACTTACCCGCTCCAATTTGTACAGCAGTCTTATGTGCAACAGTATCAAAAGCTTTCCTGAAATCCAAGTATACGATATCAGATTTATTTTTTGCATCCAGTTCCTTTGTTACCAAATCATAGTATCCAATCAAATTGGTCAGACAAGACTTTCGTCTTGTCTGGCCAATTTGATTGGATACTATGACAAACTATGATTGGATACTTTAACAAACCCATGCTGTGTCTTACCTATTACTGCAGTCTTGTCTACATGATCCTGCAATGCTTCTTTAACCAGTTACGCCATTATTTTCCCCAGAACACAAGTTAAACTAACAGGTCTATAGTTACTTGTGTCACCCTTTGCACTTCCTTTGTGAATTGGGGATACGTTTGCACATCTCCCATCCATGTGGACCTCCCCTGAGTCCAAGAAAGCTTTGATAATTATGGCTAAGGGTTTGCATACATCCTTTGCTGCCTCCTTTAATATAGCTGGATAGATTCCATCCCCCCATCCTTATGTTTAGCTTCAACAATTTCTCCTCCACTTTGCTCTCAGTTATTGCAAAATTGCTTAGCTCCCTGTTAGAGTTTAATACACTTCTGGTGTTCCCCTCATTGAATAACTTCTCATATGTGAATGTAGATGCAAAATACACATTCAGTTTATCAGCTACCTGAGCAGGATCATCGATGTTAAGTGGACCAATCTGATTCATCCCTTTCCTTCTAGAGTTTACATAAGTAAAGAACTCTTTGCTATTTTTCTTTGTATCCTTTGCCAAAGATTTCTCGTAATCTGCCTTCACCTGCCTAATCTCCTTTGTGACTTGATTACAGGCTAACTTATATCTGCCATAGACTTCTGTGTCACCTGATAATTTATATGCATCCCATGCATTTTTCTTCTCTGTCATAAGTCTCATTAATTCATCCATTTAGGCCGAAACCGTGAACAGTATTTCTTATTGGTATGAAAGCCTAGTAGCTTTCAAGATTAAGTCCCTGAAGGCTTTCCATTAGAATTCACCATTGTAACATCTTCAATTGATCCGAATGTGTAGAATTTAAAAATTGTCTGAGATCACTGTTTAGGCCAAAATGGATGTCAGATGAACTAATGAGGCATATGGCAGAGAAGAAACATGCATGGGATACATACAAATTAACACATGACACAGAAGCCTATGATAGATACAAGTTGATATGCAACCAAGTTACAAAGGAGGTTAGGCAGGCGAAGGCAGATTACGAGAAATCTTTAGCAAGGGATGCAAAGAAAAACAGCAAAGAGTTCTTTACTTATGTAAACTCTAGAATGAAGGGGATGAATCAGATTGGTCCACTTGATATCAACTTCCACGACAAGGGATGGAAGTCTATTCCAGCAACCAACCACCCGCTGGCTAAAGGCAAATTTCCTCACGTCTATCCTACATCTGTCTTTCCTCAATTTGAATTTATGCCCTCTCAGGTGATTATTCTGAGCAAGAGGAAGAATCCGATCAGCATTGAGCATGTTCAAACCATTCAAGGCTTTATACACCTCTATCAGATCACCTCGCCAGTGCCTAGTCTCCAGACACTAATTTGCAAAACGTAAGCCTTTCTTCGTAAGAGCACCCCTTTGTTCCATTCACTAATCTTGTTGCCCTTCTCTGTACTCGTTCCAGCATCTCTACATCCTTCTTGAAATGAGGCCTCCAGACCTGTATACAGTACTCTAGGTGCGGTCTGACCATTGCCTTATACAAGGGAATAATCACCTCCTTATCCCTGCTAGAAAAATTCCTATATATCATCGACAATACACCATGAGCTACTCTTGCAGCCCATCTGCACTGCTCAGAGAACTTCATATCTGCCTGCACAACCACCCCCAGGTCCCTTTCATTCTCTACCACTGTCAGTGTAGTACCAGAGTTGATACGTTGCTCTGGGGTTGCTGTTTCCCATATGTAGTACTTTACATTTGTCAATGTTAAACTTCATTTGCCACCTCTCAGCCCATCTGCTCAACCTTTCCAGATCCTGTTGCAGCAGCATAGTGTCAGTAGTGCCCTTGACAACCCTGCCTACCTTTGTATCGTCTGCAAACTTCGACATTAAGCTTGATATACCCTCATCAATATCATTTATAAATACAGAAAACAATAATGGATCCAATACTGAACCCTGAGGGACTCCACTAATAACATTAGTCCACGACGAGCAGTGTCCATTGATTACCACTCTCTGTCTTCTCCCCCTCAGCCACCCCTTTATCCACAGCAGCAATTTGCCTCCAATGCCACACCGCTCCAATTTGTGCAGCATTCTTCCATGTGCAACAGTATCAAAAGCCTTTTTAAGATCCAAGTATATAATATCAAAGTTATTCCCTGCATCCAGTTCCTTTGTGACTGCATCATAGTATCCAATCAAATTGGTCAGGCAAGACTTCCCCTTAACAAAACCATGCTGTGTCCGAGCTATAGCTGAAGTCTTGTCTAAATGATCCTGCAGTGCTTCTTTAACTAGTGCCTCCATTAATTTTCCTGGAACAGAAGTTAAACTCACAGGTCTATAATTACTTGTGTCAGCCTTTGATCCTCCTTTGTGAATTGGGGTGTGATTTGCACATTTCCAGTCTGTGGGTACCTCCCCTGAGTCCAAGGAAGCTCTCATAATTATGGCCAAGGGTTTGCTTACTTCCATTGCTGCCTCCTTTAATATAACTGGAAAGATCCCATCCACCCCGGGTGCCTTTCTTGTGTTTATCTTCAACAATTTCTCCTCCACTTTACTCTGTTATTACAAGATTCTCTAGCTTACTCCTAGAGTTGAATACACCTCTGGCTTTCCCCTCGCAAAATAACTCCTCATGTGTGAATGTCGATGCAAAATATTCATTCAGTTTGTTAGCTACCTGAGCAGGATCATCAACAGTTGACCCATCAATATCAAGTGAACAATGTTAAACTTTGTCAAATGCTAGGTACTGCAACTGCCAGTTCTCAGCCATCTGCCTAATTTTTTTAGGTCTTGTTGCAACAGCTTACCCTGATTGCTATCATTAACCACCTGCCAACCTTTGCATCATCTGCAAACTGAGACATTAAGCCTGATATACCTTCACCAGTATCATTAATAAATACAGAAAACGATAATTGGATGAGTATGGAACCCTGAGAGACTCCACTAATAATATTAGTCCACAAAGAGCAATGCCCATTGATAAACATTCTGTCTTCTCCCACTCAACCATCCCTTTATCCATAGCAGTAACTTTCCCTTAATGCCACATGCTCCAATTTGTACAGCATTCTTGCATGCAATATCAAAAACTTTCTGAAATCCAAGTATATGATTATCAAAATTATTTTTTGCATCCAGTTCCTCTCTTACTGCAGCATAATATCCAATCAGATTGGTCAGATAACAGGCGGCTCCGTGGCCAGGCAGGAAGGAGCAGCAGTGCGTAGCACAAGCTTCTTGATTAGATCGGGGTTTGAGCCCGTCACCACCAAATACGGAGGATGCAGAAAGGTCAGGGAATGACCACCGCATAACCCTGGAGCAATATGGCCTTAGTTGCTAATGCTCCTAAAAACCAAATAACAACAGCCTTCTCTGCACTCATTCCAACATCCTTCCTAAAATGAAATTTCCAAACCTGTATGAAGCACTTCAGATGTGGACTATCCATTGCTATGTACCAGTGTTCCTCAACGATTTTCTCTTTGCAGCACACCTTAATTTATCCATGACACAACATGGCACATCAAAATGTTAATCCCATAGTTTACGGGCCTCCGTAGCCAGGTTGGATGGAGCAGCAGTGCGCAGCACACACTTCTTGATTAGACCGGGGTTTGAGCCCGTCACCACCAAATATGGAGGATGCGGAAAGGTCAGGGAATGATCACCGCATATTCACGGAGCAATATGGCCTTAGTTGCTAATGCTCCTAAAAAAAAAAAAAAAAAACAAATAATAATGGTCAGATAACTATACTGCATTATAGTTGCATTCCTGTCTAGATGGACTTGCAATTATTTCTTTTACCAGAGACTCCATTATTTTCCATGGAACAGAAGTTAAGCTACAGATCTGCAATTCTTCATGTCACCTTTTGATCCTCCTTTGTGATTTAGAGATAAATTTGTAAATCTCCATAGGAACCTTCCCTGAATCCAAAGATCCCTTAATAATTATGACTAAGGGTTTGCTTACCTTCTCTGCTGCCTCCCTTAATACAATTAGATAGATCCCATCTACCTCAGGTGCTTTTTTATGATAAGCTTCAACAATTTCTATTCCACTTTCTTCTCAATTATCAAAAAATCATTTATCTCCTTGTTAGATTTTGATGAACTTCTCACATTCCCCTACCTAAAAACTCCTCATACATGAATATAAGTGCAAAACACCTATTCAGTTTGTCAGCAACATGAGCAGGATCATACAGTTAAACCACTGGCATCAAGTGGACCAACGTTATTCAACCCCTTCCTAATACTGTTAATATAAGTAAAGACATCTTTGCTGCTTTATTTGGCATTCTTTGCCAGAGACTTCTCATAACATGCCTTAGTTTGCCTAACGTCCTTTGTGACTAGATTACAGACTACTTTATATCTACCACATGCTTCTGTATCATCTGATAATTTATATGCATTCCACGCATATTTCTTCTCTGACAAGTCTCATCAGCTCATCTGACATCCATTTAGGTCTAAGCGTAAAATGGTATTTCTTAGTTGGTATGAAAAGCCTAGTAGCTTCTACAATTACTTCCCTGAATGCTTTCCATTTACAATTTGCTGTTGATAATATCATCAGATGGTCTCACTATATATAATTTAAAAGCTGTCAGACTACTGCAGTCATCCTTGCAAAAGCCCTTCCCTTTACTCTTGCGAGTAGTCGTGTCTTTAAATAAATCCCACATCAGCACACTGCGATCACTACCACTCAGAGTGTCTTTCACCTATAGATTCTTAATGCATGAAGAATCACTGATGATAATCAGATCATGGGTATTGCTTCTTCTTGTTGCCTCTCTAACACGCTGCTAGAAAAAAAACAGTCATCCAAATAAATCCACAAAATTCTTGCTAATATGTGAGTAACCAACCCACAAGTTCCAGTCAAATATCTGGAAAGTTAAAATCTCCCATTATAAGACATTCAGATTTAATGGCCCACTCTCTATCTGTATAGTTGATCATGATCATTGTATTCAACACAGTAATTAACTAATTTTTGTTTTCCCAGTGCTTATGTCACACCAAACTGACTCAACATTGCACTGGTCACCCATATTGACTGGATGCATTACTTTAGATTTAATTGCTTCTTAACTAAGAGCATAAGTTAACCAAAAGATTAATTTATTTAAATAATATGAAATAATTAAATTTAATTAAATAATTAAAATTTAATAATCTGGAATATTCTTATGTTACTTTGTATTATCTGCAAATATACATGGCGACTGATATTTCTTTATCAATATTTATATGTAAAAGATATCAAAACTACTAATGCTGTAGTGGCTGCTCAGAATGTAATTTCCGATCATGTTCCATTGCAGCTGGTATATTGAATGATATGCTATCACTCCCCCCCCACCTTCCATACTCTTGCCATTTTAATCTTTAGCCATTTGCAGGAGTGTCAGTTACATACTACAGCAGTTCCTTGAATGATTTATGAGCCTTCTACCATTAAAAAAAAAAAAAAAATGCCAGGGCAGATTCAACCAGCTACATGTATCTATCTAAATGGTAGTCATGTGCTCTTTAATCCTATCATCCATATGCCATCCTATCTCTCCAACATAACTGGACATAGACAAAACACATAGCAAATCACCTTGGTTACTTGTAAATCCAATAGGGATGATTTAATACTGTGTACATATTGAGTGGGAAGTGTGTATTCCTGATCCCACCATATATGCATAAAAAGACCTTAATGGGAAAATTCTCTAACACTATTACTATAGCTGGTAGATATACATGTTGGTCTGGAATGCTCTCTTACAATATGATCTATAAAATGAGCCTGTTAAATACAATCCAGCAAATTTGGACTGTAGTTAACAGATTGTGGATGTAAACACATGGATGTAGCTATAGTAGAAGCAAATTTATCACCAGGCACAAAAGGCATGCACAAGGGCCTCAGAATCATATAAACATTCAATATGAACATTTTTATAAATGACTGGTCAGAATTAGCAAATGTAGGGAAACCTTTTATCTCTTAATTAGCTTAAACTTCCACTACAGTGTGTCAGAGGGATATATATGGACTGCCTAGGAAAAACAGTACATTAAGAAAAAATATGAGACAAAAATGATCTACAAAAGCCAATGTTCTTTACGCTTTTAAAAACAAGTTTTGTAGTATCAAGCTTCTGAAAATTAACAAAAATCATTCACAAAATATTGATACTACAAAAAACAAAATGCTTCTTTAGTTTAAAGATTATGAAATAAAACTATGATTTCATGTTGGTACAAAACATTATTGCAAAATATTTGAATATATTTCAAAAATTTTGCTGTTTTATTGACCTAATTAGCACATTAAACCGTATTCTATAAATAGCTTTATAGTCCTAGTCAACTTCATTACTTACATTATTAAAATTTAGCTAGACAAATAAGTTACAGATTAATATACCTAGAACCTTTATATCGGTGATTTGGACGAATATCGTATCTCATAACTTGTGCTGTAGTGCATGGTAGGAGAATTCTAGTGTTATAATTGTGGCAAATAAGTATCTCAAAAATTCAAATCGTGTGTTGGCATTAGTAGATAATTTTATTATCTATTTTAATTAACTTATAACTTTACAAGTTTAATAGTATAGCGTTAACTCGATAACATAATAGGTATTATTATTACTTAACTAGTGCATAGTGTTATTATTGCATTAGAGTATATTTAGTGTAGTATTCTCAATTAAATTGAATTTGATAAGAAATCATGTCTAAGACCAGAGCGGCAAAGGAATGCCTTAAAGCAGGAGTTGTGGCTTGGTGGAGAACTGAGGGGAATGGTTGTCCTCAATCACAGCCTATGAAATGTACTGCTTCTTTGATGTTTGCAGATCTATGTGGAATTGGACATGATATAGCAATGGGAGTCATTGTGTGTGTTCAATGTAGAGTGAAGTATTAGGCATCAACTCAGTGTTCTGATGGGCATTTATGAGAGCTTGAAGAACTGGATGGATGCCCTCAAAGGAATTAAATTGGGGCCTATCAAGCTCTTATCTGCTCACCTCAACGCCAGAACTTGCACTTCTGCATCAGGCAACACAGAAGGCAATCACCAAAGACAGGATGTGCTAGTCCCACAGGAGGTAGTTACTGTCAGTGACTCTATTGTCAGGGAAACAGGAAGTATATTATACAAAAATGGATAGATGGAATAGGACCCGATATATCTGCCAGGGGTAAAAGTTGATGATGTTTTAGTCTTTTAAGGGCACAAAAGGTGATATTATTGTAAACACTGGCACTAATAATATTAAGAGTACAGATCCGAGGACTTACTTAAATACAGGGCAATGCTAAGAAAAAGTCACAAGTTAGGGTTTTTGAAAGGTGTCTACAATTTTTCCCAAATACGATAGAAGGGAGTATAATGGTGAGAACCTTGTCAATCAATTCGGCTCTGGAGAGAGTGTGCAAGCCTTGTGGGATACAATTTTTCTCAGTGTGGTCTGTATTTGTTAACAGAAGAGTGCTCCTACAGGGATGGCATACACTTAAATAGAAAAGGTAGAAGAATATTTGCTGATGCTATTGAAGCAGTGCTAGGTGGGTCAGAAAACTGCTAGCTTGGGGGAATACATAGACAAATAGATTAACAATAGCCATAGGCAGAGGTGAAAGTGATTCTTGCACTGCTTCTATTGGAACGAGCAGCAACCTGAAAAGCAAGAGCCAGGGATTTCAAGCACTGCTGGGAGTCATCATCATGGAACAAGTAAATGCATGGGGGGGTGTGTTAGGGTAAGTAAGAGTAAGAATAGGTGCATGTATACTTGCATGTACACACCAGTGCTAGGAGAATAGTAAAAAATTTGATGAATTTGAAGTGTTGGTCAAGACATCAAGTGCAGACATTGTTGGAATATCATAGATGTGGCGTCACTCAGATATAAGGGATGCAGAATTTGAATATGGGGAGTATAATGTGTACAGAAAGGACAGAAGGATGGAGGGGTTATGCTCTTTATTAATAAGCACTTAAAATCTAAGGCAGTGCATCCAATTGATATGGATGGCCAGTGCAAATTTAAATGTAAATTTAAAAATCTGCCTTTGAAACATTAAATGAAAAATAAAACTTGCATCTTTTTAATAATTTAAAAATAACTTGAAAAATAGTAAAATACAATTACATCATACATAAAAATATTAAAAACTTACAAAATACAATAATTACTTGTAAGTATAATTTTAAATGCTAATTTTCATTCTTTAGTTATTGCAAATTTTTCAATTATGTCATCTGTATGAATGTTTTCTGAAATATCTCTTTCTATTGCTAATATTAAAAGATCTCTCTTTTCTGAACCATTGTATATTTTACATAATTGAATTGGCTTCTATAATTCCCACTCTCTCTCTTTCAAAACAGTCCGAACACGTGCCGCCACCAGCCAACATCCATTTACTGTCCAACTTCAAACTCACAGAACCAACTTTTCATCTTCCTCGTTTATTCATTCAACTGCAGTTTTCTGGAACAACCTTCCTTCATATGTATTTCCAGAAAATTACAGTCTACAGAAGTTCAAGTCCAATGTCAACAAATATCTTCTTTCGTCTTCTCAATCTCCAACCCAAGCATGGTACTAAGTACTATAGGTACTTGGTACCTATAGTCTAATACCTCTCGTGTCTGGGGTTTACATAAAAAAAAAAAAAAAAAACTTAACAACTTTAAGTAATTCCATAATTCACAATAAAAAAAAAAGACCTGTGTCCAGTTGCAGCTAAGCAGGAAGAGGCAAAATTTTTGCATTTTAATAATAATGTTCACATATTAGTTTTAATGACATTTTTGAATCGGAATGCTCATCTCTCAATTTTTTAATCATTTCAGCTCTCCAAAAAATTCATTTTCATTTATATCACTATTCCTTAAAGGTGCCTCTGTTAATTTTGTATGCAAATTACTACAGTGTGATTTAAGGTCTTCAAATATAAATGATAAGAATATTTACTTTTCCTATTGATAAGAATAATTTTGCTATTTACTGTTTGCTTACAGCATTGCAATTTCAATAACAAAAATTTATTATTTTAATTTTATTTTCTTATTATTTTAAAATTTACTTAAAGTAAATTTTGCAGTCTGTGTTGATCATGTTCTCTCACCTTGCTATGGCAAATGGCTTGACAGTTTGGTTAAAGCCATTAATGCTAAAATTAATTGTGATGGGGATTGAGTTGCAAGCATCATGCTGGAAAATTCATCTCTGCAGTATGATCAGTTTCGGAGGAGTTAAGCAAAAGAATGGGGAGTGTGGCACATCATCCCATACACTTGTGTGGAGCATGACGGAAAATTGCAAGCTGGGTAGTCACATGTAGTATTTATGATATCTTTAATGCTGATGGGTTTCTTCCTCTTGTTCAGACTATGCACATGAGGGGGCATAAATTCAAATTGAGGAAGTATGGTTGCAGAACAGATCTGCAGAAGTTTGCCTTCAGCAAATGGGTGGTTAAATGCTGGAACAGGCTTCTATCCATTGTTGTGGAAGTGGATAGTGTGAATAAATTAAAGGATGAACTAGACTAAGTATTGGAGGGGATGGATAGGCGAAATGTGTGTTTTTTTTTTTTTTTTTTTTTTTTTTGGTGGTGCTGTATAAGCTTGCTTTCTTGCATCATTTGCCATATAATACTAATACTGGCCGTTTCCCCTATTCCAAGATTTGCGTCTAAGGCAGTCAGGGAAATAATTTTTTTTTTTTTTTAACAATAAGACTGGTGTTATTGACACTTTTATTGATCTCATTGTCTATTATATCAGAATTAAGAATAAAATTTTAAAAAATATATCTATTTTCACTATGTACAGGCACTCCTCAACTTACATACTTAATTGGGTTTTTTTTCATGTATGTAAGTGTGTTTTGTATGCAAGTCCACCTTTGGTCTTATAGATACTAAGTACATGTACAGTACAACTCACTGAGATTATAACCCCCAACAAACTTCACCAGGCCATATGTACAATATTGTTAACAGCATTTTACAATATGTAACCAAGTTAAATGAGGCTGAAAAACACACAATGAATAATAATGTAGAGTACAGTATTTATTCAAAAGTAATTCAATCTAATACCTGTAAACAGTACTGTACAGCGTATAAACAAGATACAATAACAAAAATAAACATGAGGTTTTTTTTTGGGTTGTAAAATTTAAAACAGTAAAAAAAGATAAGCAAAAAATTACACGCATAAATTGCAACTAGCATGATATACACAAGTGAGATATTGAGTAACATGTTTACGAAGCTTAAAAAATGGGAATGAAGAGAAGAGTCTGAAAATTTATGTTTTTTATATGATTGAAGATTTCGTGGAAGGGGAAACACATTTTAACATAATAACGTAAAAACCCACAGAATTCCAGCTATCGGTATTAACGCAAATGCAACAAGATACAGTTTACTGTCTATTATAACAGACTGCACTAACAGAAAAGCCCAATAAACCAGAAACTGCAAATTGTTTTTATTGTTTTATGGTAGTGACCTCCACAAATGTGCTTTAGGAAAATACCACGAAGGTGTTCAAAATTGATTCTTATAACCAAACATAGCAATAAAGGGTGTTGGATTTGGGTTTTTTAGGATTTTTTGATTTTTTTTTGATTTGGTAGTTGTTGGCGCATCGGCTTCTGTGGCCATATTGCACCTCCCAAGGTTTTTGCAGTACTTTGATCCAAGCCTGAGGCGGGAATCGAACCCGCGACCTTTGGGTTGCCGGGCAGGTACTTTACCCACTCGGCTAGCCCGGTCGGCGGTTTTTTAGGAGCATCAGTGACTAAGGCCATATTGCTCCATTTACAATGTCTGTAAATTGTGTGTTCTGTGGTCCATTTTCTTTTTGCTGGATGAAAAATTGGAGTTTCTGGGACAATAAACTGTGAAAGTGTAGTGTATTTTAATGGTTTGGATTGGGTTTTTGAAATTTGATTCTATAAAGCAGCTGATTCCTGTGATCATGTTCAACTGCACTTGCTTATTTCAGAAATAATGCTTATGATTGTCTCTGACTGGACCACATAGTCTCCTCTCAGCTAGCAGCAGCATTTGTAAACATGTTGGCTGAGTATTTTGTTTTTGCCTCCTTTAGTTAAGTGATTATTGTGTTGTGCTTATTTGACACAAATTTATATAAAACTAATACAATTTTCATTATAAAAATGACCTTTTAGAGAGATAAATAACTTAGTTATATAGCGAAAATTTCAACTTCTGAGGCCTTGGAACGAATTACCAAAAACCAATGTGTTATTGGGTTCACATTATGATATTTTCATGATACAATGGCGTCTCTGGAACAGATTAATATCATAAAGCACGGGATCACTGTACATGCAGTTGATTTTGGCACTTCGCGTGTGGTTCAAAACTATCTATATATTTTCGATATACAATATTTTTATTAATTTTGAGAAGCTTTGTATGTATCTACTAGTTGTACGCAAGTCATTTGTATGTAAGTTGAGGAGTGCCTGTAAATGGATGCACCTGCTGATAGGTTTTTCTTTTCTTCTCTTTTACATGCACTCATTGGAGAGTTATTTTTGCAGGTATATTCAGTCAGTTGGCTCAACTGCAGTTATGTGTAATTTTTCTTGCTTCACAAAACTTTCAGTATATTAAAAATTTAAGGAATAAATTAAAACATAAAAACAGTACACAGCTTAGTATGAAAAAGTTACCTAATCAGCTAATGATTAAAAAAAAAGAAAAAAACTAACTAAATCAACTTATTTTTAAATATTTATACTATACTTTAACATACTCTTAAAGTCTTCATCAGTGAAACTAAAGTGAGGATCAGAGACACGTGGATCTCTGGATGCTTCGTCTTCTGATTCCATTATGAAAAATTATCTGCAAATATACAAAACAAAAAAAAATATCAAAACAGGAAAAAAATTTTTTTTTCTATTTAATTAAATTCACAAACTTGTATCCATTTTTTTTTTTTTTTTTAACAGATATTCTGTTAAAATTCTGTTTGCTCGATAGCAAAATTAGTTTGCTGTCAAGCAAACTAATTTTGCAAAGGAAATAAAAAGTATTTTCATAGCAGCACTGCTCTCTCATTTCAAGCAGTCATACAATAAATAATCTCATTGCCAACTGCTACAAATAAATAGCACTTCAAAAAAATGTAATGTATAATGTTCTTTATTTGTAATGAGTCCACCTCTAAACAGTCACTTTGATGAAAAGCCAATCATCCCATCAATGTGACATCCAACAATCCACTGACAATTTAGTTCATAAAATGACAGATTCCAAGGATCTTTTCAAAATTCATATAACATTTCAGCAATATAAACCATTTTCTTGTTTAACTTGTATATTTTTGAGTTTTGAGAACAGAACAGCAACATATTGAAATTAAAGTAAATTCAGATGCAGGTGGTCATAGCACATGTGCAAGGCTACACTTGTGCACTATATTTTGACCTGCTGTCATAAACATCATTAAGTTGACAAAGAGGCACATCACCCTGAAAGTTACTTACCTTGTGTGTATTTATTTCTTTTATTACATGAGATATCTATAATAAGTTAATGGATTTTGAAAAAAAATTTTGGTTGATTATACTAAGAACTTTATGAAAATGATAATTTAAATAAGATAAAGAAAAATAATTGCTAGTAAGTATAGGAAAAAAATTTTAGGGTTGAAAATAGCAATATTGTAGTTATTACATATGATAGCAATTTAACACATTGGGGAATAATGATTAGAATGTACACTATTAGTAATATTGGAAAACCAATGGGAAAAATTAACAACTTCAAAGTTGAAAGAGTCTCTTTTATCACAAAGATAAATTGAAGTGTGATCATTAACAATACTAATGTTAAGGTTCAAATAATTAGTGGTGTTATTACAGGAATTAGTTTTTTATAGAGCATGTACACGACGATACAAATGACTAAAATCCTTAATAAAGTCTGGATAATTGATTACAGGTCATCAATAACTAAATAAAATATTTTGAGGAAGAGAAATTTTGGACCAGTAAAGATATAAATTTTCAAGAATACAAAAGGCAGGGCTACCCATGGGAGTACACTTGATCTGCTGATAGACCTGGAAATCATCGAAAACAGCTATAAAAGAAAGTTTTTTTTTTTCTTTTTCCCTAATTATTTCTAGATTTTTTTTGACAAAATTTTTATCACTAGGTGTTGCTGTTGTATAACTTTATATCTGTATCTCACTGGAACGTGCTTTTCCATTCTGTCCTGCAAATAGTCGTATTGCCACCTCACATTTCTCTACAATGTAAGTTAATTTTCCAAGACTACTTGCTTTTTACTATGTTTTCAAATCTCTTTACTTGATTAGACTAATATACGTTATATGTTTCTAGAATTTGTTGTCAATTCCAATTTTTAATTTCTCATCTTCATAGTGTCAACTGAAGTGTTCACAAGCCATCTTTTTAATCCTTGTAAAAAATGTTTTATTTTGCTCACAAAAAATTTTATTTTAATTTATTTCTGTAACAAATTTATATTTCAGTAACAATAACGTTTTATTCTCGTTTTTCTTTATGTTTATGCTTTTTACCCTTTGGCTTGTTGTTTACATCATAAATAGACATGTTGCTATTTTGCTCGCAATCCTGGCCATTGACACCTGATGAGAGTTTGTGTGGCATCATCCTTATTCTGTCAATTTCGAAATTATTTTATCATTTTTTGTAATTATTTATCTATTATTATACATATTTTTTTAGCGTTAGCATAGGCATATGATGCAAGAAAGCAAGCTTATGCAGTATCAGCCAAAAAAAAAAAAAAAAACACCCTTCCACTTCACCCCTTCATTCATTCGAAATACCTGTCCAGCTGAGCCTTAAATTTATTTAGGCTATCAACTTCTACAACAAGGGATGGAAGTCTGTTCCACCAACCAACTACCCGTTGGCTAAAGGCAAATTTCCGCACATCTATCCTACATCTGTTTTTCCTCAATTTGAATTTATGCCCTCTCAGGTGATTATTCTGAGCAAGAGGCAGTATCCCATCAGCACTGGGCATGCTCAAACCATTCAACGCTTTGTACACCTCTATCAGATCACCTCGCCGGTGCCTAGTCTCCAGACACTGTAATTTGCAAAACTTAAGCCTTTCTTTGTAAGAGCAACCCTTCGTTCTGTTCACTAACCTTGTTGCCCTTCTCTGTACTCGTTCCAGCAGCTCTACATCCTTCTTGAAATGAGGCCTCCAGACCTGTATACAGTACTCAAGGTGTGGCCTGACCACTGCCTTATACAAGGGAATAATCACCTCCCTATCCCTGCTAGAAAAATTCCTGTATATCATTGATAAGATACCATGAGCTACTCTTGCAGCCCGTCTGCACTGCTCAGAGAACTTCATTATCTGCTTGCACAAATACCCGCAAAATTTTTTATCTTCCAACACTCTCTAGCTCCCTCACTTTTTTTTTTTTTCCACTTACACACACACACACACACACACACACACACACACACACACACACACACACACACACACACACACACACACACACACACACACACACACACACACACACACACACACACCGGATGGTTAACCCCAGGGGCTCATATCTGGCGAGTATGGGCTTGGCACACCCAGGGTCCTGAGTTGGATATCATATCTCTATCTCTCTCTCTCTCTCTCTCTCTCTCTCTCGGGAATTTTTTTGGATGGTGCAGCATAAGCCTCAGGCTTCCTTGCCATTTAGAGTATGGGGAAGTGATTTGTAGAAGAAGAAAATTAATTCAAATTGCCACCACCAGGGGAGAAATTGACACTGTAAACATGAGATGGAATACTTACTTTAGGATTAGATTTTAATAGCAGAATGTAGAAATCTATAGTTATTGTTCTATGTGCTTTCCTTCACTTGAGATGACGTTCTGAAAACGGAGGACTGCGTGCGACACAGTTTTGCATAACATCTCATTGGGGATATTGGCTACATGCTGTTTAATGCTTGCCTTCAAATCAACAAGTGTCTGTATGCCACCACGATAAACTGTCTTTCAGGTATCCCCATAACCAGAAATCAAGTAGACTGAGATCTGGTGATCAGGCTGGCCAGAACTGCGGAAAGTCTCTAGAAATTATGCGATCATTTCCGAATGTTGAAAGGAGCAGTTCCTTGTTGACCAATGTCGGAAGGGGCACCGTCTTGCATGAACACTATGGTCTACAAGCACTGCCTTTCTTGCAGTGGGAATGATGTGATCTCTTAGAAGAGCACAGTACCGTGCACTAGTTACTGTACATCTTACGGGGGGGCGGGGCATGAGGTGTAGCTGTTGTTGTTGTTATTTGGTTTTTTTTAGGAGCATTAGCAGCTAAGGCCATATTGCTCCAGGATATGAGGTGGTCCTTCCCTGACCTTTCCGCATCCTCCGTATTTGGTGGTGACAGGCTCGAACCCCGGTCTAATCAAGAAGCATGTGCTATGCACTGCTGCTCCTTCCCACCTGGCTACGGAGGCACCTATGAGGTGTAGCCTCTTCAAAGGAAAATGGTCCGATTATAAAGTTTGCTGTGAATCCACACCAAATTGTAATGTATGGACTTTTTAGTGGTCTTTTATGCTGTTTTTCTCCTGGTGGTGGAAATTTGAACTAATTTTTTTTTTCTTCTACAAATCGCTTCCCCATAGCCTAAATAACATACTCATTGATTTTCACAGTGCTAACTCTAACCATTTTGACACTAGGGTCTCCTGAATAGGGAAATTTATTTTATAAGCACCCTGTATATATAAAAACATATTTATATAACAATTTTTATCATAAAAACATTAACATAAAAACCCATGACTTTTTCCAACATTAACCTGCACTTGTTAAGCAAGTCTGCACATCTCCTACTCTTAATGTCATTAGTGCCAATGTATACAACAATATCACCTTTTGTGCCCTTAAAAGACAATATATGCTCTACAACAGTGGCTCCCAAACTATTGAGATCTATGGATCCCTTCAAAAATCAAAAAAGTTTACAGACCCCTTAGTTACCCTAACACATCCCATATACCCACCTATTTCAGGATGACTGCCATCCGTCCCTGAAACCTCCAACACCCCACGCTCCAGGTCGCTACTTATTCTAATAGAAGTTGTGCAAGAATCACCTTCACCTCTGCCTACAGCTACTGTTATAAACTATTAGTCCTTGTATCCCCCCAAGCTAGCAGTTTTCCGACTCACCTAACACTGCCTCGATAGCATCAGCAAATATTCTTGCACCCTTTCTATTTAAGTGTATCCCATCCCTATAGAAGCAGTCTCTCCTGTTAACAAGTACAGTCCAGGCTGAAAAAAATTCTACCCCTTGAGCCTTGCACATTCTTTCCAGGGCCGAATTGATCGACAAGGCTCTCATCATATACTTCCTTCTATCGTGTCTGGGCAGAATTGCAGACACTTTCAAATTCAACCCTAATTCTAGGCTTTTGTTCAACAGTGACCTGTACTTGTTAAGTAATTCTGCCGGTCTCCTACTCCTAATATCATTAGTGCCAACGTGTACAACTATATCACCTTTTGTGCCCTTAAAAGATGATATCCGCTCAACGTCATCAACCTTTGCCCCTGGCAGACATACCCTGGTCCTGTTCCACCTATCCTTTTTACAAAGCATGTTTCCTGTTTCCCTGACAATAGAGTCTCCAACAACTACTAGTTCCTCAGGGACCAGCGCATTCTGCCTTGGGGGTTGCCGCTGTGTTGCGCGATGACCAAGTGCAAGCTCTGGCGTTGATGTGGGCAGCTGAGAGCCTGATTGGACCCTCAATTTAGATCTTTCGAGGGCATCCACCCTGTCCTTCAAACTCTCATATAGGCCCATAACAACGCCGAGTTGTCGCCTGATTTCCTTACACTCCTTACATCGCGCACACACAAAGACATCCCCCATGGCAATGTCATGTTCCGTTCCAGAGAGTTCGGCAAACATTTCACAAGTTGCACATTTTTTTAGGCTGTGATGCGTTGGAGAATCGGCCCCTTCAGTTCTCCCCCGTGTCACAGCACTCCTGCCAATTTGAGCCCGTTGCTTTGCTGCTCTAGTTTGGGGCATGATACTTTAAATTAATAAAATCAATAAATTAAATTAATTAAATGTCAATACTATGCTATCTAATAGAAACAGTGAAGCTTAATACTCTATAAATTATACGTTAGAGCTACCTAACTACCTCAATTAAAAATTTGAATTCCCTACCACTATATACAAAAACAATGGCTGCAAGATTCGAACGAAATAACGGTTATTAAGTATTACTTATATCTACAAAAACTGTTTATCTAAATTAAAATAAAAATAACCAGTGTAACTATAACTATAAGACTACGTATTAAGTACAATATAAAATAACAATTATGTAAATAAAAAGGCAAACACTTATCGTTTTTTTCAGAGCCTGCAACTGACAGCTGTAATGTTTAAAGAGAGTCAGCGCCCTCGTCTGTAAATCAGTAAAATCTGGTTTTGTTTGCTTTATAACTCGTTGTGAATTTCATCGTATGGAACTAAGCATTTTTGCAGCTCCTTTTAAACTTTGGGCTCTAAGACTCATAAAAATTCCTCCCATCATCGAAGGGATTCAAACTCAGGTCTTTTCCACCCATTGTGGGGAGGAGAACAATTCTATCAACTGTGCTACCCATGAGGGATTCAGTATCATATCATCAAAACCTTCCCCTCCCACCAACGTAGCAAGTTCTACTATATTGCACAGATTCCATTTTTTCTGCCAGTTCGACCATATTTCCTGAATGAACTGACTCTGGCCATGCATTTTTCCACACGCATTTAACGTTGACAGTTTTACTTCTTTGAGTGATAAAGCTATGATTTTAATACAGTCCACAATTTAGAAATTGTTTCCACGTCTCCATTACTTCAGTAAATTCAGAATCAATTTTTTCCAAAATCCATTGTAACAACTTTCTGATGTAACGAGTTTTAAAGGTGGGTATAATGCCTTGATCTAATGGCTGAATGAAACAAGTTGTATTAACCTAGTACAACTGTGGTGGTAGAAACATAACTTCAACGTTTGGATGATTTAAATCTTTTGGATGGCCTGGCGTGCTATCCAATAGTAATAAAACTTCGAAATCTAAAATTTTTCCACAAGTTCAACAAGCACAAATTCAATAGCACAGAACCTAACACGGGGATTTCCCATCAAAATAAAATACAGTACAGGGATTTCTTAATATTTTTTTTTTGACTAGTGAGTCAACAGCAGGGATTCAAAAAGAGTGGAAATGTTGAAAAATTATATCCAACATAATAGCAGCGATTTCCTCCCCCAACAAAAGCTCAAAAATACCCTGTTATGTGAGGTTTTCCAAAATTCTCTAACCGTATTATATAAGTACGGTGTTGTGCGAGGATTGCCGCAATTTATCAATCATGTTAGAACGAACCCATGTTGTAGAAGTACCATGTTACATGGGGGTTGCCTGTATACAAAACTGATAACAGAAAATAAAAAGAAGATACTTCTATAGCAATTTGGTTTACAATAAAAGTATATTAATTTCAAATTGGGGGGGGGGGGGGGGGGTAAAATGGCAGTAATTATTAATGAAAATAATTGGCCAAAAAAATAATAATAATAAATAACTCAAATTCCACCTAAATATCTGTTTGATGCACTTAAAAAAAAAAAAAAAAAAAAGCAGTTTTCTCTCCTCCCCAAGAAAACTGAGTAAATCGTTAATAATATTTCATCTCAATTCATTTTAAATACTATGCCTGCAAAGCAGAGCACAATGGATCTTAACCATAACAGCAAATTATGTAACATTATAAAAACAGACGGCCCTGAACTTCTTGTAAATGATCACTCATACATTCCGATTTGGAAAGTATCCAAAACTTTTCGTGCCGCAAAGAAAGAGTGCTTATAAAAGTAGGGCAATTGCAGCAGCACTAAAAGAAGGGGGGGGAAACTATATCAAATGTATGAGGGGGAGAAAAAGAAAAGAAAAACAGGAAACAATGAAACTTAATACTCAGAAAAAGGCATAAAAGTAAATTGGAAAATGAATTAATAATGCATGGTCTGCTAGTCAATTCTGTACCAGAACAAGAGACAAAATATAATGCTGTTAATGTACCCTAAAAGAAAGGCATACTGTATCTTACTGTAAGGAAATTACCCAATCAAACTGAGGAAGGATGGTTGAAAACCAAACATGCTGAAGTTTGCCTTCTGCCAACAAGTGGTTGATAACAAGCTTTTATCCAGTGTTGTGGAAGTAGACAGTCTGAATAAATTCAAGAAAGAACTAGACAAATTATTGGAGGGGATGGATAGGTGAAATGCATGTTTTTTTTTTTTTAGCTGATGTTGCATAAGCTTATTTTTGACTGATGTTGTATAAGCTTGCTTTCTTGCATCATTTGCCACTAACTAAAACTAGTTATTAAAAAAAAACTAGTTACAGTGACTAGGAAATCTCATGCCATTTTCTTTTAATCTGCCAAGAAAAAAAAAAAAAAAAAAAAAAAAATATATATATATATATATATATATATATATATATATATATATATATATATATATATATCAAAGGAAATAAACATTTTATTTATTTTAAATGTATTTATGCATGGCCTGTAATGAGAAGTTGTCTGCTGAAACAAGCAATATTAAATAAACAGAAGTTTTATCCTGTAGTCCAAACTACTCCAACAGATGGTGGTACAGTGATTGTCATGTTAGGCTAAAAGGCTGCAAGTAACAACTACTTTCATTAGTGGTCATGTCATGATTTTGCAATGGAGCAACAAACAAACAAATATCAAATTTTGCTTTAAACTGGGAAAGTCTGCAGCAGAAACTTATGAAATATTTAAAACTGTTTATGATGATATGTTGAGTCATACCAGTGTATTTAAGTGGTATATGCCAGAGGTTCCCCAACTTTTATACCTTAAGCCCTTATAATTTTTCATAAATTTCACACACCCCCTGCCCACCAATTCCAGAACAAGTGCAAATAAACAGATTTGACCTAAAAATTTGGCTATGAATATTTACACTTTTAAAAATTAATATATACTTCAACATATTTAATCTCAAAGATATAAAATACAAATAATAGAAATAAAAATTGCTTCATAGCTGGATTAGTGGGATGGTTTGTCCGAATTTCGTTAAAAAAGTGACCCCCAAAAAACCAAGTGCCTGCCCCCCAGGGTAGTGCATCCCACACTTTGGGAAACTGGTATAAATGGCTCAAAAATGGACATGAGGATGTTCACAGAAACATGGGTGTCTGTCACCCTCTTGAAATCAGGACAGAGTTGCAAATGTTCAGAAAATTTTGGCAAGAGATCATTGTTTGATCCTCAGAATGATTACTGAACAGTTGGATATGAATAAGGAGATGATCTGTCAAATTCTGCATAAAGATTTTGGGAAAAGGTCTGCACAAAATTTGTGTTGCACAGCCTCACGGACAAGAAAAAGCAACGAGAGGCATCTTGAGAAGACTTCATTCAGACTTGTCAAGACAATCTTAATTTCCTCAACTCTATTAACACTTGAAATGAGTTTAGGTGTTTAAGTACGACCCAAAGATGAAGTATCAGCGCTTGCAGTAGACTTCAAAATCATCAACAAGGCCCAAAAGGTTTAATTTACAGAAGTCTAAGATCAAGACAATGCTGATCACATTTTTTGACAAACAGGTTGTGATTCACAAAGAATTTTCACTTGAAGAGGAAACAGTCAATGCAGCATTCTACATGCAGGTGTTTCAAAGACTACTGAAGTGCATATCATGTGTGAAGCCACAATTTCAAGAGTAAGGCAGCTGCTTCTTGTTGAACAACAATGTCCCCCAACAATCAGCAACACTTCTCTCTTTTATATTCTTTAACTCCAGTTATAAAACTGTTGGGTACTATTCCTTGGAAATGGTCCACGTCCATATAAGCATTTCATTAATGTTTATATACAACTAACTTTTGTACAGAAATTGTATAACTCCTTTGAAGAATCTTGGAGTATTTTCTTTTTTGACAGGCTAATTATTAGTAATGACAATCTATGGGACCCAGAAGCATTAGTACATGTTATGACTGTTATTCTTTCAATCCAGTTTCATCAGCATCACACACATTTTATTTCATTACCTTCTTCAATTAATGCTAGAAATTTACACTGAAAATCTTCTGATACTGGCCAGTCAGTGAACAGCTTTTCTCCTGGATTTCTAATTGCCAAATGATTTGAAGATTTAAGCCATCCACTGCTTGTCCTAAATTGTGCAGTACCATTCAATCTTTTGTTAAAATCTAAGGGGTTTTTCACATAATAAAAGACCAGAGATTGCTTGGCCTATAGATTTTTTGTAAGAACCACACAAATACAGCATTATCAAGCTTTGTATCTTCTGCTTTCTTCTTTGTTTTCCTGATCTCTGGCATCAGTGATCAGGAAAGCACCAAGACAAAATTTGCAACTGAAGAAACATTTGTCTTCAAATCATCAACTAGAAACAATTCTACATTAAATTCTTTAGCAACCTTTACACAGACTCTTCCTTTTAAATTCGTTTGAAGATTATGATTCTGTGTGAATTGAAGGAAAACACACCTTTCTAAGCAATCAACAAATGTGACAAAACTTTCATTGAACAATTAGGCAGTAAATTTTGGCACTCAAAGTAAATCACATTATTATTATTATTATTATTATTAGCCTTATGGGGCAAGGAAGCCTGAGGCTTACGCTGCACCAGGCAAAAAATAAAAAATTCTGAATTACCCTGAGAAAGAGAAAAGTAGAAGGGAATCACCAAGAAAGAGAAGAATGATGATATCCAGCTCAGGACCCTGGGTGTGCCAAGCCCATACTCACCAGAGCCCCTTGAGGGAAACAGGAAACCACCAAATCACCTCCTCTTGTAAAATAAAAATTAGTAGGCTTCCTCACAGAGTAGTAAGATATTACTACTCTGTGGCTTTCCTTAACTCAGCAGTACTGGTGTTCCCCCCGCCCCCACATGTAATGATGCTGTTTCATTTGTCCACCAACGAAATTAAATTTTAAAAAATAAAAAAAGCAAGCACTGATAATCCTACATTGGGATTATTCCAGAGCCAATCTACAGTACTTTTGCAAGTTAAAAAAAAAAAAAAAAAAAGTTGCAAGACACGGAAGAATAAGAACATGAAAAATTTAGTCAAAAGATACCATAATGTAAGTACATCTACAATAACAATAAGTACAAAAACAACAACAAAAATAGAAAATTACCAGCTTTTCATTCCGAATAATCGACATTTTACTGTATATGAATACATGAGATTAGGCTGTAAAGAGAAAACTGTTAATTATTTGTATATTTACTCGTCGTCTAATCCAGAGTAGTAAGGTATCTTACTACCACAGAGTATCTTATTACTCTCGCAGGGACCTTACTACTCTGTGGTCTAATCTATATAACGTAAATAATCTCGATTTGCGAAAAAAAAGTTTCAAAGGTAAAAAATCAAACGGAACGGCAGAAAAAAGTGCCTCAAAACACCAAGCGCACTTAAGAAAAAGATAAACACAAGTCCGCAATAATGAAAATATTACAAAAACAGAGTATTTTTACGTCAAAATACTAGATAATTGTACAGTATATACAGTACTGCATATATCCCAGTCAACGAACTTACCTTGTCAGTAACTATGGAACAAAACCATTCTGATCCCGTTATAAAAGACTTCAGTTAACAATTATAACAGTAATTCAATCAATAAATTTTAAATATATTTATTTTAAGCCATTTCGAAATAACTTTGTCACTTGTAAATTACAAAACATATAATACACTAGCCGTGATACTAAGAAACTTCTGAAGTCTAAGCATGAATCTGTCGCCTCCCACTCAACCAGCCCTTTTCTATTTCTAACTAACGAACACCGTGACGTCTGACTACAGAGGGGAAGAGGTGAGGGGAAAAAAAAAAAAGAGAGGAAGAAACAGAGATTTTCAAGGTTACAGGCAGTTTGGAATACTCCTTAAAATGTGTACAGGTAAAGCAAACTGATTTTATTTGGATACTACCGAGTTTCTAAAATTGAAATGGATGTAGTAGGCTACACCATTTAAACCCGGTAAAAAAGGAAGGGGGGACGCACCCTTGCATATCGATTTGTAGAAACGTTATATCATCAGTAATTTCACCAAATGAGAAAATGACAGCAAAATTGAAAAGACCTGACGAAAATTTTTACATAAAAAAGTACAAAATTCGAAAGAAATAGCAAATTAAAAAGTAAGTGTTTCTATCCCAAAATTTTAACACAAAACATAATTCAAGGCCGACACTAGCCTGAATGGTATCCCATGCCAGCAGAGGCGAAACTATAAATTCTGGACCCATGGTCCGGGGCAGATTAGGGATCGTATCCCAGCTGATCTTTTACAACAGTACCAAACCCAAAAATTTTACAGGAATCTGTGACCAAAACCAGGCGTCGGGAGAACTGGTTCCCTCCCCGCGGTGGCGGATCTGGTTGGTATGGTAGTTTCGCCACTGCAGGTAAGGCTCCTCCTTTAGCGACGACTTGAAATTTCTCTCAACCGGCTGGAATACTGATGCCCCAGGAGCGACATTTTCCGTTTGGCTCAGTCTGTATTCACTTCCTTACATCAAGACATCAAACTACTACTCGAATCGGACCGAAACACCGTTCCGGCCGAAAAATTTCACTTTTTTTTTTTTTTTTTTAAATTAGCTCAAAACGTTCTGGTCGTTCAAGTTATAAAAAATAAAATAAAATAAAATATTCCTAAACATTGTCTTGACACATGCTTTGACCTAGAGAAATACGATGTGCTCAGAGCTGGCATAAACTAGCTCTGAACATCTGAGCACATCCAAGATCATTACATCACATGCGCTTCAGCCTCACCAGTTGAAGCACATGTAATGTAGGCATTACAGTATCCGTCTGTATTACTGAAACGGTTGTATATTTCCATCAAGAGGCGAATCATAAACGTTTTTCCGCAACCAACTGGGCCGGTCAAGAATATTTGAATTGGTTCGCGATTGAGAGATAACAGACTTCAAATTACATATATGAGTATAATCTTTTGCTTGTCCTTGGCCATTCTCATTAAGTTGCAGAAGTCTTCGTTAGTCATCAAGTGTTCGCGTTTCTTTGCAATTTCGCTGAGTGTGGGTTGAGCCACCGCCACCTTGATAACTTGTTCTTTAGGTGGCGCTGGTTGAGCGTAGCGAGCTTTAGATTCTCATTCATCTCGCTGTTTGGATGGTTGTAAGAGTTTCGAAAGAGGTTTTCTTCTCGCAGTCGCGTTACAAGGCTATACAGGTCATTACCGCATGTTTCGTCAGGGTCACCGTCGTCATTGTCTTGACACATCGTCTTACATATTTTATTATTATTATTATTATTATTATTATTAGCCATGTTTTTAATCGTTTTGCGAATGTCCAAGTCCAATTCATACCATTTACGACAGAGGTTCTCAAAGTGAGCGCAACGGCACCCTAGGCTGCCGCTTACTCTTTATAGGGGTAAAGTGTTCATTGTCTAACGGCCCCAGGGGTTTCCCCCATCTCCGCGTTGTGTACTCTGTGAAACACAGAACACAGTGAAGGCCAGAGATTTTAAAAAGTGTAAGGTGCATGTTTATGTTGTGTAGTGTCATGTTGTCTTTATAGGGGTTTTCAAAAAGTTCAAAGTTTTTTATAGGGGTGCCGCGATGACAAATTTAGCATCGGCTTACATCATAGCCGTCGCTACAAAAGTCAGTGTTTATGTACATACACTTACGTATGCCGCCGTAGCCGAGTGGTCTAGCGAACGGGTGCATAAGTACACGTGAATTTTTATACAGGAATTTTTCTAGCAGGGATAAGGAGGTGATTATTCCCTTGTATAAGGCAATGGTCAGGCCACACCTTGAGTATTGCATACAGGTCTGGAGGCCTCATTTCAAGAAGGATGTAGCGCTGCTGGAACGAGTACAGAGAAGGGCAACAAGATTAGTGAATGGAACAAAGGGTTGCTCAAGAAAGGCTTGAGTTTTGCAAATTACAGTGTCTGGAGACTAGGCACCGGCGAGGTGATATGATAGAGATGTATAAAGCCTTGAATGGTTTGAGCATGCTCAATGCCGATGAGATTCTTCCTCATGCTCAGAATAAACACCTGAGAGGGCATAAATTCAGATTGAGGAAAGACAGATGTAGGATAGATGTGCGGAAATTTACCTTTAGCCAGCGGGTAGTTGGTTGGTGGAACAGACTTCCATCCCTTGTTGTGGAAGTTGATAGCCTAAATAAATTTAAGGCTCAGCTGGACAGGTATTTCGAACGAACGGAGGGGTGAAATGGAAGTGGTTTTTTTTTTGGTTTTTTTTTTTGGCTGATGCTGAATAAGCTTGCTTTCTTGCGTCATATGCCTCTACTAATGCTAATGCTAACGTGCCTTGAGTATTCAAGGCACGTTAAAAATCGAAATAAAAATCGATTATTTCTTTAATTTAGATTTTTTTCATACAATTTATTATTCTTAGAAATAAAGAAATTGTGCATAAAATGCAGTATGGGGTTAATTTTTAAATAAAAAAATTTTGTTTAAAAATCCTGTACCAAAAGCCAAACGTCTTTTTCATGCATTTTTCAAAAAAAAAAATTCCCTCATTGGCCCTCCACATGCACCACCTTACAAAATATTCTGCTAGCGCCCATGCACCCGGTGTTGGGGGTGGCGAGAATTTTTCATAATGGATTTAGGGTGTCTTCACATTAAAAGTTTGAGAACCACTGATTTACGATCTAGTATGAGCTCTTTTTTTTTTTTTTTTTATATGAGCTCTTTATTGTCGTCGTAGATCTTGACATATTTCATCGCTGACAGCATCTCTCTTTCCTCATTGCGAAATGGAATGTGCAACGTTACCATCTGGCGCTTGTACTCGTTGACATCCTGAGCCAAGTCATTTACCACTGGGGGCTCACATCTGATCAGTATGGGCTTGGCACACCCAGGGTACTGAGCTGGATATCATCATTCCTCTCTCTCTCTCTCTCTCTCTCTCTCTCTCTCTCTCTCTCTCTCTCTCTCTCTCTCTCTCTCTCTCTCAGGGTAGCTCGGAAATTTTTGTTTGGCTGGTGCAGCATATACGCCTCAGGCTTCCTTGCACCATATGGCAAATAATAATAGTTTCGATAGCGTATTATGCGTGGATACTATCGTTTCTTGCAGATCTCGTAGCGCTGCATGTGTAATTTGCGACAAAGCATGACAGAGTAACATAATAGTAACATGATAGTAGTATGATTGTAACAATACAAATACTTGTATTGTTGCAATAATACTATTCAACAAATGGCTATAATTAAATGGGTAATCAGGCTATTGGCCTAACCTGTTCCAAACGTGGATTCGGTAGAATAAGCAGCGTGCGTGTGTATCTTATTTATCACCACCATTGATTCGGTAGAGGAACTCCTCTGACCGTTTGGTCGTCCCGGAGTATAAACAGAAAATTTATTTATTTTAAGTAGCAGGCGTGAGCATAAATTACATCGTTCATGATTTCGGTCTAGCTGTTCGAAATTTAGTGGGTGTCGCCAAAGATGTTTTTATTTATTATTTTTATCCATGGAAAACTCCATAGCCATTTTTTTTTTAAACTGAAACAGCCATAGCTCCTAGCATTTCATAATCGGATACATGCTTATATAAACTTTTTTCATTGTTTTTAGGTCCTGATCGATCCTGAAAGTGCGGCCCCCATTTTACTAAACACCTTGTATATAGATAGATGGATGAACACTTACACATTGCTAAACTAATTTTATACAAAAACAAAAATAGCAAATGCTCACTTTGACGATCCATAATTATTATCCTTCGCATACCTATGTAGGTAGACATTGACTTTTATTTTAGCATGTAGAAAATGTGAAAATATTTCACACATAAGAAAATGCATGAAAATACGTATTTTATTATGTGTGGAATTATTATTATTATTCATATGATGCAATGAAGCCTCAGGCTTATGCTTCACCAGCCAAAAATATTTCCCGAGTTACCCTGAGAGAGAGAGAGAGAGAGAGAGAGAGAGAGAGAGAGAGAGAGAGAGAGAGAGAGAGAGAAGGATGATAATATCCATCTCATTAAGAAATAAATCGTCCAAATAATTAATCCCTTAACATTACTGGCCTACCGATGAGGTAAATGTTCCAATTTTCTCATACCCAAGAGCGATCCCAGAATTTTCTGAAGGTGGGGGGAAAGAAACTAAAGCAGTGTTGCGGGAAATTATTAAGCTTTAATCAAATTATAGCAGAAAAAAATCCAAATTACATTGATCATAAGGGGGGCGTATAGCCTCCTATCTGCGATCACCTATGCTGATACCAGCACGACTATTTCTTCATTTCGAAAAGAGTAGTTAGTTGTTACATTACTTCCATATAAAGTGAAATTCCCATAAATGAAGAATTTTTTTAATTTATTTAAAAGGATGCATCACTGATCACGCAGCAGTTTCGGCGATTTTGCCGTCTTGTCCCAGGATAGTTGATCAATTTACTTTCACCTATCATCTAATTTGGTATCTGGATATGTTGTTTAAAACAAGCGGCATAAAAATAACGGTATATTAATAATGAAATAAAAATAAACTAAAATTAATGACATATGCAGAAAAAAAAGTCGTAATTTTCATATAGTTAACATTAAAGTAAAATTTTAATAACTTTTAAATTATATAAATAAAATTCAAACCTGATAATAACGAATTTAATTATATGCCACGACCTCTCTTGGCAGTTATAAATAATATATAAATAACTATATATGAGTATAGTGCGAAAGCATCAATAATACATAGCCAAATCTGAATGAACAGAATATTAGCAAAGTGGCATCGTTTTAAGTTATATCTCATATTGTGAATACCTTCACAACGAGTTGCCATGATATTGCACTACTTCGAATAAGTAATGCTTCACCTGAGGAGAAGACTAATGTTACTTATTCTCAGATGGATACCACTAGTCTCACTAGTAACATTAGTCTTCTCCTCAGGTTAAGCGTTACTTATTCGAAGTAGTGCAATATCATGGCAACTCGTTGTGAAGGTATTCACAATATGAGATATAACTTAAAACGATGCCGCTTTGCTAATATTCTGTTCATTCAGATTTGGCTATGTATTATTGATGCTTTCGCACTATACTTATATATAGTCTAGACTTTTCCATAGCTTGAGGCTTACGCCCTAAATGCTTTATAGTCTATATAAATAACTATAAAAATTATTTGAAACTCATGGACAAAGGCCACTGATAGGTAGAAGTTTTTTTTTTTTTCTCTTAAGATTTTTTTTCTCTTCTCAACAACTTTTATTTATATATATATACTACTGTATGTGTGTAACTTTTTTAAAAAAATGTTTTTTTTTTATATATATATTCCTTCTATATATATTATTTAAAAGGTGAAGGGGTAGGATCTTGTATGTTACTTGATCTTCCCACATAACCATAATTGAAATGTATGACAATGTCAGCGATGTAACTATCGAAGACCGGCCCTACCACAAAAATAAATCAATCGAATATTAAAAAAAAAAAAAAAAAAAGACTCTGGGGGGACCCCATCGCAATTCAGTGGCACAGTTACGATTCCGCCTACATTTTTATTTTTTATAACCAAACATATTTTCGATCAGCGGTTCTCAAACTTGGTAACAAGAACCCACCCCACCACCATAAACTTAAAATTTTTCAATTCTATATATTCTTCCAACTTTTTAAATACTGTATTAATAACAAATGTCGGACATAATTCGCGGACCCTGAAGTGTTTCTCTACGAATCCCCATGGGATCTTCGGACCGCAGTATGAGAAATGCTGTGTTAGAAATGTTATTCTAATTACAGTAAACCGCAATATCAAAGGAAAAATGATTCTTGTCCTATCCTATTGCAATAAATAAATTTAGCAGTAGAACTGTATTGACAATACGTACTTTTGTTCACAGCAAATAAAGACAAAGAGAAGATCCATTTACCCCCCCCCCCCCAACAGAGATCACCAAAATCTGTCTGAACATTTTTTTCTGAAAGGATCAGCGCTTTCTTCCCACTGCATTCTCAACCAAGGACATACTTCCTGAATGCGTTAGCTGTATTTATAAGAAATGAGACGAGTATAAATTTAGAATGTAAATGATTTTCATGATATCTCCGTGAACTAAACCATGTCAACATGATCGTATAACATTAAAGGATGCAACCAACGAACGCATTATTTTCAGCATCCAATCCAGAACATATTATAAAATTAAAATACACAACTCAGTTAACTAAATAGCTATGTTTTATATTTTTACAAGCACAAGAGTAATTTGAAATAAAACTGAAGCAAAATAATATCTGCGCATGTACCATTTGTAACATTTCAGTCTTTTCAGGAAGTTACAATATTGACCTATTAAATTCTTCCTGTGAATCATCACATGTAATGCTTATACTGAGTGACTTCCTCCTGAATCGTACAATATATTAATTTTGGCCATTGTCCAGAATACCATTATTAAAAAAGGGGGTAAATCCCGTATACATATCTGGTAATACCTTTTAATATACAGACACGTAAAAAATTCAATAAGCAATTGCCAAATATAGCACATACCTAAAAATTTTCGGCATCCTATATTCATAAAAATATATCAAAATGAATTTATTACTGTCTGAAAAATTCCAGTATTCAGATTTAAATCTATTAAACACTTATCTACATTCAACAACGTAGAGTTTAGCAGATTGTGAGAATTTGCTAAACGACGGTGGGAAACCATCCTCAATGGAACGGATTACGGCACAAGAGCAGCAGCGATAGCACTGACACTTCCTTCGTACGGTCGCAATCATCGTTAGATTTGGCGTTTCATGTCTCTACACCCTGCGTCGCTGTGAAATAAGTGCGGATAACTGAATTTCATTCATTTAATTCATTTTTGCAGTCAATAAATTTATAAAACATTTAAAATCATCTTGTTTATCGATGGTGGAATATTTATCTTTCTATACGTTAAAATAATTTTCCTCCTAGTGATATTTATTCAGCCAATGAGAGAAGAGGGATGCGGATTACGTGTAAACGTAACAAATACTAAAATACGTAACAGAAGCTTGATCACGCTAAAACAGAAGCTTCTGTTTTAGCGTGATCATACTAAATAAACTTCGTGCACGCACTTTGTTTGTCTAGCATGACCACGCGGTACCAGTCTTGATTTTCATAAGTAACGTATTCAGGGGCGGGCCTCCCGAGGGTAAAGAAATGCACTGCATCCGGGGCGCCAACGTTCAAGGAGCGCCTAAAAACCTGAAACTTACATACACATATGAAGAAAATTTTAAAGAGGGCACTAGATTTCAATTGGCACCTGGGCGCCACATACCCTAGGAACGTCCCTGAACGTATTTATGTATTCATAGCCGAGGAAGAGACACACACACAGTGTCCAAAGCGTCTGTATTTTATTTTATTTTATCAAAAGAAGCGAGCGCAGCGAGCAGGGGGCAAAGCTCCCTAGTTTCTCATTAAATAAAATAACATATATTTTGTGATTATTAGTCACAATGATTAACAAAAATAAATTTATTTTTAATTGTCTTAGTTGCAAAACTGAAGTTGTTAGTTTTAGTGCGTAAAAATATCACACATATATTATAAATCAATAACAACGAATGTTCGTTTAACAATAAAAATAAGGTTATTGTTGTTGTCATTGAAAGTTTTGGCACAATGGCTGCAGCGACCATATCGTGCCTTTCAAATTAATATAATAGTTTCAAGTTTGTGAGATTTTAGAGATGAGAGAACATCCTTCTCTTCTTTAGAAAGGAGACAAGTTCATCTAGGTTTGCTTCATTTCCAGAGGTGTGCGTCGTTGTTATACGTTCCTGTAAACTTCTGCAAGATAGGAATGATTCTAGCCTTTCTGCTGATAATAGCAGCATTCAAGAAAAAATAAATAAAAACGTTTTCCTGGGAAAAATACCTTGGAGGGCCTTCGTTTCTGAGGAGGTAAAGATGAATTATATGAGAGTGTCCAATGCGTGCTCTTCCAAGAAAAACTTATTATTTTCTTACTGTCCTGATGTCGGAGGTCCAGAAGGCTGGCTGGGTCTTATTTCTATACGTTTATTGTTGCCATGTTCTCGCCATATATTTTTATTTATTTATTATTATTATTTTTTTTTTTTTTGTAGTCTTGCACAGGAATTTTCATTTCAATTACATCTGAATGTATTGGTTGTTTTGCTGCCTGATCTGCGTTTTCATTTCAGAGTACATTCCACAGTGAGCTGGGATCCATCAGAATACCACTGCATGTTGTTTATCCTGTAACTGGATCAGTTTAGATCTGATTTGTTTCAGCAAGGGATGGCAATTGGGTGTTTCCTTCTGCATTGAGTTCTTAGATCTTAAAGAATCGGTATAGATGATATGCTGTGCTCTGGTTTAAGAATCTAGATGATTAAGAGCTAGGCAAATGGCAAAAAGCTCTGTAGAGAAACTGATCAATTCTGTTAATAGAGAAACAGAAACAGTGAAAGCAGGTAAGACGCCGCAGCACCTACTGTCTTGTCTGATTTCTGACTATCAGTGTATATCTGACTATATTGACTGTGGGTGTGGAACAGCACGAAGTTTTCTTATATTTAAGCTTGCCAGAGAATGCTTATCTCACTGACTGAAACTCTCATGACTATCACATTTAACCATATCACATTCACATTCTGACTAACATATTTAACCATAATCGTAGTCTACGAAGGATTACGGAGGAGCACATCTCGATAGATTTTTTGGCATTCAATTACCCACAAGGTTTTTCCGTTTTATACTATCCTGCGTGCAGTACCAAACAGTTGAAAAATTACTCTGACATTACTGCGACCCATATGCAGTTCTTTCATTTTTAAATGTAAAACTTAAACCGCCATTTCTCAGTCAATTAACCTAATTTTTCTAGATCTTGTTGCAGCAGCACACGTTATTAATTACTGTCGTTAACCACCCCGCCAACTTTTGTATCATCTACAAACTTTGATATTCAACCTGATATATGTTCATCAACATAATTAATAAAGATTGAAATCAAAAATGGGCCCAGCACTGATCCAGGTTGGACTCTATTGATAACATTAGTCCACGAAGCGCAGTCGCCAAACTTGTTAACCACTCTAGTCTCTATGTTCTTGTTTATACTCCGCACGACCACCAGGTCAGTGGAGTTTACAATAAATCAATCAATACAAATATTAATCGTATTTAGTAGTGACGGACTTGAACCCCGTTCCACTCTAAGAGTGTGCTACTGCACTCGCGCTCCAAATATTGAAAAATGCAAAGTACTGCATACGGGTATCAGTAACCGCAGAGTACAGTACCAACTGTGTCGAGCTTCTCTCGGAGACGTGGAGAATGTAAAAGACGTAGGTATAATTGTGCAGTCATATATGAAGTTTTCTTAGCAGTGCACACAGGCTGCAGAGCAGTTCATGAGGTCTTGTCAATGACATACAGGAAATTTGCAAGGAGGGATAAGGAGGTGATGGTCCCTTTGTATAAGGCAATGGTCAGGAAACACCTTGAGTACTGCATACCAGATCTGGATGTAGAGCTGCTGGAAAAAGTACAGAGAAGGGCAAGGGGATTGGTGAGAGGAACAAAGGGTACTCTTACTGAGAAAAGCTTCAGTTCTGCAAATTGCACCACCTACCCACTCCACACCTGTGAGGTGATCTGATTGAGATTTTTAAGACTTTGAATACTTTGAGCAACCTCAATGCTGATGGTATTCTTCCTCTTGCTGAAATTAAGCACTTGAGGCGCCTTTAAATCAAATTGAAGAAAGGCGGAGGTAGAATAGACGTGCAGAATTTTCATTTAAATCAAATTGAGGAAAGGCGGAGGTAGATTAGACATGCAGAATTTGCCTTTAAACTCTCAGTTGTTTTTGGCTGGAACAAACTTCCATCTGTCGTTGTGTAAGCGTATATTTTAAATAAATTAAAGGTACAAGTATATAAAAGTTTTGAGGAAATGGATATCTGAAATGGTAAGTGTTTCTTTTTTTCACTGGTGATGTATTGTACACCGAGTACAAAGGTGGTTTTGAAGAGACAGTACGAATTATGCACTTGAGTTTCTACAGAAATTAGCATTAGAATTAGTAGAGGCATACGATGCAAGAAAGCAAGCTTATGGAGCAAAAAACAAAAAAAACTCTCATTTCACACCTCCATTCGTTCCAAATGCCTGTCCAGCTCAGCCTTAAATTTATTTAGGCTATTAGCTTCCACGACAAAAGATGGAAGCCTGTTCCACAATCAATTACCCTCTGGATAAAGGCAAATTTCCGCACAACTATTCTACAACTATCTTTCCTCAATTTGAAACTGAGTCCCCGTAGATTCTTAGTCTGAGCAAGAGGAAGAATCCCATCAGCATTCAGCGTGCTCAACCCATTCAACGCCTTATACACCTCAATCAGATCGCCTCGCAGGTGCCTACTCTACAGGTGCTGCAATTTGCAGGATTTAAGCCTTTCTTGGAAAGAGCACCCCCTTTGTTCCCCTCACACATCTTATTGCCCTTCTTTGTACTCGTTCTAGCAACTCTACATCCTTCCTACAAGGAGGTCTCCAGATCTGAACACAGTACTCTAGATGTGGCCTAACCATTGCCTTGTATAACAGGATAATCACCTCCCTGTCCCTGCTAGCAAAATTCCTATATATCATTGATAAGACTTCATGACCTTCCCTGGCAGCCCGTCTGCACTGCTCAGCGAACTTCATATTTGACTGGACAATTACCCCAGACCTTTTTCACTTTCCACTTCTCTGAGTGTAGTACCACACAATTGGTACGTTTTTCATCGGTTATTGCTACCCATATACAGTACTTTGCATTTGTCAATGTTAAACTTCAGTTGCCACTTCTCAGCCCATTTTCCCAACTTATCTAGATCCCATTGGTGTAACATACTGTCTTTACTGTCGTTAATATCCCTGCCAACCTTTGTATCATCTGCAAACTTGGACATTAAACCAGATATACCTTCATCAATATCATTGATAAATATACAAAACAACAATGGGCCCAACCACGAACCCTGGGGAACTCCACTAATAACATTTGTCCACGAAGAGCATTGTCCATTGATTACCACTCTCTGTCGTCTCGCAGTCAACCATTCCTTTATCCATTGTAGCAACTTACCCTTAATGCTATACCTCTCCAATTTGTACAGCAGCCTTCAATGTGCAACCGTATCAAACGCTTTCCTGAAATCCAAGTATATGATATCAAAAATATTTTTGGCATTCAGTTCTTTGTGACTACATCATAGTATTCAATCAAATTGGTCAGACAAAACCTCCCTTTAACAAACCCAATTTTTGTCTTAACTATTACTGCAGTCTTGTCTAGATGATCCTGCAATTCTTCTTTAACCAGTGACTCCATTATTTTCCCTGGAACACAAGTTAAACTAACAGGTCTATAGTTATCTGTGTCACCTTTTGAACCTCCTTTGTGAATTGGTGATACATTTGCACAACTCCAGTACATGGGGACCTCCCCTGAGTCCAAGGAAGCTCTCATAATTATGGCTAAGTGTTTGCTTGCTGCCTTCTTTAATATAACTGGATAGATCCCGCCCACGCCAGGTGCCTTCCTTATGTTTAACTTGAACAATTTCTCCTCCAATTTGCTCTCAGTTTTTACAAAATCTCTTAGCTCCCTGTTAACCTTTGATAAACATCTGGTACTTCCCTCATTGAATAACTCCTCATCTGTGAATGTAGATGAAAAATACGCATTCTGTTTATCAGCTACCTGAGCATGATCATCAACAGTCAACCCAATTATGTTAAGTGGTCCAATTTGATTCATCTCTTTCCTTCCAGAGTTTACATAAGTAAAGAACTGTTTGCTGATTTTCTTTGCATCCTTTGCCAAAGATTTCTCGTAATCTGCCTTCGCCTGCGTAACCTTCTTTGTGACTTGATTACAGACTAGTTTATACAGTCATAGACTTCTGTCACCTGATACTTTATACACATCCCATACATTCTTCTACTCTGCTACGAGCCTCATTAATTCGTCTGATGTCCATTTAGGCCTAAACCTTGAACAGTATTTCTTAGTTGGAATGAAAAGCCTAGTAGTCTCCAAAATTAAGTCCCTGAAAGCTTTCCGTTTAAAATTCGACGTTGGTAACATCATCAGTTGATCCCACTGTACAGAATTTAAAAACTGTCTGAGACCTCTGTAGTCACCATTACGAAAGCAAAAGCCCTTCCCTTTATTCTTGATGGTAGTTACATCTTTAAGTAACTCCCACATCAGTACATTGTGATCACTGTATATGGGATTCTTACCTATTGGGATACTTACCTATATACGAGTAGCCTACCTTTCGCCCGGTTAAGGGCAGTCACACGGTGAGCCATCGAGTCCACTAGTTAACGAAAGCGTTCCATAGTTTTTTCCATCCATGCCTGCTGCACTGCTGTCCACAGTTCCGTCGCATTCCTTGGTGGAGGATCCAAAGTTCAAACGGACCTTTCCACAGTATTCCAAACGATGCTCCACAAGTTTCATGTCCGGTGAACGGGGAGGTCATTCCATGGTGGTAAAATCTGCAGAATGCTCTTCAAACAACGTTCTTGTCACCACGCATTGTCCTGTGGGTGCACGATGACCATGAAGGGATGCAGATAGTCTGCAAGGATGGACATGCAAGCTGGACCATTCAGGGATGCATCTAGATGTAGCAGAGGTCCCAACGTGTGGCTGTTCAACACCCCCGAGACCATTACCGACAGTCCACCTGCCTGAACAGTACCTTGTTGACATGACAGGTGCATAACTTCGTGCGGTTTCCTCCAGATAAGCACCCTCCTTTTCGCTTGAAATAACTGGAAACGGGACTCATACGACCAGGCGACACGTCTCCGATCATTCAAGATCCAGTGCTGTTGTTCTTTCGTCCAGTTGAGGCATAGAGTCCTGTGTTGAGGTGTTGTCTACGCCGATGGCACAGTGGTATCGTCACCGTCCTCCCCACACCTGGTGGAAAAGGCCTGGGTTCGAATCCTGTCGATGACGTGAGGGACTTTAATGAGCTTTTTTTCACTTCGTGGCTGAATTAGTCGGTCTGAGGAGATTTTAGCAAGGTTTTTCTCCAGAAACTGGGGTTTTTCGACCAGAAAAACGGACAAATCGACCATAGAACACATGGAATTAACAGAGATAAGACACAGAGCACGGCATATGAATTTAAATATTCAGGTGTTTGGTTTGGGACTCTGGTGGGTCGGCGGCTCCCTGACTTATTGCGGCTAATGATCGTCTGATGGTCTTCGTGGAGACATTTCTGGCACTTTCCTAATTGAAATCTGCGGTGATTTGTGCCACTGTCGTGAAACAATGCGAGACAGACAGATGACGGCCACGCTCATCCACCACCGCTCTCTGCTCACAGCGCAGTCCACGATGATCTGTTATTTTTCCGAAAATGGCTTGTTCCCGATACACTATTGATACTGTCGAACGGGGAAAACACAATATCTGTACCTCCTCTGCACCCGCTATCATCCCTCTTTCAAAGTCGATTAACTCACGACGTATATCCATACTGACATCGAATTACCCTCTACGTGAATGCAGCGATGCAGTGCAGGGGTGATAGCATCCCGTTGCCCAGGAACTAGGTATCCCATGAATGCTGTCTGTGCATGTAGCACTGTGGTATAATCACCATCCTCCTCTACACCTTGTGGAAAAGGCCCGGGTTCAAATCCCGTCGATGACGAGAGGAACTTTAATGGGCCTTTTTTCACTCCGTGGCTGAGTTAGTCGGTCTCAGGCGTAGATAGCAAACTTTCCCCCCAGGAAACTGGGTTTTTTTCGTCCAGCAAACAGGCAAATCGACCAGAGAACACACGCAATTTACAGACAAAATAAAAATATTGGTAGATGTAATCATTTACAGAGGACCCTAATGTGATAATTTTTAAAAATTTTTTTATCCCATGAATTCTGTCCGTTCAGGGTAGCTTGCTTTCTTGCATCATATGCCACTACTAATGCTCATGCTAAATGCTAAAAGTATATGATATCAAAATTATTTTTCGCAACCACTTCCTTGGTCACTGCATCATAGTAACATATCAGATTTGTTAGACAGGACCATCACTTAACAAATCGTGATTCTACTATAATTGCCTTCCTCCCAGATGGTACGGCATTACTTGTTTAAACAGCGACGCCATTATTTCCCCCGAACAGATGTTAAGCTAACAGGTCTGTAATTAGTCATTTGATTTGATTCGCCTTTTGATTCCTCTTTATGAATTGGGGATACATTCTGAAATATCCAGTCCATAGGGACCTCAACTGAATCCAAGCATGCTCTCATAATGATGGCTAAGTGTTTGCTTATCTCTTTTGCTGCTTCCCTTAATATGATTCGCTAAATAACCGCATGTGCCTTTTGTATGTTCAGCTCCAACAATTTCTCTTCCACCTTCCTTTTAGTTATTTAGCTCCCTGCAATTTAAAAAAAAACACTGTTATATTAGATTACTCTGTAATTTTCTACATATACTGATTGTATTGTTTCTGTAAATTGCTTCTGTTCTTTGGTTGAGTTACCTATTTTGCTGGACGAAAACCCCCCAATTTCTTTGGGAGGGAACCTTGCTATGTACGCCTGAGACCGACTAACTCAGCCACGGAGTGAAAAAAGCCCATTAAAGTTCTTTTTGTCATTGACGGGATTCGAACCCAGGCCTTATCTACCCGGTGTGGCAAGAAAGGTGACGATACCACTGTGCTACCCACGCAGCCAACCATTTGCTCTATAGGTGTCTCAAGTTCTTCCTTGAATTTAAGCAATAAACTTTCACAATAACAGATGCAAGTTTCTTCCAGCAATCAATTACCCGCTGGCTATAGGCAATTTTCCGAACATCAATTATACAACTGTCCTTCTTCTATTTCAATTTATGCCCCTTCAGGTTATAATCTGTTCATGAAGAATCCCATCACAACGAGCCTGCTCAACCCGTTCAAGACCTTATACACCTCAATCAGATCACCTCGCAGGTGCCTAGTCTCCAGACACTGCAATATGTAGAATTTAAGCTTCTCTTGGTAAGAGCACCCCTTCGTTCCACCCTCACCAATCTAATTGCTCTTCTTTGTACTCTTGATAGCCAATCTACATCCTTCCTAAATTGCACACCTGTATGCAGTACTCATGTCGTGGCTTGACCATTGCCTTATACAATAGGCTAACACCTCCTTATCCCTACTGGGAAAATTCCTGTTTATCAACGATATACAGGAATATTGTCCGTACTAGCAAATCCCTTATCGCTACTAGCAAAATTCTTGTATATAACAGTGCAGACAGACTGTCAGAGTAGCCTGTCTGCACTGATATACAGGAATTCTGGGCACAGACAGGCTGCAATGCTCAGAAAACTTCACATCTGACTGCACAATTACTCCGGTTCATTTTCATTCTCTACCACCCTGAGTGTAGCATCACACAGTTGGTTACTTATTCTGGGATTACTTTTACCAATATGCAGTATTTTGCATTTGTCGATGTCAAACTTCAATTGCCACTTCTCCTGTCATCTGCCCAAATTTTCTAGATCCTGTTGCAGTAGTATACTGTCATCACTGTCATTGACAATATTGCCAACATTTCTATCATCTGCAAATTTGGACATTAAGCCGGATACACCTTCATCAGTATCATTAAAACATATACAAACAACAATGGGCCCAACACCGAACCCTGGGGAACTCCGCTAATAACATTAGTCTTCGAAGAACAGTGTCTATTAATTACCACTCAACCACCCTTTTATGAATTGCAGCAACTTGCCTTAATGCCTTACTGCTCCAATTTGTACAGTGTCAGGAGTTTATTTTCGGAAATCCAAGCATATGATATCAAAATTATTTTTTGCGTCCAGTTTCTTTCTGACCACATCATAGTATCCATTCACTGGCTGTCCATGCCTGAGACCAACTAACTCAGCCACGGAGTGAAAAATGCCCACTAAAATTCCTCTCGCGATCAACGTGATTCGAACCTGGGCCTTTTCCACCCGGTGTGGGGAGGACGGTGACGATGCCACTGTTCTACGAGCGCAGACAGGGCTCATGTCACACCAACCTGACTCAATATTGCACCGTCCAACTATGTCAACTGGATGTACTTCCTAAGATTTTAGGTGTTTCTTAATTAACAGCATAACTCCACTCTCTTTCTTTCCTGTCTATCCTTTCTGCACACATTGTACTCCTCAGGGGAAGGCTGTCCTGAGTGTGCATATGGTGCCCTATGTCCGGGCGCCAACGTTCAAGGGTCGCCTGTAAACCTGAAATATACATACACATATGATGAAAATTGTTCCGGGGGCGTCGAATTTCAATTGGCACCCTGCTACTCCTCATATTCCAATTCTGCAGCGCTTATATCTGTGCGAAACCATGGTTCTGATATCCCAACAATATCCGTCTTGGATTTCCTGACCAGCACTTCAAAATCATCAAATTTATTTACTATACTCCTAGAACTGGTGTATATGCAAATATACACGCACCTGTTCTTGCTCTTAGTTACCTTAACACAGCCCGTGTATTTACTTGTTTATTATTATTATTATTATTATTATTATTATTACCTTTATGGTGCAAGGAAGCCTGAGGCTTATGCTACACCAGGCAAAAAAAAAATTCTAAATTACCCTGAGAGAGAGAGAGAGAGAAAGAGAGATGTAGAAGGAAATCACCAAGAAAGAGGAGAATGATGATATCCAGCTCAGGACCCTGGGTGTGCCAAACCCATGCTCACCAGATGTGAGCCCTTGGGGTTAAATGACTCCCCACAGTCACTGAAGTTCCCAGCACCTTGGTTTCCAGGCTGCTGCTCAATCTAATCGAAGGAGTGCACGAATCACTTTCACCTCTGCCTGCGGCTTCTGTTAATTTTTTAGTCTCTGAATACCCCAAGTTGGCGATTTTTGACCCATCTAACAATGCCAATTTAGCATCAGCAACTATTCTTGTACTCTTTCTATTTTAATGTATCCCATCCCTGTAGAAGCAATCTCTCTCTCCTGTGCACAAAAACAAACCATGCTACGAAAAATTCTACCCCTTCAGTCTTGCACAATCTCTCCAGGGCCGAATTGATTGTCATGGTTCTCATCATAAGTTCCCTTCTAACGTATCTGTGCAGAACTGTAGACACTTTCAAATGTTACCCTAACTCGCAACTTGTTTTGAACTTGGACCTGTACTTTTTAAGTAAATCTACAGATCTCCTTCTCTTAATGTCATTAGTGCCAATGTGTAGAACAATATCATCATTTTAGGTCCCTAAAAGATGATATCTGCCCCACAACGTCTTCAATTTTTGCCCCTGGCAGATATTCTCTGTTCCTGTTCCGCTTATCCCCTTTGCACAAAAATCAAATTATTATATTAGGGTCAGCCATCTAATTTCCTGGGATTTCAATGGCAAGGGCCTGAAAAAAAAAAAAAAAAAAAAAAAATGACGACTCTGTAGGGATTATACGCAGAAAGGTGTATAAGGCCGAAAAATTGGGCGAACAGAATTTTAGTGCTTTTAAGTTTCGACTGTGTGGGGCATAGGCTGTTAGAAGTAGACAGGATGGGTGAGGAGACTGAAGACTGGGGGGGGGTAGAAGTTGGAAGTAAGGGGTCGATAGAGAGATTGACCCCTGCATTTGACAGTGGGGCAGGCCCATGTCCCACCAGAAGGGAGAGTAGGGAGGTGAGGAGGGGAGGGACTGGACCGTCTCCTCCCTTTCTCCCCGGGAAGTGGTAAAGAAAGCACCAAGCAAGGGGGCTCTGGTGTTGTCATTCCAGTTGGTAAAGTCCAAATTAGTGGTTTTCGATTTCAGCAATTTTGTCTGGAGGGGTTCAAGAACTGTCCTTCTTACAGTTCTGTTATTACAAATGTTCTGTTTTACTAATGGGCATCTTGGTTCGGTGGATATATCTTTCGCTATTGTGGATCATCTTGTTCAAGTTTGCCTTTGTTGTGCCAGGAGGGTTCATCGTTTTGTGAAGAGATCCTTTGCAAAGTAAGAGAAGACACCGTATTCATCCAGGGTGTCTAAGAGGTAAGATTCGTGATCCTTCGGAATATATCTGATCTTCGTAATAAAGATACAACGACGGTCCTCATATAGCTGGCAGTCGTAGACAAGGTGAGCCTAGCTCTCAAGCCCCCACAGGTACATTTTGGGTTCTCTGTGATGCCGAGAGTGGCGAGTTTGGCATTTATAGAACCATGACCAGTAAGTAAAAACGTTGTGTATAGGCCTGGCGAGAACCATGGTGGAGATCTGGGGAAGGTTCTATTGACATCTGGTAGGAATTTTGTGGTGATCTCTCCCTTGGTCGAGTTTGGTCCAGGTTGATGGTGACACACGACGATCAACCAGGTTGATCGTCGTTCTCAATCCCGAACTGACTCTCACCAAAATCACTGATCTGTGTACTACCTGGGCTGTGTGCGCCCATGCAATGGACCTATTTACCAGGCAGAAAGCGCTACCACCAACACTGTATCCGAATCAATAGGTCAAAACAACCATGGCTGCCAATGGTTTACTGCGCATCGTTGAGCCAGGAATGCTAACGCCTTCGACAAACTTACACAAGATTTGACCATCAAACCATCCGGAGTACAGAACCCAACTTGATCCCTCACATTTCAAGTAGTCAACTGGACTCTCCACTTGGTTGGGACAATACTAGCACTGCAATCAAAGACAGGGTCCTGATATACCTTGACAAATTTCTCATCATTGACTCAGGGATCAACTTCTCCGCACTGGACGTGACACAGCTCATCAAGAAGAGACCTACCATCCATCCGTGGACTTGACCATCATATCTTAGACTCCCGATTTTGACCTCCCCCACTGTTCGTTATCATGGACTACTGACCAGCCTTCAGTCTGGATGCGACACAGGCTCACCAAATGGAGTCCCAACGACAACATCTGGACTAGACCTTTCCAAACATGACCCATCCACCATAGCAGCATTCACGGTGCTGGATTTCCACTTAGATGTGGCCGACCGGGCAAGCCAGGTGGGTAAAGTGCCTGCCTGGCAATCCAAAGGCCGCCGGTTCGAATCCTGCCTCAGGCTTGGATCAGAGTAAAATGCAAAAACTTAGGGAGGTGAATTATGGCCACAGAAGCCAATGCGCCAACAACTAACAAAAAAAAAAACAAAACAAAAAGCCAAGTTGTCGTCTCCTACTGACTCCATTCCATTTTTTCCATTTATTTACCCACACAATTTTATGTACATTCTCATTGTTATTTGTTTAGCAACTAAGGCCATATTGCTCCAGGGATATGCGGTGGTCCTTCACTGACCTTTCCGCATCCTCCATATTTGGTGGTTATGGAGTGGAACCCCGGTCTAATCAAGAAGCGTGTGCTACGCATTGCTGCTCCTGCCCACCTGGCTAAGGAGGCGCCGTACATTCTCTTGATATAAACAATTTATATAACAGATTATATACAGTTTTATAGACATTATCATATATCCATTCTATATAATGGTAATCAAGGTACTGTGTGTGTGTGTGTGTGTGTGTGTGTGTGTGTGTGTGTGTGTGTGTGTGTGTGTGTGTGTGTGTGTGTGTGTGTGTGTGTTCTTATATCGGGGTGGCTCCTAGGCGTTAGCCCATCTCCACCTTTGTACTCTGTTATGGTGCACAAACTCTGCATAATGGGCCTGAGGAGTGTCAGTGTATGTGTGCAATATTAATGTGTGTTGTTTTGTTTGTGTCAGGCTATAATGCCACCAGGGTGCAGCCAACTTATGGGCAGCTGCTGCCTGCTGCCCATCCCTAGCACCGGGCCGGGGTCAACAGTCATCCTGTACCGGTGTAATTACCACCGAAAATCTCGCACCCGCCAGAGGTAGTGCAATACTGGCTCCTACTGACTGGCTGTGCTAGGCGTACTTACCCTGCACTTGCGGGTTATCTCTCTCTTTCTCTTTTTTTTATTTGGGGTGGTTTTCCGCCTCCCCGCCAACCCACTCTTCCCTGTGGTGAGGCATTGGGCATTCCACACTGTCAGCAGGGGCCATCTTCCTATCAGCCTCTTTCTTCTGTTTCCTACCATCCAGCCTTTTACCCCCTCTCCCCCTATTTTTCTCTTACACCGCTTTTTTTTTCCTTTTTTTTGTGTGGGGGGTGGTTCTTCATCCATTCGCCACCCCACTCTTCTCTTTGGTGAGGCACTGGGCATGCCACACTGTCAGCAAGAGCCATCTTCCCTGTCGGCCCCTTCCTTCTGTTTCCTACCCTCCAGTCTTCCTCCCTTACATTTTTCTTACACAACAGGTTTATATATATATATATATATATATATATGACCCACAGGGCTAAATCTAAATACATCAAAATTATTGCCGCACCTATTTGGCCCTAGAACAAGTTATCAGCGAACAACCCAACACTCTGTTAAAATTACAACCGTTTCACAAGAAACAGCGATCAACTCATTCCCAAATCTGGTCCTAGCCACTGAAATCCCAGGAAAGTAGGTGGCAGGACCCGCCAGAGTACTCTAGCTTCAGTGGTACACCCGGTCAGCCTCCCCGTGGCACTGTGTGGTAACGACTGTTCCCACTAGGGGCTCGGGGGCTAATAGACCAGAGGAACAAAGGGCTCAACACAATATACAGCACATGATGACCTCCATACACCTTCAAATCTCTGTCCCGATACAATGTACACCTGCAGAGATGGGAAAAATCCCAGGAGCTGTTAGACACTAACATACCTTACCTTACACCTTACATGTGGCTTGCCATTCCTGCTGCAGATGTGCATGGAGGCAATATTTTTCAACTGTCTTGCCATTTGCTGGATTATTTTAAAGTTGAGAGAGGTTTGTGGGTTTCCCCTTAGAAAGGTGGTAGAGTAGACCAGTTCTAACGACCTCGAGGTCGAGAGGTAAGGCACCAGCCAGGACCAGAAGGGCGTCAGTGCTCACTGTGCGGCAGGCACAGGAGGTGACAAGCAGTATGGAGCGTTGGATGGTATCCAGCGACCTCCTGTTGGTGGCAGTGGTAGCTTTGATATACCAGATTCCAGAAGATGAAGTTGGAATGAGCATTTTGTGACAAGGATAACTCCCAGGTTCTTTAATTCTGTTGAAAACGTGGTAGTTGTTCCATTGATTCTGATCAGCGGGGGTCTTCTGATATCCAGCTTGCCTTTGAGAGGGAGAGAATTGGTTTTAGTTGGGGATAGAAGGAGATTGCTGTCTGAGGCCCATTCTTGGAGAATATGGAGGGCTTGATTTGCCAGGGCCTCGAGGCGGGCTCTGCTGTCAGCAGCCACAGTGATGATGAGATCATCGGCATGAGCTTGGGTATTTACCTCCCCCAGGTCCTTGTTGAGGAAACTATCCATAACAATGTTCCAGAGCAGGGGAGCCAACACCGAGCCCTGTGGACAGCCCAGAGAACTGTTCTAGAGACACTCTGGTATGGTGCGTTAACCACTACTTTTCTGTTTGAGAGGTATGTTTTGATAGTTTCAAACAGGTTCCTTGGTAAGGTGGCTCTGTGCAACCTGCGGAGGGTTCTCGGCCACCAGAGGGTGTCGACGCCCCGGTGAAGTCGACAGAAATCAACAAAAAATACTTTTTGTCACAACTGGCAGCCGATGTGAGCAGGTTGTGAGGGGCGTCCACAGTAGAAAGTCCAAGTTTAAATCCAAATTGGTTTATAGCTGCAAGGTTAGCTTTCTTATAGTGCTGGAGGATTCTTTGGTATAAGAGTCTATCAAAGAGCTTACTTATAACATGAAATAAAGCGATTGGCCTGTAGAATTGTTGTAGGTCAGGGGGGCTTATTGGGATTTTTAGAATTAATTTTAAGTTTGTAACTTTCCAGTCATTAGAAAAAATTCCAGCTAGTAGGTAGGGGTGGAAGAGATCAAGAATCATATCCGGGCAGAATTCAATGGTCTTTTTTATTATCTCCGGTTCCAGAATATCTGTCCCTGGGCATTTTTTGTTTTGAATGAATGCTGTTGCAGCGTGTAGCTCTTCCAAGTTAAAGGGAGGTTCCAGATTCTGGATTTCGTAGTTGTCGTTATCAAAGCAGAGTTGAATTGCTCTTCTGAGGCTGGGGCATCGGGCTGCTGGAAGATGACATCTAGAATGTTGTAGATCGTCTGCTTCCATGAAGTAGGCATGGTACCCTGCGGAGTCCTGGTGGTGGTGACCACTTTCCCCCATGGGGAGCTTATTGGTGGGGACTTTGTACACCCCCCAGGAGTTGTCATTACCAGTAGTGGACACTAGTGTTTCCCAGGAGCGTTTTTTGCATTCTCTTAATTTTACAGTGTATCTGTAGTGGGCCTCTCTCTGTATAGGTTTCGTAGTGCTTCGACCTCATGCGCAGGTCAGAAACGCCGCTCTCGTTGGAAAGCCTTACGTTATGAAATTGTTTCTTGCCGTAGACGGGCCAGGGTCTTGTCGCCACCAAGGGACTGTGCCAGGCATTGGATTCTTTATCCCAATTGCTTTGTCAGCCGCATTTTTGATAATCTTTGTGACTTCCTGGCGGAGCTGATCTGGGTCCCTTTGAGAATAGTAATCCGGTGTCAATGTTTCTGCAACAACCGTCAGCAGAGCCTTGAAGAGTTCCCAATTCGCTTTCTGGATTGCATATCTGTGTATTATCTGTTTGGGTGGGCACTACCAGGCCAGGCTTCTGTTCAGTTGGTATGTGATGACTCGGTGGTGTCCGATGTCGTTCACGAATCTTGGACCATCCAATCTGTAATGTTGCCAGAGAAGGATCTGGTCGACAGCGAAATGTCAATCGTTGCCTCCCACAGGCTGTTACAGAATGTTGGGAGGTTATTTGGACGGTTGAATATTGCAAAGGGAGAGTTAGAAAGGAACTCTTCCAGCCGCTGACCATTTATTTTTCCTCGTCTATTCGGTGTGGAGCTGTGCTAAGCTGAGGAGCGACAGTTGACATTTACCCCCACGACGATCTTCTTATTTGGGAGTTTTTGCAGGACAGATTCTAGGTATCTGATGGCTGGATCAATGTTCTCCCCCAAACTGCAGTACATGGAGATGGCATAGAAGTTTTCAATGGGACTGATAATGTGGGCACACACAGCCCAGGCTGTACAGAGTAGGGTAATCTTGGTTGCCATGAGGTTTGGATTTCGGACTGCAATGGCAGCACATGGAGTGTCATCGTCCGACTGAATGATTTTATATCTTAATGGGTACCCCCTGACCTGGCGCATGTGTGAATATCATTCCTGAAGTATAAAGATATATGAATTTTCTTGATCCGCTTTTAGCCGAACTTGGTCAGGCACAACTCCTACCCGCTGTGGGTTGACTTGGAAGGTTTTGATCACAGTTGCATTGAATCCTTTAGGGTATGGAGCCATAATCGGTTCTTGTTTGGTAGTAACTCCTGGCGTTTTGATAAACTGGGCACTTGTTGTCCCGGATTGAGTGGGCGCTGTCCACCTTCAGGCGTTCGCAGTTCACACAGCCGGCCTGTTGATCTTTGTTTGGGCAGGTGTTATAATCGTGCTCTTTCTCCTGGCCACAGGTGTGGGTTGGTTGACCAAATATGCAAAATTTAAAGCACTTGGGTACAGCCACGTGCTCACGAAAGTGGTGGCTGCCACAGTTGATGTAAATTCTTGACTGCATATTAAGAAACTGCCATGCGCTTGGGGCCAGTTCAACAATTCAGTTGCAGGAGTTTCCAGTTTTGGATTAGTTGAGAATTTTGGTGTTATAAGTTTCGGATTATTTTGGTTGGGTAGGTAGTTTAGGAGGTTGCGTTGATATATCTCCTGAGTGAGTTGTTCTGCAGTGATATCCCTGCACAAGTCGAAGATTATTATGGAGGGTCCTCTGGTTTTAGGAGACTCAGCTGCTAGGCCGAGAGTGGGGATCATTGGATTTTGCTTGATTCTCTCAGTCTTCTCCTTGGAGTCCGTCTCAATAACCACAACGATATTTCTTGTCTTACGTATTGTCTTAATTTTGGTTGTTTTAAATTCTTCTTGCAAATTGGACATAACTTTGGTTTTAACCCCTTCAATAGACTGGTGTCCACCAGCAAACATGAGACAAAAAATCAAAGAATAGAACTTTGGTTTTAACCCCTTCAATAGACTGGTGTCCACCAGCAAACATGAGACAAAAAATCAAAGAATAGGAGAGAACTTGGACACATTGAAGCAGAATCTCCTTGCACTCGGCAAGAGACTACACCGATACGAAGAGAGCTCCCAGAGGAAAATAAGGAACCGAATCTTCGATGAAGACCAAAGAGGCTTCTACAGGAGTCTCGGAGAAGCGGGGAAAGAAGGGAACGGACCACCTGAGCAGAAGACGATTCAGAAGTTCTGGGGAAACATATGGAGCAGGGAAGTAAGACGTAACAGCCGAGCCCCCTGTATAGAACTAGAACGCAAGAAAACCAAGGATGTACACGAAATGAGAGAGTGAGAGATTCGGGAAGAAGAAGTAAAACAGACGATCAAGAACTCTCGCAACTGGCGAACTCCAGGAATACATAAGGTCCAAAACTACTGGTACGAGAAGCTCACTCGCACGCACAAGCACCTGACAGAGCAGTTGACCCGAATGATAAGGCACCCAGAGACAATCCCAAAATTTCTCACTCAAGGAATCACATATCTGAAGCCTAAAGACGAAGATACAAGAAATCCCGCGAAATATAAGCCAATCACCTGCCTCCCAACAAGGTACAAGATCCTGACTAGCTGCATAATCAGGAAGATATCAGACCACTTGAAGAGCCAGAACATAATGGGCGAACAGCGGAAAGGATGCAAGCGGCTGAGCAAAGGATGCGAGGAGCTATTAACCATAGATGCTGCGGTTATAGAGCAATCCTACAAGAAGCGCCACAACATGTACAGAGCCTACTTCGATTACCACAAGACCTTCGACTCTGAACCTCATAGCTGGCTAATAGAGGCGCTGAACATCTACAGGGTCAATCCTATAGTGACTAACTTCCTAGGAGAAACGATGGCGAAATAGAGTACCACCATTATGGTCGAAAACATCACAACCAGGCTAATCCCCAGCAGGAGAGGAATCTTTCAGAAAGATGCCGTGAGCCCATTGTGGTTCTGTTTAGCAATTAACTCGCTTCCCACCCTGCTCAACAGTAGCAAGTACGGATATAACCTCAAAGAAGGAAGGAAGAACCTGTACACCCTCATCCACCTGATGTACATGGATGACATCAAGCTATATACGCGGGAACCGAGAAGAACCTCCAGCAACTTCTCCAGATCACTGAAGAATTCAGCAATGATATTAGGATGGAATTTAGTCTAGACAAATGTAAGACTGACGGATTTCACCAAGGAAAATTAGTCAACCGAAACTACCAGCTGCAGAATGGTAAAGAGATCGAAGTCATGGCAGAGTGAGAGGCCTACAAATACTTGGAGATGATGCAGGCTCAACAGTTAGAGCACAAGGAAATTAAGGCCTGCCTGACCGAAAAATATCATCAGAGACCCAGAAGCCTGCTGAAAGCAAAGCTGAACGGAAGAAACTCAGTTAAAGCCATAAACACCTATGCAGTCCCAGTGCTCACATACTCCTGCTGGGTCTTAGATTGGACTGACACCGAGTTGGAGGGTATTATGAGAAAGATAAGGACAATGATGACCAAGAGCCGCCAACACCACCTGAAATCTGCCGTGGAGAGACTGACAACCAGGAGGCACAAATGAAGCTAGAAAGTTGGGCAGAGAAGACATTCCATGGCAGACACTACAATGACCTCCATCAAGATCACATAGATAAAATTGCTTCCAATGCATGGCTCACGAGAGGGACGCTCTTCTCCAAGACTGAAGGATTCATGCTCGCCATCCAAGACCAGATAATCAACACCTGGAACTGTAGAAAAAAAATCGCCAAGGAGCCCGAAGTGTCCGATTACACACGTTGAAGGTGCCATCTGGCGTCAGAAACGATCCAACGCCTCACCGCGGGTTGCAAAGTGATCACCGAGACTGAGTACACTCATGGGTATGACCAGGTGGCCAATATAACACATCAGAAGCTAGCAAGGAAATACCAGTTGATTGAAAAAAGTGTACCGTACTACAAGTACGAAACCCCAGGCAGTACTAGGGACCCCTAACCCACAAGCTCTACTGGAACCACGCCATAATAACGGATAGGACAATCCGGCACAACAGACCGGACATAACCCTTGTGGACAAGAAGGAAAAGGCTACCTATCTGATTGACATAGAGGTATCGAACACTGGCAACTTGCAGGAAACCCATTGGGAAAAAATCAAGAAGTACACGAACCTAAGACAGGGAATCAAAGAGGTGTGGCATATGCAACAAATAACGACCATCCCGATCATCGTGTGAACCACAGGTATGGTGCCAAAGACCCTACATAACAGCATCGCAGCAGTAGTTCTGCCAGCGAACAACTACAAGGATCTCTAGAAAGTTGCAATCATAAACACCTGTAGGATAGTCAGAGAGTTCCTCGACCAGCTGTAACATCAGACATAACAACCACCTTTGTAGTTGGTAGCAATACCCGTCCAGAGGTGGAACCCCCAATCAAGGAGAAATAATGTGAAAGCAATAATAATAATAATAGTAATAATAATTATTATTTTTATTATAATTATTATTATTATTACTAGCCATGTAGTGGAAGGAAGCTTGAGGCTTATACTGCACCAGCTAAAAAATATTTACGAGTTACACTGAGAGAGAGAGAGAGAGAGAGAGACAGAAGTAGTAGTAGCATGTGATGAAAAAAAGCAAGCGTATGAGCTTCTGCAGCATCAGCCAAAAAAAAAAAAAAAAAAAATACAAAAAAGCGTATGAGCTTATGCAGCATGAGCCAAAAAAAAAAAAAAAAAAAATACAAAACAATCACCTTTAAATATTTGTCCAGTTCCTCCTTAAATTTATTTCTTCTTCTTCTTTAATGCTGCCGAATGGCGTTTGCGACTTCGTTTTGATATTGTTCTCTGTCTAGCGCTGCGTGTAGAATTTGTGCTGTTGTCATGTGAAGGGTTGATGTTATCTAGCCATGCCATTTTCGGTCTGCCTGGGCGTTTCTTGCCTTCGATCTTTCCCTCCAGGATGAGTGGTAGTAGGTGATATTTTTGTTGGTTCCTTGCGATGTGACCTAGGTATTTGCATTTCCTGCTGATGATGGTTTTGAGCAGGTCCCGTTCCGTGTGCATGTCCTGCAGGACCTGTGCGTTGGTTATCTTGGCTGTCCACGGAATTTTCAGCATTCTTCGGTAGAGCCACATTTCGAAGGCCTGGAGCTTTTTTGTAGTGGCTGATGTTAGAGTCCAGGTTTCTACACCGTAGAGCAGTATTGGCCAGATGTAGCATTTCAATGTGCGTAATTTGAGCATGATGTTCAAGCTTCTGTCGGTGAGGAGGGTTCTCCATTTGGTGAATGCCTGCCTGGCTTGTTCAATTCTGCTTTTGATTTCGGCCTCATGGTTCAGCTGGTCATCAATGAGTACTCCGAGATACTTGAAGCGGTGTATTTGCTCTAATTTTTCGTTGTTTAGTTTGATCGTGATTTTGCTTGCAGTCCTGCTGACCTTCATCACCTTTGTTTTCTTTTTGTTGATTCGTAGCCCCCATGCTTGGCTTTCTATGTCCACTTCGTTCAAGATGGTCTGTAAATCTTGTTCTGAATCCGCTATTAGTGCTGTGTCATCGGCATATCTTAAGTTATTGATGTAATGTCCGTTAACTTTTATGCCGATGTTCTTGTCAGCCAGTGTTTGGTCGAAGATCATTTCCGAATAGATGTTAAAAAGAATGGGAGATAATGGACAGCCTTGCCGGATGCCTTTTTTTATTGGAATTGGGTCTGTCAGATCGTTGTCATAGCGAAGCCGGGCTGTTTGATTCCAGTAGAGAGTTGTAATAAAGTTGATATCATTGTTTTCAAGCCCAAGTTTTCTCAGTCGGTCAATTAGGCGGTCGTGGTCTACTGAATCGAAAGCTTTCTCGTAGTCAATAAAACATATATACACGTCTTTTTGATGTTCATAGCACCTTTGTAGCAATATTTGTAAACAGAAAATTGCTTCTCTGGTGCCTAGTCCCCTGCAGAATCCGAACTGTGTGTTTCCTAGTGCACTTTCGCACTTACATCTTATCCTTTGCTGAATCACCTTGAGGAAGACTTTTAGCACCTGGCTCATTAGACTGATCAGCCTGAAGTCTTCGCATTTCCGGCTGGTAGCCTTTTTTGGTAGGGCCACAAAGATGGATTGGAGCCATTCGGATGGAATGTCGTTGTTGTTGTAGATTTGATTGAACCATTTCGTTAGTTGTTGGATGTTGCTGTAGTCTAGTTGTTTCAGCAGTTCCACATGAATCTGATCAGGTCCACAGGCCTTGCCTGGCTTTGTTATTCGGATGGCATGTTCCACTTCAGATGTTAATATGTGCAGATTGTCTTCCTGTGTTTGTTGTTGCGTTTCTGCCGGTTTTCTGTTGGTGCCGAACAGATTGTATATATAGCTCTTCCAGGTGTCGAGTTTGGCTTGTTTGCTTAGTATAGGTTGATTGTTGTCCGTATATAAACTTGAGATAGGAGCCGGTTTGTAGATGTTTCCAGCTTCTTTAAGCTTCTTGTGCAGGTTATAATTGTCATTTTTCTTGATTAGGTCTTCGATTTCTGCACACTGATCTTCCATCCATTTTTCCTTCGCCTTCCGGATTTCCTGTTTGATCTTTTGTTGTATTTCTTTGTATTTTTCCCGGTTGTTGTTGCTTTTGAATATTCTCCGTTCATCCATTAGGTCTAGTATGTGCTGGGTCATCCACCGTTGTTTCTTTTTCGACGCCTGATGTCCTAGCAGGGTTTCTGCTGTTTCATTGATGCACTGTTTGAGTGAACGCCCGAATGCTTGCACGTCTGTTGTTACTGCTTCGATCGATCGGATTGTAGTGTTGAGATGAAGCTGTACTTGTCGTCTGTTGGCGGTGTTCTTCAGTTTCTCCAGGTCGATTCTTTTTGTTGTGCTTGTGCGTTTGACTGCTCGTAATTTGAGACGTAGTGTTGCTATTACTGGGTTATGGTCTGATGATATGTCAGCTCCGGGGTAAGTTTTTGCCTTGAGGACACTTGACTTATATCTGATGTTGATTAAGATGTAGTCAATTTGGTTCCTGACGATATTGTTGTCAGTGTCTTGTGGTGAGGTCCAGGTGTATAGTCGTCGAGGTGGTAGTTTGAACCAAGTGTTGACAATGCTAAATTTTTCTTCTTGGCAGAACTGGACGAGTCTGTCGCCTCGTTCATTCCCTGTCCCCAAGACATGTTCTCCGACTATGTTTTGTAGCTTTCCTTGACCGATTTTGGCATTAAAGTCACCGAGGATGACCGTCATGTCGTGCTTCTTCAGCGACTTTAAAGTGTTGCTTAGCTTGTCGTAGAACAATTCAATTTCTTGACCGTCTTTGTCCGCCGTTGGTGCGTAGACCTGGAGCACATTCAGGTTGATCTTGTTGCCTGCTAGCTGTAGTAGTGCGATTCGTTCCGATATTCGGGTGAAACTGGTGACTTTGTTGGCCAGTTGTTTGTGGACAACGAAAGCGACGCCGTACGTCTGCTTGGTGTTCTCTTCTCCTCCGGAACAGAAGACGTGGTGGTCGTTTGATATAAACTTCTTTGTTCCAGGCCATTTGGTTTCACTTAGCCCAAGTATGTTGATGTTAATGCGTTCCATTTCTTGTAAAGCATTGGCTAGTTTTCCTGGTTGTAGTAGGCTTCTAACGTTCCATGTAGCTAGTTTCAGAAAATTCTTCGACGCAAGCTCGGAGATTCTTAGACCCCTGTCCCATTCAAGGGACGCCGAGACTCGGGGCTGTGGTTTATTTTGCTTGCTATCATTGAAGTTTTCAAGGGAAGGATAATCCAAGTAGTTTCCCGTTGCTTTCTTGGTTAAATTGATAGGTTAAATTTATTTAACCTATCAATTTCCACAATGATAGATGGAAATTTGTTCCAGCAATTAACCACTGGCTGGCTAAAGGCAAATTTCCGCATATCTATTCTACATGTCTTTTCTCAATTTCAATTTATGCCCCCTGAGGTTCGTAATCTGAACAAGTGGAAACTCCCATCAGAATTCAGCGTGCTCAACCGATTCAAGGCCTTATACACTTCAATCAGATCACCTCGCAGATGCCTAGTCTGCAGCCATTGCAATTTGCAGAACTTAAGCCTCTCTTGGTAAGAGGATCCCTTCATTCCCCTCACCAATCTTGTTGCCCTTCTCTGTACACGCTCAAGCAAATCTACATTCTTCCTAAAATGAGTCCTCCAGACCTGCACGCAGTACTCAAGGTGTGGCCTGACCATTGCCTTATACAGACGGACAATCACCTCCTTTGCCCTGCTAACAAAATTCCTGTATATCATTGACAACACCACGTGACCTGCCCTGGCAGCGAGCCTGTATTGCTCAGAAAACTTCATATCTGGCTGCACAATTGCTCCCAGGTCTTTTACATTTTCTACCTCCTTAAGTATAGTACCACACAGTTGGTACTTTTCTCTGTGGTTACTTCTACCCATATGCAGTACTTTGCATTTTTAATGTTAAACTTCAGTTTCCACTTCTCAGCCCATCTGCACAAATTATCTAGGTCCTGTTGCAGTAACACACTGCCATTACTGTCATTAACAACCCTGCCAACCTTTGTATCATCTGCAAACTTCGATACCAAGCCTGATATACCATCATCAATATCATTGATAAAAATACAAAACAACAGTTGGCCCAACACCGAACCCTTTGGGACTCCACTAATAACAATAGTCCACGAAGAGCAGCAAACATTGATTACCACCCTCTGTCTTCTCCCACTGAACCATCCTTTTATCCATCGTAGCAACTTACCTTTAATACCGTTCTGCCCCAATTTGTACAGTAGTCTTCCCTGCGCAACAATGAGAAAAGCTTTCCTGAAATTCATGTATATGATATCAAAATTATTTTTTGTATCCAATTCCTTTGTAACCACATCATAATAACCAATCAAATTTGTCAGACAAGACTTTCCCTTAACAAACCCATGCTGTGTCTGAATTGTTGCTGCAGTTTTTTCTAGATGATCCTGCAATTCATCTTTAACCAGTGACTCCATAATTTTACCCCGAACAGAAGTTAAACTAACTGGTCTGTAGTGTCGAAGGGTGACACTAACTCGTGTCACCCTTTGATCCCCCTTTGTGAATTGTGGACACATTTGCATATCTACAGTTCGTGGGGACCTCCCCTGAGTCCAAGGATGCTCTCATATTTATAGCTAAGGGTTTGCTTACTTCCTTTGCCGCTTCCTTTAATATGACTGGATAGATCCCATCCACCCTTGGTGCCTTTCTTATGTTTAACTTCAACAATTTCTCCTCCACTTTTTTCTTAGATATTAGAAAATCATTAAGCACCCTGTTACAATTTGATAACTTTGTGGCATTTTGAAACCTTAACGTGTGAATTAACTCCTCATGTGTGAATGTAGATGCAAAATACTCATTCAATTTGTTTGCTTTTTGAGCAGAATCATCAACAGTCGAACCATCGATATCAAGTGGACCAATCAGATTCACCCCCTTCCTTTTAGAGTTTATATAAGTAAAGAAATCCTTGCTGTTTTTCTTGGCATATTTTGGCAAAGATTTCTTGTAATCTGTCTTCGCCTGCCTAACCTCCTTTGTGACTTGATTACAGACTAGCTTATATATATATATCATAGGCTGTTGTGTCCTTTTAAATTTTATATGCATCCCATGCATTTTTATTTTCTGCCACGAGTCTCAATTGTTCACTTGACTATCATTTAGGCCTAAACCTTGAACAATATTTCTTAATAGGTATGAAACGTTTAGTAGCTTCCACTGTTAATTCCTTGAATGCTGTTGAATTCCCACTTAGAATTTGCGGTTGTTAACATCATCAGTTGGTCCCACTGTTCAGAAAATTAAAAACTGTCTGAGACCAATATAGTCACCTTTGTGGAAGCAAAAACCCCTTCCTTTACCCCTGATGGTAATTATATCTTTAAGTAAATCCAACATCAGTACAATGTGATCACTGCCACCTAATGGTTCCCTTATCTGCAAATTCTTAATACACAAATGATCACTGTTGAAAACCAGATCAAGGGTATTACCCTCTCTAGTTGCCTCTCGAACATGCTGCTGCAGAAAACAATTATCTAATAAATCCACAAAAGTCTTCCTAGTGTGCGATTGAGCCACCCATAAGTTCCAGTCTATATCTGGGAAGTTAAAATCTCACATTATAAGACATTCTGATTTACTAGCCCACTCTATTTTTCTGTACAATTGTTCATTGTACTCATCGGAGTCATTTAGGCCCATAGCACACTCCCAGTGGTGGATTAAGGACAGTTGGGGCCCCTAGGCAAATTATATTTGGGGGCCCTCCAAAAAATAATAATAAAAGAAAACAATAAAAAAATAAATAAAAGTTAGGTGGCAAATAAATGAAATTTTGTACTTTTGAATTTTTTGCTTAAATTTTCGCTTAAATTAATCAAGATTTTTATGATGTTTACTGAAAACATTAATCTATTTTAGAACACTATAGGAAAATGTCTTGGCTTGGGGCCCCCAAAGCCTAGGGCCCCAGACACGTGCCTCATTGCCTGAATGGATAATCTGCCACTGCACACTCCTCTTCTTCTTTTTCCTTTCGCAGTGCTTATGTGACACCAAACTGACTCAACAGTGAATTGTTGATTTATATCAACTGGATGCACTTCTTTTGATTTTATGTTTTTTTTAATTAACAGGTTAACACCTCCTACCTTCTTATCCTGTCTATCCTTTCTGTACACATTGTACTCCCCATATTCCAGTTCTGCATTCCTTATATGTGTGTGACACCACGTCTCTGCTATCCCAACAGTATACACCTTTGATGTCTTGACCAACACTTCAATTCATCAAATTTATTTACTATACTTCTAGCCTTGGTATACATGCAAGTATACATGTACCTATTCTTATTATTAGTTTCCCTAACGCATCCCATATACCCACCTGTTTCACGATGACTGCCATCAGTCCCTGAAACCGCCAACAACTCTCGCTCCATGCCGTTGCTTATTCTGATAGAAGTAGTGCAAGAATCACCTTCACCTCTGCCTGCAGCTACTTTTAACCTTTTAGTCTGTGAATCCCTTCAAGCTAGCAGCGTTTCGACCCACCTAACACTGCCTCGATAGCATCAGCAAATATTCTTGCATCCTTTCTATTTAAGTGTATCCCATCCCTGTAGAAGTAGTCTCTCCTGTTAACAAGTACAGATCAGGTTGAAAAAAATTTTACCACTTGAGTCTTGCACATTTCTTCCAGGGCCGGATTGATTTACAAGGCTCTCATCATGTACTCCCTCCTATCGTGTCTGTGCAGAATTGCAGACACTTTCAAATTTAACCCTAATTCACGACTTTTTTGCAACATTGACATGTACTTGTTAAGTAAATCTCCAGAACTCCTACTCTTAATATCATTGTTGCCAACGTGTACAAGTATATCATCCTTTGTGCCCTTAAAAGATGATATATGCTTTACAACGTCATAAACGTTTGCCGCTGGCAGACATACCCTGGTCCTATTCCGTCTATTCTTTTTTACACAATATATTCACCGTCTCCCTGACAATAGAGTCACCGACTATAACTGACTCCTGTGGGACCAGAGCATTCTGCCTTGGATGTCGCCACTGTGTTGCCTGATGCCCATGATTCAGCTCTGGCGTTGAGTTGGGCAGGTGAGAGTTTGATAGGTCCCTCATATTAATTTCTTTGAGGGCATCGACCCTACACCTCAAGCTCTCATAGACGCCCATAAGATCGTTGAGCTGACGCCTAATTTCTAGACACTCTATGCACCTGGCACACACAAAGACATCCTCCTTGGCTAGATCAAGTTCTGTTCCAGAGAGTTCGGCAAACATTTCACAAGTTGCACATTTTTATTAGGCTGTGATGCGTTGGAGAATTGCCCCTCTCAGTTCTCCCCCGAGTCACAGCACTCCTGCCACTTTGTGACCGTTGCTTTTCTGCTCTAGTCTGGGGCATGATATTTTAAATTATTAAGATCAATAAATTTAAGTAATTAATTGTCAATACTACACTATCTAATAGAATACTAAATGCAGGGATGCGAATTACGCTATATAATTTTACGTTAGAGCTACCTAGTTACCACAATTAAAATTTTGAAATTCCTATCACTCTATACAAAAACAATGGCTGCAAGCAGTGGCGGATTAAGGATATTTGGGGACCCTGGGCAAATTATATTTGGGGGCCCCCAAAGAATAATAATTTAAAAAAAAGAATAAAAAATAAATAAAAGTTAGGTGGCAAATAAATGAAATTTTGTACTTTTGAATTTTTTGCTTAAATTTTCGCTTAAATTAATCAAAATTTTTATGATGTTTACTGAAAACAGTAATCTATTTTAGAACACTATAGGAAAATGTCTTGGCTTGGGGTTCCCCAAAGCCTTGGGCCTCTAGGCACGTGCCTCATTGCCTTAATGTGTAAACCGCCACTGGCTGCAAGATTCGAACGAAACAACGGTTTTACGTATATTATGTAGTAATCTACAAAAACTCTTATCTAAAGGAAATATAAAAATAACCAGCGTATATAGTAGAAGGGAATCACCAAGAAAGATTAGAATGATATCCAGCTCAGGACCCTGGGTGTGCCAAGCCCATACTCACCAGATGTGAGCCCCGGGGCATAATAAATATATATAATTAATTCAATTTTTTGGATAAGATTAAAATCTAGTTTTTCATTTTTGTTAGATTTTTATATCAATTTTATGTATTGAATGTGCACATTGAAATTTCAATGCATTTTATATAAAGGTTACAATCATCAGAATTTTTACCTTTCTTTCCCATCTTAAAAAAGTGTTAGTAGTTGTACTTTTAATTTAAGAGCCCCCAGTGCCGATTATCGCTATGTAAGAAGTGAGGTATTGTGCACAGGGTAGTACCGTTTGGTATTGTACTTCATCGTATTAATTTTATGCTTGGAGCAGATTTTTCATTACAGGGCTAATCTCATACATTTATCATGGTATCTGAACATTTAATTGGGTAACGGTTGGCATCATGGTGAAAGTACAACTACGAAACTGTGTTTCCAGGTTTGTGCCTGTAACGGAGTAAATGTTATCTGGTGTCACGGTAGTATTTTTATGTGTACTGCCATGCTATACGACGTGGTGACCGTATTATGGTATGCGATGTGTTGACAACAAGTTTGAGTTTTAATTTTATAATTGACTATTGTTATATTTTATCCACTAAGAAAGTTACCGACATGCCCCCCAAAAAGAAACCAGTTGCAGAAGTTGGCAAGAAAACGGAACAGAAGAAAAAAGAGAAAATAATTGAGGTATGTTCGTATATCTTGATATTAGTTGAAACCGTAGTTCATCATGTTACGTTTCTTACATGTTTCCTAAAAGTCATTTGCAGTGACTGTAAAATAAATCCTCAAGTAATAAGGCAGTTTAAATAGGTCACACGAAAGAACCATAACTATATGCAGTTATAGCGTTTATTTTATTTTTTTCTTGTTTTTCCTATTAAGTCAACATATTTTATTAAACTGTCAGTTATATTTTTGAGTTTTATATTGGAAACTAAAGGAAATGACCAGAGAAATGGATAACTGAGTGAAGTATCATAGATTAATAGAATAATTAGATTAATTTTGATTTACTTGTCAAAGCATTGAGGATGTACGAAGTTCTCTGCCCCACCCTTTAAAATAGTGGTATTAGTATTTGCAAAATTATGCAAAAAAAAAAAAGTAAGTTTATACTGCATTAGCAAGGGAAAAAAAACCCACTCCATTTGGAAATACATTCCAGTAATTTGCCCAGTCCATCCATCTTCAAATTTATTTAACCGTCCTACCTATATAGCAAGTTGATGCCCATGAGCAAATTCGGTCTGAGTGCTTGTCAGAGACTTCTCTGCTTCTGTGTGACGATTCACCTTCAAATCCATCCACAGAACTAGATCTGTTGGTACAGAATGCTTTGGTTCTGGAAAAGGTAGTCTTAATTGAGGACTACCTTTTACAAAACCAAAGCAGTCTGTACCAACAGATCTAGTGCAGATGAGGATGTGACAAGGGTGTATGCTGTCAGGGAGATGAAGAACATTTTCTGTAGTGATAAATGGCAAAGAACAAGATTATTCTCTACCAGGTGCAAAAGTTGACACTATAACAAATAATTTATCAGCTTGAATGGTATTAGTGAGTGCATAGTAGCACATGTGGGGACTAATAATTAAAACTTAAAGTTTGTGAGATAGGACAAAATGTACTTGTCTGCATTTCCATCCAGACATTAGCCAGGTGGGAAGGAGCAGCAGTGCATAGCACACGCTTCTTGATTAGACCGGGGTTCGAGCCCATCACCATCAAATGCGGAGGATGCGAAAAGGTCAGGGAATGACCACCGCATATCCTGGAGCAATATGGCCTTAGTTGCTAATGCTCCTAAAAAAAAAAATAACCAAATAAACCATCCAGACATAACAGAACCCCCTCCTGTTTTATGATGAAAGCCTTTTGGATTTGGGGACTCTGCAAGACTTATGGGAGGAAGTTTTTCTCAGCACGGTTGGCCTTAGGTGGTAGATGGAATTTATTTAGTAAAGATGATATCACTTAAACAGAGGAGATGCAAAGGTTTTTGATAGTACCATCGAGGAGACATAAATGAGTCAAGGAAACTGCTAGTTTTGGAGGGTGAGGTTAGGGAATTCAGCATATGATTTACCCAGGTTAGTGACATGGGAGAGAATTACACATATATATAGGGGTATATGTCAAAAGCAGTGATGCCAGGAGTATTATAAACAAACTAAATGAATTTGAGTTTTTGATCAAGTCAGTTAATACTGATGTAGTTGAGCTTCTTGAGACATAGTAACACTCAGAGATATGATACCGAAAAGTTCATTTCAGTGAATATTGTGTATTCAATCAAATGTTGCTTTTGATCAGAAACTACCTAAAGATGTCAAGATGTTAATTGATGGGATCAAAGTAATATGGATGATGAGTTAGTATTATTATTTCGGCGCCTCCTTAGCCAGGTGGGAAGGAGCAGCAGTGCGTAGCACACGCTTCTTGATTAGACTGGGGTTCGAGCCCATCACCACCAAATACGGAAGATGCGGAAAGGTCAGGGAATGACCACACGTGAATGAAATTCACGGAGCAATATTGCCTTAGTTGCTAATGCTCCTAAAAACCAAATAACAAAAAAAAGTATTATTTGAAATGACTTAGTGGAAGTATGTTATAGGCCAAATGACTCAGAAGAGTATGACAAAAAAATCTCTACACAGATTGAATGGGCTATTAAGTATGATTGTTTCATCAATTTCAACATACATCTTATAGATTGAAATAAGTGGGTCAGAAATGCACTATATGGTAAGTTTTTTGAACAAACGAGATGATTGCTACTTATGCCAGTATGTTCAAGAGAGTATAAGGGGCTCTAATATTCTAGATCTGCTTCTTACTAAGGAGCTTAACTGTAACAAAAACTTTACAATGGGAGAGCCAATAACAGGCAATGACCACAATATATTATTAAAATGGATTGTATTTAAAGTAACTTATGTGAAAGGTAAAGGCAAAAGCTTCAATTTAAAGATGATGTTATAATAGAATGAGATTTTGTTTACCTCAGTTAACTGGAGACTACTGTATGCTGTCGGATAAAAATATGCTTTGGGAAATATTCAAGGGATTTATCCTCAAAGCCACAAAAGTATTTGTACTAGTGGTCAAGTATTGTAAACATATTATGCACAAATAAAATAAAAATAAACTTTCTGTTAATACTTTAGAATGACCACACAGAGTTACAGGAGATCACAAGGTAGAGTAAATGTAAGAGCACCAACATATTTAATAGTCATGTGGGCTTGAACCACAGTTGCTCACATGACTGTGTACTTCTATACCATCGTGCTTGACCACCCAGTTATGGCAGTTATCAGGTCAGATTAAGAGTTTAATTGAGCAAAAGAAATGCTCATAGGCAGTTCTATGAAGTCTGATTTGTATTAGCATTCCAAAAGACTAAGTAACAAAATTAAGCTGCTCGTGAGGAAGTACCAGAAAAGGGAGCTAAGAATGTGAATGGGAAATTCTTATATGTGAATACAAAAAAAGTAGAGAATAAATCAGATAGATCCCTTAATTGGTTGTAGTGAAAAGTCCATAGAAAGCCTAGCAGTAAGGGCAGATGGGTTGAACAGATCCTTTATGATGATATTTACAGTTGAAAGTGAGCTCGAATCTCTCGGGAACATTAAGGAGTGAGATTGCTATAAAAATAAGTAATAGGATGATCTTTGGGAAGCATTTGTTAGAAAGGCTACTTAGGTTAAAGGAGGGAAAATGTCCCATGGTGGATGGTATATATTCATTTATAATTAAAAAAGGCTACATGTGAATATATCAAACTATTGTGAATGTTAATAAGAGCATTTTGATTCTGGGAAGATTTCCTTGGACTGGTGAAGTGCTACTCTGCCTCTGGCAGAGTAGCACTTCACCAGTCCAAGGAAATGCCTGCCAGGGGCAAAGGTTGATGATGTACAGCAGATATCATCTTTTAAGGAAACAAAGGGTGATATTGTTGTACACGTTGGCACTAATGATATTAAGAGTAGGAGACCGGTGGAATTATTTAACAAGTACGAGTCACTGTTAAAAAAAAGCCGTGATTTAGGGTTGAATTTGAAAGTGTCTGCAATTCTGCCCAGACACGATAGGAGGGAGTATATGATAAGAGCCTTTTCGATCAATTCGGCCCTGGAGAGATTGTGCACGGCTCAAGGGGTAGAATTTTTCTCAGCCTGGTCTGGGCTTGTTAACAGGAGAGACTGCTTCTACAGGGATGGGATACACTTAAATAGAAAGGGTGCAAGAATATTTGCTGATGCTATCAAGGCAGTGTTAGGTGGGTCGGAAAACTGCTAGCTTGGGGGATACACGGACTAATAGATTAACAGTAGCCGCTGACAGAAGTGAAAGTGATTTTTGCACTGCTTCTATTGAAATGAGCAGCAGCCTGGAAAAAACAAGATGCAAGGTATTTCAGAAACTGCTGGGAGTCATTGCGGTACAAGTAAACATATGGGTTGTGTTAGGGTCGCTAAGATTAGGAACAGGTGCATATATACTAGCGTGTACACCAATTATAGGAGTTTTGGTAAATAAATTTGAATTTGAGGTATTGGTCAAAACATCAAAGGCAGATATTGTTGGTATCAGAGAAGTGGTGTCACACATATAAGAAATGCAGAACTGGAATTTGGGGAGTACAATGTGTACAGCAAGGATAGGAAGGGAGGAGGGGTTATGCTATTAGTTAAGAAACAAATAAAATCCAAGGAAGTGCAGCCATTTGGCATCGCTGGACAGTGCAATGTCGAGTCAGTTTGGTGTGGCATAAGCACTGGGAGATCAAAATTGAGAGTAGACGTGTGTTAAGGCCTAATGACTCTGATGAGTATAATAAAAAACTACAGGGAAATAGTGGGCCAGTAAATCAGAGTCTTATAATGGGGGATTTTGAATTCCCGGATATTGACTGGAATTTGTGGATTGGTCACACACACTAGCAAGACTTTTGTGGATTTATTGGATGATTGTTTTCTACAGCAGCATGTTCGAGAGGCAACTAGAGGGAGTAATACTCTTGATCTGATTATCAGTAGTGATTCTTCATGCATTAAGAATCTGCAGATAAAGGAAACACTAAGTGGCAGTGATCAGTGTGCTCAAGTGGGATTTACTCAAAAGATGTAACTACCACCAGGGGTAAAGAGAAGGATTTTTGCTTTCGTAAAGGTAACTACGGAGGTCTGAGACAGTATTTAAAATCTATACAGTGGGACCAACTGATGATGTTACCAACAGCAAATTCAAAATGGGAGGCATTCAAATAATTAATCTTGGAAGCTACTAGGCTTTACATACCAACTAAGAAATATTGTTCGTGGTTTAGGCCTAAATGGATGTCAGATGAACTAATGAGACATATGGCAGAGAAGAAAAATGCATGGGATACATATAAATTAATGGGTGACATAGAAGCCTATGATAGATATAAGCTGGTCTGTAACCAAGTCACAAAGGAAATTAGGCAGGCAAAGGCAGATTGAGAAATCTTTGGCAAAGGATGCAAAGAAAAACGGAAGAGTTCTTTACCTATGTAAACTAGAAGGAAAGGGATGAATCAGATTGGTCCAGTGGATATCGATGGTTCAACTGTTAATGATTCTGCTCAGGTGGGGGCGCCTCCGTAGCCAGGTGGGAAGGAGCAACAGTGCGTAGCACACGCTTCTTGATTAGACCAGGGTTCGAGCCAGTCGCCACCAAATACGGAGGATGTGGAAAGGTCAGGGAATGACCACCGCATATCCCGGAGCAATATGGCCTTAGTTGCTAATGCTTCTAAAAACCAAACAACAAACAATCTGCTCAGGTGGCTAATAAACTAAATGAATATTTTGCATTTGCATTCACACGAGCAGTTATTCTGGCAGGGGAATGCCAGAAGTGAATTAAACTCTGGCAGTGAGCTAGATGATTTTGTAATAACTGAGAGAAAAGTTGAGGAGAAATTGTTGAAGATAAACATAAAAAAGGCACCCAGGGTGGATGGGATCTATCCAGTTATATTAAAGGAGACAAAGGAAGTAAGCAAACCCTTAGCCATAATTATGAGCTTCCTTGGACTCAAGGGAGGCACCCATGGACTAGAGATGTGCAAATGTTACCCCAATTCACAAAGGACGATCAAAGGGTGACAAATTAATTATAGACCTGTTAGTTTAACTTCTGTTCCAGGGAAATTAATTGAGGCACTGGTTAAAGAAGCACTGCAGGATCATCTAGACCAGTGGTCGGCAACCAGTGGTCCATGAGAGAATTTAGGTGGTCCACAGAGTAATTTGAATATATTTGCAATTTTCGTGTTTATTAAAATGTTTCATTATATTCTGATTCTACTTTTTTGCAATTTTCGCCTTATTACATTGCATGTTTATAAAAGGCCCAGTGAAATATCCGGTGTTAGCGATGCTTTTATTGTAAAAAAATATAGAAAGATATTTCTATTTCTTATCGATGGCCTAGCCTGGCCACGGCGGAGTTCGCAAGACTTTCCCCGAGCTGTGAGAAGGATGGCAAGTTACAGCTCAATTGACAAAAAAGAGAAAAAAACTACTTTGACATCTGTCCATGTCTACGCTCGGGGCAAGATCTGTGCCGCGATAAACAACACTGCTCAGCATTGTCAATAGTGCTTCTGCCGTCAACAGTCAATTTGCTCAGCGAGTAACGATTCTAGTCTGTTTGTGTCGTTTTGTTGGGAATTTTTGTCGATGGTATACTGGTGTTTATTCAATATAATACTCTTCTTAGGTAAGTGACCAGTGATATTTTTATTTTAACTGTGCATTGTGTGATGTTTAATGGCATCAAAGAGCTTGAATTTGATAACTATCTTATTTCTTGTTTGGTTTTAGATTCAAATAAAATAACCCCAATGAATGAGAAAAAGCAAGCAAGCATTTTGCGCTTCTTATGTAATACATCGTGTTGTCATGAGTTGGTTAACAAATCAGAGCCTCCGCAGCCACCACAAGGCATCATCATTGGACGCCTCCGTAGCCAGGTGGGAAGGAGAAGCACACGTGTCTTGATTTAGACCAGGGTTCGAGCCCATCACCACCAAATACGGAGGATGCGGAAAGGTCAGGGAATGACCACCGCATATTCCCGGAGCAATATGGCCTTAGTTGCTAATGCTCCTAAAAACCAAATAACAACAACAACAAGGCATCATCAGGAAGGACATTAGAACTGGAAGCAGAAAGAAGAAAAAGTTCAAAGTTTCAAGAAAATATGATGCAGACTACTTGAAGTCTGAATCGTATATGTAAAGAGCCATATACGATTGGAGAAGAATTAATTAAGCCTTGCTTGTTACAAGCCTGTGAAGAGGTTTTGGGGAAACAGGCTGTCCAGAAACTGAAAGGAATTCCTATGTCCGCTAACACTGTGAAGCACAGAATTAAAGACGTGGCCGAAGATATTGAAAATCAAGTGATTGCACTTGTGAAAAATTCTACGTTTTATTCAATTCAACTTGACGAATCAACAGACATAACTAACAAGGCAGTTCTTTGTTTTGTGAGGTTTGATTGCCAAGGAGAATTAAAGGAAGAACTCCTCTGTTCGCTAATCTTGTTGGGTAGAACAACCGGCTCTGAAATTTTCAATGCACTTAATGGTTATTTCCTGAAACACAGTATTGAATGGAAGAAATGTGTTGGGATATGCACAGATGGTGCGCGCCTCCGTAGCCAGGTGGGAAGGAGCAACAGTGCGTAGCACACGCTTCTTGATTAGACCGGGGTTCGAGCCTGTCACCACCAAATACGGAGGATGTGGAAAGGTCAGGGAATGACCACCGCATATCCCGGAGCAATATGGCCTTAGTTGCTAATGCTCCTAAAAACCAAACAACAACAACAAGCACAGATGGTGCAGCAATCATGACTGGACATCATTCAGTTGTTGCAAAAGTGAAAGACGTTGGACACACAGACATCTTGTTTACTCATTGTATCATACATCATGAGCAACTTGTGGTGAAAAGATTATCTCCAGAACTGCACGAAGTACTCTCTGATGTAATTAAAATTGTAAACGAAATTCGCCACAAAACGCTCAATTCTCGAATATTTGAGGCACTTTGTGAAGAAATGGGCTCTCAGCATACTCATGTTCTTCTTCAGGCTGAGGTGAGATGGCTGTTGAGAGGCAAAGTACTAACCTGATTGTTCGACCTGCGCCAAGAAGTCAATTTATTCTTCCAGCAGCAAAATAATTCGAGGTTCCATGATCTCTTGTCCGACAATGATTGACCAGCCAAGCTTGCATACCTGGCAGATATTTTTTCTCTGTTAAACGAGCTGAACACATCCTTGCAAGGACAGCTTATGGACATGTTTACACTGCGAGGCAAAATCGATGCATTTCAAAGGAAGATATTGGCAAGATGCTGTGGCAAATGCAGTTGGCTGAAGAAGATCTGCAAATGTTCCCAAATTTTGATGGTTATATGAAACAGGAGGATGTCAACCGACAGGTAATAACTCTTGTTCGATTGCACTTACAGTTGCTCACTGACTCTTTTGGTTATTATTACCCAAAGAAAGAGGACCCCCAGACACGGAAATACATGGATAATAGATCCATTTTCGGCGAAAATCGAGGATAGTAATTTGAACATGAAAGAAAAAGAAAGCCTAATCAATCTATCATCCGACGACAGTCTCAAAGGTAAATTCCATTCGTCCCTAACAAGATCTCATTTTTGGTTTCCGTAAAAAGTGCATACCAAGTGCTGAGTGAAAAGGCCATCAAAATTTTAATTCCATTTGCAACTACATATGTGTGAAAAGACATTTTCATCAGTTACGGCAATTAAAAACAAGTACCGCTGTCGGCTAGAAATACAAACGGCTCTCCGTGTTGCAGTAACGTCATTGGAGCCAAGAATCCAACAACTTATTTCAAACAAGCAGCAACAAATGTCACACTGATTATTTTGCTATAATTAATCCTTTATACACCTCTGTGTCGAGGTGCACTCGATATTTGATAATTATTAATATTAATTGTTTCTGCTAATTCTTTTTTAATAAAATTAAATTTAAAATGTTTTTTGCATTTTTCATAATGAATATATCTGCGTTTATTTATTATACTTTTTTTATCATTATAAGGCCATTATATTATTAATTATATTAACATTAATGATATCCAATTTTTTGCAAATAACTTGGAGTGCAAAAACAAGTGCAAGTATCATTTCATATTTAGAATGTTACTTTTATGGAAAAAATCATGGTAGTGGTCCGCGGGATTCAAAATTTTGAGTTTAGTGGTCCGTGAGGTCTGAAAGGTTTGCGACCGCAGATCTAGACAAGACTTCAGTTATAGCTCGGACACAGCATGGTTTTGTTAAAGAGAAGTCTTGTCTGACCAATTTAATTGGGTACTATGATGTGGTCACAAAGGAACTGGATGCAGGGAATAACTTTGAAATCATATATTTGGATCTTAGAATGGCTTTTGATACTGTTGCACATGGAAGGCTGCTGCAAGATTGGAGCAGTGTGGCAGTGGAGGCAAATTGCTGCTATGGATAAAGGGATGGTTGAGTGGGAGAAGACAGAGTGGTAATCAATGGACACTGCTCTTCGTGGACTAATGTTATTAGTGGAGTCCCTCGGGGTTCAGTGTTGGGTCCATTGTTGTTTTCTGTATTTATAAATGATATTGATGATGGTATATCAGGCTTAATGTCCAAGTTTGCAGACGATATGAAGGTTGGCAGGGTTCTAAAGAACACTAATGACAGTACGCTGCTGCAACTGGATCTAGAAAAGTGTAACATATCAACTCTGTGGTACTACACTGACAAGGTATGTTCATGTCAGGCGGTACCTGGGATTTCTCCCATCTTTGCTTTTAATAGCAACAGCAAAATATGATATGTGCAACAATTTTTTAAATTTTTATTTTTGCCACGGATTCTTAAAGTTAAAACTATTCCGCATTTCATGAAAACACCATGTATAAATATTGTCAAAGTGTAAAGTAGTCAAATATGGTTAACAGTTTGTCAAAAATGACTAGTAAGAAGGAAAGTTTGTTTGAATGTACAGTTGATGCCATTTACTTCAGCAGTGCTACCCACTTGAAAATGGGTATAATTGGTCTTTGAATGGCAGCAATAGAGAAGCACTTGTTGGAATGTCTATTATCATTCTGTGCACTGCTCTTTTCCTTTCTTCTGGACAGATGAGTATACTTTTATTATTTCAGTAACACTGCAACCTTTTCGCAGGTGCACGAATATCATGTATAATTATATTAGTACCACTATTTCATCAACCGCAGATTCCTTTTCAAATCATCAATGGCACTTTGAAGTCAATGCCTGTCTACACCAAGATGTTGCCTTAGCTGCAGCAACTCCGACATTGGTTGTCCAAGGCACTCGAAATCTGCAATCAGATGTTGATTGTTCTCTCGCAAATGCTGACACCTATCTACCAGAAATTCTTACTCTAAACTTTGTTCTATAACATGTTTTGCTATTTTACCACTGTCAGTGGTACTACACTGAGAATGAAAAGGACCTGGGGGTAATTATGCAGGCAGATATGAAGTTTTCTGAGCAGTGCAGATGGTCTGCAAGAGTAGCTCATGGTGTCTTGTCAATGATATACAGGAATTTTTCTAGGAGGGAATTATCCCCTTGCATAAGGCATTGGTCAGGCCACACCTTGTGTACTGTATACAGGTCTGGAGGCCTCATTTTAAGAAGGATGTTGAGCTGTTGGAACGAGTACAGAGAAGGGCAACAAGATTAGTGAATGGAACAAAGGGTTGCTCTTACAAAGAAAGGCTTAAGTTTTGCAGATTACAGTGTCTGGAGACTAAGCTCCTGCGAGGTGATCTGATTGAGGTGTATAAAGCCTTGAATGGTTTGAGCATGCTCAATGCTAATAGGATTTTTCCTCTTGCTCAGAATAATCACCTGAGAGTGTATAAATTCAAATTGAGAAAAGACAGTTGTAGGATAGATATGTGGAAGTTTGCCATTAGCCAGTGGTTAGTTGATTGGTGGAACCGAGTTCCATCGTTTGTTGTGAAAGTTGATAGCCTAAATAAATTTAAGGCTGAGCTGGACAGGTATTTGGAATGAATGGAGTGGTGAAATGGGAGTGTTTTTTTTTTTTTTTTTTGCTAATGCTGCATAAGCTTGATTTCTTGCATCATATGCCTCTACTAATGCTCTCCAGTCCACAAAGACAGTGCCAAAAAGGAGTTGGATAACTGTAAACTGTAGCCAGTGAGTTTGAATTCTGTGGTAGTAAAAGAACATAGGGTTTATGGTTAAGAATGCAATTTAGGACTGCAGTTCAGGAATGTGATTTTATGCCTGATAAAATACTATGATGTATTTATTAAACACTTGGATACAGGTAACAATTTTGACATTATATATCTAGATTTTTGTAATTCCTTTAAGTAAGGCTGCCGTGTAAACTGGAATAAATCGGAATTACTGGTAAGATCTTACTCTAGAATAGCAATCTGGCTAAAAGGTAAGAGACAAAAGGTTGTCATAAACAGTCAGTCTTTCACGATGAAGCATGCATTTTAAACAAGTAGTGTCCCTGAGGGCTTGGTGTTGGGTCCCCTCCTATTTTCATTCATAAATATTATTGACAAGGGTATCCAAGGGCAGCTGGTGAAGTTTGCTGTTGATTTAAAGATGAAAGGTAGTTAACAATTCAAGCTAAGCCATGTTGCTTTAGATGTTGAAATTGTATGAAAAATTCAATGACAACTAAAATTTAATATTCCTAAATGCTAAGTGTAAGGTTATGTATCCAGAGAACAATGTATAACCTTACATTTAGAAAAGAAGCTATAAAACATTCTCAAACATAATGCAATATCCTCTGGAATTGAGGGCTGATGACCCTCCTATGTGTCAGTCCTGCGGCACAGTTTTAACTATCAGACACCTTTTAATCGATTGTCCAAATTTTAGGAATATCCGTTTTACCGCTTTTAATCATCTGACTGAGCCTTATACACTCAGTCAGATTTTATCCGACAATGACCATGTGTCTGCTGTCTTTAGCTATTTTAAATTAATAAAAGTTTTTAATTGTATCTGAAATGTATACGTTATTGTTATTTCTTTATTAATTTATTTTTTAGCTATTTGTTATTATATACCGTGACGCGGTGGCCTAACCAATTAGGTCACCGAGAGCTTAAATTTTTATGTTACCTCTTCTTGGCGCATTATAGCCTCAGCTGCTGATGCGCCAATAAAACACAAACAAACAAACAAACCTCTGGAATTCAACTCAGCATTAGCATTAGTTGAGGCATACGATGTAAGAAAGCAAGCTTATGCAGCATTAGCCAAAAAAAAAAAAAAATCTCGTGTGTATCCAGGGGTACACATGAAAGATGTTTCATGTGAAAACATCTTTTGATGAAAATCAGAACCATTTTAAAATCGAACAGCTAGAACTGAAGTTATGACCATTGTAACATTTTATGGTCACGCCCGCTACTTATTCTACTGAATCAACATTTAAAAGAGTTAAACAAAATCCAAGTTGATAGACTAATTACCCATTTGTTGAATAGTATGATGTCACAATCATGATTGCAACAGTACAAGTCGATACTATTTATTGTATATTATTATATAATACACAAGCCGAGCTATTTGATCAGGTTAGTAAGAAAGCGAGTGGTTAAAGCGTGGCTTCTGTTGTTTGTTCGACATGCTTCCCTATTGATTGTATCAAATCATGATAGATCAGTCATTCTTTGATGTGACAGTCACATGGAAATTAATTTGGCTAAAGACAACATAAGCAAAGCAGTTCTGATCAAGGAAAGTCTCATCGCCCAATAGCAAATGTTTTTGTGGAATGAGGATAAATATCTTAGAATCGCCCCAAGATAAACTAAAGTACTGCAGAGCCTACTGTTTGATGAGCACACAGAGGAATTGTCCTTTCACAGCATTTATCTTGGACAATTCAGAATGTTTAGAGAATGATGGCAACAAGTGAGCCCAGACGATCTGACTGATCTGGTGTTACTCCATATGATCTCTTTTATGTAGCAATGAAGATAATGACATTGAGAATGAGAGACTCTTTGTTGGTGGCTTTCAAATACATAGGTAAAGATACAAAACTGTCCCGTGAGCAAGTTCAATCAAAAGAATACATTAACAGCTCTATCGAAAACAATTTGGCCTTCCTAAGAACAATTCCTAACTTGACCTACTACTGGGCTCAACGTAAGTGCGATCTATTCCCTATGATTAGACAGCTCAGTAAACCTGCAATGTTCTTGACTCTGAGTGCCAATGAAATCGGCTAATGTCGCTAAGTCACTAAATTTGATTTGGTATGTAATTTCCGAAAATGACATCAAATTATGTCATTTCCGCTGTAGATGTATCAGCTAATGAAGCTAACACACTAACATTGATTCAGTACGTCATATCCGGAATGACGTCATTTTCATAAATGACGATGTGGAAATGACGTCAGTTGATGTCATTTCTGGGTCACAAAATCGTGACAAATTAGTTTTAATACAGTCAGAAATTTAGTAGGTGCTGCCAAAGATATTTTCACATCAAACAAACAAAAAAAAAAACTTCCCATTTCACCCATCCATTCGCTCCATTTGCCTGTCTAGTTCAGCCTTACATTTATTTAAGCTGCCAACTTCCACAATGACAGAAAAAAGTTTGTTCTAGCAATCAACCACCTGCTGGCTAAAGGCAAATTTCAGCAGATCTAATCTACAACTGTCTTTCCTCAATTTGAATCTATGACCCTCAGGTCCGTAATCTGAGCAAGAGAAAGAATCCCATTAACATTGAGCTTGCTCAACACATTCAAGGCCTTATACACTTCAAACAGATCACCTCTCAGGTGCCTAGTCTCCAGGCGCTGCAATTTGCAGAACTTAAGCTTTTTTTGGTAAGAGCACCCTCATTGTTCCCCTCACCATTCTTGTTGCCTTTCTTTGTACTCGTTCTAGCAACTCTACATCCTTCCTAAAGTGAGACCTCCAGACCTATACACAGTGCTCAAGGTATGGCCTGACCGTTGCATTATACAATGGGATAATCACCTCTTTGTCCCTGCTATTAGAATTCCTATATATCATTGACAAGACTCCATGACCTGCTCTGGCAACCTGTCTACATTGCTCAGCTAACTTCATATCTGACTGCACAATTACCCCCAGGTCTTTTTCATTTTCCACTTCCCTGAGTGTAGTACTGTCTTTACTGTTGTTAACAATCCTGCCAACCTTTGTATCATATGCAGACTTGGACATTAAGCTTGATATACCTTCATCAATATCATTGATGAATACACAAAACAATAATCGGCACAGCACCAAACCCTGGGAACCCCACTAATAATGTTCGTTCATGAAGAGCAGTGTTCATTGATTGCTACTCTGTTGTCTCCCACTCAACCATCCCTTTACCACTGTTGCAATTTGCCCTTAATGCCATACTGCTCCAAATTTTATAGCAGTCTTCCATGTGCAACAGTATCAAAAGCTTTCCTGAAATCCATGTATATGATATCAAAATTATTTTTTGCATCCAGTTCCTTTGTGACCATGTCATAGGATCCAATCAAATTGGTCAGACAACACCTCCCTTTAACCAACTCATGCTATGTCTTAACTATTATTGCAGTCTTGTTGATGATCCTGCAATGCTTCTTTAACCAGTGAAGTTAAACTAACAGGTCTATAGTTACTAGTGTCACACTTTGAACCCCCTTTGTGAGTTTGGGATACATTTGCACACCTACAGTCCATGAGACTGTAGGTGTGCAAATTTATCCCGAGTCCAAGGAAGCTCTGGTAATTATGGCTAAGAATTTGCTTACTTCCTTTGCTGCCTCCAATAATATAACTGGATAGATCCCGTCCACCCCAGGTTCATTCCTTATGTTTAACTTCAACAATTTCTCCACTTTGCTTTCAGTTATTAGAAAATCACTTGGCTCCCTGTAGTTTGATACACTTCTGCCATTCCCCTCCTTGAATAACTCCTGATGTGTGAATGTAGATGCAAAATACTCATTCAGTTTATCAGCTACCCGAGCAGGATCATCAATACTTGAACCACATATGTTAAGTGGACCAATCTGATTCATCCATTTCCTTCTAGAGATTACATAAATAAAGAACTCTTTGTTGTTTTTCTTTGCATCCTTTACCAAAGATTTCTCGTAATCTGCCCTCGCATGCCTGACCTTCTTTGTGACTTAATTATAGACTAGCTTATATCTGCCATAGGCTTCTGTGTTGCCTTATAATTTATACGCATCCCATGCATTTTTCTTCTCTTCCATGAGCCTCATTAATTCATCTGACATCCATTTAGGCTTAAACCTTGAACAGTATTTCTTAATTGGTATGAAAAGCCTAGTAGCCTCCAAGATTAAGTCCCTGAAGGCTTCCCATTTAGAATTCACAGTTGGTAAAATCATCAGTTGATCCCACTTTATAGAATTTAAAAAACTGTCTGAGACCATTGTAGTCACCTTTACGAAAGCCAAAAACCCTTGACAGTGGTCTAGCCTGGGTAGGGTCAGCAGGCACATTTTACTGTCCAAAGCCAAAATCTGGCGTTGTGCCACCTTTTTTGTGACTTGTGATTGGAGCCTTTTTTTGTGGATGTATCTACTGACAAAAAATCCTGTTTATGCCACTGACCCTTCCCTTTACCCTTCTCTTTAAGGAAATCCTACATCAGAACATTGATTGCTATCACCCAGTGGTTCCTTTATCTGCAAATTCTTAATGCATGAATGATCACTGCTGATAATCAGATGAAGAGTATTATTCCCTCTGGTTGCCCCTCGAACATGTTGCTGTAGAAAACAATCCTCCAATATATCCACAAAAGCCTTGCTAGTATGCGAGTGACCAACCTACAAGTTCCAGTCAATATCTGGGAAGTTAAATTCCTCCATTATAAGACAATCTGATTTACTGGCCCACTATTTCTCTGCACAATTGTTCATTATCCTCATCAGAGTCATTAGACCTATAATGCACCCCTATTAATTTTACCTTTCACAGTGCTTATGTCACACCACACTGACTCAACACTGCATTGTCCACCAGTGTCAATTGGATGAACTTCTTAGATTTTGTGTTTCTTAACTAACAGTATAACCCCTCCTCCTTTCCTGTCCTGTCTATCCTTTCTGTACATATTGTACTCCCCAAATTCCAATTCTGCACTTCTTATATTTGTGTGGCACCATGTCTCCAATATCTCAATAATATCCACCTTTGATGTCTTGACCAGCACTTCGAACTCATCAAATTTATTAACTACTTCTAGCATTGGTGTACATGCAAGTATACATGCACCTGTTCCTACTCTTAGTTACCTTAACATGGCCCATGTATTTACTTGTTTCACGATGACTGCCAGGAGTCCTGGAAATCCCCAGCACCTTGCTTTCCAGGCCTCTGCTCATTCTAATAGAAGCAGTGCAAGTATCACTTTCGCCTTTGTCTACAGCCACTGTTAATCTTTTAGTCTGAATTCCTTCCCCCCCCACCAAATTAGCAGTTTTCTGACTCGCATAACACTGCCTCGATAGCATCAGCAAATATTCTTGCATCCTTTCTGTTTAAGTGTACCCCATCCTTGTAGAAGCAGTCTCTCCTGTTAACAAGCACAGCCCAGGCTGAGAAAAATTCTACACCTTGAGCCTTGCACAATCTCTCCAGGGTTGAATCGATTGACAAGACAATGCCCCAAAACACAGCTCTAACTGTGCAGGAACTTTCTAGGAACTGAACAACAGGAAAGGGTATTGCAAATTATTGTATGACCATTCCAATCGCCTGACTTAAACACAACAGAGCTCTTATGGGATTATATAGACCGTCAAATCTGTGAAAAAGTCTGCCCATATTCACAAAATATATGGGAAACTTGCAGATCACTTGGAATAACAATAGTCAAGAAACTATTATGAAATTAATTCACAAAATTCATGTCTGTGTAAGGCAGTGATGAAATATCACAAAGGATATTTTGATGAAAAATCAATTTAGTTAATATTAACATTTCAACCAATATTTTTTGCTGTAAATTTTTAAATGCTTAATAAAAAAATCTTAAAATACTTTGTAATGTGTTATTTTTTTTTATGTTAAAACTTAAGCCAATTTCAAATAAATTAACTAAAATTGTTGTCATCACTGCAATTCCAGACTTTTAGGTGGGAGTATATAAGCAGTTGATTCCAAAAGAAATATTGTCAATATATGAAAGAGCATCAAGGCTCAGTACTATGCACTTTTGATCTCTAAATGATAGATATAAATTTTATTTTTAAATTCTCCTTTCCCCCTCCCAGAAATATAATTTATCTCATCTGTAGCCATGTTACAATAGTTTTTCCACAAGAAAAAGCATTGTGTCATCTAGTTATCAAAGACATTTGGCGACTAGCTTACAATGTTGCTTGACTTCAAAAATGACCCTTCATAGTGTAAGCCAGTTGGCATTTAAAAGTAAATAGTATAAAACATTTGCTGCTGGAATGCAAAATTGCATCCAAACAAACTGCGATTTTTGTGCCTTAATGCACATATACATCCATTCAGTTGTGGTCAATTAATGAGTGCTGTAAATGGAAAGGTGCAAGAAATGATCAACTGAGCAATATCAGCGCACTGATTGAACTGTAGGCTATTGCATTATGACTTCGATTTTGCTTAGCATCGATTGTACTGTCTAGAGATTGCTATAAAATCTGTATACTTGGTTCACAGTTTCGTATGTACTTTGCTTATGTTGAAGTTATTTTATCTAGTTTATTATTTCCCACAAGAAGAAAAGGTAAAATTTTTTGAAGATTATGCTTGCTGAATTTTGATTCTTTAGTTTGTGAAAAACAAAACATCATCCTTAGTGTGTGTCTGTGCATTATATTTTGTGTGAAACGTGTTTTCCTATAAAATTTTATCCTAAAGGGTTGTTATAATGGATCCACAGCCTGTGACATCAGGACTGAAAAGGAACATTGTTAGACAGTATGTCGAAGGTGATGACATCGAATTGGTTTTTTATAATATATCATCTAATACTGAAATTGGATTCTATTCGTGTGATGCAGATTCTGAATCTTGTTAAAATGATTGTGTTAGAATACTATAAACAACAGATGCTGTAATTACTTGGGGTGATGATTCTCCACAGATGAAATCCATTTACTGAAAAAGCAGTGCCTACTTGTTTCAGCATCCCAAAAGAAGTGCCCACAGAAGCACACCAAGGCACACAAAGGATCCTTGCAAATATAAAAGGCAGTGAATGTGTTAAAAGCAAATACTATATATGCAAGGGAAGGAATGTCGGTTGCTACCATGCAACTGATTAAACAGTGCCATGTGAAAAGAATTATTTCAACAAACCTCACAAAAGTCCATTTAAAGATATAGATGCAAGTTGAATATGCTTTAAACAAAATTCTGATATTCTCTACTTGGCTTTTGAAAGCTAAAATGTTGCAATTAGATGAGGCATTAAAATTAAATGATAAATATAAGATATCTATTTGCATATTTAACACAGTGTTCATTTACCTACCAGAATACCATACAATCCTGCTACACACCAAAATCTCGATCTTTTTCTCATAAACATCCCTTCACAGTACATGGTCAGTGTTAGAGGTCCTCCAGGCACTTCAGATCCCAACTTTATTTTCTCTTTTCTAGTGGAGCCTCTCTCGTGCCCATGCTTAGTCTCTTGTCATTTGACATCATAAGAATGTGAAATGGGATGAGCTGTGGGACTTCTGTTCTTTTTCATGGTTGGATTACCATTTTAAATCTATTGATTCCAGTTTTGCTGAGATTTTTTCAGTGAAATTATTCTTATATGGATGAAATTCTTTATTACACATTCACCTCAAACTCTTGTCCTTTATCTAAACCTTGATTTTTCAATAACTATGCCACTGTTCAAGATAAATGTGTAATGCAGTTTGCTTGCATTCAAATCTCCAACTTTATTTTGTGCCAACTCTACAGTGTACAACAACTGTAAAACAATTATCAATCCATCCAAACTTGAATTTGAACAGGCTAAGAGCAGAAAACTTTCTTCTTGTACAAATAATAGTGTGCATTCTGGTCTCTTGCCAAAGCTATTGACTGCAACTTCTGCCATTCTATACTCCCACCATCTGTTAAAACCAGATGGGTCTATTGCATTATCAGATAAAGATAAAACTGACTTATTTGCATCCTATATTTTTTCTAACTCTTATATTGACAAAATTGGTAAACCACCTACTAACATACTCAGTACACTCCACTCAGTGCCTCCTATAGTCACACAGTAGAAGGATATTAGAAGACTTCTAAACAATCTTGTTGCAAGAAAGCTGCAGGTCCTAATGATGTCTTTCCACTTATTCTTAAAATCTGTGCTTCTGTTCTGTATTTCCTTTTTACACTTATTCCATTGATCATTTTCCTCTTGTCTGGATTTTTCTCATATTCAGCCATTTCTTAAAAAGGGTGACAAATCTCTCCCATCCACTTTTTTACCCTATTGCACTTATCTCTACTCCTTCCAAAGTAATGGAGTAATCTGTCAAGTACCACTCTTAGGCTATCTTGAAACTTCCCATCTGATCAATGATTGCCAATATGAATTTCGTCAGTGCTTATCCAATGGTGATATTTATTACTATTATTATTTACTCTTTTTATTTTTTTTAATAGGTCTCTGTAGCAGAGTGATCAGGAGCACAAGTGCAATAGCATGTGCTCTTTGAGTAGACCAGGATTCAAGCCCCTGACTGCTAAATGCGGTTGACCTGCCAACCTGCACTGGACCAGTGTGGCAGATTATGGCCCATTCCATAATCTGGATTGACAATGGTTGCAAATTTATTTATTTATTTTTATTATTTTTTTATGAAAATCACAAACATGAAAGGTATTAGAATCTATAGCACTTAGTAACTTGTGTGAGTTGAAGATTAGGAAGATGCTTGTTGACATTAGACTTGAATGAAGAATTCTTTCACTTGAATTTCTGTAGATTGTAATTTTCAGAATTATTATTATCATCATTAGCCATATTAGTATTAGTAATGGCTGCATGGTGCAAGAAAGCCTATGGTTTATGCTGCACCAGCCAAAAAAATAAAATAAAATATATCCAAACAAAATAATGATAAAAACAAAAAAAAAAATAAATAAATAAAATAAATAGATAATAATAATTAATAAAAAAAAAAAAAAAGAAAGGAAATTAAACCTATCATCCTATGCGCTTCCCTTACCCGAAGGTATTATCCAGATGACCTTTGAATTTCCCCAAACTGTCGGCCTCTACCACCCATGAAGGCAACTTATTCCAGTAATTTATAACTCGCTGGCTAAAATAAAACTTCCTGCAGTCCAATCTAAACATTTCCCCCCCGTAACTTGAATTTATGTCCCCTAGTTCTAGTATCGTTTATAATCTTGAAAATTTCGTCCTCATTCATTTTACTGATGCCTCTCAGAGCCTTAAACACCTCAATCAAATCTCCTCTAAGGTGTCTAGTTTCCAAACTCTGCAACCCACATATTCAAAGTCTTTCTTCATAAGGACGCCCTTTTGCCGATCTCACCAGGCGAGTTACCCATCTTTGCACCCTTTCAAGAAACTCGATGTCTTTCTTTAGGTGCGGTCTCCATACTTGAATACAGTATTCCAAGTGTGGTCTAACAAAAGCCTTATATAATGGGATTATCACGTCCCTATCTCTACTTGCAAAAGTTCGATAGATCATCGATAGGACACCATGGGCCTTCCTTGCAACCTGTTTACAATGCTCAGAGAATTTCATGTCTGACTGTATTTTAACACCCAAGTCCCTTTCCTCCAGTACTGGGTTTAGTTGAACTCCACCAAGTGAATAAGTTATTTTGGGATTACTGTTTCCCAGGTGTAATACCTTAAACTTTGTTGGATTAAAGCATAGCTGCCATTTTTCTGACCATTCCTGAAGTCTATCTAGGTCTCTCTGAAGAAGCTCAGCTTGACAGTGATCATTAACTACTCTACCAATTTTAACATCATCTGCAAATTTAGACATCACGCCCTCTATCCCTTCATCAATGTCGTTTATGAAAATTAAAAACAACAGTGGTCCTAATACTGATAATCCTTGGGGAACCCCACTTCTTACATCAACCCAATCTGAGGAATAGCCATTTATCACAACCCTCTGCCTCCTGCCCTGAAGCCATCCTTCTATCCATCTAAGGATTTTCCCAGTGATTCCAACCTGTTCCAGCTTATAAAGCAACCGCTCATGTGGGACTGAGTCAAAAGCTTTGCTGAAATCTAAATAAACAATGTCGAAATTATTCCCTAAATCCAGCTTGTGAGTGACCCTTTTGAAATAGCGAACCAGATTTGTTAAACATGATTTTCCCTTTACAAAACCATGCTGAGAATCGAATTTGGATCGAATTGAGAATTTCAATTCGATCCAAATGATCCTGAATTCCACCCTTGATCATTGCCTCCATGATTTTCCCTACTACTGAAGTCAGACTGACAGGTCGATAATTTCCAACTTCACTTTTAAAGCCACCCTTATGTATGGGAGATACATTTGCACTTTTCCAATCCAAGGGAATCTCCCCAGAGTCTAGTGATGCTCGCATAATTAGCCTCAATGGTTCAATGCACTCGTTTGCTGCCTCCCTTAAGATTATAGGGTATATTCCATCAACTCCAGGAGCCTTACTGATCTGTAGGCTCGAAAGTTTTTTTCATTAAATAATCTTGCGAAATTTCAATATCATTAATTACATATTTTTTAACTTCGCTCCCGCGATTTCCCATTGCCACAAAAGATTTTTCATTTGTAAATATCAATGCAAAATAACTGTTGAGTTCATCTGCAACGGCAGCTGGTGTATTTAATATTATCCCCTTTCCCTTACGTAAAGGTCCGATCTGGTTTGTCCTGCTCTTGGCATTTATATATGTGAAGAATTCTTTATCCCCCCTCTTTGCTCTGTTTGCTAGTGATTTCTCATAAACTGCCTTTGCCTGTTGAACCTTTTCTGTGGCTCTATTATACATCACCTTGTAGCTGTTATAGGCTTCAGTACTTTTTATTGCTCTGTAACCTTTCCATGTTACCTTTTTCTGCTCAAGTAATGTGGCAACTTCACTATTCATCCAACTTGGAACCCTCCTCGTGGAGTATTTTTTTTAATGGTATATACGCATTCAAGCCATCTGTGATTAATGTTTTAAAAGCGTACCACAGTTCAAATGTATTCATTTTCTGCACGATATTTACCCAGTTAATAGAGGCCATGTAGTACCTTAAGGCATCGTAATTTCCTTTTCTGAAATTAAAACCCATTCCTTTGCCTTTTTACTTCTGCTACCTCTCTTGTCATCATCCACCGTAGAACTCCGTGATCACTTCCTGCTACTGGTTCCTCTACTGTCAACCCTGTTATGTCATCTGATTCATGTGTGATGATGAGGTCTAGCATATATTCTTTTCTCTAGTACTTTCCCTGACATGTTGATACAAATAACAGTCATCTAGTTGATTTAAAAATTTTGTTCCCCATGTCGAGTTTCCTTCCCATTTACTCCAATCAATTAGAGGCAAATTGAAATCTCCCATAATAAGACATTGACGCTTACTTGCCCATTCCATTTGCATGTAGAGGCTTTTGTCATAATCATCACAATCACCTGGTCTGTAGATTACTCCTACTCGCATTATACCTTTGTTTCCAACTATCTCACACCATACAGACTCTATACTAGCATGTGAAATGTCTGAATCCGGGAAAGCTATTGTCACACTCAGGCTGCTTCTGATAAGCATTACCCCACCACCCCTTCTATCTACCCTATCCTTCCTAAATACATTATACAAGCCATACTGAAACTCATCATCTCCAATTTCCGGGTGGCCCCACGTCTCTGTAAGCCCTATCATGTCCGCGTTATTTTAACCAGCAGTTTGAATTCGCTCATTTTATTGACGACACTTCTAACGTTACTGTATAAACAATTAAGATTTACAGTTCTTGTATATTTAACAACCCTAACACAACCCTTGAAGTTTTTTAGGCTCTCTTCCCTGATATTAGCTACCTGCTCATGTGAAACGTTTCTGCCCCCAGAACATCTAGATAATACATCCAGTTGGGGTAGCAGATAAGAACTCTTAAGGTATGTGCAAGAGTTACTGTGACCAATATTATCAGATAAATGCGTCTCAGTATTACCCACATCCCCCCACTAGTTAGCAGTTTCCCTGAACCTTTAAGGTATCCTCAATAATACTGGCAAAAACTTTTGCACCACCTTTGTTTAAGTGTATCCCGTCTCTACAAAACAAATTCCTTCTACCTACAAGTGTGGGCCATGCTGATAGAAATTTCCCCCCTAAAGCCTTGCAGATTCCTTCAAGTCTTGGGTTAATCCACAAGGCTCTTAACATATAATCCCTCCTATCGTGTATGCAGAATTGTAGACACATAGACATTGTGGCCTAGCTCACGGCATTTCCTCAGCATGGTCCTGTATTTTTCCAACAAATCGTCAGATCGTGTACATTTAATATCATTAGTCCCCCACATGAATAATAATATTCTCTTTACCCCCTTTAAAATCTGACAATCTGTTGGTGACATCATCAATAGTTGCTCCGGCAGACATACCCTGGTTCTACTCCACCTATCCTTATTACAAAAAAATATACCCCGTTTCCCTGACAATGGAGTCTCCTAATAAAACAAAGTCCTTTTTAACCAGAGTAGTTTGCACTTGGTTTTTCTGTTTTGAGGCTCGAATCGGGTGTGCATCACTTGGTAGATTGCTGGAGTCTTGAGTCCCTGACGAGCTCCCAGATGCATTATTCTCGAGGGCAAGAACCCGTTTTTTCAGGGACTCAAATTGTTCCATCAGTGCACCAAATTGTAATTTAAGATCGGTGCACTCCTTACATCGATCACAAAGAAAAGAATCCCCAGGTGAGGTAGGATTAGTCACCAGGTCGACCTTGCAAAACATTCCTACGCAACGGATTAAATCATGACTCACCCGTAAATCACCATCGGCTATTTCTGTGTGAGTCACAATACCCTGTGACGTGTTTAAGGCAGATCTCGTAACTACCATTATAAAATTAACATAAAAAATTAACATCAATGAAAGTAACTTTTAAAAAATATATCTATAATATTAAAATCAAACTGTTACAGGAAACCTATAACAAAATAATCCAACAATATCTAAATAATCAAATATTTAAAAGCACTATCCAAAAGTAAACCACTTAACTGAGGAGCCCTGACTAAGCGCGTCCGCTCACCTCGAGTGCCAACACTGAACTGATGATGCAAGGAAGCCTGAGGCTTTTGCTGCACCATCCAAAAAAAAATTCTGAGTTACCAAGAGAGTCAGAAATAGAAGGGAATCACCAAGAAAGAGAAGAAGATGGGAGCCCCTGGGATATATGTGCAAAGGAAGGTTTTTCCAGCAAATGGAAGTTGAAGGGATAAATGAGGAAGAAGAAAAGTTGGTTTTGTGAGTTTGAAGTTGGACAGTAAATAGCATTAAATGGTTGTGGTATGTGTTTGGATGAGTTTAGAAGAGAGAGGAGGAATTTTAGAAGTGAATTCAGAACTGCCAGTGGAAGTATCTGTAGAAAAGACATGCAGCAGAAATAGGATGTCTATGAGACAGAGTGGAGTTAATTAATGACCCATCTCTCTGTAAGAGATGAGTTATTAATTAATTTAATTGTCCTCTTCTGAATAGATACTAGATGCCTGAGAGAGGTTTTGTGGGCACCACGCCAGATGTGGGAACAGTATTCCATGGTAGAGCAGATGTTTGAGATTTGTACAGGGTGAGTACAGGCAGTTTTCGCTTTATGAGTTCCCGGGTTTACGAGTTTTTTTCCCCCCCAAGTATCAACAAAATCGAAAATATGAACATTAATTGCAAAAAATGAATGTTAAACATTCATAAGTACTGCATTCCAAACCACATGCGTAGCTAAAAAAATATAGTGTACCCTGCTTTACGATATTAATCAGTTCCAGAGCACCATCGTATCGTTAAAATATCGTAATGTGAACCCAATAACACATTGTTTTTTGGCAATTCGTTTCAAGATCTCGGAAGTTGAAATTTTCGCTGCGTAACTAAGCTAATCTAAAATGTCATATTTAAGATCACGAGCGTGACCTTAACGGCATATAAAAAGGTTGTGAGCGTGGTTTGTAAATTGTATTAGTTACCAATTCAAATCATAATGCACTACACTTTTATCGTTATCATATGTTCCGTTATAAGAATCACTTTTAAATGCCTTTGTGATATTTTTCTAAATCACATTCTGGAGGTCATGACCATAAAATAATAAAAACAATTTGCACTTTCTGCTTTATTGGTCTTTTCTGTTACTGAAAGCAATTATAAACCGGTAGTAAACTCTATCTTCTTGCATTTGCAAAAATAATCATAGCTGGAATTGTGTGGTTTTTTTACGTTATTATGGTGAAATGTGTTTCCCCTTTACTGAAATCTTCAATCGTATAAAAAACATACATAAATTTTCAGAATCTTCTCTTCATTCCTTTTTTTTTTAAGCTTCATAAACTTGTTACTCCACCCAAATCATGTTAGTTGCAATTTGTGTGTGCCATTAAAAAATGCTTATGCATGCAATCATGAAATTTATAATTAAAAGAGAAGATTATCTTGGAAACAAATGCCTCTTGAAACATTTCTGAAGAAGATGACTCCTTGTGCAACAAATCAACGAGTGCTGAGCCAATAATGAGTGATCAACAAGTGTGCATTTAGTCGATGATGATGATGAAGAAGAATCATTCTCTAACATTTGTAAGTCATAAATAATTTCTCTATTATTATAATTTGCTTGATTTTACAGCCTACGTTTTCATTTCTTTCGATAAATCAATCATTTTTTAAACATTAACTAATTTCATTGTTGAGAACATAGCCCCTATTTTTAACTATATGTCTATGGGAAATAAATTCCTGCTTTACGAACGTGTGCTAGGAACAAATTAACTCAAAGTCGAGAACTACCTGTAGTTGTTTCGAAGAAAAGTATTACTAGAAGTGAAAGTGAAAACCCAGTTTTTTAGATGTGGAGGAAGCAATATTTATGATGTTTGTATTCCAAGAGAGAATAGAAGTCAGGGTAATCCTAATAGATATATGTGATCTTGTCTAGAAATCTGAGTGTCACTGAAGTTAAGCATAGGAGCTGTAGACTCCTTTTTGCAAGATATAAAACAGGACTGAGTTTTGGAAGGATTGAAATTAACTAAGTTATCTTTGCCCCATTGGAGAATTACCTGAAAATCAACATTTAAAGAATTGGTAATGGATATTCGAGAAGTTGAAGCTGTTTGAGCAGGACAAGTTTTCTCAAACTGGAAGGTAAAATTCAATGTGCTATCATCAGCAAAACTGTGGATAGGATTTCCAGTCAATAGAAGAAGAAGGTCATTAATATATATACAAGTGGAATAGAGTGGAAGAAAGGACTGAACACTTGGGGACTACCAGTATTAGTGGAGAAGTTAGAAAACAGAGCCATCTACCATTACTCACCATGAGTAGTCAGAGAGGAAATTGAATACCCAATTACCAAGCCGGCCGCAGGGGGATGCAGCAGGTGCAAGGCATCTGAGCCCCTGGTGGTACATGGGGCCCCAGAAAAAGAAAAAAAAAGGAAAAGAGAGGGAGAAAAAAAAGGAAAAGAGAGGGGAAAAAAAAGAGAAAGTGAAAATTTAAGGAAGTTAATTGGTTAAAATTAATTTCATTTTATAAACTTAACTGAAGTAAGCCGTGCTGAAAGTCTCTAAGTGTAATTTTAGATTTGTTCTAATATTCGGTGTTATTTTGTTTTTTGTTAGTATTTCGTTATTTAGTTCAGTATAAAAATTTTATAATTATTTTTCGAATTAACCATGGAGAAAAAGCATAAAAGCTGTGCTTTTCAACGCAAAATAAAATGCGCTGCCAACAAATGCTCTAACAAAAGAATTTTTAAAAATTCCAAAATTGACTTCGTATTTTAATAATAGATAGTATGAACCAGAGCTGTAATGCTCAATACGTTCTACGTTGATATCAATATTTGTAAATTATAAGAGAAGTTTACTTCAATATAGTACGTAGAACACTTCCGTATGATACTCTCCAGAAATTAAAACAAAAAAATCGAAAATCTTACATTAGAGTAACAAATCATTAAAAATCAATTTAACACAATTAAAAATCAATTTAACGCAAGTAAAAATAAGAAAATTAATTAAAAGAATTTAATGAAAAAATTGCAAAATGATTTTTCTTCCTGAACCTGACAACGCTTTTCGACCGTATGTCGTGATCACAGGAATGAAAATTACCGAATAGAGGTGAGCATGAAACTTAAATAGGGATTATTTGTCTTCACACAGCGCGTAAAAACCCACGAATCGGAGATTAGATATGGCCGGCGAACATTAACAGAATTCTCGTGTAATTTAATTTCTACAGTTTCTGCAATTAATAGTTGCATATAATTACGTTGTACACTAAGTATTTTGGTCTCGTTAAATAAAAGTGTTTTTCATTAACGGCATAAAAGGCTAATTCTGACGCTGCTGAACAAGAAGCACGAACTGAGGCTGCACACATTCAGAGGAAAACATGTCGCAAGAAACGTATACCAGGTCATTAATTTGTGTTGTGAACGAGGAAAGGACTGAGCAATTGTTCAGTATAATGTGTAATTTCCGTATTGGCCTGGCTACAATTTTAAATTTGGTATCTTTAAAGAATCTGTTAAGCTGTTTGTGCCACTGTTCAATATATAGGACAGAAATGAAGTATTGTTTGATATTACTATTGTTGGTTGGTGTATTTTTTTTGTATTCTATCCTTAGCTTGTACCCTAATTCTGTCTATTGTAGCAAGTGGGTAACCCCTGTTTAAGAATCTGCCGATTAATATTTATATTTCTGAGCCAAAAGCAGATTCTGCCATTGAATATTTATAAGCATTGAGAAATTGATTAAAGATAACAGATCTTTTGTAGGTGAACGGGTGATAGCTGTTATAATGTAGAAGCATACCGGTGTTTGTAGGTTTTCGATAGATGTTAAATTGGATTTTATTCGAGTCCCGAGTAAGCGTGAAATTTAGAAAATTTAATGACTTTGTATCTGTATCCTCCCTTTCCAATGTAAATTTGAGTCCAGAATGAATATTATTGAATGAATGTAAAATGTCTTGGATAGTACTACATAGTACTACAGCTATCAGTAATAACTAGAACATTGTCTAAATACTTCCCATAGTATGTGATGAGGTCGAAAAGGTGTCAAATGTATATGGTCAATCGCTGTGAGATAGATCTCTGATATTAAGCTGCTCAGGCTCAATCCCATTGGCAAACCAAAAATTTGTTCGTATACTTTGTCTCGAAAGGTGATATAGTTGGCCTCAACTAACAGTTTAAGTGAAAAATTTCCTTAATAGGAAGCTTCGTATAATTAATCGGTATCGAGTTATTATTTAACATATCCCAAATAATATCGAATGTGTATTCAACATTTACATTCATATATAATGGGGTAAAATCTAGTGAGAATAAATTGTCATTGTCGCCAAGTCTACAGTCCTTAAGGTTATTAAATAATGTATCGTAGTTCTTAATCCCAAATTGTATCGCCTGTCTAAAGGGTTTTATAATGCTATATACATGTGTGGCCGAGGATGAAAATACTGAGTTTCTGTAGGAAACAATAGGCTGAATAGGAAATCCGGTCGTGTGTAATTTTACCTGACCGAAATACTATATTTCTGTCCCATATGTTGAACAGTGGCACAAACAGCTTAACAGATTCTTTAAAGATACCAAATTTAAAATTGTGGCCATATGGAAATTACACACTATACTGAACAATCGCTCAGTCCCTTCCTTGTTCGCAACCCAAATTAATGAACTGGTATACAACATTTCTTGCGGTGATTGCAACTTGTCTTACCAAGGTGTGACGCATTTTCCTCTGAATATTTGTGTTAATCAACATGTGGCCTCAGTTGGTGCTTCTCGTTCAGCAGCGTCAGAATTAGCCTTTCGTGTTGTTAACAAAAAACACTTTTTTAATTAATGAGACCAAAATACTTAGTGTCCAACGTAATTATACGTGACTATTAATTGCAGAAACCATGGAAATTAAATTACGCGAGAATTCTGTTAATGTTCGCTGGCCATATCTGATCTCCGATTCGTGGGTTTTTATGTGCATGCACGAAGACAAATAATCCCTATTTAAGTTTAATGCTCACCCCTATTTATTAATTTTCATTCCTGTGATCGTGACATACGGTCAAAGCGTTGTCAGCTTCATGAAGGAAAATCATTTTGCAATTTTTTCGTTACATTCTTTTAATTAATTTTCTTATTTTTAATTGCATTAAATTTATTTTTAATTATTTGTTACTCTAATGTAATACAGTCCATTTCGGTTATTTGGGACACATCGGGACTAGTGCATTTTGGCCCGATTAAGCGGCTGCCCCAATTATCCAAAGTTTCACGTAAATAGTTAAAAATGCAATGTACCCTCCTCCTTTACAATTAGTTCACTGTACAATCAAATCATGTTATGACGAACTCACCATAGTAAAGTACCATTCACTATACAATGTGTAGTGAGCTCGGTCATTGTGATCACGTTTGTGAATTGAATTTTAATTCTATTAAACAGCGATTCTAATTAGAGAAAATAGGAGGAATATTATCCACAGGCTATAAAAGCAAAGATATATTAAGCCCAAATTTACCCTTTATTACCTTACCAATTAAAAAATTAAATTATACGTGAAAATTGGAAGAGTATAAGTGATAATCGAAATAATTAATACGTACTGTAATATGTACATACGAACTAGTTGACATTTCTGTTCATTGACATTTGTGGGTGGGGGTTAAAATTTAAAATAGTAAAAAGATAAGCAATCAATAACAAAGAACACGGCACACACAAATTGCAAGTAACACGATATGCACAAGTGAGAACGGAGTAACGAGTTACAAAGCTTTAAAAATAGGAATGAAGAGAAGATCTTAAAATTAATTTTTTTATATGATTGAAGATTTCATGGAAGTGTAAACACATTTCACCATAATAACCCACAGAATTCCAGCTGTCGGTATTATCGCAGATTCAGTAAAATCGAGTTTATTGTCCGTTTATGATAGATTTCATTAACAGAAAAGCCCAATAAACAGGTGACTGCTGATTGTTTTTATTGATTTATGGTTGTGACCTCCAGAATTTCAACCGAACCACGTGGTACTGTCGGAGACAATTGCAGGGTAATCTCCAGTGCTGCGGTCTCCTGCCCCGATTAAATGGCATGCTGTCCCAATTAAGCAAAGTAAACCCTGGCTATTTTCTCTATTGGTTTCTGTTTTTTAAGATTTGCCCCAAATAAATGGCTGCCCTGATTAACCGGTAGCTCAAATAACCAGAATTCACTGTATTTTAATTTTTTTCATTTTAATTTCTGGAGAGTATCATACGTAAGTGTTCTACTTACTATATTGAGGTAAACGTCTCTTATTATTTTACAAGCATTTTAATAATATAATTATTATTAAAATATATAATTTCAATGTAATTTTATTATATATTTAATCACTAAATACCCAACATATTTATTTACTAAATTTTAGTACCCATAATGTCAATGCCAAGAAAATATCTCTCTGGGTATCAGAAAAGAAAATTGGCTGAAGAGAAAAAGAAGCAAAAAATTCAAAAAGTTACAACCAGTATTGTTTTTGTGAGTGCAAAATAAATCTCATAATAATGAAACAAGTTCAGGAATTCATGCAAATGAAGAACAAAACCAACAGGAAGAAACTATGCAAGTTGACAATCAGAATGCAGAAATTGTGGAAAACAATACAAATGAAATGGCAAGTAAGGAAAAAATTATTCAAATCGACAACCAAAATGTTGAAATTGTGGGGAAAAAATTGAATTGTCTGAAGAAATAAATCTTCATATAGAAGAAATGGCAGTCACGCTGAAATACAATTTGATGAAACAATACACCAAGATAATAGCAACAGTGATCCAGTGAATATAAGTGATCTGATCCAGGTTTATGGCCAGATATTAATGATACATTTACATTATTATATGTCAAAACTGGACCTGAGCAAGAAGATCAATACACTTTCCCTAAAAATGCTGATGGTAGATCTTTCTCTATTTCTTATTATTTTAAAACTATGCCAAATGGTGAAAAACAGCATTGCAGCTGGTTAGTTTATTCAAAAGCTCAAGGTTCAGTATATTGTTTTTGTTGCATATTATTTTCTAAAAATAGAGATAAATGTAATGGTTTATAGATGGTTTTAATAATTGAAGAAAATTGATGTAGGTAATTCGAGATCATGTGCTTTCCATTTGTCATATTAATTCTTTTATTGCTTGGCAAAAATTATTAAAACGACTTAATTTAAATTCCACTACTGATGATACAATTCAAATTAATGTAAATAATGAAACGGAACGTCTTAGATTATTATTCCAAAGAATTGTAGATGTGATTTTATTCTTATCTAATAATAATCTTCCATTAAGAGGGACTCTGGGAAAAAATTGAAGTACCAAATAATGGAAATTTTTTAAGTCTAATCGAATTGTTAAGCAAATATGACCCTTTGTTAATGGATCATGTAAATAGAATTAAAAATGCGAAGAAAAGAATTGTGCATCATTTGGCATATAGATCACAGGAGGAATTTATTGTGGCTTTAAGTAATGAAGTGATTAATAAAATTAAAGCTGACATAAAATCCTCTACATATTACAGCATCCAAATGGATTGTACACCCCAGGCCTTGAAAGGGATTCAGTAAAATGAATGAGAGTGGTATATTTTCACTGGCCAGACAAAAAAACCAGGGGGTACAAATACAAAATTATGGGCAATAACAGAAGGCTTTTATCTCATGAAGTTTGCATGTCATAGATCTTGTAGCCTGTGGATGTGAAGCTCTTGTTAGTGGCTCATCTTCTGATGTGGAAAAAAAAAATAATAATAATAATGTAAAAAAATATATAGCCAGTTTGAAAAATCAGAAATGAAGCTAAACCCATATAAGCAGACTTTCCAAAGTTGTGTCACCAAATTTTGCCATGATATTGGCATTATTTTCACTCTGCATTCCTTTTCACTGCATATATCAATGTAATTGATTGATTAAAATACAATCGCTGATTAACACATCAACAAATTTACAATTTTTTTTTATTTCTTCATGTACTTCATATTAGGAGGTTAGATCTTTGGACATGTTCTTTCTCTTTGAAAGGCAATAACTGACAGTCAACTGCTGCCTTTTGGCACATCTCAACCCCCCCTCTCTCCCTCCCTCCCTCTTGTTTTTGTGTTTGGCCTGAAACAAAGAAAGTTGGATATTGTTGCATTCACTAGCAGCTTAAAGATAAGGAACAAAGTGGGTGGGGTGTGGAATTATTTTTGGCATGTGCATATCATGTCAGCATCAAAAGTTTTTTTTTTTTTTTTTTTATTATCAGAAATTATGACAAGGTTTCAACACGACAGAAATCTTATTTATCGACTCATGTTTATACTGCCTTTCAGTTTTAGTGCTAGTGAGAGTTTCTCGCGACGTGAATTATGTGAAAATCAAAATTTAACTTATATTTATCTTATAAATATACATTTTTTTATTAAAAGCAACTAGAATAAAATTCCTTTACTCAATTAGCAAAAACATTTGGTGGACCAGGTGTTAATCAGTAATGAGGAATATTGATTCCAGATTGCGTGAAACAGTTGTTGCGATGGATAGTAAGTTCAAAGTGGAATTGTACAGGCACTTTTTGGAAACGGGAAAGTATAAACGATGAATTTTTTTTTTTTTTTTTTGGCAGATACAGGAAAAAGCTTTCTTCCTTGCACCATTGTAAATCTAACATTCATTCTTTTCACCTTCCAATTTGAGAAACCTTGACCTGCGTATTCAACTTCTAGAATATCCTCTACAAAGGCCTTAAATTCCAATCCCCAGGTAATTCTCCAGGCAAAGAAATTTTAGTTAACTTTAATCCTTCTGAAATTCAGTCTGTCTTATTTCTCACAAAAATAGAATATACTGTTCCTGTCTATGCTCATCTTCAATGACACCCAGATTTCTAGACAAGATCATGTATCTCTATTAGGGATTATTCTAATTTTTAATCTCTCTTGGCATAAGTACATTCCAAACATTATTCATCTGCACCTAAAAAACTGGGTTTTCTTTTTCACTCTCAGTATTACTTTTCTTCCAGACAGCTACTCACTCTGTATAAATTTGCTCTACTATGGAATATTGTTCCCACATCTGGGCTGGTTCCCCAAAATCTTTCAAGTTTCTTGATTCTATTTGAATGAGATCAGTCAGTTTAGTTAGTGACTTGTCTCATACTAAGTCTGTCTTATAGACATTCAATTTCTGCTGCATGCCTTATCTGTAGATACTTTCATGGGCAATGTTCTTCTGAATTGGCATCTGTAATTCTCCCGATGTCTCCAAATCTGTTCAAACATGTGCTGCAAGCAGTTGGCATCCATCCATTCACTGCTCAATTTCCAACTCACAGAACCAACTTTTCTTCATTTGTCATTTCTACTTTCGTTTTCTGAAACAATCCTTCATATGTACAGGTAGCCCTCTATTTACGTCGGGGTTAGGTTCCTGGGGGGAAAGGTGCAAATGGAATCGTCACAAATGGAACTCTTTATATAATGGAGTCAATTGTAAATCACAAGGAATTCCAGGCATCAAAAATTTTACCTACCACTTTGCATCAATTGTTTTATTTCTTCATAGTTGTAGTAATAGTCGATGGAAGCATATTCATAGCCCTACACACATTAGGATGGCTTTCATCAGATTCTATCCTCCGAATATTGCACTAGAATTCAATTAACTACTTTTACCAGACATGGCATGTCTTTATTCTATTAAATTAAAAACTTTATAACACAATTGTTTGTTGTTGTTTGTTATTTGGTTTTTAGGAGCATTAGCAACCAAGGCCATATTGCTCCGGGAAATGCGGTGGTCATTCCCTGATCTTTCCGCATCCTCCGTATTTGGTGGTGACAGGCTCGAATCTGGTCTAATCAAGAAGCATGTGTTACGCACTGCTGCTCCTTCCCACCTGGCTACGGAGGTGCCATAACACGATTGGAAAAAAACTGCACACGGCTATAACTATTATTATTATTATTTAATTTATCAATAGCACAATTAATAAAAAAATATTAGCGTAATAAATTTCCAACACTTGTAAATAGCGTAAACAACAACCAACTGAATGCTTCACCGCATGGACCTTTACTACCCGCATCCATGAGTGGTTACTTTGAGGGCAGGAATCTTTCTCGTCTCTCATACGATTGCACTAATTGCTGATTGGCTCAGATTGTCCTAAATCACATGAACAGTGCACAATACGTAGCACAGTATGATGCCAATAAATTTTGTCTGACGATTTTAAACTTTCAATTTATAAAAAAAATTGCAAAAATAAAAATGGCGTTGTGGTTAGTGATCAGTGCTATTGCTAATCGGCACAAATCGGACCAGTGCAAAACAAGGGCTACCTGTATTTCCCAAAAATTACACTGTATAGAAATTCGACTCTAATGTCAATATCTTCTATCATCCTTCATCCCATGCTCTACTACAGTGTTTCCCAAACTTTTAGTCACAGAAAACTTCATCTCACAATATATTTACGAAACACAAGTTTTACGCTGAGCCAAAGAACTGTTTGTTGCTAATATTTTATTACATACGGTGCACTGTACATCAGGAGCATCTTTATTTCCAAAACATGTAAAGCAGAAATTCAAATAACTGTCATCATACTTTTGTTTTGGTCTTTTATTAGTTGGTTCCTGTTTTTTCACTTCGGATTTTTGGTTTCTGTTTTTGAAGGAATTGAAATCCTCACGTTGAAGCATGACAATATTGTGTTCGTTTTCATCAACCACAGTTGCAATACTAGAAGTACTTACTTCTCGTTTTGAAGTTCCTTTTTTCAACCACAAATCCACGGTCATTTATTTTAATACAGTGGATTCCGGTTATTTGGGCCACCGGTTAATCGGGGCAGCCGTTTATTTGGGACAAATATTAAAAACCAGAACCCAATCGAAAAAATAGCCAGGGTTTACTTCGCTTAATTGGGACAAAATGCTGTTTAATCGGGGCAGGAGACCACAGCACTGGAGATTACCCTACAATTGTCTCCGACCGTACCACATAGTTCGGTCGGATTTCTGGAGGTCACAACCATAAAACAATAAAAACAATTAGCAGTCACCTGTTTATTGGGCTTTTCTGTTAGTACAATCTATCATAAACGGATAGTAAACTGGATCTTATTGAATTTGCAATAATACTGACAGCTGGAATTCTGTGAGATGTTGTGGTAAAATGTGTTTACACTTCCATGGAATCTTCATTCATATAAAAAAATTAATTTTCAGATCTTTCCTCTTCATTCCTATTTTTAAAGCTTTGTAACTCGTTACTCTGTTCCCACTTTCGCGTATTATGTTACTTGCAATTTGTGTGTGCAGTGTTTTTTGTTATTGATTGCTTATCTTTTTACTGTTTTAAATTTTCAGTGAACAGAAATGTCAACTAGTTTAGTTAGTATGTACATATCAGTACGTATTAATTATTCCGATTATCACGTATATTCTTCTGAATTTCACGTATCATTTAATTTTTTAATTGGTAAGGTAATAAAGGGTAAATTTGTGCTTAATATATCTTTACTTTTATAGCCTGTGGATAATATTCCTCCTATTTTCGCTAATTAGCATCGCTGTTTAATAGAATTAAAATTCAATTCACAAACGTGATCACAATGACCGGCGCTTACTGCACATCGTATAGTGAACAGTACTTTACTATGGTGAGTTCGTCGTAACGTGATATGATTGTACAGTGAACTAATTATAAAGGGGGGGGGTACATTGTATTTTTAACTATTCATGTGAAACTTCGGATGATTGGGGCAGCCACTTAATCGGGCCAAAATGCACTAGTCTCGATGTGTCCCAAATAACCGGAATCGACTGTAATAATATTTTGAAATACTGGTAATTATCAAAAAAAAATTATTCAAGGAATTGAGTTTAGTTATGATATCAATTCACTTCTCCCTCTCCTTCAACCCTTGTCTCCAGGCTAAATTGCATATTAATGATATATTAGATCACTACATTGCTACGTTTTCATAGATATCATTACCTTTATGCATACTTGCTCTCATGCAGTGCAGTCATGATAATGATAGACTCATGAGCAGGCATGTTGTCCTGCTGGAACAAGAGTCTTTTGCTGAGTTTTCCTCAGTATTTGTCTTCAGTCTTTTCGTGCAAATGCCTCACAAGGTTTGTATAATGTGCCCCTGTGACTGTCCGGTCTTTCTAAAGGTAATCTGCTAGCAACACTCCATCAGCATCCCAAAAAATTGGTGCCATCACCTTGCCAGCAGCAGGAATAGACTTGGCTTTATTTGGAGAGGGATAAGATCTTGTTTCCACTGTTTGGACTGCTCCTTTGTCTCTAGCTGAAAGTGATGGCCCCACATCTCATATGTGGTTACAAACCTTTGCAAGGAAATTTGCTCGGTGTGCTTGAAAACAATGTAGATGTTCACTTGATAACTCTTGTGCATTTTTGATCTGCTGTCGACAGTGTGCTGTCAGCCCATCATGCTGACATCTTTCTCATGGCAAGAATCTCTGTTATCATGTCGTACATACATTCAGATAAAACACCCAAGAAGCTGTGAACATACCAAACTGTCACTCATTGATTGCTTAACTGTAAATCATGCACACTGTTAACAACTTCTGGAATGATGGACATTGCAGATCTTTAGCAGTGTCGGGCATCTTCTAGGCTCTTTATCCCTCATTTAAATTCTGCTGCCCACTTCTTAACCTTGGAATAGGAAGTTGCATCCTCCACCAATGTTACCATATCCTGATGATTGCCTTTGGCATTAGTTCCATTTTTCCCAGATATTAGGTGACTGGTGTGTATCTTCCTCATTGACACAGCTTTGTTGTGTCAATTTTAAAGCTTCAGGACCTGTAATAAAAAAAAAAAAGAAAAGAAAAGAAAAAAAAGACATTGAAACTGCACAAAACTTTGTGGGTTATTATTTTAAGTTTTATAATTTAAGTACAGAAATTTGTAACACTACCTCTATCCTATCATACTTAGGCCACAAACATTTCAAACTCCCCTCATATTCTGATTTTCCGGCCTACTACCACTATTTTTCTGTATGGTCGGTCATTATATTCATCACAATCATTAGGTCTGTAACACACTTCTACCCTCATTTTATGTTTTGCACCAGTTGACTGTTGAGCCGTGCTGATCTTTTATGTTTGTTGATTTCATGATTTTTTTACTCTGATTTTAAAGATGTAATAAAAAAAGAACAATAAAAAATTTTTAAAAATTTTACTCTTAATTTTTTTTATTCTTATTTGTCGTGTTTCATCTATGATATTAGGGTTAGTGCACTGTGAGTGGAAAACTGAAGCATGTTGTTGACTTTAGATATGAAGTTGAATGCAATCAAATGCTTGGATCAAGGAGAAACAATAAAAAAAAAAGTGGCTAGTGACTTAGGTGTTGAAGTGACTGTAGGGAACTGGTGGAAAAAGAGAGTGGAAATTGAAAAATGGTGTTCACAAAGAGCATCTGTATGTGATAGTGAAAATGTGAATAGAAAAACAATGAAGAAAGGAGAATTTGAACAAACTTTTGAAGTTTTTTTTTTTTGTGGTTCACACAAATTGGAGACAAAGGAAGCCAAATTTCTGGACCGATTTTACAGGCTAAGGCCGTAGAATTTTATAAACATTTTAATGAAGGGGAAGAACAATTTACCGCAAGTATTAGTTGGTTGGATCATTGGAAAAAAAGGTTTGGAGTTAGAAATCTGAACATCACTGGGGAAAAATTATCAGCTAGTTCAGAAAAAATAGCAACATTTACTGCTAAATTAGCAAAAATTATTCAAGAAAATGGGCTGAATTATAAAATGCTCCCATCCAAAATACTTGCAGATAGAAGAGAAAAATCAGCTCTTGGTTATAAATGAAGCAAGGAGAGAATGACTGTACTGGTATGTTCAAATTAATCAGGGGAACATAAGCTTAAACTAACTCTCATTGGAAAGTCCACTTCTTGATTAGACCGGGGTTCGAGCCCGTCACCACCAAATACGGAGGATGCGGAAAGGCCAGGGAATGACCACCGCATATCCCGGAGCAATATGGCCTTAGTTGCTAATGCTCCTAAACAACAAACAAACAAAACATTGGAAAGTCAAAGAATCCCCGAGCTTTAAAAAATGTAAAATGTTTGCCTGTTAATTATGCAAATCAAAAAAATACATGAATGGATTTAAGTTTGTTTAAAACATGGGTTCATGAAGAATTTGTCCCTAGCACAAAAAAAATTTGAATGAAAAGAAACTTCCCCATAAAGCACTTTTAATTTTAGACAATGCTCCATCCCATCTAGACGAAAGTGAACTAGTTCTTGATGACATCAGAGCTCTGTTTTTGTCACCTGTGACATCCCTTCTTCAACCTCTAGATCAAAGTGTTTTGGAGACTTTGAAACGCAAGTATAGGCGACATCTGCTTCAAAAGCTTGAAACAGGGACTAGTGTGGTTGAGAATATTAAAATAAACATCAATGACATTATTTACTGGTTGGCAGAAGCATGGAACGATGTTACAACGTCTACTCTTATTAAATCCTATAATAATATTTTATTCTCCTAAAATGAAGCCAACGATAAAGCAAATGAAGATGAAAGAGGTGAGGAAACCCTTTTAGAATTAGCCAATAACCTTGCTGTTTCAGACACTCTTATTATAGAGGATATTAAAGCGTGGATGAATTCCAAGGAACAGCTGAAAATTAGCATTAGTAGAGACATATGATGCAAGAAAGCAAGCTTATACAGCATCAGCCAAAAAAAAAAAAAAAAAATTTCTATTTCACCCATCCATTCACTCCAAATATTTGTCTAACTCTGCCTTGAATTTATTTAAGCTGTCAACTTCTACAACAACCGATGGAAGTTTGTTCCAGCAATCAACCACTGCAACTGTCTTTCTTCAATTTGAATTTATATGTCCCTCAAGCGATTAGTCTGGGCAACGCCCATGAGTATTGAGCGTGCTCAAACCATTCAAGGCCTTAAACACCTCAGTCAGATCACGTTGTAGGTGCCTAGTCTCCAGACACTGTAATTTGCAAAACTTAAGCCTTTCCACATAAGAGCAACCCTTTGTTCCATTTACTAATCTTGTTTCCCTTCTCTGTACTCATTCAAGTAGCTCTACATCCTTCCTAAAATGAGGCTGCCTGACCTGTATACAATACTCAAGGCGTGTCCTGACCATTGCCTTATACAAGAGGATAATTAGATGACCATTGCCTTATGCAAGAGGACAAGTAGTTGCTCTTGACATCTCAAAGGCTTTTGATCGTGTTTGGCATAAAGGTCTTCTAAACAAGCTTCCATCTTATGGTTTGCCAACTGTTTTTAGTAATTGGTTATCCAGTTTTCTCTCTGATCGCTCACTGAGGGTGATGGTAGATGGCTCTCTGTCTTCTAACTTCTCCACTAATGCCGGTGTCCCCCAAGGTTCAGTTCTTTCCCCCACTCTTTTCCTCTTGTATATCAATGACCTTCTTCCATTGACTGGAAATCCTATCCATAGTTTTGCCGATGATAGCATATTGCATTCAACTTTCCATTTTGAGAAATCTTGTCCTGCTCAATCAGCTTCAATTTCTCGAAAATCTGCTACCAATTCCTTAAATGCCGATCTTCAGGTAATTCTCCAGTGGGGCAAAGACAACTTAGTTAATTTCAACCCTTCTAAAACTCAGTCTTGTCTTATATCTCGCAAAAAGGATTCTTCTGCTCCTATGCTTATCTTTAGTGACACTCCAATTTCTAGGCAAAAGGATATATCTCTTTTGGGGATTACCCTGACTTCTAATCTCTCTTGGCACAAGCACATTACAAATATTGCTTCCTCTGCATCTAAAAAATTTGGTTTTCTCTTTCGCTCTCGGTGTTACTTTTCTTCCAAACAGCTGCTCACTCTGTATAAATCGCAAATCCGCCCTGCCATGGAATATTGTTCCCACATTTGGGGTGGTGCCCCCAAAACCTCTCTCAGGCTTCTTGATTCCATTCTGAAGAGGGCAGTCAGGTTAATTAATGACTCATCTCTAACAGAGTCTCTCCACTCGCTTTCTCATAGACACACTGTTTCTGCTGCATGCCTCTTTTACAGATACTTCCATGGGCACTGTTCTTCTGAATTGGCTTCTATAATTCCCGCTCTCTCTTTCAAAACAGTCCGAACACGTGCCGCCACCAGCCAACATCCATTTACTGTCCAACTTCAAACCCACAGAACCAACTTTTCATCTTCCTCATTTATTTATTCAACTGCCGTTTTCTGGAACAACCTTCCTTCATATGTATTTCCTGAAAATTACAATCCACAGAAGTTCAAGTCCAATGTCAACAAATATCTTCTTTCGTCTTCTCAATCTCCAACCCAAGCACGGTACTAAGTACTATAGGTTCTAATACCGCTCGTGTTTGGGGTTCACATAAAAAAAAAAAAAAAAATCACCTCCTTATCCCTGCTAGAAAAATTCCTGTATATCATTGACAAGACACTACAAGCTACTCTTGCAGCCTGTCTGCACTGCTCAGAAAACTTCATATCTGACTGCACAATTACCCCCAGGTCATTTTCATTCTCCACTACCCTGGGTGTACTACTGCACAGTTGGTATGTTACTCTGGGGTTACTGCTATATGCAATACTTTGCATTTGTCAATGTTAAACTTCAGTTGCCACCTCTCAGCCCATCTGATCAACTTTCTTGCTTAATGTCCAAGAAAGTCCAATGACTAGTAAAAAAATTTTGATATCATATAGTTGAATCTTAGGAAAGCTTTTGATACTGTTGCACGTAGAAGACTACTGTACAAATTGAAGCAGTATGGTGATGACATGATTTTAAAGCTTGTCAACTTACTAAAAGATGAAAATGAGGATGATGATGAAGAGTACACAGAAACTACAATAAAAGACTGTCTTTTTTTTGAAAGTTAAAATGTTTTTGAGTCAGCTTTACGTTATATTGTATAGCAGGATACCACGCCCACTGATGTTTTGGTACCTAGGCGCCAACAAAATATAGCAGCTAAAAAGGAGGAGCTTCTATGAAACAGAAACCCATTAAGGAATTTTTTATATGATATTAAGGTGTCATGCTATTGACTAAGTGTACATTTTTCTTGTTTATGACTTGTTATTTTTATACATGTACTTTTTTTTTTTTTTTTTGGTAATTTTTGTAATAAAACAGTTGTAAATAAAATTAAGTGTTTTTTTGTATAATTTAAAAGTCATTATGTTCAATAAGTAGGTTTAACTTGAAAATAGAGTGTACATTGTCGTGTTAATGTATTCAAATCCAGTTTATTTAATAATAATTTACCAAACCTTCCATGTTATCCAAGGTTCCCTTGGATAATTGGCACTCTACTGTATTGGCAACATGATGCATGGAAGCAAAGCTTATACAGTTCCAGCAAAAAAATTTAAAAAGTAAATTTATATCTTATAGATTGTAGCATTTAGTTTCCTTAACATTTCTAAAGCCTTCAGTACATCACATAAATGCCTGATTTCCACAGATTGCAATTTAAAGTACTCCAGCCTCTCTTGGTAAGAATATCCTCTTCTATCTTCAACTAATCTTGTTACTCTTCTCTTCACCCTTTCTGGCAGAGCTATGTCCATCCTAAAATAAGGTTTCCAAACCTGTTTGTAGTATTTCAGATGTGGCCTAACAGTTGCCTTATACAATGGGATAATTGTGTTTTTGTCCCTTCTGGCAAGGTTCCTGTATATCTTTGACAGAACCCAAAGTGCTGCTCAAGTAGCTTGTTTGCATTTCCCAGAGAACTTCATGTCATACTTTAGAATTATCCTTAAGACTTTTTCCTTATCAACTATCTTAAGTTTGGTTCTACCAAAATTATCTAATTTTGGGATTACTGCTATTCATTCATTTAACAGTGTTTGAAGTAGCATACTCTGATTACTACCCTTAACTGCTGTACCCACCTTTGTATCATTAGTAAACTTAGACATCAAACTTAATGCCTACATCAATATCATTAATAAATATTAAAATTAGTAAAGGACCCAACATACAGTGGCAGACAAAAAAACTGCATCACTTGCGAATTTTGCAAATAATGTGTTTTGTGCTGCATTGTGGGTTGCAGAAATGTTCGAAATGCATTTTTTAGATGGGATATATATCTTCCCAAAGGGTAAAATACATAATTAATGGAAATATGAGAAATCATGCAAATAGCAATCATGACAAGTTAATATAATAGTATTATGTACTGTAAATCAACAAAATAAGTCCTCAATATTTTGTAGTTCCCCCTCGAGCTGCAATTACAGCCTTGCAACAATCTGGCATAGAGTTAATCAACTTCTGGATATACGGTTGCCCAATTTCGGGTTACCACACTTTTACAATGCTCTCCTGCAGCTGAAGGAGAGCATTGTAAAATGCTCTGAAGGAGATTTTCAATAGGGTTCAAATCTGCATTGTTGCCAGGCCAGTCCAACACTAATGCTAGCATTTCTGAGGTATGACCACCTTAAGGGAGAAAAACGAGGGAAAACATTGGTGTAAGTATGTTTTAAGCCTTGTGAGACAAGAAGACAAACTCATCTTTAAATCTAGATAGCATAAAACTTACCAAGTTTGCTGTGTGGGATGGTGCTGAGTCCTGTTGAAAAATGTAGTTTTGGACATCTGTGTGGTGATCCTTAATAACGGGTTGCAGGCACTCCTCCAAGATAGCAGTGTAGGTTTCCACATTCACCGTTCTATTAATAAACTTAATTCACCCTACCCCTTTGCTTGTTATGCATCCCCAGACCATCTGAACAGTGGGGAACTTTACAGTCGGTGTTATGCAGTCAGGATGGTATGCCTCCGATTTTCGTTGTCTGACATATCGCTTCCCCATCCGAGCCATGCAGGTTGAATTTCAATTTGTCAGAAAAGATGACAGTGTCCCATTGCTCTTTTGTCTGTGAAGCATGCGTTTTAGCCCAAGCAAGTCACTTCTTCCTCATTTGTTGGGTCAACAAAGGCTTCTCCTTGGGCCAAAGACTGCTTTCAGAATGCAGACCATATTCCGAAAGCAGTCTTTGGATAGTTCGTGCACTTGTTTCAACACCAGAGGCCATCTTGAAGTCCACTTTTAGATCAGGAGCAATAGCATGGCAATTATGAAGGCATAGCCGTTTCAAATATCGATCTTGGGAAGGCATAGTCACTCTCTTACAGCCTGATCCAGGTTTTCTCTTCACATCATGCTTTCAGCACCTGTGATACTGTTGACTGGTGGCAGCCTATTTTATCAGCAATAGCATGTGTAGAAAGCCCTTCTTGGGACAGAGCAACAGCTACTCTTTTTTTTTTTCCCTTGGTGTCAACTGAACATATGAAGCCATGCTTACATCTCTGCAAAACAGGATACTAATGAGTGTGTATACCCTTCCAACACCGTATTTATAGAAATGGCTGATGCAACACCTTGCAATTACTGTCTGTTGCAATAGAAGCATTATCTGAGGCAATACCTTTGCTTTGCGATAAACAAAATGACTATAATCAAACAATATCTTATACGTTTCACTACAAATGTTACTTTTTTTAAGGTGATGCAGTTTTTTTGTCTTCCACTGTAGATTCCTGTGGTACTCTGCTCCTCACATTAATCCATGAAGATTAATGGCCATTAATAACCACTTTCCTACAACTTAACCATCCATTTATCCATAGTATTAATTTGCACCTAATGCCACATTACTCCAATCCGTACATCGATCGTGCATGTGGTAGAATATCAAAGGCTTTACTGAAATTATGGTTTTACTGAAATTGTATTAAGTATATGATGTCAAAATTATTCTTTGCATGCAGTTCATTGTGATGACCTCATAGTAGTTATTCAGATTAGTCAATGTGATCTGCCTTTAACAAATCAATACCATATTTGCCTTATGTCTCTACTCCTATCCAGACTGAGCCATGTGACCATCACAGGCAGTCTTGTATTACTATTTTAACTATTGGTTCCATTATTCTCTCTGACACAGTCATAAGAGTTGCAAGTCAGTTATTACCCACTTCATTCTTATCTTGGTAATTATCAAAATCTTTGTAAATAAGAGCTACATTTTCCAATCTCTAAAGACTTCTGGAAGTAAGGATGTTCTTGTTATTTTGGCTGAAGGTTTACTTATCTCTTTTGTAGCTTTTTTTAATACAATTAAGTGGGTTCCATCAGCCTCAGCTGCTTATTGAATCTATCCAGTTATTCACTTTTAACTGCAGCAGTTTCTCTTCCACTTTCCTTTCCATCTCATTTTCTCCCACTGATGCTGCTGGTCTTCCAGATTAACATCATTGGGATCCAATACCCAGTGATGGCATTGGATCCCAATGATGTTAATCTGGTCCAGTGATCCATAATTCCCATGGTGTTAGCCTAGGTTCCAGGATAACACCATATTAATCCAGCATGTTTGCTATGTGTTGTGACCACAGAAACTTGGAAAGGGGGTCCTGGTGGTTGAGGAACCCAGTTTCAACACACCACTTTGGTCTCTGCTTCAACAAGATGGGTAGTCCTGGATGGCTCGGCCAGGATCAGTTGGCTAGTGGGTTCTCTTGTAAGGGGCAGCCATGTCAATGTCATGCCCCTACCCCCATGGTCCTGTGAGAGGATTCAGGCTGGCAGAGGTGTGGGTATAGTGTCTGGGTAGCCCTGGTGTCACACTCCTGAGCACATTTATTGCTTGCTGGGTAGTGGGTGTCCCATTTGGGCTCCAAGGTGTGTGAGGAGCCCAGGCACTGAACCAAACAAATTCCACGAATCCTGTTACTGTAAACTTTTCTCCTCGGGGGCCCCAACATGGTTCCAAACAGATATTAATATAGATGACCATTATGTCACCAATGCTGCAAAACTGCCAAGAACAGAAAAAGAACCAGACCCACACTACACTTCCTGGTAATTCATTCAACATCTAAAAAACATCACTGGAAAAATGTCACCCTTGTTCAGAAGGGACAGAAAGGGTTGACAGAGTCACCGAAATCAGTAAAATGTATGCTCCGGTGATATCTTAATAGAAACGAAAAACAAAAAGCATTCTAAACAGTCAAGTCACGGGATTCAAACATGGGCCTTTTACACCCAGTTTGGGGAGGATGTTGTTAATATCACTGTGCTATCTTCGTGGGTAGCATAGTGATATTACCACCATCCTCTCCGAACTGGGTGTAAAAGGCATGTGTTTGAATCTCATCAATGATGCAAGGAACTTTTATGGGCTTTTTTTCACTCCGTGGCTGAGTTAGTTGGTCTCAGGCATAGATAGCAAGGTTTATTTCCTTGGAAAAACTGGGGTTTTTCATCCATCAAAGCAGACAAATCAACCAGAGAACACATGCATTTTACAGACATAATACACATACACATGGGTAGTTGAAAGTTATTTTCCAAGTGACTGACCCTAACATAATAGTTTAGATTACAGTTACCCCTAATAAGACACTGAATTCATCTCATGGCATGATCTCCGAGTGGGATACTTATGGAAGTGTCAGAGGAAGAAATCTGTTCTGAACTTAAAAAAAAGCGAAAAGAAGCAACAGCTGTAAAGAGAATATTCGTATATAGGGATGGTAATCAATTACCCACTAGAAACCTCATCCTTACTTTTAATATGCCACACTCTCCTAATGAGATTAAACCTGGGTACCTGCACTGCACTGCACAATAAAGCCATACGTATCACATCCTCTAAGGATGCATCAAGTATCAAAAATATGGACACTTGCAAATGGCCTGTCATGGTTCCCTTGCATACAGTCGGTGTGGTACAAAGAACCATGAAACCATTGAATGTTCAACTATAAAGCCTGTATTCATCAACTACCAAGGAGAACACCCTGTGTATTCAAGGCCAAGCCAGCGGTGGAAGGAAGAAAAAGAGATAGACTGAAGGCAGAGCTTATGGGACACAAACTGATATGACACCAAGGGAGTCATTCACTCCCACAGCACACTATTTATTGAGCTCTCATAAACTCACCCAGAAGACATGGTCAGCTGCCACTGCAATATCGCTACCTCCTAGTGATCCCGTACTACCAGAACAAAATGGGAAAGAAAACCAAAATCGTAGACACTTGCAAATGGCAAGTGTCTTCCCTGAGTCCAAGGAAGCTGTCATAATTATGGCTAAGGGTTTGCTTACTTCATTTGCTGCCTCTTTTAATATAACTGGATAGATCCTATCCACCCCGGGTGCCTTTTTTATGTTTATCTTCAACAATTTCTCCTCTACTTTCCTCTCAGTTATTATAAAATCATCTAGCTCACTGCCAGAGTTTAATTCACCTCTGGTATTCCCCTTTCTGAATAACTGCTCGTGTGAATGTAGATGCAGAATACTTATTTAATTTGTTAGCCACCTGAGCAGAATCATCAACAGTTGAACCATCGATATCCACTGGACCAATCTGATTCATCCCTTTCCTTCTAGAGTTTACATAGGTAAAGAACTCTTTGCCGTTTTTCTTTGTATCCTTTGCCAAAGATTTCTCAATCTGCTTTGGCCTGCCTAATCTCCTTTGTGACTTGGTTACAGACCAGCTTATATCTATCATAGGCTTCCATGTCTCACCCATTAATTTATATGTATCCCATGCATTTTTTTTCTCTGCCACATGTCTCATTAGTTCATCTGACATCCATTTAGGCCTAAACCTTGAACAATATTTCTTTGTTGGTATGTAAAGCCTAGTAGCTTCCAAGATTAATTATTTGAATGCCTCCCATTTTGAATTTGCTGTTGGTAACATCATCAGTTGGTCCCACCGTATAGAATTTAAATACTGTCTCAGACCACCGTAGTCACCTTTACGAAAGCAAAAACCCTTCCCTTTACCCCTGGTGATAGTTACCTCTTTGAGTAAATCCCACTTCGGCACACTGTGATCACTGCCACCTAGTGGTTCCTTTATATGCCGATTCTTAATGCATGAAGAATTACTACTGATAATCAGATCAAGAGTATTACTCCCTCTAGTTGCCTCCCGAACATGCTGATGTAGAAAACAGTCATCCAATAAATCCACAAATGCCTTGCTAGTGTGTGAGAGTGACCAAAGCATAAATTCCAGTCAATATCCGGGAAATTAAAATTCCCCATTATAAGACCCTGATTTACTGCCTACTCTATTTCCCTGTACAGTTTCTTATTATATTCTTCGGAGTCATTAGGTCTATAACACACTCCTACTCTCAATTTTGATCTACCAGTGCTTATGTCACACCAAACTGACTCGACACTGCACTGTCCAGTGATGTCGACTGGCTGCACTTCCTTGGATTTTGTTTCTTAACTAATAGCATAATTCCTCCTCCCTGTATATCCTTCATGTACATATTGTACTCCCCAAATTCCAGTTCTGCATTCCTTATATCTGTGTGAATCCACGTCTCTTATATCCCAACAATATCTGCCTCTGATGTTTTGACCAACTACTCAAATTCACAAAATTTATTTACCAAACTCCTACCATTGGTGTATACATTCACCTGTTCCTATTCCTAGCTACCCTAACACAACCCATATATTTGCTTGTACCGTAATGACTTCCAGCAGTCTCTGAAATACCCTGCATCTTGTTTTCCAGGCTGCTGCTCATTTCAGTAGAAGCCGTGCAAGAATCACTTTCATCTCTGCCAGCAGCTACTGTTAATGTATTAGTCTGTGCTGAATGTGGGAGGAATTATGCTATAGGTGGGACATTAGCAGAGTAAAGGTGCCCATATTGAACATACTTGAACTTGAAAGCATCTATCTCCAGGATGTGGTGTCATATTTGTATCATGTACTCTGTTTACTCAGGGCATCCATAGCCAAGTGGTCTGGAGCGGGAGTGCAGCAGCACACGCTTTTTGAGTAGACCGAGGTTCAAGCCCCTGACTGCTAAATACGGTTGATCTGCCAACCCACACTGGACTAGCGTGGCAGAGTATGATTCATTACCCTCAACAGGCCGACCGGGCTAGCCGAGTGGGTAAAGTACCTGCCCGGCAACCCAAAGGTCGCGGGTTCGATTCCCGCCTCGGGCTTGGATCAAAAGTACTGCAAAAACCTTGGGAGGTGCAATATGGCCACAGAAGCCGATGCGCCAACAACTACCAAATCAAAAAAAAAAAAAAAAAAACCCTCAACAGAATCGTTGAGGAGGCGTCCATCCCGCAATAGGTTGATAATGGCTGCAGTTTACCTTTACCTTTTTACTCTATTTACTCAGTAACATTTTAGTTTTCTTTGGAGGTTAGTTTACACCCTGTATTAACTTTATTACTGATTTCCAATATGCTCCTCAAGTTTGGCAGGAGAGTATTGAATGACTCTGTACTCAAATTGAAATCTTTGTGTTTGCAAACACATAAAGGTTTAAATTTGACTAGTTAACTTTTATAATATCTAAATATGTAAATATTGATTTTTTTATTTTAATTTTTTATTTTTTGAATCCTTTGAACCTAATTAACTTTTTCTCCCTTGAAACAGGATAAGACTTTTGGACTTAAAAATAAGAAGGGTGCTAAAACTCAAAAATATATACAGCAAGTTCAAAACCAAGTTAAATTTGGAAATCAAAGTACAAAAAAGGTTAGTTCTACTCTGTTCTTTTTTAAAATATTTTTCTAATATACAAGAGAAGGTTTAGTTTTCTTAAGATATAAATTTTCTCTTAAGTAGTGACACTTGTTAATGCTAGTAAGCTTTAACTGAAAACTTGAATAATATCAAACTACCATTTTGTTTTAAAAGGTAAATTGTAAACAGCTTTTTCCCCCTTCAGGTAGAACAAAAGCAAGTGGGTGACAAAGTTAAAAAGGATGATAAAAAGAAAGAAATAGATGAACTCAATCAGTTGTTTAGGCCTGTCACAACTCAGAAAGTTGAAAAGGGTAATAATTTTAAGCAATTATAAATAGTATTTTGTATTTCTGAAATTAATATTAATGAAATACCTTAAAATGTTGGTTGAAACCATCAATAATTCTAAACATACATGTTTATAGATGTTAAAATGATCCTAACAGGGTGCATTCATTTGTTTATCAAACTTTATCAGTCATTTTTCAAACAGTTCAATGGTCTTACTTGATTTTTTCTTCATTTGCAGTCCCTGGAAAACATTTAATACCTTTTAATAAAACATTGTCACCTTACTGATTTACCAATTCATAAAAAAATTCATTCAAACAGAATTCATAAAAAATAATTCCTTGTCTCATCTATATATTGAAAAAAAAAGTCATCTAAGTGATAGCTCTAAATCAAATCTGACTTGATTTTTTATATTTGTTGCAGTTTACTGAAGCCAATTCTCTGTAGATCTTAAAAGGGATGTCATGTCTTTTCTAAAGACTAAACCATCACTCTACTTGCTTTGTTGTGAGGTTTTCAAGCTGGAGGTGTCTTCCAAAATGATTCAGCATTAGAAATAGATATTGTAAAAAAGTTGCTAAAATGTCATAACTGCCTACTAAACCTGCCTAGTTTGGCTGAGGCCAGAAGGTTTTACATGGGTGAGAGTAAATAGTACATCACCAATTGTATCAAAAAATACTAAATTAACAGTTTAAAAACTGATCACCCACTTGCCTACATTAGGGACAAATTGAAATCACCCATAATAATAAATAAATCTTTATTGAAAATACCATAGTCTATAACAGTGGTCTCCAAACTGTTTTGGTCTCGCACCCTTAAAAGGACTAATGCATGCCCTGGAATAAAAAATTAAATTGAAGTTCAAGCACAGAATACATATACTTGAACGATGCTGTGATCAAATAAAGCTGTGCGATCAAACAAATCCGCATATTGAAGTATTAAAAAAACATTTATTTATAATTTTATTTTCAATTAAGTTTTGAAAAACTGAAGTTTCTATAATTAATAAATATTGATTTATTGCGGATTATCTTGTGAGAGGTGGCAACTTAAGTTTAACATTGTAAAATGCAAAGTACTGCATATGGGTGGCAGTAATCCCAGAGTAACATACCAACCGTGTTGTACTACACTCAGGGTAGTGGAGAACGAAAAAGACCTGAGGGTAATTGTGCAAAGTTTTTATAATTAATAAATATTGATTTATTGTGGATTATCTCGTGCACCCAACTTTGGAGACCACTGGTCTATAAGTAATGAATGAAAACATACATTATGTACGTCACAGCAGGAAGCCAGAAGCTTAAAATAAGAACATCACGTATAATAAGATACATGCTTGCTTGCGCATTCCATCTACATATAGAGGTTCTCATCATAATTTCTGGTGCACTTCACAATCTTCTGGTTTGTAACATACTCCCACTCTCATTTTACCTATGTATGTAACCACTTCACACCACACAGATTCTCTTCTGCCATGTATAAGTTCTGAATCTGTGAAAGCTCTTGTCCATCCTTGCTTAGGACATTGTATGCACTATAGTAAAACGGATCATTCCCTATTTTGTAATGACCCCAATGTTTCCATTAAATCTATTATGTTTGCACTAGAATACTCATGGTGAATATTTCCCCAAAACTGTTCCAGAGAAGAAGTAAAGATTAATATTGAAGTAATTACAAAAACGTTTCCCTCGGCTCCCTTTGTTGTTAGCTAAGGTGCCAGTGGAACGGACTCGGGTAAAAATGCAACTTGATAATTTTTTTTTACATGTATGACTGCATCTTCTTTCAAAAAAAATTACAGTATTGCACGAAAATTATCCGGACCTGGAAACTGCTATGTAAAGTTATCCATGAGCAAAAACAGCAATCTTGTGGAAAGTCTGACCCTGAGATTAGTTGATTATGATGACAAAAGCCAAGAAATTGTCTTCTCTTTAAAGTAAACAGTAAGTTAGTTTTGCTGGGAGCAAAGTCAATTCTTGTGATTTGAAAATTGGCAGAAAATTTTTGGGAAATCTTTTATTTATCTTTTTCCCTCAATTTTACTGCTAAATAAAACCTATTGCAAAAGGAATCAGATCAAATGCTTGTTTAGTCGTTGAGCTATTCAAGTTCAAAGAGCATTCCAGGCAAAGGGATGGAGGGACATAAGCAAATTATTATAAAGATTAGTTAGTTGTCCTACCATGGTATGAATTCCCTGATTTTATTGACAACACTCCTGACATTATTGTAGACAAAGTTAAGGTTAAGTGTTCTTGTATAGTTTGCTACCCTGACACACTAACTTCAATAACTTGAAGTTATTAAACTTATTTTTCTAATGATAGCTTCTTATTCATTTGAAATGTCATTACGCTCAGAACTTGTTGCTATTATCAGATGTGGCAACAAACAGGAACTTTTGAGATGTGTAAAAGCATTACTTTGACCCATAACATCAGGTAAACATGTATCAGTGTTACCCTTATCCCCTCCTAACTAGCCGTTTCTCTGAACCCATAAGGCATCTTCAGTAATATTGGCATGGGAAAAAACTCCTTGAATTACCTTTGTTCAAATGTATTTCATCTCTACAAAGTAAGTTCCTTCTACCTACAGTGTGGACCAGGCTGATAAAAATTTTCCCCCAAAAGATTTGCAGTGTCCCTCAAGTCTTGAATTACATCACAAGGTTTTCAGTATATAGTCACTCCTTTGAACTAACTTGCTGCATATTTTCAGCATGGTCCTATGTTTATCCAACAAATGGTCAGTTTGTAGGCATTTTAATATCATTAGACATCACGTGAATAATAATGCTCTGCTTTCTCCCCTCCCCCTTAAAATCAGACAATTTGTTGGTGATGTCATTACCCTGACATGCACCCCCGGATTTGGTCTATTGTTCTGGGGCCTGAATCAGGGGTGCATCACCTGGCAGGTTACTAGAATCTTAAGTCGTGGCATTCCCCAGTTACATTTGTTTCTAGGGCAAGCATCTATTGTGACTCAACTTCTTCTAGTCATGCACCAAATTTTGAGATCACTGCACCTCTACATCAGGAACAAAGAAAGGATTGACCCTTGAATACATTCCTCAGGTTATTTATGCAATGAACTCGTGGCATACATGGAATCACCTGTGGCGATATCCATCTGATTCACAATATCCTTGGATGAAGTGTTTAACAGATGTTACAAAAAATATCTAACAATAGTAAGAGTTTTTTTTTTTTTTTTTTCATAACTTTATCTGTTATGAACTTAAATTTAAGCTCACAAAATTATTGAAATTAAATTTATAAAATTACAGAAAGAAAATTACAAGATATTTAAACAAATTAAGGAAAAAAAAATTGTCTGCTAATCTCTTAATCCAGTCTTCAGTATTTGAATATAATCCCTTTATCTCCTCAGAGCTGGTGAACACACATGTGATCTCTGTCACTGGCTTCACAAGGTTGGCATGTATCAAGTGTTCCCAAATTGGTACAAAGGGACTCTGTTCTGATATGATTCTGTTAATCGTAAGATACTGGAACAAGATTCTGTAAATAGATGTGAACTTCAATTACCATCCTCTTAGCTTTACCCAAAATGTTTTGATTTTTTTTTTTTTTTTTTGTACACATATGGATTAATATATTTATAGTACTCCTTTGTAAAAAAACATGAAAATCTGTTTAATGTGAGGTGTGTGGCTAAAAAAAAAGTTCCAGGATGACAGCTTCTTAAGGTGCTGACATCCTGGCCAATGACAAAGCTGCCAGTAATGTTATATCATGTTTTGTAATCGATATTTACAGCAGTCATAGATAATTAAATTAAAGTGGTTTTGTTTTAACAACATAAAAAATGCTTAATTTATGGAACAGCATGTAAACTGGAAGTCACCTCCCCAATTTAACCTGAATTTCAGGTTAAATTGGGGAAAGAACTAAAATGGTCTTGGGCAGGACACATAACTCGAAGACATGATGACAGATGGACTAAGAAAATAGCAGAATGGTATCCAAGAGGAGCTAGAAGAAAACCTGGAAGACAAAGGCGGAGATGGATAGATGAAATTCATGAGTTTGTGGGTAGTAAATGGATGGCCAGTGCTCAAAACAGAAGGAACTGGAAAGTTTCTGGAGAGGCCTTCATCCTGCAGTGGATTGAAAATGGCTGATGATGATTCAGGTTAAATGGGGAAGACCTCCCACCAAAAGCTACAAATTGTTGTGAGAAGTTTATGGGGAATTCTGCAGTATCTGAAGAAGAGTATTGTGTATTATCTGCTCAGATATCTTACTTTCAGTCTACCCCCCCCCCCCCATTTGGCCCCAACCAGTTCTTTCTGTTTTCAAGTATTAAAATTCACTAAAAGGGACATATTTTGGGACTTTGGACTTTGGAAGTGATGATAATGATTTTTTGTTTTATGGCACATTGCCATCTTAGGCTGTGATGTGCTAAGTCCGGGGTCTTTGGAGAAAGGCCAGTAGCAACATACATTGAGGATACTAAAATTGACATCAGGAAATGCTTCCACTCAGGGTGCCTCCATAGCCAGGTGGGTAGGAGCAGCAGTGCGTAGTACATACTTCTTGATTAGACCGGGGTTCGACCCCTTGACCACGAAATATGGAGGATGCAGAAAGGTCAGAGAATGACCACTGCATATCCCCAGAGCAATATGGCCTTAGTTGCTAATGCTCCTAAAAACCAAATAACAACAACTTTGAAGGGAAAGATTAAAATAATTGGTAAGTTCAGTTTTAACTTATAAAATTGTTCTTAGTACTGTTTTCTACCCACACGTCCTGTGTGTTGCATTTTGGATAATTCTCTGTGATAGGGATTTAATTCTTCGTTTATACTGTGCTTTTATCTCTTTTAGGAGCTGATCCCAAATCAGTACTCTGTGCTTTTTTTAAACAAGGCCACTGTTCAAAAGGAGATAGATGTAAATTTTCTCATGACTTAAGTGTAGAAAGGAAAGGTGAAAAGAGAAATATTTATGTTGATGTTCGTGATGATGAAGGTGAGTTCTCTTAAAATTTCAAATTAATTTCTTATTGTAATTTTTGGCCAAAAGTGTTGAATCAGTGTTTCTCAAATGCTGTTCTGCAAAACGTTTACAGGCAATCCCCATAAACACAGTACTTCTGCAACACTTTTACTCTAACATGATTGATAAATTGGCAATCCTCACACAATACCGTACTTATATAACACGGTATTTTTTAACTTTTGTGCAGAGAAAACGCTTCTATTATGTTGGATGTAATTTTTCAACATATCCATTATTTTTTGTAAATCCCTGCTATTGACTCTAGTCGTTATGCAAAAAAAAAAAAAAAGAAAAGAGAAATCCCTGTGTTAGGTTCTGTGCTATTGAACTTGTGCTTGTTTGAGACCATAAAAAAACTGTGACTTTGAACCATGCAGTTTGTGACTTTTAAGGTTTTTGTAAGGTTATATTGGTTTTTATTTGATCGTTTATCAATTTTTCCGGGTATATATTACTAAACTTTGTTCTTAAGAACTGTATTGGAATAATTTCTTTGTTGTGAATTAAATTTTAGCTCTAAAGTATGCCTAAGGAACTTAGGCATAATTTGGTTAACTGCCGATTTATTTAAAGAATGGTTTCCAAATTGTTTTGTGCCAGTTGTCGAAAACTATTTAAAGCATAAAAATCTAGATTTAAAAGTTTTATTACTATTGGATAACGTGCCAGGCCATCCAAAAGATTTAAGTCATCCAAATGTTGAAGTAATGTTCCTGCCACTTAATACAACTTCTTTAATTCAGCCATTAGATCAAGGCATTATATCTACCTTTAAAACTCATTACATCAGAAAATCATTACAGTGGATTTTAGAAAAAATTGATTCCGAATCTATTGAAGTGATGGGTGCATGGAAACATTTTTCAGTTGTGGACCGTATCGGAATCATAGCTTTATCAATCAAAGAAGTAAAACCTACTTTCCCCATAACAGAAGGAGATATATGGAAGGAGTTATCTTCTGTTCCATGGAGAATAATGTAGTGACCGGTTAAAGAAGCACTGCAGGATCATCTAGATAAGACTGCAGTTGTAGTTCAGACACAGCAAGGGTTTGTTGAGGGGAAGTCTTGTCTGACCATTTGATTGGATACTATGATGCGGTCACAAAGGAACTGGATGCAAAAAATATTTTTGATATCATATACTTGGATTTTAGGAAAGCTTTTGATATTGTTGCACATGGAACACTACTGTACAAGTTGGAGCAGTATGGCATTAAGGGCTACAGTGGATAAAAGGATGGTTGATTGGGAGAAGACAAGGAATGGTAATCAATGGACACTGCTCTTCATGGGCTAATTTTATTAGTGGAGTTCCCCAGTGGTCTGTGTTGGGGCCCATTGTTGTTTTCTGTATTTATCAATGATAAATATCAGGAAGGTATATCAGGCTTAATGTCCAAGAAATTTGAGCAGACGGGCTGAGAGGTGGCAACTGAAGTTTAACATTGACAAATGCAAAGTACTGCATATGGGTAGCAGTAACCCCAGAGTAACATACCAACTGTATGGTACTACACTCAGGGTAGTGGAGAATGAAAAAGACATGGGGGGTAATTGTGCAGTCAGATATAAAGTTTTCCGAGCAGTGCAGATAGGCTGCAAGAGTAGTTCATGGGGTCTTGTCAATGATATATAGGAATTTTGCTAGCAGGGATAACAAGATGATTATCCCCTTGTATAAGGCAATGGTCAGGCCACACATTGAGCACTAGACAGGCCTGGAGACTTCATTTTAGATAAGATGTTGAGCTACTAGAAAGAGTACAGAGATGGGCAACGAGATTAATGAGTGGAGAAAAAGGTTGCTGTTACCGAGATGGGCTTAAGTTCTTCTGCAGATTGCAGCATTTGGAGACTAGACACTTGCGAGGGGATCTTATTGAGGTGTATAAGGTCTTGAATGGTTTGAGCAAGCATCAATGCTGATGGGATTCTCCCTCCTTCTCAGATTCTGCACCTGAGGTGCCATAAATTCAAATTGAGGAAAAACAGTTGTAGAATAGATGTGTGGAAATTTACCTTTAGCCAGCAGGTGGTTGATTGATGGATCAAACTTCCATCTGTCATTGTGGAAGTTGACAGCTTAAATAAATTCAAGGCTGAACTAGACAAACTTTTGGAGCGAATGGATGAGTGAAATGGGAAAGGGTTTGGGGTTTTTTTTTTTTTTTTGGCTGGTGCTATATAAACTTGCTTTCTTGCACGATATGCCTCTACTAATGCTATATAAGCTTGCTTTCTTGCATCATAATATGCCTCTAGTAATGCTAATGCTAACTGTTAACATTAAATGTGTGTTGGAAAAGTGTAATGCCAGAGTCAGTTCATTCAAGAAATATGATTGAACTGGCAGAAAATGGAATCGGTGCGATAGTAGAATTTGCTAAGTTGGTAGGAGGGGAAGGGTTTTATGATATGATTACTGAAAACATTCAAGAATTTCTGGTAGAAAAGGAGGCTGGTGAACCAGATTTGGTGGAAATGGCATCGGAGGTAAACCAAATCAATTCAGAGGATGATAGTGCAGATGAAAATTTAAGTTCCAAGTTTTACACTAAAAAGCATACTAGAAGGCATAAACTTAGCCGAGCAATTAGAATCTTATTTTTTGAATGCAGATCCTTCGAGGGAGCACAAAGTTCAAAAGGGAGCTTCAGAAATGCTTAGCAGCATACCATGTAATTTACAAAGATGTATCAAGCTAAAGCAAACACACCCAGATTACAGGGGTGTTTTTTTTTTTTTTTTTCAGAGAAAGCAGAAGATACACGAAATCTAGATGCTTAAGAACGTGAAGATATTCTGCAATAGAGAAAACGTTCCTGTTCATTTATGCTTAGCACAATCGAACAGGAACAATGAGGAAGAAAATTAAATGAACGTACATTATCTAATATATATGTATCACAGTTTGTAAGACGTTCTTACTATTACTATTTTATATATGTTATTACTATTTTTAATAAAAATTTAAATTTCCGATAAAAAATTATTTTTTTATCGGAAAAATTGTTATAAAAAAATTGTATTTTTGTTAGCTTTTGGAACAAAGCCCCCCCCCTTTTGTACTGTGTCTTAGTCCTGCATAACACTGTTTTGCACTACACCAGATTTTACAGGAACTAATTACGGTGTTATATGAGGCTTACCTGTACTGCTATGTTGTCCTATCAACCTAGATAGGCTGGTAGGGAATGTGACAATAAAACCATTGGTGTCTACTGATCTGTTATACGTTTTTGGTTGAGAACTACTGATTTGTACTGATTAATATGTGATGACTATTTTACTATATGTGAACTTAATTAAATTAGTTTCTTATCGAAGTGATATTGGGTTTTGGCAGTTAATAACAGTAAATTCTATCTGTTGAAGTTAGTGAAAAATTTAATATTTATATTCATTAGAATACACACACAGTATGATTTGACATTCATCCAACAAAATCCCACCTTTTCCTCTTTTATTACTTATTACAAAAAAAAAAAAAAACTTTGCCAAAATTTCTTCTTGTTCTTAGTGGTTTTGCCAGTTTTCTCTCATTTTGGGAAGTCTGTGCTCTGGAGACTAAAGGAAAAGCACAGGAACAGTTGGAGCTGTATATTCCCATAACATACATATTGACCCTTGAGCACACACTTCTGCAGATGTAATACACTGGTGCAGTATGGCCTAACATGGTGATGTATAGTAAAACCAGCAACAGCTAAAGGGAAGGATCAGAGAATTCAAGTGTTATTCTTACCTGTATCATCCTTCCCATTGTTTAGGAATTTTTGGCCACGTGGGTGGCTTGCAGTCTGTTTTGGAGAGATCTGGAGTTGAATTCTGTTGGATGATACATAGACAAGGAAAAAGCACTTAAAAGCCTTTCAAGTAAGACTCAGTTAGCTCTCACTAACAAACTAACTTCTCCAACCGCTTGGTCATTAGGTGGCACTGTTCCTGCCTCTCCGTGGTGGGGCAGGAAAATTAATCCTTTTAGGGTTAAAAGGAGCAACAATGGACTCGACAAACCAAGTTTCACCTTGATCTATGGATCAAACTGATCATAATCGGCAGCAAGATCCATCTAATCCATCTACTGCCAAGAGACGAAAGATGTGGCTCAAACCATCTCTCCACTCTCTAATTTTCAATTCCCTAACAGACCATCCTATTAGTAAACTTTCTCCCTTTGTAATATAAAGTTGCCTAGAACATATAGCTGGTCCACCGAAAATGGTTCACTGCTTAAAATCGGGCAACCTACTGATAGAAACGTCAAATCACCGACATTCAGAGCTTCTGAAAACCATAGCTTTTGGCGGGATTCCCATCAGAGTAACTCCACATGCCACTTTAAATACATCAAAAGGGGTTATCATGGAATGGGACCTCCTAAACACTCTAAAGAAGAAATCGTACAAGAGTTACAAAACCAATGTCATATATACCAAAAGAATCCTTATCAAAAAGGATGGAAACCTGATACCAACCTGCACTATCATACTTACTTTCAACACTCCTGCTCTACAACATCAGTGAAAGCAGGATACCTGAATTGCCTGGTAAAGCCATACATCCATAATCCTGTGAGATGTGTCAAATGTATGGCCATTCCCAATGGTATTCAAAGGACTAGCTATTTGTGCCACCTGTGGCTCAAAAGAACATAATGATAAAGAATGCAATGCACAGTCTCATTGCTGCCCAAACTGCAAAGGAGACCACCTTGCCTACTCCAGGGACTGTAGTACATGGAAAAGAGAGAAGCAATAGAAATAAACTGAGCATAAGGTCATATACCAAGAAACTAAAAAGAAGATACCGTTACTCCCAGCAGTGAGATCATGTGCAGCAGCAGCAACGGCAGTACAGAAAACAAAATAACTGCATCACAAACAGACATCTCAGTTCTCCCGAACATCTCAATAGCTGACTGGGCACATACACTCTTCTTACAAACAAAACCAAAAACTGATCAGGCAATAAATACTCCCATTATAATCCCACAAGATGCCAAAGATCCAACACCAACCAGCAAATCCCGCCAAACCTATAGACCAAAAACAGAAAAATACTGATACTATGGGAATTGACAAAAAAGAGCAAGATGAACTAGTCCTGGAACTTTACTCAACTGATAATATGGGCAGTGGGGGTTGACAAGCTTCCCTAGAAAAGAAAAAAATCAAAACAGATCAGTTCAAACGGGCAGCCCATCTTAAGTCATTTGAATCAGTAACTAAGTCCAAATAATGCATACATTTCTTCAGTGGAATTGTTGTGGCATTTGAAGTAACCTTAATGATATCAAAGATCTGATTTCTGTCTACAATCCTGCAAATATTTGTTTGCAAGAAATAAATCTAACTCCCCACATAAGTATTTCAATCAAGCACTACAATATATATAGGAAAGATCATAAAACCACAACAACTGCTCGTGGAGGAGTCACCATTTTGGTCAACTCTAATATTCCATCCAGGCATATTCAGCTGCAAACACCCCTTGAAGCAGTTGCAGTACACATAGTAACTGGAATTATCTTTACCATAGGTTCACTCTATCTTCCACCTAATCATATATATACACTGCAAGACTTCAAGGACTTAATCAACCAGTTACCATCTCCCTTCTGTTTGATGGGGTCCATAATGGGCATCGTATCATTTGGGATTTACTTCATACAGACAAAAGAGGACAGACGATCAAAAAAAACGTTTAGAATTAACGCTCTTAACACAGGTATTCACACCCATATCCATTTACCGACAGGTACTGTTTTGCAATTGATCTCACCTCTGTTCTCCGGCTCTCTTTCCTGTTCTTTACTGGTCTGTTTCAAATGATCCATATAACAGTAATCATTACCCAGTTGTTTGTCACCTATTAATAATGGAGTCACTGGTTAAAGATGCATTGGAGGATCATCTAGACAAGACTGCAGCAATAATTCAGACACAGCATGGGTTTGTTAAGGGAAAGTCTTGTCTGACAAATTTGATTGGTTATTATGATGTGGTTATAAAGGAACTGGATGCAAAAAATAATTTTGATATCATATACTTGGATTTCAGGAAAGCTTTTGACACTGTTGTGCATGGAAGACTACTGTACAAATTGGAGCAGAATGGTATTAAGGGTAAGTTGCTACAATGCATAAAAGGATGGTTGAGTGGGAGAACACATGGTGGATCAATGGGTGCTGCTCTTCACGGACGAATGTTATTAGTGGAGTCCCACAGGGTTCGGTGTTGGGTCCACTGTTGTTTTGTATATTTATCAATGATATTGATGAAGGTATATCGGGCTTAGTATTGAAGTTTGCAGATGATACAAAGGTTGGCAGGGTTGTTAATGACAATAATGGCAGTGTGTTACTGCAACAGGATCTAGAAAAGTTGGGCAGATGGGCTCAGAAGTGGCAACTGAAGTTAACATTGACAAATGCAAAGTACTGCATATGGGTAGAAGTATCCCCAGAGAAATGTACCAACTGTGTGGTACTACACTTAAAAAGAAGAAGAAGAACTCTTTATTATATACAGAAAGCACATTGCTGTATACAACTCCCTTCATGGCTACAAGCCAGGGGTTCATATAAAAGAAATCACAACATAATAAACACACAAAAAAAAAAAGAAAAAAAAGCATTATGACTCCTGAAAGGTTTGAACACTGGGATGATGGATTCGAGGCAGTGATGAATAGGTCTCCGGGAGCAGGTTCTAAGGTTCTCGACACGGTCCTGGGAAGGAAGTCGACCGAGTTCTTTCTGCCTATATTCCTTGTCGACTGCGAATTTGTAGAGGGTGCTGTCCAAGGACTGTATGTCTTGCAGCATTTGCACAGGTAGAAACCGATCATATAGCTTTAACCGGTTTGAAATGGCCTATAGGATTGGATTAGCCCTAAGGCTTGGGACCGGGATCCTCCATCCGCAGTTAGCCTAGAAATCTGTTACTGAAATAATGTCGACCATCATTTTGATGGCAAAGACGAGTCTTCTCTCGTGAGTGATGTCAGGAAGAAGTCTCATGTTGAGAGCTGCCGCCATCTGGGTGGGCCTTGGTGTAGGGGGAAGCCGAAATTTCCATATGGCCCACTTCGGTAGCCAGAATTCCAATGCGAAAATCCGTCTAAGATGGGTCGTAGCAGTTGAAGTCCAGACTTCGGCCATAGAGTATGACCGGATAAACACACGTCTTAATATATCTACACCCAACAGCCTGGTCATGGATGTGCATTAGTTGTTGTTTAATCATCCACCGGAGTCTACAGAACTTTATTTGCAAGTGGTCTATGTGTGGGTAGAAAATGAAAAAGACCTCGGAGTAATTGTGCAGTCAGATACGAAGTTTTCTGAGCAATGCAAACAAGCCTCCAGGGGGCAGGTCATGGGGTGTTGTCAATGATATACAGGAATTTTGTTAGCAGGGAAAAGGAGGTGATTGTCCCTCTGTATAAGGCAATGGTCAGGCCATGCCTTGAGTACTGCGTGCAGGTTTGGAGGCCTCATTTTAGGAAGGATGTAGATTTGCTTGAGCATGTACAGAGAAGGGCAACAAGATTGGTGAGTGGAATGAAGGAATCCTCTTACCAGGAGAGGCTTAAGTTCTGAAAATTGCAGCAGCTGGAGACTAGACACCTGCGAGGTGATCTGATTGAGGTGTATAAGGCCTTGAATGGGTTGAGCACGCTGAATTCTGATGGGATTCTTTCACTTGTTCAGATTACGAACCTAAGGGGTCATAAATTGAAATTGAGGAAGGACAGATGTAGAATAGATGTGCGGAAATTTGCCTTTAACCAGCGGGTGGTTAAAGCCTAAAAATGGTTTAAGGCTGAAAGCCTCAAACTACAGAAAATTCACTAATCAAATGTGTTAGTGCATAGCATAATTTTAGTTCGTAGTAAATCACCGAAGTAGGTGATTCACTGAACTTTTCAGCCCTAAAACCCTTTTTAGTCTTTACTGTCACACACCTCTCATATTGTGGAGTTATATTTCATAATCAGGTTGTCGGTTATTGTATCACCAGGGTACCTACCTGCCCACTGATGAGAGACCAGCAAGCTTCAAAACAGTGCTGTCTGGGTGATGGTATCTACCAATAATAAGTAACATTAGTCTTCTCCACTGGTTATTCGAGGTAGTGCAATACCAGGACAGCTCATTGTGAAGGCATTTACAATATGAGATTCATCAAAAACTATGCCATTTCACCTACTTCAGTGATTTACTACGAACTAAAATGATGCTATGCACTAACTTGTTCGATGCCTTTTAACTTCAATTTCTGAATGTTGAGTGTTATCTTGGAACGTTGGTAAATATTTGCTGTGCTCTATTTGCATTCTCAATTATGGACTTCTTCTGCTGCAGTTGAGAAACATCTGGTGAAGTTATTGAAATAATTATGGGCATCACATTTTAAGGAAAAAACTAATTAAAAATTAAAGTGACCATAAAAATCTGCTCAAAAATATAAAATAGGTCTTTTTAGATAAAAATTAAACTGTTAAACAAAACTTTAATATTTTTTTTTTTTTTTTTAAACTAGAATTGGGTTAAATGAACTGAGGGTTCAAATGGGTACAGTCAGTCCTCGTATAACACGTGTTTACACTACACGAATTCGATCATACACGATTTATAAATAGGGGAACGATATCTTATATAACACGAACTGAATTCGCTTATGCACGATTCGCCTTTGTGTTTACAAGAAATGGCAGTCGAACGCAGAATCACCCCAACCGAATAGGAATGAAGAGAAGATTCTGAAAATGTATTTGTTTTTTATATCTGTGAAGGGGAAACACATTTCACCATAATAACGTAAAAACCAACACAATTCCAGCTATCGGTATAATCGCAAATGCAATTAGATCGAGTTTACTACCAGTTTATAACAGATTCCACTAGCAGAAATGCAACTGGAAATTGTTTTATGGTAGTAACCTCTAGAAATGTGCTTTAGTAAAATATGAGGTGTTAATAGTGTATCTCTGCCTTTACGGTGTTGTTTATTCAGTTGCTACACGCGCGCAGCTTTGTTTTTGTGTATCAAGCGTGCCTCCTCATTTTGTAATTGTGCTTTATTCCCTAAAAATGAGTAAAATACTTAAAAGGTGTGAAAAGGAAGCGTCCTGGTGAAGATACTACAGATTCAGAGAGAAAAAGAAAAGCAATATCGATAAACAGAGGCGGACTGGGTCAAAAATTCTTACCTGGGAAAATTTATAGTGGCCTCATACTATGGTTTGTGGCCAAAATCACACCGGCCCACCGGGGTTTCCCCGGTAAGGCTTATGGCCAGTCCGCCTCTGTCGATAGAGAAAAAATATGAAATTGTGAAACGCTTTGAGCGAAATGAAAGACCATGTGATATTGCATGTGCTACAGACCTAAATGAGGCAACGCCGAGAATTAGAAAGAATGCAGACAAAATAAAAACACCTTTCATAGCAGGAACAACTCAAAGTGTAATTAAAATTCATTAGATTAAGACACAGAGAATTGGAAGAGATGGAACGCCTGTCATCTGTTTGGATAGAAAATCAAACAAAAAACAAGTTTGCTTACGATAGAAGTAAAAGCATTAGCAATATTTTATTATGTAATAGTCGTAATAAAATGCGTAAGTATTTTATTACGATTATTTATTGTGTTTGGTAATGTTTTGGTTAACAATGTGTGTTCACTCTTGGGTGGTCGGCACCTAACCCCATTTTTCCCATAGGGCTTGTTGTTTATATTGCACGAGGGTTTCTAGGAATGCAACTATCGTGCTATACGAGGACGGACTGTATTTGATTGCCTTTTTCTGCTAATCCTCAGACAAACAAAAGCATCAGTAAAGAAAGCAAAACCCTGTATCTCAATATATCCAGGATTCTAGTTCCCCACTGCCAGCTAACATATCCCACCCCCACAGCAGGATGGGCAGTTTGACCTTTCTACCGGATTCGACACTACATAGATCTGACAACCATCACCAACGAAGATGTATTGTGGCTCTGCTGCCAACACTCCATTTAGCGATCTGAACTGGGTAACTCGGTTCCCTTTAAAACCCCATCCCCAGGCAGGGGAGGGAGGAGATGGGTCTCTGTCTCCTCCATACTTTGCCTGGTAGGGTTTGTCTCCTGTGACCTCTTGGGGGATGCTACTCTATAATCCCTATCTTTCTGCCTGTTTTCCCCCACACTAACTAAACTGACCAAGTACATCCCCTAGCAATGTTGCAAAATTCTAATCGACATCTAAATTCTACCGCTTTCTTGTAAATCCCTTTTGGCCAAATTCTAGTGTTCACCCCCCCCCCCTCCTTTTTTTTGTTATTTTTTTTTATTATAGGCTTTGCCACTGAAATCCTTGGAAATTAGAATACAATGTGGAGATGGGGGGAAACTGCTGGTGCCATCAAACAACTAACACACTTTACTTATTTCCAGGATTCCAAACTCTTATGGCCAGAGGCGGACTGGCCATTTCGACTGCAGAGTGTTCTCCTTATTGACCAGTAGCATCTGTAAAGAGTTTAAGATACTAGGATTCTGCTGATTTTTCTTTGTACTTGAAGTCCTTTTATTGTTACATGTTTTTTCCATGTAGCTTGCTATTGAAATAGTGTTTCTGATTAATTCTTCCTCATTTGCTCACTATAGCCATGATCTTTCTCTGTCTGTGCTCATATACTCTGTTACAAATAGACAAGCAAGGAAATTAATTGCTACCTGTAATGAGGTTTTGGCTGACTGGGGAACAATCAAGTTGGTTGATCATTAGAATGGATTTCAGTATATCAAGAGAATAGGCGTAGGATGTGCAATACTGTTCTAATTATAGCAGTGTTCTCCCCAGGACCTATCGAATGGGTGCACCTCCCAGCTAAAATTTAAGCGATTCTCGCGGTACCTTATGGCACTGCTCACTGATATCTATCAATATTAATTCGAACATACTATGCGATCAAGGTCAATGCGACAGGAGGATATAATGTTAAGTTATGCAATTAATTTTCTCTCTGGATCGCTTAAGCCACATTTATAAATAACAGAAATTTTTATAATATTGCGAAGTATTACACTTCCCCACCTGGCTACTTCATACACCCGGCTGGCAAAATTTTCTGGGGAGAACACTGTGTATAGGTAGAAGCTTACCCTGTGTGTGCAATAATGCCCAAATTGTTTCAGAGAGAGAGTCTTCTCCATGCAATGTAAAGGAGAACCATCAGTTGTAGCTATTTGCATTGCACTTATTGTCATGCATTGCAACGATGCTCATGTATAGACGATTGTCCTACTAACTAAAAACATGTAGAGGTAATTCACCTCTGTTAGTCTCAGATAAGGAATTTCTATTGCAGCTCATTGTGCTCCGCTGATCACTTAACAGGACAATCATATGTCATTACTAGGGCAGTTTCACTCGTGAAATTGTACTGCACAGTACAGTCGGTCCTCGTATAACACGTGTTTGCATTACACGAATTCGATCATAAACGATTTATAAATAGGGGAACGTTATCTTATATAACACGAACCGAATTCGCTTATACACGATTCGCCTTTGTGTTTACAAGAAATGGCAGTCGAACGCGGAATCACCCCAACTGAACGCAACACGATAGGAATGAAGAAGATTCTGAAAATGTATTTATGTGTTTTATATCAGTAAAGGGGAAACACATTTCACCATAATAACGTAAAAACCAACACAATTCCAGTTATCGATATAATAGCAAATGCAATTAGATGGAGTTTACTACCAGTTTATAACAGATTTCACTAGCAGAAACGCAACTGTAAATTGTTTTTATTGTTTTATGGTAGTGTGCTTTAGTAAAATGTGAGGTGTTAATAGTGTATCTCGGCCTTTACGGTGTTGTTTATTCAGTTGCTACACGCGCGCAGCTTTGTTTATGTGTATCAAGCGTGCCTCCTCGTTTTGTAATTGTGCTTTATTCCCTAAAAATGAGTAAAATACTTAAAAGGTGTGAAAAGGAAGCGTTCTCTAAGACACTGCAGATTCAGAGAGAAAAAAAAAAGCAATATCCATAAATAGAGGCGGACTGGATCAAAAATTCTTAACCGGGAAAATTTATAGTGGCCTCATACTACGGTTTATGGCCAAAATCACACCGGCCCCCGGCCCACCGTGGTTTCCCTCGTAAGGCTTCTGTCCGCCTCTGTCGATAGAGAAAAAATATGAAATTGTGAAACGCTTTGAGCGAAATGAAAGGCCATGTGATATTGCACGTGCTATAGACCTAAATCAGGCAACGCCGAGAATTACAAAGAATGCAGAGAAAATAAAAACAACTCAGTGTAATTAAAATCCATTAGATTAAGACACAAGAATTGGAAGAGATGGAACGGCTGTCATCTGTTTGGATAGAAAATCAAACAAAAACAAGTTTGCTTACGATAGAAGCAAGAGCATTAGCAATATTTTATTACGACTTATGTATTATAATTTATACAGTACTTACGTATTATAAAATACGTAAGTATTTTATTACGACTAAAATACGTAAGTATTTTATTACGAATAAAATAAGTATTTTATTCGTAAAAAATACTTTTTTAGTATTAAAAATACTAAAAATACTTTATTATAATATAATATTTTTATTACGTATTTTAATCGTTATAAAATACGTAAGTATTTTATAACGATTAAAATTACCCGATTATTTATTGTGTTTGGTAATGTTTTGGTTCCAAATGTGTGTTCAATCTTGGGTGGTCGGCACCTAACCCTACTTTTCCCATAGGGCCTGTTGTTTATATTGCACGATTTTGCATTGCACGAGGATTTCTAGGAACGCAACTATCGTGCTATACGAGGACAGACTGTACTTTCTTTTTATATGCATCATGATTTTATTAAATGTAGTTCCTTGTGCTGCATAACTTCAGGTGGATTATCCATTGCTTTTCTCAGAACATAAACATTTCAGATGGCTCAGTGAGATCGTGCAGTTCCTTGTGTACTTCATGAGACTTGGATTAAACATTTCTTCTTGGAGGGTTCTTGTGCAAATGGACTTTTTGATGTTGCCTACTTTTGAATGGATGTATCATTCTCCGTACAATATTATAAATTGTATCTGTAATACTGTATATATGATATTGTAAACATATGGTGAGGTTGTCAGAATTTGGCATGGACTGCCTGGTAAAATAAATAAAAATGTACTCAAATACAGCTATAAAGTCTTCGTAACATTTCTACCTGTATAGCCGATGGGGGTGTACTCCTTCTTCATTTGCAAGAATGCTAGGAAAATCTGCTTATTATATTTTACACTAATATGTACTAAATTATTGCATGATGATTCACACTGCTTATTGAAAAACATTTATTACTCATTCCCTTTTCATAGACAATATGGAAAACTGGGATGAAGATAAGTTAAAAGAAGTTGTGGAAAAAAAACATGGAGAGGCAGAAAAAAAATTGCCAAAAACAGATATTGTAAGTATTTACTCTATCTTAGATGTATTATCTTATAATAAATCCTTCTAAATATTTATAAAAATTTCTCCTGTTTGTTTGAGAGCCTTTGCTTATAAATTATAGTAGAGTAGTTCTTTCAATATAGAAAATGTCTAAAGAGATCATATTCTGTTTTATAAATCTTTAAAGTCAATGATCAAACAGATGATTATAGTCTAGATGGCAAAGGTACCTACTAGGCTGCAAATAAAAATAAAACTGCTGGTGGATGGTTGGCTATAGCTATGTCTAGAAACCTGCACCAGAAGAATTAAAGATAACACTGATAATTATTTCTGCAGAACAGCATCCACTCAGAAGTAGTCACTAATAAAACACTATCTCCTAATGTTTCAGTAAATATTCTCATCTACATCAATGGGAGAATATAGACGTGGATACAAAAAAAATAAGTAGAAAAGTTGTAACTAATAGTTGGATCTATAAAATACAGGTGACCCCCGCTTAATGCTGATAATTTGTTCCGGAAAAACAGAACGCTAAACGAGTGCTGCATTCCCATAAGGTAACATATGTATTTGTGAGTTGCGGTCGGTGCCATAGGATATTTCCTAATCAATAATAAACGGTAGTGAAAAGATGCACAAATGTCCGTCAAAATATTTAATATTCAAATATTTGTACATATAAAATATTCTGCATTACATACGTATATAATTATGTGGTAACTACTTACGTATCAAAATTAAACCTAAAATTCCAATTAAAATCATGAATTTAATTGATCTAAATTGATTTAATTTAATTGATAAATTTAATCATGAAAAATGTGTCGATTTTGGGTTGTACTTTGGCCCTCTTTCTGGTAAACTAAAAGGGGTTTTAATTTTAAATCCCCTGCAGCGTTACCACCCAACAATAAAGTCAACCGATCCTTCACCGCTTTGAAACCTGTCATGTTTTTTATTTCTTTCAATATGAAACTTCTTTTAGGCATTCGTTTCCACAAAAGTCCTGCTTCATCAATGTTAAAAACTTGTTGAGAAGTGCAGTTTAACACATAATAGCCCTCTTCAATAATTTTAACAAGTTCTTTTTTGAAAGTTTCGGCTCCTGCACTTGCGGCTTCTCCCTGGATTTTAAATCTATTCAACCAGCCCTTACTAGTTTTAAATGGTTCCACATTTTTTTTTTTTTTTTTTTTTTTTTTTTTAGGTGTTTTCTTCAGATCATCACATTGGCTAATCTCTCTCCCTCTCCCTTTTTTTAATAATATTTAACTTAACTGAATTCTGCATTAGATATTATCTTCAATAAAATTAGTTAGTCTTTCCATTTCAATCCTAATAGCCGACCTAGCCCTAGTTGCTTGCAGTGGAACAGCTATCTTTCCCGCTGCTAAAATTAATTCTTTATTTTTTTATATAATTTCTTACAGTTAAACTTGCAAGTCCAAATTATGGCACACATCCACTTGTTGTTGACCGGAATCGATTCGCTTCAAAACATCTAATTTGATTTTCAGATTGTCTTTTTCTTACGTTTATAGTCTTTGTACTGCGCTCAGACGTTGCTTTTTCATTCTTATCAGCCATTATTAACTCTTCGAAAATGTAACTGCGTTGGTTGCATTAATTATGATACAATGTTCAAGTAAACTGTCCGTTTTGCACGATGTCTAAAACGGTACTGAGTGATGACTAGACTTCTGATAAATGCATATACCGCAAATATTACAAGCAATATACTTGATCGTTTTTTAAAATGTTGATCTCGGAACTATGAAACAAGTCACTGTACTGCAATTAAATTAACGTGCGAGAAATTTTCACTGAGCGTGGGAAAATTTCTCAAGTTGGCGTGGGAAATGTTTTAATGCTGTTTTGCTATTCATTTTCAAGCTATCGACTCCATCAAATGAAACGATTTCGTTAAATATGCCAAAAATGCAATCTGTAAAAGAGCGTTATAGTGATCTGTGACAGCGTTATAGTCAGATATGGGTTATAATATATGAACAGCGTTATAGCGAATCAGCGTAAAGCAAACCGCATTATAACGGGGGCCTGCTGTATATAGAGGTGAAGGATTAATAAACGTGGAAATAAAAATGTACATTTTTTTTTGATGTACTACTTGATTAATTTTGAAGGAAACAAAATATACCTGTGCTAGCTGAAATTGCCTTTTCTTGATTTCTGTTTAGTGCATTTTAATCTAGCAGTCTGCTGGTGCTACCAATATTACAATTGCAGTGATGCTGTCTGAGAGACACCAATTTATTTATTTATTTTTTTTTTTTTGCATCTTATTTTCAAAGAAACAAACCTATTCCTTTTGCTGGGGGAGGACAAAAAACAATTCGTATTATTTTACTAGTGCAATAAGTCACACTGATGGTGACTTACTGCACTGGTAAAAAACTTTGTGCTCTGCATTTTTGGTTTCTGTGGGAGAGTGGGAGGAAGTACTGAAAATTTGTTTTAGCTTCCTGTTCCCTATGATAACTTTCACTTATATGCCACCTGACTATTCTAAAAATTTTCTCTCCTATCTCAGTTGGTAATGTAATCTATGGGGAGGAGAAACTCTAAAGATGTGGATGGTCTAGTTTAGAATTCTGTGGAAAATACTGTAGATGGTTGTTGGCCAGTATCTTCTTGATCTGGTTGGTCTCATGATTTGGGTCCTAAAGGCTACAGTTTATAAGACACTCAGGAATAGTTCTTTCACACCTTGTACAGTTTTTGGATGATTAGAATGGATTTTTATGGCATTTCCCTTGTGCTGTTCCCTGTGAACTTTGGTATTTGTGGATTTAATTTAATCTATTTAACTAAGCAAGGACTTTAATTTTCTGATGAAGGTAATTAGATTGTCCATGAAATTTAGTTACAGCTTGAGAAACAATGAAATATTTTTCAGAGCTTTGGATTTTAAATCAGATAAATACTTTTGCCAAGATGGATGGCAATGGATTTCCCATGCTGCCCCCTCAAATTGACAGAAAGTTCATATGGCAGTCTGATCAATAGGATGTCCTCTTTAGAAAGTGCTGGGAGAGGACAATGAACATTGATACTACATTTAAAGTTCACCAGGATCTCCCATGTTGTTTAAGGGCAAATTTGGAGTGAGGCAGGGATGCAGCATACTGCTATGACATTTAATAAAAGAATGTAAGTTCCTGACAAATTTTAGCATGGGAGATATAAAAATTGAGTGTTATGTGCTGTTGATATTGTTCTTTTAAATAGTAACTTGCAAGATCTTCAGGAAGCAGTGAATAAATTAGATAATGGTTGCAGACAATTTGGCAGGCACCTCCATAGCCAGGTGGGAAGGAGCAACAGCGCGTAGTACACACTTCTTGATTAGACCGGGGTTCGAGCCCGTCACCACCAAATACGGAGGATGCAGAAAGGTCAGGGAATTACCACCGCATATTCCCAGAGCAATATGGCCTTAGTTGCTAATGCTCCTAAAAACCAAAACAACAAACAAACAAAGCAGACAATTTGGCATGAAAATTACAAAGTTATGAAAGTTGGGCGAGAACATTTTTGGAAGATTGAATGTTGCACTTGGAAATAAACAAGTAAATCAGAAAATGTAAGAAGCCAGCTAAACAAATTCCCTGAAGGGTATTGTTTTATTAACCTCCAGGTTTTAAAAAAATTTCAGTAATGGTTAAGAGTGCAGTTGTTATTACCCTTCAAATGTTTGGAAGGTTGTAAAACTTGGGACTCAGCAATTTCTTAGGTGTCCAGTATATTATATCAAATAATGCTTTCACGAATAATTTGGTCCCAGGGGTAGATCATGAAGTGCCAACGCTTTGTTTTCAAACAAGGTAAATTTTAGTTGGGAACACAATTTTTAAGAGAACTATACAGTAGAACGTTGATTATCCGGAACGTCAGTTATCCGGAATAATTTGAAAGGCTGATCTTTCTTCTTCTTTTTTTTAACAGTAGTACAGTAAGCGCCGGTTATAGTGATCACGTTAGCAAATTGAATTTTGATTCTAATAAGCGAAAGATCGAGTTTACTACCTGCTTGTAACAGATTGTGCAAACAAAAAGCCCAATAAACCGAAAACTGCAAATTGTTTTTATTGTTTTATGGTTTTGACCTCTAGAATTCTATGTAACATTCAGAAATGTGCTTTAGAAAAATATCACAGACACTACTGGGTTTCCGAGAAAACCCAGTAGTGTCTGTGATATTTTTCTAAAGCACATTTCTGAATGTTACATAGAATTCTAGAGGTCAAAACCATAAAACAATAAAAACAATTTGCAGTTTTCGGTTTAGCATTAGCATTAGCATTAGTAGAGGCATTTGATGCAAGAAAGCAAGCTTATGCAGCATCAGCCAAAAAAAAAAAAAAAAAAACCCACTTCCACTTCACCCCTCTGTTCGTTCAAAATACCTGTCCAGCTGAGCCTTAAACTTATTTAGGCTATCAACCTCCACCACAAGGGATGGCAGTCTGTTCCACCAACCAACCACCCGCTGGCTAAAGGCAAATTTCCGCACGTCTATCCTACATCTGTCTTTCCTCAATTTGAATTTATGCCCTCTCAGGTGATTTTTCTGAGCTAGAGGAAGAATCCCATCAGCATTGAGCATGCTTAAACCATTCAAGGCTTTATACACCTCTATCAGATCACCTCGCTGGTGCCTAGTCTCCAGACACTGTAATTTGCAAAACTTAAGCCTTTCTTCGTAAGAGCACCCCTTTGTTCCATTCACTAATCTTGTTGCCCTTCTCTGTACTCGTTCCAGCAGCTCTACATCCTTCTTGAAATGAGGCCTCCAGACCTGTATACAGTACTCTAGGTGTGGCCTGACCATTGCCTTATACAATGGAATAATCACCTCCTTATCCCTGCTGGAAAAATTCCTGTATATCATTGACAATACTCCATGAGCTACTCTTGCAGCCCGTCTGCACTGCTCAGAGAACTTCATATCTGCCTGCACAATCACCCCCAAGTCCCTTTCATTCTCTACCACTTTCAGTGTAGTACCACAGAGTTGATACGTTGCTCTGGGGTTGCTGTTTCCCATGTGTAGTACTTTACATTTGTCAATGTTAAACTTCATTTGCCACCTCTCAGCCCATCTGCTCAACCTTTCCAGATCCTGTTGCAGAAGCATAGTGTCAGTAGTGTCCTTGACAACCCTGCCAACCTTTGTATCATCTGCAAACTTGGACATTAAGCTTGATATACCATCATCAATATCATTTATAAATACAGAAAACAATAATGGACCCAACACTGAGCCCTGAGGGACTCCACTAATAACATTAGTCCACGATGAGCAGTGTCCATTGATTACCACTCTCTGTCTTCTCCCCCTCAACCACCCCTTTATCCATAGCAGCAATTTGCCTCCAATGTCACACTGCTCCAATTTGTGTAGCAGTCTTCCATGTGCAACAGTATCAAAAGCCTTTCTAAGATCCAAGTATATAATATCAAAGTTATTCCCTGCATCCAGTTCTTTTGTGACTGCATCATAGTATCCAATCAAGTTGGTCAGGCAAGACTTCCCCTTAACAAAACCATGCTGTGTCTGAGCTATAACTGAAGTCTTGTCTAAATGATCCTGCAGTGCTTCTTTAACCAGTGCCTCCATTAATTTTCCTGGAACAGAAGTTAAGCTCACAGGTCTATAATTACTTGTGTCAGCCTTTGATCCTCCTTTGTGAATTGGGGTCACATTTGCACATTTCCAGTCTATGGGTACCTCCCCTGAGTCCAAGGAAGCTCTCATAATTATGGCTAAGGGTTTGCTTACTTCCTTTGCTGCCTCCTTTAATATAACTGGATAGATCCCATCCACCCCAGGTGCCTTTCTTGTGTTTATCTTCAACAGTTTCTCCTCCATGGTTTCCGAGAAAACCCAGTAGTGTCTGTGATATTTTTCTAAAGCACATTTCTGAATGTTACATAGAATTCTAGAGGTCAAAACCATAAAACAATAAAAACAATTTGCAGTTTTCGGTTTATTGGGCTTTTTGTTTGCACAATCTGTTACAAGCGGGTAGTAAACTCGATCTTTTGCTTATTAGAATCAAAATTCAATTTGCTAACGTGATCACTATAACCGGTGCTTACTGTACTACTGTTAAAAAGAAGAAGAAGAAAGATCAGCCTTTCAAATTATTCCGGATAACTGACGTTCCGGATAATCAACGTTCTACTGTATAGTTCTCTTAAAAATTGTGTTCCCAACTAAAATTTACCTTGTTTGAAAACAAAGCGTTGGCACTTCATGATCTACCCCTGGGACCAAATTATTCGTGAAAGCATTATTTGATATAATATACTGGACACCTAAGAAATTGCTGAGTCCCAAGTTTTACAACCTTCCAAACATTTGAAGGGTAATAACAACTGCACTCTTAACCATTACTGAAATTTTTTTAAAACCTGGAGGTTAATAAAACAATACCCTTCAGGGAATTTGTTTAGCTGGCTTCTTACATTTTCTTACATTTACAAATTGTTTTTATTGTTTTATGGTTTTGACCTCTAGAATTCTATGTAACATTCAGAAATGTGCTTTAGAAAAATATCACAGACACTACTGGGTTTTCTCGGAAACCCAGTAGTGTCTGTGATATTTTTCTAAAACACAATAATTTGGTCCCAGGGGTAGATCATGAAGTGCCAACGCTTTGTTTTCAAACAAGGTAAATTTTAGTTGGGAACACAATTTTTAAGAGAACTATACAGTAGAACGTTGATTATCCGGAACGTCAGTTATCCGGAATAATTTGAAAGGCTGATCTTTCTTCTTCTTTTTTTTAACAGTAGTACAGTAAGCGCCGGTTATAGTGATCACGTTAGCAAATTGAATTTTGATTCTAATAAGCGAAAGATCGAGTTTACTACCTGCTTGTAACAGATTGTGCAAACAAAAAGCCCAATAAACCGAAAACTGCAAATTGTTTTTATTGTTTTATGGTTTTGACCTCTAGAATTCTATGTAACATTCAGAAATGTGCTTTAGAAAAATATCACAGACACTACTGGGTTTTCTCGGAAACCATGAGTGAATTTCAGATTAGTTTAGCTCCAGATTAGAGTAATATTGGCTCGAACATTATTCAGTAAGAATAATATTGGCCCAAAACTGCGATTTATTATTTTTCTCAATTTTTTACAGTAAAATGCAAACGAAAACAAAACGCGTTGTTTAAGCATTGCAACAAAAAACAGAAATTATTAATAGAATTAGAAAAGGTGAAAATTTAGGAAATCTCTCCAAAGAGTTTAATGTGGGGGCTTCCACAATTTATGACATCAAGAAAACTTCCAGTGCTGTAACAGAATTTGTGTCGATTATGGATAGTGAAGGAGGATCTAGCAAGAAAAACATGATGTCCAAACCTGAAAATGCCACTTTAGAGAGTGCACTTCATTTTTTTTTTTTTTTTTTTTGTTTTCTTCAGAAGAGAAGTTTAGGTGAACCAGTGTCTGGCCCAACGTTGTGTGAAAAAGCATTGGATTTTAATCAAAAATTAAGAGGTAATGAAGGTTTTAAAGCAACCACAGGTTGGCTGAAAAATTTTAAACTGAGACATGATATACATGAACTAGACATTCAAGGAGAGAAACTTTCTGTAGATGAATCGGTAATGGTGTCCTTTAAAAGTAAGTTTGCTTCAGTTAAACAAATTACGAGAAAGAAAACATTAATAATGTTAATGAGACGGGCTTATTATGGAAAGCATTACTGAGAAAAACCCTAGCCACTAAAAGAGAAATTCCTGCACCAAATTTTAAGAGGAGAAAAGAACGAGTTACAATTGCTATGTGTGCAAATGTCATTGGAACACACAGATTGTCCATGCTCGTTATCGTTATGTTGAAAAAACAGAGAGCATTTAAAAATCTTTCTAATTTTCCTGTTTTGTATAAAAATCATAAAAATTCCTGGATGGATGTTTGTTTTCCAAGATTAGTTTATCATTTTTTTTTTATTTAATTTAATCGTAAGGTAAGATTAAATACATTTAATCTTACCTTACGATTTATTAAATTTATTTAATCTTACCGGAAAAATCATCCGGAAAATTTTCCAGTTCAATTGTCCAGAAAATTTGGCTATCCGAAAGAGGTCTGACATCACTTATTCCAGATAACTGATGCTCTGCTGTATTTTCTATAATAAATGACAGATAAAATAGAACCAAGCATATCTGCCTGGTGCAAAAATTGGTGTTCCAGTTTCCAGTTCTTAACGTGTTTGTTTGCCAGCCGGTTATGACCTTAATGAATCAAATTCAGACATTACTAGGTTGAGTCAGTCTGAATGGGGAGAGGGTAGAGACATTTTTGGCCTTTATTTTCACTGTGATTGAATTAGTCAGCTGCTGACAAAGGCGACTTGAAAATATCAAAAATATGATGGAAAATATCAAATTGTAAGAAAATGATTCTTAAAGTCGTGTGGTTTTTCATCCATGTGGATTAAAATGCCTTCAAACATATGCAGCAGCACATAGTTAATGTGTTCTGGGGACTAGAGAGCTGAGGACTTCACAAAATATAGGGTCATGCTGGAGAACTGCCACAAGATAGAACAAAATGTTATTTTATCTGTAATTCCTACCAGACATGACAGGATTATGTGGTGAGATCTCTGTCAAAAAAAAGTTGACTCAAGGGATGCTTCATGATATATTGATATATGGGAGGGTATTTTTCTCATCATTGTTTGCTTTCCCAGTTAGTAGTAAAAATTCATTTGACTAGAGGAGGTACAAACATCTTTACTGATCTCATTAAGGATTCAGGAAATTTGCTAATTTAGTGGGGATCAGGGAAGTAATTGGAAAGATACAGATTAGTGGCAATAACCAAGATTCTTGCACTACTCACATTTATATAAACTCTTATCTTATCAAAAGCCACCTGAAGGCAACTAGACTTTTCCCTCAGTTAGATCGGGTTCAGATGGACGTTGAGTTTGTATGGTAGGAGATGACTTACATTAAAGGGAAGGTGATAGTGGAGAAGATATTACAGGTTAGATCATTCTGAAGAATATAACAAAAATCTTTTTAGTTAACTTGAAGGGGGGGGGGTCATTATGGGTGACTTTGGCCTACCTTGTATAGACCAAAAATTGTGGACCAGCAGTTTGCCCTAGTGGAAAAAAAAAAAAAAATTTTTTTTATCAGCTAGATGATTGTTATTTATTTCAACATCCCGGAAAATACAAGGGGCTCATAACATCCTCACCAAGGATTGAAACTACATCAAAAATTTTACAGTGGAGTATACTGATCATCGCGACTACAATGTCATAAATTGGATATTGGCCAAAGAAATTTCTGTGGCCACAGGAAAAGTGAGGGCTTTAATTTCAAGAGAGTTAATTGGGCTCATTTAACGAGAGAGAGATAGCTTTATTAATCAAGATGAGAGGGGAAAAAAGTACAAAAAAGACAAATTGCAAGACACCAATTTATATTGAGTATTTTAAGCATATACATAATGAGGAGCTACTGAGAGGCAAAATTAAAGTAAAAGAAATTATTAGCAAAGAGATCTAAGAATGGAGGAGACAGGAAGTTTTACATGAATATTAAAAAGAAGAGTGAATCAGATAGCTACCTGTAATTGATAAAGTAGTAGAATCATAATGAAAAAGACTGTTTGATTGTAAAAAAAGAAAAATACTTGTACTATTTTGTCAGTTGTTCATGATTCTGTTCCTCTACTTCTGTATGTTTTAAGTATTAGTAACTTTGTCTTCAGAGAATATTTAACCCTTTCAGGAATGAGTTTCCTGAATATGTGTGGGCTGTGACTAGTGAATTCATCACTAGGAGCTAGCTCGGTGGAGTGTTTCTTCATGACAATTTGAAAATTTCTATATAAAAATACCTTTAATATTTATTTGTTCTTATGCTTGCATGATTGCTTAATATTAGAATTATTTTAAATAACAGCCAAATCAGAATATTTTTTAAAAAAAAATCATGGAAAAATTCTTAAAGAATTGTACTTACAATTCTTAAGCCAAAATTGGACATCATGGCTAACAGAGGTATAATCTCCTCCTCCACTTTTAAAAGCTGTTTTCATGCTATGATCTGTTATAAATTGCCTACAATTAAGTGGGAACACAGACAGGAGATGGTGGCACTTACAGGAAAATCTCAAGAATATTCATATATAAACAGACTCATTTGAAATATACGCAAAACAGCCTTTGAAATGTATATATGTATGTAGTTCGGAAATGGTTAAAAATTTATGAAATGATTCTCAGCTTTTGTCTGCTAACTGTTCCAAGTTGATGTTGTAACTTATAGAGTTTTGTGTGAAGATTTGTAGCTGGTATGAAGAATTAACATCAAATTTCTGTTTATTCTCATTTGTTAAGGATCATAGAAAGACCCATTCTTTTGGATCTCACAAAACAAATCTAAAAATATTGAATCGGTTAATGTCAGGACTACATCAAGCCTGGAATAAAGTGAAGAGAATAAAAATAACTGGCACATTTTGATACTAAACATTTTTTTTATTGAAAAAAATGAAGAATAATCTGACTTACATATATTTATTTAACACATTTGGGAGTTTTATCTTGAAAATACTGAATGCAGTAAAATCCCCCTTTCCAGTCTTGTATACACTCTTGAGCATGTTGAGTGAAATTCATCATAGTTTTGTGGGGTATTTCTTCATTTATCTGAATAATTCATGGCTTTGTTGCTTCCATATAGCTCTTGAGGTAGTCCTGTAGAAGAAAGTCAAATGCTATGAGATAAGGGAAATAAGGCAGCCGTAGCTCATTTCCAAAGTGAGAAATGAGTTGGCCTGGAAAGATTTCGCATAAGATTGGTACTGTCACTCTTGTTTTCAAGATGTTATTCTATCATGTTGATACCATATCTCTTTTGTCAATTTCTTCAAACTATGGTTTAACTTGTTAAAAATAAGTTAAACAACAATAGTGTCTTACATTGGCTGTTTTCAATTTTGGAAAAGAAAAAAACCAGTAATCTTAAATTGAAACAACACACCATATCATCATCTCTGGCGAATGAAGTGGCAATTCATGAACTTAATGAGAATTATTGGTAGCTCATTAATGATAATTCTGTTTGTTTTTACATCACCATTCAAATGAAAATATGCATCATCGCTCAGTTTCTTTTCAGTTTAAGTTGTCTGCTTTAATTCTATAAAGTGCATATAGAAATTTAGAGGAAATGATTCATTTTGTCCTTTGCACCAAGTTCTTGAACGGTGACCCCCAATGATCCTCTGCCAAATTGTTTTTAGTCATTCTTAATCTTTTTTTTTTTTCACCTCCCTTTATAGTAAGTATATATCCTGTGCTGATTATGTTGTCTTAAAAAAAATTAAGTTATCCAGTAAGAGTTAAACTTTTGTTTATGAAAAATGCATCTCATAGTAACCCCTGATGAAGGTAGTGTTGTGATCACAAGACAAATGGATTAACTTGGACCCTGTTCAAACAGAAAATTTGTTTTACATTCTCGGGTATATTTACACTACATGAAGCTTACAGTGCCTTATGTCTGTTTCAGCACTGGTGATTTTAAATTTGGTTACTCATGACTTGATTATATACTGATAGTGGGTGCATTATGAACACAAAGATTACATAGTATTTAAATAGGCATGCTATTGTGCATGTGCAGGAGAAAAATTTTAATAAAATGTGCAAGGTGTTTTTGATGGACCCTATACATTCTCTTTTGGTTGTAATTTTATTTTTTAAATTTTGATGTTGTATGACCTGCCCTCATTATTAGGCTTACTTAACGATTTTCTGTTTTGGTGGTTCAATATTATGCATCTTAAATCAGTTTAGTTAAATAGCTCTCTAGTATTTTAGTATTTTCATTTGTTCAAAAGGCAGTTATATCCAATATCAGGTGGACTCCTGCATGTAGGCTCTCTCTGCCATACTGTTTTCAGCCATTATTATTATTATTTTATTTTTTTTTATTTTTTTCCCCTTGTGGTAAGCATATAAAAAGATAAAGTGCAGCCATTATCAACCCACTGCAGGATGGAAGCCTCCTCAACAATTCATGCTGAGGGAAATGGACCATAATCTGCCACGCTGGTCCAGTGCGGGTTGGCAGATTGACCATATTCAGCAGTCAGGGGCTTGAACCCCGGTCTACTCAAAGAGCGCGTGCTACTGCACTCCCGCTCCTGATACCCTATGCTAATTATGTTATCTTAACTTTTAAGTTATCCAGTAAATGTTCTTAATTTGAAACCTCTACTACCATACTTCTTAATAGAAAAATTTAAGTCTTTTATCTTGTTGTTTTGAGGGTTTTTAGTACAAGTGACTCCTGGGTTGTATTGTGGCTAATTGTTTTTGTAAATATTTTGATTTTTGTATTCTCAGTTCTTATTTATGCTCTTTTACATAATTATCTATTTTTCATAGTTGTTATCTATGCTCTCTTATATGGTCTTTTACTAGTGACTGCCACACCAGGTGTGTATTAGTTATGAAATTTTGGATTATTAAATGGTTGAACGTCAAAATGCAGTTTCTCCAACCTACCTCTAGATCTGGTGTAATTAACATAATTTGTGTTATGGATCTTCATAGAACTTGGGACCTTGTCACCATAATAAGTTGTTTTTTTTGAAACAGCTGTCTGGTATTGATTAGATCAAGAATTTTAATCAAAAGTTTGCATTCTATTTTTGCTTTCTCTAATTTAAAGAGGAGAAAGCAGCTTGTAGTCTTCTATACGAATACTGTCCTGAACTTTATCACAACATTGATATTGATCCCAGTCTATGGTCTTCTTGTTAAAGAGAAATTGCTAGACTGATAAATCATAAATGATTATTGTTTTATGGCCTGCTAAATGTATCTTTGATGTTTGTAAACCTCCATGTTTGAATGTAAATGGGTATGGCCTTTGTATTGCCTTATGTTTGTTAATTTGTCATTAAATTCCATTTACTAGCATATGGATAAGTTTCTTATCTTATTTTTTTGTACTTCTCTCAGGTCCATGTTTGTTTCTGTACAGTCAATCAGTTTGACTTACAGCATGCTGCATTCCTAGGAAAAGTGCTGTAAGTCAAAACTGATTTTACCTTGGGGGAAAATGATATAGTAAGTGATTATATCAGTCATGTATAATAGTGTTCATAATATGATAACTATTATAATTACATTGACAATCGACTTAAGTGTTATTGCTATTCTTCTTTATTCACTTTTATTTATTTATTTATTTATTTTTTTTGCTGTTTCTCTATAGTACTCACTTGAGCACTGATCTGCCCTTTTATCAGATCTTTTTAAGGATAAAATAAATAAAGAAATGCTTTAATCACTAAAAATGTACTCTAGATGTTAAGCACTAAAACACGTCTTTAAGATCAGACTGACTGGTATGTTTCTTTATGTGCAGAATTGAAAGCTGAATTGAATTAGCACATAAAGAAACATACCAGTTTCATGCTGAGGGAAATGGACCATAATCTGCCACGCTGGTCCAGTGCGGGTTGGCAGATCGACCGTATTCAGCAGTCAGGGGCTTGAACCCCGGTCTACTCAAAGAGCGCGTGCTACTGTACAGTCAATAAATCGCTGTTTATCTTTGTGAGAAAGTTGTGCCCTTTATAAGATTTCATGATGTAACAAAAACTTCTCATTCATTTCATAAATATACATGGTCTCAGTTCCAGTTTCAATGATGTCCATTTCCACCTCTGCCAAGCCCCACTTACTTTTTCTGACAAAATCCCAATTATCAGTTGCCTCATCCACTGCTCATCTCAGTTGTCCTAATTATTTGCTGTGTATGTGATTCCTTTCACTTTTTTCAAAGGTAGTACTTGCATTTGTCTGCTCTGATATTCCCTGTTGGAGATTAGTAATTTGTCATCTCTTTTCAATCTTGTCTGGCTTAAAATCTCTACTTCATTCTGTCAAATTCATCCTATCCTTCTCCCAACCCCACTAATCACTTGGAACTCTTTCATTTCCTTGTCTTTTATCTAAACCTTGGTTTTCCAATAAGTGTGCTAAGGGTGTTCAAGATAAGAACGTTGCATATCTTAACTGGCTTACATTGAAATTGCCAGCTTCATATTTTTCCCACACTAAACCTCACGACAATTGTAAAGCAGTTATTATTCAGTCCAAACTAAATTTTGAACAGGCTTAGAGTAGACATCTTGCTTCTTATCTGGTCACCTGTCAGAGCTATTGGCTGCAACTTTTGTCCACCTATACTCCAACCTCTGTTAAAGTCTGATGGTTCTATTGTAACCTCTGCTAAAGATAAAGCCTATTTACTAGCATACTATTTTTCTTTTAACTCTTATACTGACAGCTTTGATAAGCCACCCCCTACCAATCCCAGTACACTCCACTCAATGCCTCCTGTGGCTTTCATCAAAAGGATGTCAGAAGCATTTTGAATGATCTACGAAAGTTCAGGTCCTGATGGTATTTCTACAGTTGTGCTCAAACCTTATGCTCCTGAGCTTACTTCTGTTCTGTGCCACCTTTTTACATTTTCTTATTCCACTGGTGTTTTTTTTTTTTTTTTTTTCTGCTTGGAAATTTGCTCATATCCAGCCAATTGCTAAAGATGGTGGCAAATCCTTCCCATCCAGTTATCGTCCCATTGCACTTACCTCTGCTCTTTCCAGAGTAGTGAAGAAATCCATTAACTGCTACTCCTAAACTATATCAAAACCTTCCATCTGATCAGTGATTGCCAATATGAATTCTATGTGCCGACCCACTGGTGATGTTTTGGCTTATGTTAGCCATCTGTGGACAAATTCAGTGGAAAAGTTTGGTGAAACTCAGTCAGTTGCTCTTGATCTTTCTAAGGTTTTTGATCATATTTAGCATAAAGGTCTTCTAACAAGCTGCTATATTATGGATTACTGATTGTTTTTTGCAATTGGGTATCCAGTTTTCTCTCTCAAGACTCATCTTCTAGTGATGGTACATGACTCTGTTTCTAACTTCTCCACTAATGCTGTTGTTCCCTAAGGTTCATTTCTTTCTCCCACTCTTTTCCTCTTGTATATTAATGATCTTCCATTGACTGGAAAGCCTATCAATAGTTTTTCTGATGATAGCACATTGCATTCCACATTCCAACTTATATTTCTTGAATATCCATCACCGATTCCTTAAATGTTGATCTCCAGGTAATTTGGGGCAAAGATAACTTTGTTAATTTCAATCATTCTAAAACTCATTCCTGTTTTATATCTTGCAAAAAGGAGTCTGCAGCTCCTTTTCTTATCTTTAATGACACTCAAATTTCTAGTCTCTCTTGTGCATAAACACATCACAAATATTGCTTATTCTGCATATAAAAAATTGGGTTTTCTCTTTTGCTGTTGGTATTATTTTTCTTCTAATCAACTATTTGCCCTATACAAATCTCAAATATCTCTGCTACCATAGAGCATTGTTCCCACATCTGGGGGTGGTTCCCCCAAAACATCTCTCAGGCCTTCTAGACTCCATTCAGAAGAGGGAAGTCAGGTTAATTAATGGCCCATCTCTTATGAAGTCTCTCCATTCTGTCTCATAGACATTCCTTTTGTGCTAAATGCCTTTTTGCATGTAAACCAGTCTGAACACGTACTGTGCAACTAGTCAACATCTGTTTACTGTCCAACTTCAAACTCTCATAATTAACTTTTCTTCCTCATTTATGCTTTCAACTTTGGCTTTTTCTATTTTCTTAAAATTACAGTCTACATAAATTCAAGTCTAATAAAAGTAGCTTGTAAACAAGCATCTTCTTTGGTTTTCCCAGCCCACTGTACTATGTTTATAGATTCTAATACCTTTCATATTTGTAGTTTTGATTTGAAAAAAAAAAATAAAGAAAGAAAAAAAAGTTAATTATTCTCAGCCTATCATCGTTTTGTTCTGATAAACTTGCTTTTGCTATAGTAATTTGGAATGTTGCTTCACAACATATCCTACTTTTGCCTTTTGCAATCTGTTAACCATTTTTCCAAAATAAGAAATTAAATTCCACTGAAAAGTATCGAGAACTTGCCTGTGCAATCATAAGTTTTTGATATAAATGATGTATATATCTCATTTCAGAAATATTATACAATGATGTTACAAGCAGTCTTATGGAAGAACAGCTGTTTCAAATGGTCTTTTTTATCTCCATCCCTTGCTCCACATTCAAGACAAGCCATTTTTCTGGGAAATGAAGCAAAAGCAAAAATAAACTAGAAATAATTATTCATTTTTTGGCTTTTTGCAGCCTGAACTTTTGTTCTTAGTTACATAGTAATAATCACAAAATTTTAGTGAAATTACATCAGCTAAAATCTTTTTTTTTTTTATTAGATACTTCTTTTAAAATCCTATGGTTACTTGTATTTTTTTAATGTAAAAATTTAATATATGACTAACAACCATCCCTTGTTGACATTTTTTTTACCTCCTACATATTATTCCTTTAAATTATTTCATATCATAAAAATAGTTCTTTTTTTTTTTTTTTCACATATAGATATGCAAATTTTTCCTGGATGCTTTGGAAAATAACAAATATGGTTGGTTCTGGGAATGTCCAAATGGAGGAAATAAATGCCACTATCGACATGCTCTTCCTCAAGGTTTTGTGCTAAAAAAAGATAAGAAGAAAGAAGACAAGAAAGAAGAAATATCTATTGAAGATCTTGTGGAAAGAGAGGTACTGTATATTATAATAAAAAGTTTCCTTATGGTTACAAAAAGGAATGTGTCCTGTCAAATACAATTTTCTTTATATATTCATCATCATCAGCCATTTTCAATCCACTGCAGGATGAAGGCCTCTCCAGCAACTTTCCAGTTCCTTATGTTTTGATCACTGGCCATCCATTTACTACCCACAAACTCATGAATTTCATCTATCCATCTCCGCCTTTGTCTTCCAGGTTTTCTTCTAGCTCCTCTTGGGTACCATTCTGTTATTTTCTTAGTCCATCTGTCATCATGTCTTCGAGCTATGTGTCCTGCCCAAGACCATTTTAGTTCTTTAGTTTTGATAAGAATGTCCTTTACTTGAGTTTGCTGCCTAATCCATGTATTTCTCTTCTTATCTAACAGTCTGATTCCCAATATAATTCGTTCCATTCTTCGCTGTGTAGTTCTCAGCTTCTCTTCCATTCTTTTGGTGAGTGCCCAAGTTTCACTTCCATAAGTCATGGTGGGAAGTGTACATTGGTTCATTATTTTACGTTTCAGACAAACTGGGATATTGCTCTTCAGTATGTGACTATATTTCTTGAATGCTATCCATCCAAAATTTATTCTTCTCTTGATTTCCAGCCATTTATCATTATTATAGCTAATAACTTGTCCCAGATAAGTATGACTCCACCTTTTCAATTACTGCTCCTTCAATCATTATTTCCCTTTCTGTGTCATACTTGTTCATCATTACTTCATCATTTTAGTCATATTCATCTTTAGTCCAAAATCCTTACTAATTGTGCATAACTGATTAAGATTTTCCTCTAATTCTTTGGGATCGTGGCTTATGACCACAATGTCATCTGCAAATCGTAAATGGTTTAGGTACTCTCCGTTCACATTGACTCCTTTCTGCGACCAGTCTAATCTTCTGAAAGCTTCCTCAAGGGCAGCAGCAAACAGCTTCGGAGATATTGTGTCTCCTTGTTGAACTCCTTTCTCGATTTTAAATTTCCTACTGTCTTTGTCTAGTCTAATAAAGGAGGTAGCACTCTCATATATTTTCTTCAAAATCATAATATGTGGGGTATCTATGCCTTGTCTTTCCAGTGCCCGAAACATTGCCTTATGCTGTATGGAGTCAAATGCCTTTTCATAATCCACAAATGCCAGGCATAATGGTGTTTTATATTCATTTTCTTTCTCCATTAGCCGTGATATTACGTGAAGGTGATCCATTATTCCACTGCTTAGGCGTCACACCTTTTCTAATGCACTTTGTGAAGAGCCGTGCCAGTTTTTGTGTTATGTCTCTTCCTCCCAATTTTAACAACTCTACAGTAACTTCATCTTCCCCCGGGGCTTTCTGGTTCTTCATTTTCTTCAATGCATGTTCTGCCTCATCAGGAAGAATATCGGGTATGTTGTACGTGTTGCTACTTTGCAATCCATCTTTCCCCACTGCTGGCATCATTCCCTCACTCCTTGTATAATTCTCTATAGTAGTCTTCTGCTATTTGAATTGTGCCTTCTCTGCTGTTTATAAGTACACGATCGCTATTCTTCAGTTTCAGTATCATTTGTCTTTCTGTATTACTGCTCATGGCTGCTGATTTAAATCCTTTGTTTTCCTTTAATGTTTGTTCTACTTTTCTTGTGTTAAATCTTATGTCCTCTCTGAGTCTCTTTCTAATGGCTTTGCATAACTCAGTATACTCAATTTTTTCCTTGTCCGTGTTTATCTTGCTCTTCATTTTGCTCTTTTATATATTATGAATTTATATATTTGCTCTTTTATATATTATCTTGCCCTTTATATGTTATGAAATGTTAATTAGAAGAAAATTAGGACATTTTCTTTATTGCAATGAAACCATGTTAATACGAAATTCAAGATACTATTAAAAATTCCAAATTTCACAAAACCTCATTAATTCAGAATTCATGAAATTTCAAAAATTGCCAATGTAAGACATACCTAAACCAAACTTGTGCAAAATTTACTCCATTTTCCATGAAAACTCCATAAAATAGAATTTTTGATAGTGGTATCTTTACAGATAAGTTTCCAGTATCCATCAGTTCATGAGGTCAAATTAATACCTACTAGTAAGAGTTCCTATAATTTTAACTTGGTGATTCTGAAATAAAAGTTTAATTAATAAATACATTTAATAAAACTGATTTTAATTTTTAAAACTTTGATTCTTGGGATTCAGTAGGTCATATTGATCAAAAGTTAATATAAAGGTTGTATAATATGTTAGCAAGAGTTAGCTTCACAGCCAAATAATCCATATTTAAAAAACTCCCGGCTTTATTTAATAAAAATTGAGAACTCTCAAGTTTCAGTTTGAAAAGTTAGCAAGACCACTTTATGTATTCTGAAAATAAAAGTTCCACTACCTGTTAACAATCTGTCTGATGGGATTAAATAGTAAACAAGTGAGTGAAATTAAAAATAGTATTAATGATGGAAATGTTTATGTTCACAGTATTTTTAGTAGCTGGTCTGCTGCTGTAATTTACAGCAGCAGATCAGATTGGTTACTTTAATTCACTCAGATTGTAATCCAGTTATGATCTTGAGTAAATTAAATAATCTTATGGTAAGAATTCTTGCATTTTATGTAAGGATTCCTGCAGCTGATGATAAAATGAAATGCTGTAGAAGTCTTATGGAACTTTAGTATAAAATATACGTAGGAAAATTTAACATTAGAATATTTGACTTTTGCAAATTTTAAAGAAACCAGATATCTTCATAATTTTGTGTACTTGTGCACAATTACATCCCCCTCCCAGCAGCAGAGAAGGAATATTTTATCTTAATGAAGTTGAGCTGCTCTGAGAATTCAGTTTTATAGAGTGGAAACTTATTAAATCTATAGGGTTGTAGCTTACAGTGCAGTCAGGTCAGTAAACAGCAAGAAGGTTGCCTGAACAGATGTATTTCCACAGAGCTTGCTACCTGAATAAAAAGTAAAAAAAAAAAAATTATAAAAGTAATATGATTAAATTCATTTTTAACTGAAAATGAAATGTGGGATATACTATCACTCTTCAATCCTTTTGTTGTAATCCTTTTACCTATTTAATAATAGGTAAAGCATACAGAATTTGAAGTCTACTCTGAATACCAACCTATCTAAAAATGTGTTTTTGTTTTATTTAAAATGCTTGTTGTAATAAGCTATGTAATTTCTTGAAATTACCCTAAATCAGTAATCCTGCTGTAATTTATTTACTGATAGAGTTATTTAGTCATAAGGCATGTCTTTCTGTTTTATGATGGATATATATTCCATAGAACAAATATTAAAATTTTAAAAATTTGTAATTTATAAATATATTTCTATTGTTTGAATATCTAGTTCTTAAGTTTGCCAAGTATTGTTAAATACTACGAAAATCTTAAAATAACAGTCTGTTCCACTTGGTAAACTACAAATTAACCAGTTCAATGAATCTAAAAAGAGAAAATATTCATTCCCAGTATATCCATTGTACTAAACTAATTTGCTAATTCTTGAGCATAGTTTTACTTATTAAGTTTAATCCAGCATTATGCCTATTAATATTTCATATTAAAACTATTAATCTTTATCATGCTGTTGTTTAACAAGGAGTTAATATCTTTGCTTAAATTAATCTCATTGTGATTAAATATTTCAGAGAGCCCAGCTTGGAAGTGAATTGACAAGAATTACACTAGATACATTCTTAGCATGGAAGCGAAGAAAGGCAAGTAAAATTTCACTAGATATTAATTGATTTTACTATTATATATATACTTTTAGGTAACTACTTAAGAAAGGTCTTTTAGAAAGGCCTGGGTTTAAGTCCCGTGTAAGAGCAGATTAATTTCTAACAGCCTTTTCACTTGGGCTAGCTAGTCTCAAGCAGAAGTGTAGGATTTTCTGTGTGAGTTATTCAAAGGTGTTTTCGTTCCCACAAACAAGAAAACTGGTGGTCCTGAACATACATGGCTACATACCTGAACACTTATCATAAGCAAAAGGATATATACTTCCAGAACCTGGCCTTTTCTTAAACAAAATGCCATATGAGTTAGTTTAGTGAGCACTGACTGAGCAGGGATTCAGTGTTATGAATAACACCAAATGAAATCAAGAAATAGATTACAGCAGGAGCATTTAGATGTGATAATGCACATAATTTCACTCTTCAAGTAATGGGGAATTAGTTATTGATAAAAAAAATTTGAACATTATTAAACTTCAAAGATAGAGTAAAAATTGAGATAGGGAATCATCTGCTTCAGGTAGTATTACAATTAAAAATGAAAGATTCTTTCATGTAAATTTTGTGTATGGCTTTTATTTACTTATTTTTAATTTTCAAATAAAATAAATTAATTTTATTTGTAAATTTTGTTAATAAAAAAAATGGCACTTGGAAATAGTGAGTTTCTATATATATGGTTATTTCCTTATCCATATATAAAACATTTAAAATGTGTCAATAAAATTGAATTTTTTGTGAAATAATACTTTTGGAAAATATCATATAGGCAGAAGGAAAGATTCATGTGTATTCTGTCCTTTGTTATTATTAAAAACCTCAATTTTGTGCTTAGTGCATCAGCAGTTTTCAGTTATCCCTTAATTTTAAAACCCAACAAGCTAACTTGTCAGTCTAATTAAATTTGTTACTGAAAATAAGTGGTACTAGTCTTAGAAATGGTCAGCTCAAGACTGGTGGCCTTTCACATAACTGCTGTTTATTATGTAATTCAAGGATTATTTTCTGAATATCAAACTCTGTAGTTTATAAAATTTGTTCTTCAACAATGTTTATCTTGTAGCTAATTTTATATTTGTAAAATGTATTGACTCTAACAGTTATAATTATATATAATTAAACTGTTTCAATTCACTGTAAAAACTGTGAGTAATAATTATCCTTAATTATTTTGAATGCTGACCAGCTGCATGCGAGCATAAGGTAAATATGCAAAGTAATACTCATTCCATGCACTGAGAAAAAAAAGAATAGAGAGAATTGAGTGATTATATCATCTTCTAACTGGAGAGTCCATGGTTCAGTTAGAGTTGCCAGATTGGAATGATTGTAGCATTCTAGCACCATTATAGTAGAAATTTCCAAAGAACTTGTCGACAGAGGGTCTAACAAAATTCATCAAACAGTTCACTGAAAATAATTTATCGAAAAAACAGTTGATTATCACTTCACCGAAAACACAGTTCACCAATAAATAATAATGCTGTGGTAATGTTTATTTTTAACTCTATAGTCTATTATATTCAATTTACTGAGAAGACAAAAAAAAATTATTGAAATATATAACAATTATATAAATATTCTTTGCATTGAAAATACATGGTAGTATTTAAAGAAAGGCAAGTCTTTCAGTATGGTCCTACAGTTTTATGGAATTTTTATTGTTAAGAACTGCGTAAAACTATTTGACTCTGGTCCTAAAGTTGATCGTATTTTCAACACAGTGGAACCAGTTATTAGCACAGTCCCAGCACTGGTATGCAGACAGTGTTTAAATGTGATCCACCTCTTTTTTTCTCTCAGCTATACACATTTCACAGTTTAAGAAATAATGATGTTATTCCTTTATTATTTGCATTATTACCCAACAAATCTGAAAACATATACATTTGGATGTTACAAGAATTAAGAAAATTAATTCCATCTTCATCACCAGAAACAATGACTGATTTTGAGATAGGATTTATAAATGCTGAAAAAATTGAGTTCCAAATGAAAAGACATCAAGACATCAATAATCATTTGAGAGGGCATAAATTCAAATTGAGGAAAGACAGATGTAGGATAGATGTGCAGAAGCTTGCCTTTAGCCAGCATGTGGTTGGTGGAAAAGACTTCCATCCTTTGTTGTGGTAGTTGATAGTTTTAATAAATAATAGAATTTTTAATTGCAGCAATGATAGACATACACAGCAATGATAGACATAAATTTAAGGCTGAGCTGGACAGGTACTTGGAACAAACGGAGGGCCTCATCCATCTTTGAATGTTTTCGAGAATCTCTGTCTTTTTTTAGGTGTGATCTCCACACTTTAAATACAGAATTTCAAGTGTGGTTTTGCCATTTCTTCATATGAAGGAATTATGGCCTCCCTCTCACTGCATGTTCAGTGAATCACTGAGAGGATACCATGGATCCCCCTTTCACTATAGAGAATACCATGGATCCCCCCTTCATCATTCTGCAGCATTAAAACATCTGCAAAGTGCAAGGTTTTATGTTGGCTAATTAACAAACCCAAAACAACTTGTACATTAGGAGTTGAGTTAAAGACTACAGTAGGAAAGAGATTTGGAGATTATGATCCAGTCAGACTCTGTGTTCTCCATGTAGTGTGGAAAGGTGGCAAAGGGGGGGGGGGGTCCATAGTATCCTCCTAATGATTCACTGAACATTTGCATGCAGAGATAGGAAGGCCAATGACCATTCACATGAAGAAATGGCAAAACTACACTTGAAATTATGTATTTAAAGTGTGGAGATCACACCTAAAAAAACGGCGCCTCCGTAGCCAGGTGGGCAGGAGCAGCAGTGCGTAGCACACGGTTCTTGATTAGACTGGGGTTCGAGCCCGTGACCACCAAATATGGAGGATGCGGAAAGGTCAGGGAATGACCACTGCATATCCCCGGTGCAATATGGCCTTAGTTGCTAATGCTCCTAAAAACCAAATAACAAACAACAACAACAACAAACCTAAAAAAACTGAGTATCTTGAAAAGATTCAAAGATGGATGATGCATTTGGTGAATGTGGCAGAAGGGTACTCATACAAAGAAAGACTTCAAATATGTAGGCTACACAGCTTGGTGACTAGGCACTTTAGAGGAGAGCTGATTGAGTTCTGTAAGGTCTCTTTTTTATGACCATATCCCGAAACCTATTCAGGTTTAATTAATTGGAAGGTGAGGGTCTATATGATTGTTCATCATTGAGTGTGCTAATTGAATTGATTGTCTACAGCAACTCCTGAACTACTGAGCTCTGTCTCTGTCTGTCTGTGGCGTCTCTGTAGCCCGGTGGGCAGGAGCAGCAGTGTGTAGCACACGCTTCTTGATGCTCCTAATGCTTTCCTAATGCTCCTAAAAAACCAAATAACAAACTGTCTGTCCGTCTGTCTGTCTTGATAACCCTTCTGAACATTTCACGTCACAGGCCATCTGAAACTGGTCTACGGACCTCAGTTTGGGAAACACTGGTCTACATGATTGTTCATCATTGTGTGTGCTAATTAATTGATTGTCTATGTGATTGTTCATTTACGTAGACAATTAAATCTAGCACTATTATATCATATGCTAGATTTAAGAAATTTATTACTGAAATGCTATAGTTCTGATTGATTGAAACATCTCAATGCCAGGCACTTAAACAATTCTGGCTATGTGAGTAGTAGTAGTGGCATGTGATGCAAGAAAGCAAGTGTATGAGCTTATGCAGCATCAGCCAAAAAAAAAAAAAAAAAAATCGCACCATTCCCTCCAAATGCCTGTCCAGTTCCTTAAATTTATTTAACCTATCAACTTCCACAACAACAGATGGAAGTTTGTTCCAGCAATTAACCACCCGCTGGCTAAAGACAAATTTCCGCACATTATTCTACATCTGTCTTTTCTTAATTTGAATATATGCCCCTTAGGTTCGTAATCTGAACAAGTGGAAGGATCCCATCAGAATTCACCGTGCTCAATCCATCAAGGCCTTGGGAACCCACTGTTTTCTGAACTTAGGCAGAATTGTTTGTTTGTCATTTAAGTGCTTCAGTCATTCAGCGTTTTAGCATTGCAGTAATAAATTACATAAATCTACCATGTGATATAATAGTGTAGTCTCAATCAATTCATTAGCACACATATTCAAGTCATTTTGAAGGAGTGCTACTTGGCACTGGTCATTAACTTGTATCCCTTCACCAATATAATTTAAGAAATCCTTACTACCCTTGAGAACAGGAAACCAACCATAAAATATACAATTTTCAAATGGGACAAACCGATGCTTCATTGACATTGTTTCATAAATGATTAAAAGTATCAACAACAAATATCAGTTTTCCATCTGGCATTGATATTTGTAAAATGTTATCTGATTTTTAAAAAGTTTTGATATATGGTAGAATATTTTAAAGGTTGTTGGGTTTTATTTTTAATTTTTTTATTATTATTTTTTTTTTTTTTCAATTAATATATAGCTCAAAGAGAAAGAAGATGTTAAATTAAAAGAACAGGAAAGAAAGAGGGCAGAATTTAAAGCAGGACGTCATGTTGGAGTAAGTTATTTCAGTGGCTTAGCATCGACTAAAAAAAAAATTTTTTTTTTTCCATTGTATTGTTATTTAGTTAGACAATTTTGTTTTTGCAATATATATTCATAAATGGTAAATTTCCCTCTTTTCCTCACAGATTTCTAGAACAGTGTCTTCAGTTTTCTAGAAAATTTAAAAAAAATTTTTCTTCTGGATTTTAAATAGCTGTGTTATGCTTTTCAAATATTGGTCTGTGAATTTATCAATATCGTCTCTAAGCTGTGCTCGTATCTAGTGTAAAACAATAGCAGGGGAGATGTGATCTTACTTTTTTTTTTTTTTTTTTTTTTTTTCCTTTTTAGGTATGATCTCCAGACCTGAATATAGTGTTTCAAGTGTGGTCTCACCAGTCTCATTTAATGGAATAATTATATCCATTAATCTATTTTCAAAGGTTTGATAAATCACTAATATGATATCATGCCTTTCTGGCCACCATGTTTATGCCAGGTGGGCAGCAGCAGTGCATAGCACACGCTTCTTGATTAGACCGGGGTTCGAGCCTATGACCACCAAATACGGAGGATGCGGAAAGGTCAGGGAATGACCACCGCATATCCCCGGAGCAATATGGCCTTAGTTGCTAATGTTCCTAAAAACCAAATAACAAACAAACAACAGCCGACTGGGCTAGCCTGGTAGGTAAAGTGCTTTCCTGGCAACCCAAAGGTCGCGGGTTCAAATCCCGCCTCGGGCTTGGATCAGAGTAAAATGAAAAAACTTTGGGAGGTGCATTGTGGCCACAGAAGCCGATGCACCAACAACTAACAAAAAAAAAAAAAAACTCCTGGAATCATATATTACCCTCTTAGCACTTCTGCTGCTAGGTTTTCCAACTGCATTTTCCAACTATTCCTCCCCACTACAGAACTCAAACTCTCTGTTTTGTAGTTGTCCATCACCTTTATGGCCCCTCTTTCATGGATTGGAGAGAGATTTTCACTTCTCCAGTCCAAGGGAATTTCCTCAGATTCTAATGATGATTTCAGTAACATTCCTAATTGTTTGATGCATGTGTGCTGCCTTTTTCAGTATAACTGGATGCATATTGTCTGCCCTTGGGACCCTTACCCTTCCCCAGTCTCTCGGTAATATGGTTCTCAGAGATTGTTATATCCGATATTTTACAGCAAACTTATTTCCTGCTGGTTCAAATGTGCTTTCAGTCATAATGATCATTACAAAGTACCTATTCCATTCATCTCCCATTTCATCTTAGTATCTATAAATCCACTACTTTCATACTGTAAGGAGTTTGTCTGATATATTAGGAGTTTTTTGGGAGAGTTGGGAGTTTTGGCAGTGTGGAAGTTTAGAGAGTTCCCGTGGAGATGCCTGAGTGATGTGCGGCTGGAAAGAAATCCCGAGAAGTGCCGGGAGAATCGCCAGAAAGTAGCGGACAGAGAAATGAGTTGTAGGAGTTGCTGTTTAAGAGTTGTTGAAATAGGGAGGAGATAACCGATGAAAGATGGAAACACATATGCTGGAGCTGAGTAAAAAGGATCGAAAAGCCTCGGTATAGAAAGATAAGGAAGAGCTACATAGCCAGGCTTCTTAATAAAGTAGTAAGAAGAGTCCTGATAATTCTATTATGCTTCCCAGTTTCGTTGAACTGATCAGACGCCCAAAAAGCAGGCCGGAGCAACTTATTTAATAGCCGTATGTAAAGAAGAGCGAGTTCCTGAACGTAGGAGAATCCCTGTAGATGAACAGCAGTACTTTGCCGATGAAAAATTCCAGTTGGAACCTGATGATGCCCTATGCTGTTGATGATGAGTCGCCCCTGAACTGAGAAAAGGTAGTGTAAAGAGTGATTCCCTAAGGTAATATGTAAGTACGAGATAATAATTTTAAGCTAGATTTGAAGAGAAGGACTTTAGAAAAATGTTTATTTAGTTGATAGTAGATTTGGTATTGATTAGTATAAAAGGAAGAAAAGGGTTCATAGATGTATGTACTTCATCTCAAGGATAAGTTAAAGCAAGGAAGATTTAGATACATGTACTTGAGACTGGTATGTTCTAAGTTAAGATGTAAAGGTGTTCTATGTACTTGAAACATTACAAGATATTAAGATTGAATTATTTTGGAAGGGATAAATTAATGAAAGATTATAGCGGGGATTTATAAATCTAGGACAATATCCATAGAGGTGTTAAGCCCACTGAGGTAATTCCAGTTGGGAAGTTTAACTGTTAGAAAGTAAAATTAATGTTATGAGATGTAACCTAAACCAGAAGGAGAAAAAGCAGAAAGACACGAAGAGACATTATATCATTTGCTATTAATTTTACATCTTAACACACATATAATGCCAGTTATTAACATTATACCAATTGATGTTGTATGATACAATTCTTTAATGTATATACTGTGAAATAAACAAATTTGTATATGTTTATCATGTGTAGCATTGAGTCATTCTGAATATTCAGCCAGTCCAGAGGAGACATACACGAACTATTATTCCCCCAGAATCTGTGATCTTCTGTGCAGTATACAAGTCAGGTGTTAACGTGGAGGGGGGGGGGTAAATTAAGGGGGAAACTTAATTGAGAAATACAAAGTTAAAAGAGGTGGGTCTGGAAGGTTAACGTGATTTATTATTAAGAAATAAATAATAATAAAAATAAACAACCATCCAATAAACAACCACCCCCCACAATCGTCCTCATTCTTAGTTCTCTTTGCAGGCAAAACTACCATATAAATCATTGTCTCAGGATAGGCTGTGACTGTTCCATACTTTTTCTTTCCTTCGGTTAAACCATTCAGTTCTCTTGTTATTAGAGAGGTATAACATTTTTGTTATACCTCTCTAGGAATGAATGTGTTATTGACTGCATTATGTGAATGTCACTGCATTATTCACATAATGCAGTGACATTTAACATCAAACTGCTCAGGGAAACACATTGTAACTGATGGTAAGTCACAAAGGAGGTTAGGCAAACTAAGGCAGATTATGAGAAGTCTCTGGCAAAGAATGCCAAGAGTAGCAGCAAAGAATTCTATGCTTATATTAACAGTAGAAGGAATGGGTTGAATCACATCAGGCTACGTAATGTCAGCGGGTTAACTGTTGATGACCCTGCTCAGGTTGCTGAAAAATTGAATAGATATTTGCATCTACATTCATGCATGAGGAATTCTTTAGGGAATGGGATGTCAGAAGTTTATCAAACTCTAACAGGGAGCTAAAAGACCTTGTGATAACTGAAAGGAAAGTAGAAGAGAAATTGTTAAACCTGAACATAAAAACTGCACCTAGGGTGGATGGGATCTATCCACTCATATTAAGGAAGGCAGCAAAGAAGGTGAGCAAACCCTTAGCCATAATTATGAGCACATTGTTGGATTCAGAGGAGGTCCCTATGGACGGGGGATGTGTGAATATATCCCCAGTTCATAAAGGGGGATTAAAAAGTGACATGAGTAATTACAGACCTGTTAGCTTAACTTTTGTTCCAGGGAAAATAATGGAGTCACTAGTTAAAGAAGTAATCTAGAACCATCTGGACAGGACTGCAGTTATACTGCAGTCACAGCATGGATTTGTTAAGGGGTGGTCTTGTCTAACCAATCTGATCAGTTATTATGAGGCAGTGACCAAGGAACTGGATGCAAAAAATAATTTTGATATCACATACTTGAATCTCAGGAAGGTTTTTGATACTGTTGCTCATAAAAGACTGCTATATAAATTGGAACATTGTGGCATTAAGCCAAGTTAATACTATGGATAAAGTGGTGGTTAAGTAGAAGACAGAGGGTAGTTATCAAGTGTGGGCACTGCTCTTCATAGACTAATGTAATCGGTGGATTCCCCCAGGGTTCAATGCAGATCTATTGTTGTTTTTATTGTTTATTAATGATATTGATGTAGGTATATCAAGTTTATTGTCAATGTTTGCAGATGATACAAAAGTTGGCAGGGTGGTTAACGACAGTAAGATGCTACTGAAACAAGATCTAGAAAAATTAGATCGCTGGACTGAGAAATGGCAGTTGAAGTTTAACATTGAGAAATGCAAGGTACTGCATATGGGTAGTAGTAATCTCAGGGTAACCTATGAACTGTGTGGTACTACACTCAGGGTAGTAAAAAATATAAAAAAAGACTGAAAAAAAAAACTAAAATAAAAATAAAAAAAAAAGTCTTCCATCTGTTATTGTGGAAGTGGATGTTTTGAATAAATTCAAGGAAGAACTAGATAAATCATTGAAGGGTATGGATGGACGAAGAGTGTGGGGTTTTTTTTTTTTTTTTTTTGGCAGATTCTATATAAGTTTACTTGCTTGCATTATTTGCCACTACTACTACTTATTTATGGGTCACATTATATAATATATATTTTTAACAGATATCTTCATGAAATGATTAGACCTATGAACCACTAGGTGGCAGTGATCACAGTGTATTAATCGAGATTTTCTTAAAGATGTAACTACCATCGAGGGTAAAGGGAAAGTATTTTGCTTTCGTAAAGGTGACTACAGTGGTCTCAGACAGATTTTAAATTCCATACAGTGGGAACAACTGATGATGTTATCATAAGCAAATTCTAAATGGGAAGCATTTAAGGAATTAAACATAGAATCTACTAGACTTTTCATGCCAACTAAGAAATACTATTGAACGTATAGGCCTAAGTTAATGTCAGATGAACTGATGAGATTTGTGGCAGAGAATAAAAATGCATGGGATGCATATAAATTATCAGACAACCCAGAAGCATATATGGTAGATATAAACTAGTCTGTAATCAAGTAAAAAAAGGCAGTTAGGCAAGCAGAGGCAGATTATACAACAATTCTTTGGATCCAAAGAAATACATCAGACTTTTTACTTAAGTAAACACTAGAAGGAAGGGGATAAATCAGATTGGTCCACTTGATATCAATGATTCAACTGTTAATGAATCTGCTCAGGTTGCTGACAAACTGAATGATTATTTTGCATCTGCATTCACACACAAGGAATTCTTTAGTGAAGTGGATGCTAGAAGTTAATCAAACTCTAACAGGAAGCTAAATGATTTTTTATATAACTCAGAGGAAAGTTGAGGGAAAATTGTTGAAGTTAAACATAAGAAAGGCACCTGGGGTGGATGGAATATAACCAGTTATATTAAAGGAGGTGGCAAAGGAAGTAAGCAAACCCTTAGCCATAATTATGGGAGCATTCTTTGACTCGGGAGGTCCCACAGATTGGAGATGAAGTAAATGTATCCCCAATTCACAAAGGGAGATCAAAAAGAGTGGCACGAGTAATTACCAACCTGTTAGTTTAACTTCCATTCTGGGGAAGATAATGGAGTCACTGGTTAAAAATGCATTGGAGAATCATCTAGACAAGATTGCAGTAATAATTCACACTGTATGGGCTTGTTAAGGGGAAGTTTTGTCTGACCAATTTGATTGGATACAATGATGTGGTCACAAAGGAACTGAATGCAAAAAAATAATTTTGATGTCATATACTTCGATTTCAGGAAAGCTTTTGATACTGTTGCACATAAGACTGCTCTACAAATTGGAGCAATGTGGCATTAAAAAAAAGTTGCTACTATGGATAAAGGGATGATTGAGTGGGAGAATACAGAGGGTGGTAATCAATGGACACTGCTTTTCATGGACTAATGTTATTAGTAAAGTTCCCCAGAGTTTCATGTTATGTTGGGCCCATTGTTGTTTTCTACGTTTATTAATGATATTGATGATGGCATATCACGCATAATGTCCATTGCAGGTGATACAAATATTGGCAGGGTGATTAATGACAGGAATGATGGTATACTACTGCAACAAAATCTAAGAAAGTTAGGCAGATGGGCTGAGAAATGACTATTGAAGTTTAACATTGACAAATGCAAAGTACTGTATATGGATAGCAGTAACCCTAGAGTGACATAGCTGTGTGAATTACTCTATGGTTACGCTCAGGGAAGGAAAATGAAAAAGACATGGGGTAATTTTGCAGTGAAGATATGAAGTTCTCTGAGCAATACAAGACAGGCTGCCAGGCTGGATCATGGGTTTTGTCAATGATACACAGAAATTTTGCTAGCAGGGACAAGGAGGTGATTATCCCAATCTGTAAGACAGTGGTCAGGCCACATCTCGAGTACTGCATACCGGTCTGGGGTCTTCATTTTAAGAAGCATATAGAGTTGCTTGAGCATGTGCAGAGAAGGGCAACAAGACTGGTGAGGGGAATGAAGGGGTCCTCTTACCAAGAAAGTCTTAGGTTCTGCAAATTGCAGTGGCTGGAGACAAGGCACTACCGAGATGATCTGATTGATCTGTTTAAGGCCGTTAATGGATTGACCAAGCTCAGTACTAATGGGATTCTTCCTCTTGCTCAGACCACACAGGATAAGACATAAAGGCGCCTCCGTAGCCAGGTGGGCAGGAGCAGCAGTGCGTAGCACACACTTCTTGATTAGACCGGGTTCGAGCCCATCACCACCAAATTCGGAGGATACGGAAAGGTCAGGTAATGACCACCGCATATCCCCGGAGCAGTATGGCCTTAGTTGCTAATGCTCCTAAAAAAACCAAATGGGACACAAATTCAAACTGAGGAAGGACGGTTGCAGAAAAGATGTGTGGAAGTTTGTATTTAGCCAGTGGTTGGTTGATTGTTGGAACAAACTTCCATCCATTGTTGTGGAAGTTGATAGCATAAATAAATTCAAGGAAGGACTAAAACTATTGGAGGGAATGAATAGGTGAAATGGGAACTGTCATATATTTTTTTTTTTTTTTTTTTTTTGGCTGATGCTGTATAAGTTTGCTTTCTTGCATCATTTGCCTCTGCTAATGCTAATACCATTTATTTAAATTTAATAATTTGTAACAGGAAAATTTTCAGACTCGCTATAATTCTGTACAATGGGACCAACTGATGATGTCAGCAACAGCAAATTCTAATGGGAAGCATTCAAGGAACTCTTCGTGGAAGCTATTAGGCTTTTCATACCGATTAAGAAATGTTGTTCAAGGTTTAGGCCAAAATGGGTGTCAGATGAACTAATGAGACTCATGGCAGAGAAGAATAATGCATGGGATGACACAGAACTCTATGGTAGATATAAGCTCATCTGTAATCAAGTCACAAAGGAGGTTAAGCATGCGAGGCAGATTGCGAGAAATCTTTGGCAAAGGGTGCTAAGACAAACAGCAAGGACTTCTTTACTTATATAAATTCTATAACGAAGAGGATGAATTAGATTGGTCCACTTGATATTGATGGTTCAACTGTTGATGATCCTGCTCAGATAGCTGATAATCTGAATGCATATTTTGCATCTACATTCACACGAGGAGTTATTAAGAGAGAAAATTCCAGAAGTTTATCAAACTGTAACAGGGTGCTTAATAATTTTCTAATAACAGAGCAAAGTGGAGGAGAAATTGTTGAAGTTAAACATAAGACAGGCACCTGGGGTGGATGGGATCTTGGGATCTATCCATTTCTATTAAAGGAAGTAGGCAAATCCTTAGACCATAATCGGACTGGAGAAGTGCAAATGTATCGCCAATTCACAAAGGGGATCTAAGGGTGAGATGAGTAATTACAGACCAGTTTGTTTAACTTCTGTTCCGGGGAAAACAATAGATTCAGTTGTTAAAGATGCATTGCAGGATCATCTAGACAAGACTGCAGTAATTATTCAGACACAGCATGGGGTTTGTTAAGGGAGAGTCTTTTCTGACAAATTTGATTCGATGCTATGATGTGGTTACAAAGGAACTGGATGCAAAAAATAATTTTGATATCATATACTTGGATTTCAGGAAAGCTTTTGACACTGTTGCATATGGAAGACTACTGTACAAATTGGAGCAGTGTGGTATTAAGGATAAGTTGCTACAATGGATAAAGGGATTGGTCAGTGGGAGAAGACTCAAAAAAAAAAAAAAAAAAAAGCTCTCATTTCACGAAAGGAGTGGTGAAATGGGAGCTTTTTTTTGGCTGATGCTACATAAGCTTGTTTTCTTGCATCATATGCCTCTACTAATGCTAAAGACAGAGTGGTAATCAATTGACACTGCTCTTCGTGGACTAATGTTATTAGTGGAGTCCCCTAGAGTTCAGTGTTGGTCCATTCTTGTTTTCTGTATTTATCATTGATATTGATGAAGGTATATCAGGCTTAATGTCAAAGTTTGCAGATGATACAAAGGTTGGCAGGGTAGTAAATGACGGTACTGGCAGTGTGCTACTGCAACAGGATCTAGTAAAATTAGTCAGATGGGCTGAGAAGTGGCATCTGACATATAACATTGACAAATGCAAAGCACTGCATATAGGTAGAAGTAACCCCAAAGAAACATACCAAATATGTGGTACTACACTGAGGGTGGTAGAAAATGAAAAAGATCTGGGAGTAATTGTGCAATCAGATTGCCCACCAAATATGGAGGATGCAGAAAGGTCAGGGAATGACCACCGCATATCCCCAGAGCAATATGGCCTTAGTTGCTAATGCTCCTAAAAACCAAAAAACAACAAACAGCAATCAGATATGAAAATTTCTGAGCATTGTCAATGATATGTAGGAATTTTGCTAGTAGGGAAAAGGAGGTGATCATCCCTTTGTATAAGGCAGTGGTCAGGCCACGTCTTGAGTACTGCATTCAGGTCTGGAAGCCTCATTTTGGGAAGGATGTAGAGTTGTTTGAGCACGTACTGAGAAGGGCAACAAGATTGGTAAGGGAAATGAAAGGGTCCTCTTACCAAGAAAAGTTCTGCAAATTGCAGCGTCTGGAGACTAGGCACCTGCGAGGTGATCTGATTAAGGTGTATAAGGCCTTGAGTGGATTGAGCATGCTGAATTCTAATGGGATTCTTCCACTTGCTCAGGTTACAAACCTGAGGGGGCATAAATTCAAATTGAGAAAAGACGGTTGTAGAATAGATGTGGGGAAATTTGCCGTTAGCCAGTGGGTGGTTAATTGCTGGATCAAACTTCCATCTGTCGTTGTGGAAGTTAATAGCTTAAATAAATTCAAGGAGGGACTAGACAAACTTTTAGAGGGAATGGATGTGTGAAATTGGATTTTTTTGGGCTGATGCTAAATAAGCTCATCTTCTTGCTTTCTTGCATCACGTGCTTCCATTACTTCTATATGTCTGTAAATTTTCCTGCAGTCTGAGGATTTTGCCCTCAATTCTTTTATTAAGTGTTAAGCTACTGAGTTCCTTTTGCTATCTCTCATTTTGTTGACTTAATTTCACAACTGGGTTGTCAGCCTTTATAACATCAGGGTACCTACCTAACCACTGATGAAGAGCCAAATTGCCCTAAAATAGCTGTTTGGGTGGTGGTATCTACTAATAATAAGTAACAATTGTCTTCTCTTTTGGGGAAGTGTTACTTATTCAAAGCATAATCGAACAGGCAACTCATTGCGAAGGCATTCACAATATGAGATACATGACATAGTGTAAAAAAACATTATGGAAATCCTAGTCTCAAAACTTTATTAGACCTGTTGGACAGACAACTTGTGTAGGCAATACCTGCTAATTTGCAGGTCTTGACTATGCAATTGTCTGTCCAACACAATGAGATATAATTAAACAATGCCACTATAATAATTTTGGTTAACTAGATATAGTCATGATTCACTTGCACTGACTTGTATGTCTGTAAATTGTAAGTTACATATCAATGTTATAAAATGAATTTACTTTGTTATAAGTTATTTGCTTGATGTCATATGAAATCAGTTGAAAAATAACATGCAGTATTTAATGAGTACTTTTTCTAAAGCATTCTTCGTTTTTGACATGATTTCATGCCTTTTTTAAAAGAGCAGGAAAGTGTTAACACGTTTTGGGAAATGAAGAATACTCTCATGAGTTGCACAAAACTGGCTTGAAGGCTGCATACAGTTCATATGTTGCCAGTTGAACAGCCCTACCATATTGTATTCTTTTCTCTCTCTCTCTCTCTCTCTCTCTCTCTCTCTCACACACACACACACATTGTTTGGTTCCTGTACTATTATAACCTCGCTACTATTTCCAAGTAGGCACCTCCGTAGCCAGGTGGTCAGGAGCAGTGGTGCGTAGCACACGCTTCTTGATTAGACTGGGGCTCGAGCCCGTGACACCAAAATATGGAGGATGCGGAAAGGTCAGGGAATGACCACCACATATCCCTGGAGCAAAATGGCCTTAGTTGCTAATGCTCCTAAAAACCAAAAAAACAGCAACATTTCCAAGTCCAATTAATTGGCTGGAATTCCTCATTCACTGAAAGACACAAATAATAGTAAATGTGTGAAGGAAAGAATTACAGTTGCATAACCAAGAGCCAAGTGCAAAGTATAAATTAATAAAAAAAATTTAAAAATATATAAATCTCTTGCAGCACTATTAGCTGTTATTTGTAATTCCTTTGTTATGTGACAAACTCTGAGTTGAGTGAATTTGAAACATTTATTTTATTTATTTATTTTTGTTATTATTATTTTATTTTTTTTTTTTGAATGATGCTAAATGTACTTAAGTACAGTGGAATAAATGGTTATTTACCACAGGGTAGAAAATAGTTAATATTTGAACTCTAACACTGATGATAAAGCTCAATTTTTAATTGAGCTTTATCATAAGCATTTTCAGGAATTTAGAAGAACATTGGAATTTCTTGCTTTCCTACCACTGCTACTATAATTGCATTATTTAATGATGTAGTTCTTATATGATATATTCATTTGTATTGCCCAGTTACCTATTATACAGCTTTTAAAATATCAAAAATTCATTAACTATAGCTTAGTGGACGAGACATGTTTACCTTTGATCCACAATTGGCTGAGGAAGGAAATATGGAAGAGGGAGAGGATTGTTATGATATTTTACCCAGAGAAGAATATGATGATGATTTTGAGGTAAGCAGTACGTAGTTATAAAACAGATAACATTTGTTTGATAATTTGCCATTTTTGAATATTTAAAGATAAAATTTTGATATAGAAGTGGAATTTGAATTGTTCTTTCTGATTCAGAAGATAAATATGCTAACTTGAATTACAAAACCAAGTTTGATAGATTTGTTGAATGAAGATCTACATCTTAATTGAAATTAAGATGTAGATAGCATGTGGTAGATAACTTTCCAAGGTATTTCAAGGACCCTATATCTAAAGATTAGTATATTGGCCACTAAACAGATCAGAGAAAAATGAATGATAAGAAAGTATAAAATGTATAATTAATTGGCTGCACTAATTTGTGTTTGTGGGAGATCAAATAAAAAAAATAAATAAAAAAAAAAAAAAATATATATATATATATATATATATATATTAAAGAAAGATGTGATAGGTAGACAGTGCAAGAATGATCTTTCCTGTTTCATTAACCCCTAGAATGCATGTATATTTATATTTTTAAGGTTTTTACAATGTGTCCATTTCTATATGAATTGTCTTAAATCTTCAAGTAGGTGTTACCATATCTGTGTTTCCAAGTAATTGTACAATAATATTTTGTAGTGCCAAGATATTATTATATTACCAAAAATATTACCAAAATAGCTTTAAAATCAGAGGAGGAAATTGCACCTCTTAGCTCTGTTGTCTGAGTTGGTCAAGCAAATGCTGAAATATCTGTATTTCAGATCCGGAAGTTGATATTTATCAAATGATAAAAAAAAAATTAGGTGTAAAAGTATTACATCAAAGAAATGGCAATACAGGTTCTTTAATTTTTAAATTCTGATTTGCTTCTTGAGAGTGATTTCACTCTAATATTGAGCAGTCAAATTAAAATAAAAGTATTTAAAACATTTATGTTCAAAGTTAATATTTTTACAAATTAAATTCTGCATTGAGCATGATGCTATTGGAAAACTGACCCTGTGAGCTGACATGCATTCAGAAAATTGGATTAAGCATTATTAAGCATGGATGGCTTTCATGTCAGTACTTAGTATGGAACAGATTTGAGCAGGTTCAATACAGGTAGGCCCTGCTTTACAATACTTCAATTTACACCATTTCACATTAATGCCCCCTTAAAATAGTAATGAAGAAAAAAAAAAAAAAAAATATATATATATATATATATATATATATATATATATATATATAAAGAAATTTTGAAAATGCAAGTGTAAATGCAGCACAGGAAGTGGGTACCTAGATGGCACTAGTGTCAACACCAGTTGCTTTCTTCTCATCCCCCAGTGTGCACGTGTTGTGAGCTGTGCTTTAAATTTTAATAATTTCCTATGTTCATTAGTGCCTTACAATTTTAAATAAATTGTGCAACCACATCTTCTAAGCGTAGTGGTAAATCTGTACCTGCACATGTTAAAAAAACCACAAATCTCTAACGATTGAAGTGTAAATGGACATTCATCCTATGGAATCTTGTGAGCAGCGTTTGGCGGTGTGCAAGACCTTAATTTTAACACCTTCTACTGTTACGACCATTATAAATAATACTGAGATCATCAATCAGTCACATACAGGAATTGTTAATGTAAGCATTTCTAGAACAACCTATTCAAGGAGTGAGAAGATGGAGAAATTATTAGTGCTGTGGATAGACAATATGAACCAAAATAATATTCGTGTAACATAGGAAGTGGTTATGGACATAGAAGCTTATTCAGTGAAATTACTGAGGCATTGGGAGGGACTGAATCATTTTTGGCTAGCAGGGGCTGGTTTTCCCAGTTCAAAAACCAGACCAGAATTCACAATGTAAAAATTACTGGTGAGGCAGCTAGCACCAAAACTGCAGGTGCTGGGGAATATTCTCCCATATTCCAAAAGTTAATGGATGAAGGCTGCTACACTCCAGACTTTGTCTTTAATGTTGATGACATGGGGCTGTACTGGAAGATCCCTTGTAGGATGTACATGGTCAGTGAAGAGAGAGAGAGAGAGAGAGAGAGAGAGAGAGAGAGAGAGAGAGAGAGAGAGAGAGAGAGAGAGAGAGAGAGAGAGGTCTGCTGGAAAAGATTGGTTTACATTACTTCTGGGTGGTAATGCATCAGGCACTTTTAATTTAAAGCCAATGTTGGTGTACCATTCAGAGAATCCACATCTTATGAAGGGCATTGTGAAGGCTCAACTTCCTGTTTTCTGGCACTCTAATAAGAAGGCATGGGTGACCCAGACCTTTTTTAGTGAATAGTACACTTCATACTTTTGTTCGGAGGTGGCCCAGTTTTGTGCAGCAAACAACTTACCCAAAAACGTTTTTAGTCCTTGACAATACTTCAGGACATCCAGCCAACCTTGAAGATATTGCTAACAACATTCTGAATGTTAAGGTCGTTATTTGTCACCCAACACCTCTTCACCGTTGCAGCCAATGTATCAGGTCATTATTGCAACTTCAAGGTGTACTGTTTACGTATGACCTTCAAGGGGTTGTCGAGGCAGTGCAGGCATCTAACTCAGTGACTGTGAGGGACTACTGGAGGTCCTACAACATCCTGAAGGCCATAAGTAACATTGAATCATGCATGAATTTGTGGCGTTATGCAGTGTCTCACTTTCTTCAGTTTGAGCCAGTTTCAGCAGTGGCTGAAATCACTCAGATGGCTGAAGATGTTGGCCTTGACAAGGTTTGATGATGTCAGTGAGTTGCTGCAAAGCCATGGTGAGCCTCTTTCAAAGGAGGACTTAGAGGAGCTGGCTGCATAACTGTCTAAACAGGATTCTGAGGAAGAAGAAGAGCAGGAGCTTGTACCAATTAGGACCTTCACCACAAAAACACTTCAATAAGCTTTGGCCCAAATACAAACAGGCTGTAAAACTCTGTGATAATGACCCAGACTGGGAACGCAGTTCTTCCATCCAAAGAGTTGTTACAAACATATTGAAGCCCTACTACAATATGTTAGAAGAGAGAAAGACTCAACAGACATCATTGCTGCAGTTCTTTTCTAAAGCCAAAGAACCTGCAGAACCTGTCAACCCTCTAGTGGCGTTACTACATTCTCTAAAGATGGCTCTGCAGGAATGAAGTACTAAGTTAAATTTTTATTTTATTACTTATATTTTATCTATAAATATTATTTATATCTCATAATTATAAAATAACCACATATTTAATATAAAAAACACTTATATTAACTCTTATGGTTCAATTTTTGTAGTGAAGGAACCCATCTCATTTAAATACATTATAATTCTTCCTCAATTTATGCTGCTTCAGCTAACAACCCTGAGGAGGTGGAACGTAACCCTGCCATAAATCGGGGACTACCTGTATATGTAAAAGTGCATAATGCACTAACTATAAAGACTATGAATTTCAACTTAACGGAACTTGTACAAAACTATAGAAACACTAGTTGGTAGTGTCTCTACAATAATATTTTGACAAACTCTTTAGTCACAGGATTTCCTTATGATACTCAGGCTATTCCACCTCTAGATTCTGTTGATAGCAGCATTCCTGAGATACATAACGTAATCATTAAACTTGCAGTCAAACCCCTCTGTAACAAAGTATCTAAATCACCTCAAAAAAATTTTTTTATAGAGAAATTTGACCATAGAAGGACAGGCTATTAACTGTGTAGTGCATCCTCAGACTGAGACCCATCAAAATGATTATGTGACTGAGAATGCTTTTCAGAGTACAACATCCACTATTTTTGGAATGGTAAAGAAAGTTTATTAAAATTCTGCAATTTTTAACTGAATAATATTGATTTATATGCTATTGTTAATTTCAACCAAATTAGGCCACAGGCTGCATTTTCAGTGAATAAAGTTTAAAGTTCAGTCATTTCTGGTGCTTTCATGCAGCATATATTGTTTTCAAGCAGGCCTAATGAAAACAAATCACTGGGAGTGAAAAATTTGCATGAGTGGAGAAATGCTAATTAGGTGTCCCTGTAGAGTGCACCAACAATGACAACATTATTGTAATTTAATTTGCTATTCCTTCATTAATAACATGACACAGAATGCATATAAGCAATATATAATTGTAACTAAATGGTTAGTGTTAGAGTACAAAGTTACTTGTGCTATATGTTTCAATATACTTGTATGTGACACACAAAATACAGTAAATTTTTTTAAATCGATCAAGATCTAAACAAATAGTTGAGCCTATATTATGGTTTGGAGTATAAGCAGATACATGCTAAGTGCATACTGGCTAAGTGCACTTGGCCACGGTAATGACACTAATATTTAAGAAAGCAGGTTGTGCGTGTGCATTTCTGTTTTTTTACTGTATTATATTTTTTAGTGATTTATGGGTGCAGAACACAGATAAAACATTCAGTGTACTTGTAGAAGAATAAGAGAAATTTACCTCAATATAATACGTAGAACCTTCCGTATGACTCTCCAGAAATTAAAAAGATTAATGCAAAATGATTACATTAAAAAATCAATTGAAAATAATTCAAAAAACAATTTGAAATTTTTTTTTTTTTAAACAAAAAAATTAAAAAGTTCAATGTAAATATCGAAAAACAATTTTCCTTCCTGAAGCTGAAAGAGTTTTTAACTGTATGTCATGATCACAGGAATGGAAATTATGGAGTATGTGTGAGCTTGACTCTTATATAGAGAGTATCTTTGCACATGCGTGTAAAAGACGACAAATTGGAGATTAGATATGACCGGCAAATGTTAATAGAATTATCATGCAATTTAATTTTGATGGGTTCTGCAATTAATAGTCTCGTATAATTACGTTGGACACTAAGTATTTTGGCCTCATTAAATAAAAATGTGTGGGTTTTGTTAACAGCATGAAAGACTAATTCTGACGCTGCTGAACGAGAAGCACAAACTGAGGATTCGTTCTGTTTTACTTAAATTCAATGGAAATTGCATCAATTCTTAGTAAGACGAGTCACAATTACTACAAGAAATGTATACCAAGTCATTTATTTGTGTCGCGAAAGAGTAAAGGATTGAGCGATTGTTCAGTATAGCGTGTAATTTCCAAATTGGTCTGGCCACAGTCTTAGGTTTGGTATCTTTACAGAATCTTTTAAGCTGTTTGTGCCACTGTTCAATGTATAGGACAGAAATAAAATATTTTTTAATGTTACTATTGTTGTTGGTGTAGTTATTTGTATCCTATCCTTAGCTTGTACCCTAATTCGGTTTATTGTAGCAAGGAGATAAACCGAATTAGGGTACAAGCTAAGGATAGGATACAAATAACTTCACCAACCAACAATAGTATCATGAAAAAATACTTTATTTCTGTCCCATACATTGATTGTTGGCACAAACAGCTTAACAGATTCTTTAAAGATACTGAATTTAAGATTGCGGCCAGACCAATACAGAAATTACAAGTTATACTGAACAATCGCCGAGTCCTTTCCTCTTTCATGACTCATCTTACCAAGGATTGATACAATTTAAATGCTCAAGTAAAAGGGCACACAACCTCAGTTTGTGCTTCTCATTCAGAAGCGTCAGAATTAGTCTTTCGTGCCGTTAACAAAAACCATACATTTTTTTTTAACGAGGCCAAAATACTTTAGTGTCCATCAAAATTAAATTGCATGAAAATTCTATTAACATTCACCGTATATATATCTAATCTCCAATTCGTGGTCCTTTATGCGCATGTGCAAAGACAAATCTTTATTTAAGAGTCAAGCACTTCCTAATTCATTTCACAAATATACGTGGTCTCAATTCTAATCTCGACGATGTCCATTTCCACTTGCAGTCTGCCAAACCCCATGTACTTTTTCTGACAGAATCTCAGTTATCTGTTGATTCAACTACTGTTCATCTCAGATGCCCAAATTATTCGCTGTATGATTCCTTTCGCCTCAAAGGTGGTACTTGTGCATATGTCCGTTTTGATATTCCCTGTCAGAGACTTGGCAATTTGGAATCTCCTCTCTTTGATCTTCTCTGGCTTAAAATCTCTCTACCTCATTGTGTCAAATTCATCTGTTGTCTCTACCGTTCTCCCAACTCCACTAATCACTTGGAGCGCTTTGACTTCCTCTCTTTACAACTTGACTTTCTCCAGTCCAACTTTCCTAACAGTGAGATAATTTTCCTTGGTGATTTTAATGTTCACAACTCCAGCTGGCTTCCGTTTTCTAGTCACACCGACCCAGCAGGTCGAGATGCTGAGGCTTTTGCAATTACTAATGACCTAGCACAGATTGTTCATTTACCTACAAGAATACTGGACAATCCTAATCATACAGCCAATACGCTTGATCTTTTTCTCACAAACAACCCTTCTAAGTACACAGTTGAAGTGAGAGGTCCTTTAGGCACTTCAGACCACAACTTGGTGATTGTCTCTTCTTCAATGGAGCCTTTATCTCATGGCTATTCCCAACCTCGTGTTTTTGGCATTACAAGAATGCAAAATGGGATGACCTGCGAGACTTCTTTTCCTTTGTCGGACTACTGTGTCAAAACTTCTGATGTAAACATTTGCTCAGATCGTGTCAGTGAAATTATTCTTGTAGGAATGGAATCCTTTATCCCACACTCCACTTTAAAACCTCATCCTTTATCTAAACCTTGGTTTTCCAATAAATGTGCTAAGCCTGTTACAGAGAAGAATGTTGCATATCGTAATTGGCTTGTTTCTAATTCTTCAGTTTCATTTTCTGCCTACACCAAAGCTCACAACAATTGTAAAGCAGTTATTAATCAGTCCAAACTAGAGTTTGAACAGGCTAAGAGTAGAAAACTTGCTTATTGCCCTAATGGTAGCCGAGCATTCTGGTCTCTTGCCAAAGCTATTGGCCACAACTTTTGCCAATCTCTGCTCCCACCTCTGTCCAAACCAGATGGTTCTGCTGTCACTTTACCCAAGGATAAAGCTGACCTGCTAGCATCCCATTTTTCTTCCAGCTCATGTATTAATGATCTTGTTAAAACACCTCCCACCGGTCCCAACAAGCTCCATTCAATGCCTCCTGTGGTCTTCCGTCAAAAGGATATCAGAAGGATTTTGATGAATCTTGATGCTAAGAAAGCTCCAGGTCCTGATGGTATTTCTCCACTTGTTCTCAAAACCTGTGCTCCTGAACTGACTCCTATTCTTTGCCACCTTTTTTCACTTTTTTATTCCACAGGTGTTTTTCCTTTTGCTTGGAAATTTGCTAATATCCAGCCAGTTCCTAAAAAGGGTGACAAATCTCTCCCATCCAATTATTGTCCCATTGCAATTACTTCTACTCTTTCTAAAGTAATGGAGAATTCAACTAACCGCCAACTCTTAAACTACCTAGAAACCTTCCGTCTGATCAACGATCGCTAGTATGGATTCCGTCAGTGTCGATCCACTGGTGATATTCTGGCTTATGTTACCCATTTATGGACTAATTCGATGGAAAGGTTCGGTGAAACACAAGTAGTTGCTCTTGACATCTCAAAGGCTTTTGATCGTGTTTGGCATAAAGGTCTTCTAAACAAGCTTCCATCTTATGGTTTGCCAACTGTTTTTAGTAATTGGTTATCCAGTTTTCTCTCTGATCGCTCACTGAGGATGATGGTAGATGGCTCTCTGTCTTCTAACTTCTCCACTAATGCTGGTGTCCCCAAGGTTCAGTTCTTTCCCCCACTCTTTTCCTCTTGTATATCAATGACCTTCTTCCATTGACTAGAAATCCTATCCATAGTTTTGCCGATGATAGCACATTGCATACCACTTTCCATTTTGAGAAACCTTGTCCTGCTCAATCAGCTTCAACTTCTCGAAAATCTGCTACCGATTCCTTAAATGCCGATCTTCAGGTAATTCTCCAGTGAGGTAAAGACAACTTAGTTGATTTCAACCCTTCTAAAACTGTCTTGTCTTATATCTCACAAAGACGATTCTTCTGCTCCTATGCTTATCTTTAGTGACACTCCGATTTCTAGGCAAAATGATATATCTCTTTTGGGGATTACCCTGACTTCTAATCTCTCTTGGCACAAGCACATTATAAATATTGCTTCCTCTGCATCTAAAAAACTTGGTTTTCTCTTTCGCTCTCGGCGTTACTTTTCTTCTAAACAGCTGCTCACTCTGTATAAATCGCAAATCCGCCGTGCCATGGAATATTGTTCTCACATCTGGGGTGGTGCTCCCAAAACCTCTCTCAGGCTTCTTGATTCCATTCAGAAGAGGGCAGTTAGGTTAATTAATGATTCATCTCTAACAGAGTCTCTCCACTCGCTTTATCATAGACGTACTGTTTCTGCTGCATGCCTCTTCTACAGATACTTCCATGGGCACTGTTCTTCTGAATTGGCTTCTATAATTCCCGTGCTCTCTTTCAAAACAGTCCGAACACGTGCTGCCACCAGCCAACATCCATTTACTGTCCAACTTCAAACCCACAGAACTAACTTTTCATCTTCCTCATTTATTCATTCTACTGCCGTTTTCTGGAACAACCTTCCTTCATACGTATTTCCTCAAAATTACAATCTACAGAAGTTCAAGTCCAATGTCAACAAATATCTTCTTTCGTCTTCTAAACCTCCAACCCAAGCGCGGTAATAATGGAGTCGCTGGTTAAAGATGCATTGCAGGATCATCTAGACAAGACTGCAGCAATAATTCAAACACAGCATGGGTTTGTTAAGGGAAAGTCTTGTCTGACAAATTTGATTGGTTATTATGATGTGGTCACAAAGGAACTGGATGCAAAAAATAATTTTGATATCATATACTTGGATTTCAGGAAAGCTTTTGACACTGTTGCGCATGAAAGACTACTGTACAAATTGGAGCAGAATGGTATTAAGGGTAAGTTGCTACAATGGATAAAAGGATGGTTAAGTGGGAGAAGACAGAGGGTGGTAATCAATGGGTGCTGCTCTTCATGGACTAATGTTATTAGTGGAGTCCCACAAGGTTCGGTGTTGGGTCCACTGTTGTTTTGTGTATTTATCAATGATATTGATGAAGGTATATCAGGCTTAATGTCGAAGTTTGCAGATGACACAAAGGTTGGCAGAGTTGTTAATGACAGTAATGGCAGTGTGCTACTGCAACAGGATCTAGATAATTTGGGCAGATGGGCTAAGAAGTGGCAACTGAAGTTCAACCTTGACAAATGCAAAGTACTGCATATGGGTAGAAGTAACCCCAGAGACACGTACCAACTGTGTGGTACTACACTTAAGGTGGTAGAAAATGAAAAAGACCTGGGAGTAATTGTGCAGTCAGATATGAAGTTTTCTGAGCAGTGCAGACAGGCTGCTAGGGCGGGTCATGGGGTTTTGTCAATGATATATAGGAATTTTGCTAGCAGGGAAAAGGAGGTGATTGTCCCTCTGTATAAGGCAATGGTCAGGCCACGCCTTGAGTACTGCGTACAGGTCTGGAGGCCTCATTTTAGGAAGGATGTAGATTTGCTTGAGCGTGTACAGAGAAGAGCAACACGATTGGTGAGGGGAATGAAGGGATTCTCTTACCAAGAGAGGCTTAAGTTCTGCAAATTGCAGTGGCTGGAGACTAGGCACCTGCGCGGTGATCTGATTGAGGTCTATAAGGCCTTGAATGGGTTGAGCATGCTGAATTCTGATGGGATCCTTCCACTTGTTCAGATTACGAACCTACGGGGACATAAGTTCAAATTAAGAAAGGACAGATGTAGAATAGATGTGCGGAAATTTGCCTTTAGCCAGCGGGTGGTTAATTGCTGGAACAAACTTCCATCTGTCATTGTGGAAGTTGATAGGTTAAATAAATTTAAGGAGGAACTGGACAGGCATTTGGAGGGAATGGTGTGATTTTTTTTTTTTTTTTGGCTGATGCTGCATAAGCTCCTACGCTTGCTTTCTTGCATCATGTGCCACTACTACTACTACTACTACTACTAAGTACTATAGGTTCTAATACCTCTCGTGTTTGGGATTTACATAAAAAAAAAAAAAAAAAAAAAAAAAAGCTCACACACACACACACTCCGTAATTTCCATTCCTGTGATTGCGACATATGGTCAAAAGGTTCTGTCAGCTTCAGGAAGGAAAATTGTTTTTCAATATTTATGCTAAACTTTTTAATTAATTTTTTAAATCATTTTTGAATTATTTACAATTGATTTTTTAATGTAATCATTTTGCATTAATCTTTTATTCGTTTTAATTTCTGGAGAATGCCATACAGAAGGTTATACAGTAAACCTATGCGAATACCGAGTTATGGCTCCCATAGTAATAAAAGGGTTCCATTCCAAAGTATGAAATATATAAGAAAAATTTGTCTAAAATTTTGTCTATGTATGTATTATATGTACCTTCATAATATGACTATGTACATAGACAGTACATAGTGAAATACAAGCATAAGGCATCAAAATGAAAATAAGAAACAATTTAATAATAAATGTAATATTTATTAGAAATTTTAAACAAATCTTTCAAACCAGCACCTTTGCTAGCTAAAAAAACTTATCCCGCCAGTGCTATCACCAGTTTTGCTTAAGCGTTGATAAAAGTGTTTTGCCTTTTAACGAATGAGTGACATTAACGGAATTTTATTTTGAGTTCAGTCTTCTATCTACAGATTTAAAGCTTTTTCCATTTTTTCTAATTTAACATCACGAGTTACAGAGCAAATTTTTGAAGCAATTAATGCGTTTTCACGGACACTACAGCAGATTTTTTCTTCTGATTTCTTGATTGATCGTACCGTTGCTCATTGATTTTATAATGTTTTGCCACTGACGAGACACTTTCACCATTAGAAATTTTGTCTAATAACTCAATTTTACCCGCTAATGTCATCACCTTTGATCTTTTCACAGTTCCCTTGTTATTCGTAGCCAAATTTTTGTAGCGATTAGAAAAGAACTTGTCCACAATAAAGTCACTTTCTTTTAACTGTTAACACACCCGAAAAAGTCTGTTTACGCTAACACACTGCAAAATGGTAGATTTTTCACTTTTGTAAACATTAATTTATAAATTGATGAATTTATTCAATTTATATGCATATCAATTAAAAGCAAACGACAAAACCATCCATGACAAGCACATAACACGTACTGAACAGAGATTAGTGGGGAACATCCACGCTCACGATTTTGTCATTCCTCTCCCCCCATCCACTGAGTACTGTTTTGGCCAGGAAAGATGATTTTAGCCACACCCACGTTTTTTTATGCCGGAAAATGTTCACGGCACTTTAAAATTCACATTTTTTTTTAGGCTTCATTTTATATTCAATCAGCGACCACGAGTACGCTAAACCATGAATACAGATACCGCAAATAGTGGGGGTTTACTGTATTGTGATAAATTTCTCTTGTATCGGGCATCAATAGCTCTGTTATGTTCTATGAAATGTCTTGTAAACTCCTCTGACTGTATGGTTGTCCCAGTGTGTAAGCAGAAATTAATTTTACGATGAAGCTTATTGGCTATTCTGATGGATCTTCTTGATACTTCATACAATAATTCCAATGCTTTTACAGCTTCAGGGAGCATTCTGTTAGGTTTCTTTTGGAATTATTATAGTTCCTGTGTTGCGTTATGAATAATTTTCTCGGTCATTGTAAAATTCTGACTTTTCAAGCGACCTTTTTATTAGTATTAGTAATGTCATCATCCATTATTGCTACAAGCTCACATAGCATCAGCAAAAAAAAAAAAAAAAAAACTGTCCATCCCTTCCGATATTTTATCTAATTCTTCCTAAATTTATTAAAAATAGCCGCCTCAAGAATACCACATAAGTTTCTTCAGATAAACAGCTACTCTCTGGCTCTGAAAGCAAATTTCACAGATTTATCCTGCAACTATTCTTCAATTCAAATTTGTTGTTTCCTTATGTGTGTAGTCTAAGCAAAAGAAGGATGCCATCTACATTTAGCTTACTCAGTCCATTGAAAATCTTAAGCACATTGATCAGATCTCCTAGCAGGTGCCTAGTTTCCACATAAGAATACTTTTTTGTTCCCACTCACTAATCTCAGTGCTCTTCTCTGCACACGTTACTGATCCACGTCCTTCCTAAAATGAGGCTTCCAGACCCATATGCAGTACTCAAGATGCAGCCTTACTGTTTGCTCACATACACACACAATAATTACCTCCTTATCCCTACTGACAAAATTCCAGTACAGGCAACCCCCGTATAACACGGTACTTATATAACACAGTATTTTTGAGCTTTTGTGCGGGGGGGGAACCCTGTTATTATGTTGGATGTAATTTTTCAACATTTCCGCTCTTTTTGAATCCCACTGTTGACTCACTAGTCAAAAAAAAAATTATTGAGAAATACCCGTATTTTATTTTGTTGGGAAATCCCCATGTTAGGTTCTGTGCTATTGAACTTGTGGAAAAATCTAGGTTTCAAAGTTTTATTACTATTGGATAGCACACCAGGCCATTCAAAAGAGTTAAGTCATCCAAACGTTGAAGTTATGTTCCTACCACCACAGTTGTACTAAGTTAATACAATTTTCATTCACCCATAAAATCAATATTATATCCACCTTTAAAACTCATTACATCAGAAAATGGTTACAATGGATTTGGAAAAAAAAATTGATTCCAAATCCATTGAAGTAATGGAGGCATGGAAACATTTCTCAATTGTGGACTGTATTGGAATCATAACTTTATTGCTGAAAGAAGTAAAACCATCAACATTAAATGTGTATGGAAAAATCTATGGCCAGAGTCAGTTCATTCAGGAAATATGGTCAATCCGGCAGAAAATGGAATGAGTGCGATAGTAGAACTCGCCACGTTGGTAGGAGGGGAAGGTTTTTATGATATGACTACTGAAGCCCTTGTGGGTAGCACAGTTGATAGAATTGCCATCCTCCCCACACCAGGTGGAAAAGACCCAAGTTCAATTCCCGTTGATGATGGGAGGGATTTTTATGATTTTTTTTGACAACGTGGCTGAGTTGCTCAGGCAAGAGTAGCATGGTTTTTTCTCCCACAAACTCTCATTCAGCAAAACAGAAATCCAACCTCAGAACACATGCAATTTATAGACAACATACACACAGTAACATGGCCTTAGTCGACTATGCTCCTAAAAAAATTAAAAAAAGATATGATTACTGAAGAATCACTGGTAGAAAAAGAGCTAGTGAAGCAGATTTGGTGGAAATAGCATCGGAGGTAAAACCACATCAATTCAGAGGATGATGGTGCCGATGAAAATTCTAAACTTCCAAATTTTACACTAAAAAAAGCATATGGGAAGGCATAAAGTTAGCTGGGCAATGAGAATTTTATTTTTTGAATGCAGATTCTTGAATGAAAGAAGCCCAAAGTTCAAAAGGAAGCTTCAAAAATGCTTAGTTCCATACGAATGAAATTAACAAAAATTTATCAAGCAAAAGCAAACAAACCCAGATTACTTATTTTTTAAAGGCAGCAGAAGATACACAAAATCTAGAATAGTGTATTTTTGTTAGCTTTTGGAACGTAACCACCCTTTTTGTACTTTTTCTTAGTCCTGTATAACATGGTTTTGCACAACACGACATTTTATTGGAACCTAACTACCGTGTTATACGAGGGTTACCTGTATATCATTAACAAAATTTCGTGAGCTGTCCAAGCTGCCTCTGCATTACTCAGAACTTCTTGTGTGACTGCACATTACCTCCAGATTATTTTCCTTTTCTACTGCCTTGAATTTTGTACCACACAATCGGTATGTTATTCTGGGATTAGTGCTACCTATATGCAGTAATGTATTGACTGACATTTGTCAACGTTAAATTTCAATTGCCACTTCTGAGACCACTTGGCTAGTTTTTCTAAATCTTGTTGCAGTAGCATACCCTGATTACTGTTGTTAACCACCCTGCCAGCCTTCGTATTAGCTGCAAACTTAGACATTAAGCACGATATGCTTTCATCAATATCATTAATAAATATTGAAAACAGTGATGGACCCAGTACTGATCTGCTGGAGGTACTTCCTTAATAAAATTAGCTCAAAAAGAGCAGTGCTGATTGATATCCACTCTGTCATCTTCCACTCAACCATCCCTTTATCCATAGAAGCAGCATTACCTCTAATGCCACACTGTTCCAACTTGTTTAGCAATCTTTCATGTGGAATCAAAATTACTTTTTGTATTCAGTTCCTTTGTTACTGTGTCATAGTATCCAATGAGATTAGTCAGACAAGAATGCCCCTTAACAAATCGATGCTGTGATTCCATATAATTGCATTCTGTCTGAATGGTCCTGTATTACTTCTTTAACCAGTGACTCCATTATTTTTTCAGGAACAGAAGTCAAATTTACAGATCTGTAATTACGTGCTCACCCTTTGATTCCCACTTGTAAATTTGAGGAGACATTGCCATATGTAAAGACCTCCCTCGAGTCCAAAGATGTTCTCATAATTATGCTTGATGGTTTTCTTACCTCTTCTGCTCTGCTTTTGTTTAGATTCCATAAGCCCCAGATGCTTTGTTTACTTTTAGCTTCAACAATTTCTTTTCCATTTTTTTGGGCCAGTTGTGGTGCATGGATTCTCATATTGTGGTATTTAGCTTGTATGCTGCCACAAGAAGTGTTTAGCTCATTGTTAGTTACTGTGATGCTGTATCAGCTGAAATTCAAGATACAAGCATCCTCCACTTGAATGCTCTCAATTGGAGATTTAAAGACAAGATGCTAGGTGAATTCTCATTCAGTGGAAGAGATTTGTCCATGGGAAATAATATAAATAGTTTTAACTATTTATGTTATTAGTTAGTGTTGACTAGTGTTTCCAGCTGATTTTAAGAGAGATTTCTTTATATAAGATTATTAAATATAGTAAAGGAGAGCAAACCATTCATTTCTGAAATTTAAACATGCACCACCAAATTGCCTTAATAGTATTTTCCTCCATTCCACAGTCTTTTGATGTTTTGCTTTAGCTGGATTAAGCTTAAGAATTTTATTTCCAGTGTGATTTATAGTTCTGTTATTCTTAATATGATGATTTTATTAGTTCTGATCCTACAGTAAACTGGATTTTCTAAGATAAATCAAAATTGTAGATTTTTCAATCTCTAGGATACAAAAGATTGAAACTAAAGATTGAAGAAAATATAGTTTCTCTAATTTCTGTTTTGAATACTGTATACCCCAAGAGGTGGGGAGACATTTTCTTATTAAAAATAAACAGATAACATGGAAAGTTATTATCAGTAAATAAAGCAGCTTAACAGTTAAGTAAAGGAGTTCTGTTCCTTTATAACAGAGTTATATTTCAGTGCAGGTGTTAAACTCGTGGAAGTGTTTATTACCAAATTAAGATAACAGCATAAGGTAACCAGTCTTTTCCCTTACCCTGTAAGGCAACAGAATGGTTTGATATTTAAATACTAGGAATGTATTTCCAAATGCAGAATGTTCAATATTCTAAAACTTGCTCATTTCTGTAGCCATTCTGTTATGAAGCCAAACTCCAGCTAGCCTCCATTTTCTATTCACGTGGACTGGCTGGTTCACTTGAATAGAAAACTGCCAAGGCATGCTAACGACCTCACACAGATTGTTCATTTACCTACCAGAATAACAAATAATCCTAACTGCACAGCCAGTACACTTGATCTTTTTCTTGCAAACTCCCCTTCTAAGTACACGGTTAAGTTGCATGGTCCTCTAGGCACCTCAGATCAAAAAAAAAAAAATTACAAAACAATCCCCTCTAAATGTTTGTCCAGTTCCTCCTTAAATTTATTTAACCTATCAACTTCCACAACGACAGATGAAAGTTTGTTCCAGCAATTAACCACCCGCTGGCTAAAGGCAAGTTTCTGCATATCTATTCTACATCTGTCCTTCCTCAATTTCAATTTATGTCCCCCTTAGGTTCGTAATCTGAAGAAGTGGAAGAATCCCATCAGAATTCAGTGTGCTGAACCCGTTCAAGGCCTTATACACCTCAATCAGATCACCTCGCAGGTACCTAGTCTCCAGCTGCTGCAATTTGCAGAACTTAACCCTCTCTTGGTAAGAGGATCCCTTCATTCCCCTCACCAACCTTGTTGCCCTTCTCTGTACACGTTACATCCTTCCTAAAATGAGGCCTCCAGATCTGCACGCAGTACTCAAGGCGTGGCATGACCATTGCCTTATACAGAGGGACAATCACCTCCTTTTCCCTGCTAGCAAAATTCCTATATATCATTGACAACACCCCATGACCCGCCCTAGCAGCCTGTCTGCATTGCTCAGAAAACTTCATATCTGACTGCACAATTACTCCCAGGTCTTTTTCATTTTCTACCACCTTAAGTGTAGTACCACACAGTTGGTACGTTTCTCTGGGGTTACTTCTACCCATATGCAGTACTTTGCATTTGTCAAGGTTGAACTTCAGTTGCCACTTCTTAGCCCATCTGCCCAAATTATCTAGATCCTGTTGCAGTAGCACACTGCCATTACTGTCATTAACAACTCTGCCAACCTTTGTGTCATCTGCAAACTTCGACATTAAGCCTGATATACCTTCATCAATATCATTGATAAATACACAAAACAACAGTGGACCCAACACCGAACCTTGTGGGACTCCACTAATAACATTAGTCCATGAAGAGCAGCACCCATTGATTACCACCCTCTGTCTTCTCCCACTTAACCATCCTTTTATCCATTGTAGCAATTTACCCTTAATACCATTCTGTTCCAATTTGTACAATAGTCTTCCATGCACAACAGTGTCAAAAGCTTTCCTGAAATCCAAGTATATGATATCAAAATTATTCCCTGCATCCAGTTCCTTTGTAACCACATCATAATATCCAATCAAATTTGTCAGACAAGACTTTCCCTTAACAAACCCATGCTGTGTCTGAATTATTGCTGCAGTCTTGTCTAGATGATCTTGAAATGCATCTTTAACCAGTGACTCCATTATTTTACCTGGAACAGAAGTTAAACTAACTGGTCTGTAATTACTCGTGTCATCCTTTAATCCCCCTTTGTGAATTGGGGATACATTTGCACATCTCCAGTCCATGGGGACCTCCCCTGAGTCCAAGGATGCTCTCATAATTATGGCTAAGGGTTTGATTAGTTGCTTTGCCACCACCTTTAATATAACTGGATAGATCTTATTCACCCCAGGTGCCTTTCTTATGTTTAACTTCAACAATTTCTCTTCCACTTTGTTCTCAGTTATTACAAAATCATTAAGCACCCTGCTACAATTTGATAACCTTCTAGCATTTTCAAACCTTAATAACTCCTCATGTAGATGCAAAATATCATTCAGTTTGTTTGCTATCTGATCAGGATCATCAACATTCGAACCATCGATATCAAGTGGACCAATCAGATTCATCCCCTTCCTTTTAGAGTTTATATAAGTAAAGAAATCCTTGCTGTTTTTCTTAGCATCCTTTGCCAAAGATTTCTCGTAATCTGCCTTTGCCTGCTTTGTGACTTGAATATAGACTAACCTCCTTTGTGACTTGATTACAGACTAGCTTATATATATATCATAGGCTTCTGTGTCGCCTGATAATTTATATGCATCCCATGCATTTTTCTTCTCTGCCACGAGTCTCATTAGTTCATGTGACCGGCGCCTCTGTAGCCAGGTGGGCAGGAGCAGTAGTGCGTAGCAAACGCTTCTTGATTAGGCGGGGGGTTTGAGCCCGTGACCACCAAATACAGAGGATGCGGAAAGGTCAGTGAATGACCACTGCATATCCCCTGAGTAATATGGCCTTAGTTGCTAATGCTCCTAAAAACCAAATAACAACAACAATAACAGTTCATTTGACAACCATTTAGGCCTAAACCGTGAACAATATTTCTTAATAGGTATGAAATATTGTTCAAGGTTTAGGCCTAAATTTATTTCAAATATTGGTTCCTCTGCATCTGAAAAATTTGGTTTTCTCTTTCTCTCCCGGCATTACTTTTCTTATAAACAGCTGTTCACTCCGTACAAATCAGAAATCTGTTCTACAATGAAATATTGTTCTCACGTCTTGGGTGATACTCCCAAAACTTCTCTCAGGCTTCTAGATTCCTTTCAGAAGAGGACAGTTAGGTTAATTAATGACTCATCTCTAACAGTCACTCCACTCTCTGTTTCATAGGCTTTCTGTTACTGCTACATGACTTTTCTGTAGATACTTCCATGGGCACCATTCTTCTGAATTGTCTTCTGTAATTCCCACTCTGTCTCTTCCAAAGCAGTCCGAACACATGCTGCAACCAATCAACATCCTTTTACTGTTCAACTTTTCTTCTTCCTCGTTTATTCATTCAACTTACATTCTCTGGAACAATCTTCCTTTTTATAAATTTCCCAGAAATTACGATCTACAGAAATTCAAGTCTAATGTCAACAAATACCTTCTTTCATCTTTTCAACCTATGTACGGTACTAAGTACAGTAAACCCTCGCTATTCACTGTTTCGCGTATTCGTAGTTGCTGATTTAATATAAAATGAAACCTTAAAAAATGTGAATTTTAAAAGCGCCATGAACATTTTCTGCCATAAAAAAAACATGGCCATGGATATAATTATCTTTCCCGATCAAAACAGCGCTCAGTGGTTGGGGGAGAGGTGTGACAAAATCGCAAGCATGGATGTTTCTCGCTAATCCTTGTTCAGTATGTGTTATGCACTTGTCATGGAAGGTTTCGTTGTTTGCTTTTAATTTATATGCTTATAAATTGAATAAATTTAGCAATTTATAAATTGATATGCTTACAAAAGTGATAAATCAACCTTTTGCGGTGTAAAACAGACTTTTTCGAGCATGTTAACGGAAGAAAGTGACTTTATTGTGGACAAGTTCTTTCTAACCCGTACAAAAATATGGCTACGAATAACAAGGGAAATGTGAAAAGATCAAAGAAGGTGATGAAATTAGCGAATAAAATTGAGTTATTGGAAAAAATTTCTAATGGTGAAAGTGTCTCCTCAGTGGCAAAACATTATAAAATCAATGAGTCAACGGTACGATCAATCAAAAAATCGGAAGAAAAAATCCTCCATAGTGTCCGTGAAAATGCACTAATTGCTTCAGAAATTTGCTCTGTAACTCGTGACGTTAAATTAGGAAAAATGGAAAAGCTTTAAATCTGTGAATAGAAGACTGAACTCAAAATAAAATTCTGTTAAATTCACTCATCATTCGCGAAAAGGCAAAACTTCTTTATCAACACTTTAGCGAAACTGGAAAGCACTGGCGGGATAAGTTTTTTTAGCTAGCAAAGGTGCTGGTTTGAAAGATTTGTTTGAAATTTTTAATAAATATTACATTTAATATTATTTTATTTTTTTTTTCTTTCATTTCGATGCCATATGCTTGCATTTCACTATGTACTGTCTATGTACATAGTCATATTATGAAGGTACATATAATACATACATAGACAAATTTTTAGACTAGTTTTTCGTATATATTTCATACTTTGGAACGGAACCCCTTTATTACTATGGGAGCCATAACTCAGTATTCGCGGCATTTCACAGGAATGTAACCCTTGCAAATAGTGAGGGTTTACTGTACTATAGTTCTGATACTTCTTGTGTTTGCTATTTTCATTAAAAAAAAAAAAAAAAAAAAACTGGATATCAGTACAACCAATTGAGTGACTAGCTTGAATTGAACTTAACTTGGGCTCTTTACCAGATTGGTCACATTGGCATCCAGTTTAGTGTAATGTGATCTAAAAATAATTCTTTATGTACTGAGCACACCTCGTATATGGATATGTTCCTGATATTTTTATATCAAACTTATTTGCTTAACTTTTATGTGAATTTAGTATTACCTTAAATTCTTTATTGGTTGGAAAACTAAACAAATTATATTGTAAACATCATGTCTCAAAGCAATACTCTCACTATCGCTGCAAATATCATTCAGAATTTCATTATTGTATTTAAGGTGAAACAAGTGCATTATACTAACTGGCTGCAGACAATATGGTATGTTTAACTAGTTTAGAAGAGGGAAGGCTTCACTGATAGTGAAAGTGAGATTAGTTTGTACACACACACACAGACACACCATTCTAAAATTGTATCTGTTTTATGTTATATTATTATTACATTTGCATTATGTTACAGGATGACTCAAGGTTTACAGAAGTTACCTATGAATCTTTAAATTCACAAATGGGAGATGTCGATGAAACAACTCCTACACCCAATTCCATACAGTGGAAAGAAAATGCATCATATAATCATTTTGAAGGTATGAATAATTTATCATTAAAAAAAATAAAATTAAGTGCTGTATGTATTTTCAAATTAGATTTTTTTTTTTGTGTTCCACAAAGTTATTTCATCATACATATACAGTCGGACCTCTATATAATGAAATCGATCGTTCCCTTGAAAAAATTCGTTATACAGAAATATGACCTTTACAACAATGAAAAATACTGTAAATTCAGAAATATAGTAAAATATGAACCATTAAATTACAGGCACCATTAAATTGTAAAATGTTTTTACTCTTAATTCGTGGAATTAAAGCCTTTAGCTATTAAAAGCTAAAGGGATTAATGCTTAATCCTTTTAGCTCTTAATTTTTACTTTCTACAGCATCAGCTCTATTGTCTAAAGGCCAAAGGTGCGAACAATGCGTACCCAGGTCTCTCGATTTAGTTTGTTATATGGAAATTTTCTTCATTATACGGAAACTATTTTCAGTGTAACGACCAGGGGGGAATCAAAAAAGTTCGCTACATAGAAAATTTCGCTATATGGAAGTTCATTAAAGAGAGGTCAGACTGCAATTAAAAAAAAAGTGCATGTGAAGTGCCAGTCTTTATTCCATTATTCAGCGAAACATCGAAAGATTAACGATTACTCCAAACTGTTGCTAGTGAGAAATTGTGCTTGCCTGTGTAGACTTCACACTATTCCTTGTTGACTTGATCATTATGGCCTCAGCTACCATTGCACCATAAAATTTTTTTAAAAAAGAAGAAAAAGAAAAAAAACTTACCGTGATATTTAGGGTTGGTCGATTTAAAAATAGAAAAATGCAGGTCTGCTGTCTGCCCAAGTAAGATACAAAATATCTGAATCTTTGTGCACATGACTAAAAAGCTCATATGCTTGGCTAAAATAGGCAGTTGAGATTTAATGCAGTAAAGGTGGTTTGACTGCTTAACAAGAAGTTAATTGGTGTATTTTATGTAAATAAAATATTGAGAGAATATATCTAATAATGTTTTTAATTGTAATTTTAGTAATTTCGTCCATTAAAGAAATGGAAAATTCTTGGAAAAGCGTTAGCCAGGTATCTTTCTTACTTGAGTAGATAGATTCTTCCTTAATATATTGTGGTTATTTTTTTGGAGATAAAAAAAAAATATATATATAGTGCGTGCGTGTGTGTTTAATAATGAGAAATGAGATACAAAAAACTTTTTTTAGCTTAAATTAAGTTTTGTTACATTACTAATCAAATATTATTTCTGGAAATGCTGCATATACTTTATAAACTTACATCTTATCTGTTTGATTTAATGCAAAAATGTGAATTCTTAATTTTTAATTTCTCACATTTTTGCATTAAACCAAGTGGAGGAGAGGTAAGTTTTGTAATGCACGTGCGACATTGGCTTAGCTACGATTTGTTTAATAATCAAACATATTTCTGTATTTGTTGAAAGAGGGATTATATATATAACCATAAAAATAAATTAGAATAACAAATAAAAATAATGCCAGCAGCATGGCAAGACAAGAGCGAAAATAGTCAAAATTAAACATAACGATTAAACCAACAGGGAGGGAAGAGAGGGGTAACAAAAGTAAAAATATTGCAGTAGAAACTCTAAGATAATTTAGAACATCTAAATGTAAAGATAATAAAATAATAATCCATTAAACTTTGAATGCCAATTAAATATAAATTGAACGGTTCCCCCTCTGACGGGCACCAGGTCCAAATTTATGTGAAATATCACCAATAGAGATAAACCACTACAATTAAATAAAACAGAAATAAACCAAAAATAGACTGACCATTAAACCAAATATAGACTGACAAAATTAAACATAACGATCAAACCATTTGGTTTGATCATTATGTTTAATTTTGACTATTTTCACTCTTGTCTTGCTATGCTGCTGGCATTATTTTTAATTGTTATTCTAATTTATTTTGATGGTTATATTTCAAGCATCATGTAGAGGAATATGCTTTTTGCTGTACCTTTTTATTTTATTTTTCTATTATGAAAGATTCAGTTTCCAACTACTTTAACTGTTATTCAAATACATATATACAGGGTGTCTCAAAAATACACGGCATAACTTCAGGAATGAGTTCCTTGTATGTAGACAATAAAAATATTTTATATCAACATAGTTCCAGAAATGCTTGGTATCCGAGTTTTGAAGGTCTGTCTATGACACTTCACTGTTCACATCACCTTATAGTAATTGTTCAAACCTTCTGCCTGAATACAGGCCTCACATCGACGTCTCATGGACTTGTGAAGACCATGCCAAATTCCAGGCATGTTTCGTATTGTCTCACAACCTGCCACAATTCGATTGCGGAGAGTTTCCACATCAGCTACCAGAGTCGAATATACCAATGACTTTAAATGGCCCCACAAGAAGAAATCTAGTTGGTTTAAATCAGTTGAGCGTGGCGGCCAGGCAGTTGGTTCACCCCTCTACTTCAGGAGTCGTAGATCTTGGTCATCCTCTGTTAACAGCACGAGGTGTAAAGGGCCCATGTTCACAAAGGTGGCGATGGATACCTTTTAAACATTTTCCTGTCTGGCCATCTTCGTTCTGGGAACCTTTCATGGTACAAACGACGAGCCGCCAGAGCATTGCCATCCACCAAACCGTACATAAACTGCATATCCGCTTGCTCCTGATTTGAGTACATGGTCAGAATGGAAAACCACCAGATTCTGTACTGACAGAATCTGGTGGTACAGTATCTGAAGGAAATCACCTGCGGGAGATAAGACATTCGGGTTAATAACTCAGAAACCAAGCATTTCTGGAACTATGTTGATATAAAATATTTTTATTGTCTACATATGAGGAACTCATTCTTCCTGAAGTTATGCCGTCTATTTTTGAGACATCCTGTGTGTATATATATATATATATATATATATATATATATATATATATATGTGTGTGTGTGTAATATTAAAAAGAGAAGTTTACCTTCAATATAGTACGTAAAACACTTCTCTCCAGAAATTAAAACAAAAAAATAGCAAAACGATTTTCCTTCTTGAAGCTGATAACGCTTTTCGACCGTATGTCGTGATCACAGGAATGAAAATTACTGATTAGGGGTGAGTGTGAAACTTAAATAGGGATTATTTGTGTTCGCACATGCACGTAAAAGCCGATGAATCAGAGATGAGATATGGCTGAAGAACATTAACAGAATTTTCGTATATTTTAATTTCTACGGTATCTGCAATTAATAGAAGCATATAATTACGTTGGACACCAAGTATTTTGGCCTTGTTAAATAAAAAAGTGTGTTTTTCGTTAACAGCGTGAAAGGCTAATTCTGACGCTGCTGAACGAGCAGCACAAACTCAGGCCACATGTTGATTAATACGAATATTCAAAGGAAAATGCGTCGAACCCTGGTAAGACGAGTCACAATCACCGCAAGAAATGTATACCAGGTCATTAATTTGTGTTGAGAACGAGGAAAGAACTGAGCGATTGTTCAGTATACAGTGGAGCCCCGCTTTACGATGGGTTCACTATACAATCAAATCACTTTACGATGGACTCTCCATAATAAAATACCTTTCACTATACGATATGTAGTAAGTGCGGGATATTGTCATCACGTTTGTGATTTGAATTTTAATTCTATTTTAATTAATTAATTCTATTAAACGGAGCTTAAAAAATAGGAATTAAGAGAAGATTCTGAAAATTTATTTTTGTTCTTTATATGATTTCAGCGAAGGGGAAACACATTTCACCATAATACTGTAAGGTAAAAACCCACAGAATTTGTTATCGGTATTATCGTAATTTTTTTTTTTTTTTTTTTTTTTTTTTTATGTGAACCCCAAACACGAGAGGTATTAGAACCTATAGTACTTAGTACCGCGCTTGGGTTGGAGGTTGAGAAGACGAAAGAAGATATTTGTTGACATTGGACTTGAACTTCTGTAGATTGTAATTTTCAGGAAATACGTATGAAGGAAGGTTGTTCCAGAAAACGGCAGTAGAATGAATAACTGAGGAAGATGAAAAGTTGGTTCTGTGGGTTTGAAGTTGGACAGTAAATGGATGTTGGCTGGTGGCGGCACGTGTTCGGACTTTTGAAAGAGAGAGCGGGAATTATAGAAGCCAATTCAGAAGAACAGTGCCCACGGAAGTATCTGTATAAGAGGCATGCAGCAGAAACAGTGCATCTATGAGAAAGCGAGTGGAGAGACTGTTAGAGATGAATCATTAATTAACCTAACTGCCCTCTTCTGAATGGAATCAAGAAGCCTGAGAGAGGTTTTGGGGGCACCACCCCAGATGTGGGAAAAATATTCCATGGCAGGGTGGATTTGCGATTTATACAGAGTGAGCAGCTGTTTGGAAGCAAAGTAACGCCGAGAGCGAAAGAGAAAACCAAGTTTTTTAGATGCAGAGGAAGCACTATTTATAATGTGCTTGTGCCAAGAGAGATTAGAAGTCAGGGTAATCCCCATAAGAGATATATCATTTTCCCTAGAAATCGGAGTGTCACTAAAGATAAGCATAGGAGCAGAAGAATCCTTTTTGCGAGATATAAGACAAGACTCAGTTTTAGAAGGGTTGAAATCAACTAAGTTGTCTTTGCCCCACTGGAGAATTACCTGAAGATCGGCATTTAAGGAATTGGTAGCAGATTTTCGAGAAGTTGAAGCTGATTGAGCAGGACAAGGTTTCTCAAAATGGAAAGTTGAATGCAATGTGCTATCATCGGCAAAACTATGGATAGGATTTCCAGTCAGTGGAAGAAGGTCATTGATATACAAGAGGAAAAGAGTGGGGGAAAGAACTGAACCTTGTGGGACACCAGCATTAGTGGAGAAGTTAGAAGACAGAGAGCCAACTACCATCACCCTCAATGAGCCACTCAAGAGAGAAAACTGGATAACCAATTACAAAAAATAGTTGGCAAACCATAAGATGGAAGCTTGTTTAGAAGACCTTTATGACAAACATGGTTGAAAGCCTTTGAGATGTCAACAGCAACTGCTTGTGTTTCACTGAACTTTTCCATTCAATTTGTCCATAAATGGGTCACATAAGCCAGAATATCACCGGTGGATGGACAGTGACAGAATCCATACTGGAAATCGTTGATTAGATGGAAGGTTTCTAGATAGTTTAAGAGTTAGCGGTTAATTGATTTCTCCATTACTTTGGAAAGAGTAGAAGTAATTGCAGTGGGACAATAGTTGGATAGGAGGGATTTGTCACCCTTTTTAGGAACTGGCTGAATATGAGCAAATTTCCAAGCAGAAGGAAAAACACCTTTGGAATAAGAAAGTGAAAAAAGGTGGCAAAGAACAGGAGTAAGTTCAGGAGCACAGGTTTTGAGAACAAGTGGAGAAATACCATCAGGACCTGGAGCTTTCTTAGCATCAAGATTCATCAAAATCCTTCTGATATCCTTTTGACGGAAGACCACAGGAGGCATTGAATGGAGCATGTTGGGAATGGTGGGTGGTGTTTTAACAAGATCATTAATACATGAGCTGGAAGAAAAATGGGATGCTAGCGGGTCAGCTTTATCCTTGGGTAAAGTGACAACAGAACCATCTGGTTTGGACAGAGGTGGGAGCAGAGATGGGCAAAAGTTGCAGCCAATAGCTTGGCAAGAGACCAGAATGTTCAGCTACTATTAGGGCAAGAAGCAAGTTTCCTGCTCTTAGCCTGTTCAAAATCTAGTTTGGACTGATTAATAACTGCTTTGCAATTATTGTGAGCTCTGGTGTAGCCAGAAAATGAAACTGAAGAATTGGAAACAAGCCAATTACGATATGCAACATTCTTCTCTGTAACAGGCTTAGCACATTTATTGGAAAACCAAGGTTTAGATAAAGGACGAGATTTTCAAGTGGAGTGTGGAATAAAAGATTCCATTCCTACAAGAATAATTTCACTGACCCTATCTGAGCATATGTTGAAATCAGAAGTTTTGAAACATTAATCTGACCAAAGAAAAGAAATCTCGCAGGTCATCCCATTTTGCTTTGCATTCTTGTAATGCCAAACAACACAAGGTTGGAAATAGTCATGAGATAAAGGCTCCATTGGAAAAGAGACAATCACCGAGCTGTGATCTGAGGTTCGTAAAGGACCGCTAATTTCAGCCATGTACTTAGACGGGTTGTTTGTGAGAAAAAGATCAAGCGTGTTGGCTGTATGGTTATGATTGTTCGATATTCTGGTAGGTAAATGAACAATCTGTGCGAAGTCATTAGTAATTGCAAAAGCCTCAGCATCTCGACCAGCTGGGTCGGTGTAACTAGAAAACAGAAGCCAGCTGGAGTTGTGGACATTAAAATCACCAAGGAAAATTTCCTATTAGGAAAATTGGACTGGAGAAAAGCAAGTTGCAAAGAGAGGAAGTCAGAGTTCCAAGTGATTAGTGGAGTTGGGAGAACAGTAGAGACAACAGATGGATTTGACAGAATGACGTAGAGAGAATTTATGTCAGAGAAGATCAAAAAGAGGAGATTCCACATTACCAAGTCTCTGACAGGGAATATCGGAACAGACATATGCACAAGTACCACCTTTGAGGCGAAAGGAATCATATAGCAAATAATTTGGGCAATTGAGATGGGCAGGGGTTGGATCAACTGATAATTGAGATTCTGTCAGAAAAAGTACGTGGGGTTTGGCAGACCATAAGTGGAAATGGACATCATTGAGGTTAGAACTGAGACCACATATATTTGTGAAATGAACTAGAAAGTGTTTGGGAGGTTTAGATCTTTTCACAGATAAGTTTGCTCTATTAATTTTTGGATATGGCTTACACATGGTAAGAATATACCCAGATCCTTGACATAATGTGGCCTCAACAATGGCCCCCGCATGCACACTACTTGGATTCCCTCCAGTCACTATCTGGCAGAGTAAAGGCAGCAAGATTATACACTAGCTGATCTGGAAGCCTCCTAGAGAGTTACCAATAAGTTCGGTCCAGTGTACTACTACCTAGCGGCTGTCCTGCGAACACTGTTTTAGAGTTGTATCCTCAAAATGTAAGGAGGTTTGGATCTCTGCGTGCTGTTCATCATAACCTCAAAAAACATCAGTCATACTGCATGATGGAAGAGATGGGGGAGGGTTGACCAGAACTTAGCTCTGGAGACTAAACATGGGTTCCACCTCTTTCAGGCCTCCAGTAAGCAGAGTTGTGGTATTGCACCTGTTGAAGAGAGTCATCTATCACCTAGTATTGCCTGGTATGAAAGGGACGGCATTTCTCCATGTTGTGTGTGCGCCACACCTTGACCACTGCTTACGTTGGTTCACACCTTGGTGGTCACCAACAGTGCTTGCGCATGGGGGTTATACCGAGAGTTACTAACAGTCCCACCATCATGAAGGTGAAAGCAGTGGATTTGGCTGTGACAGACCATCCAGACTTTACCGAAATTGGGCCCACTTGATTTGAGTGTCACCCAAGGTACATTTAATGAAACAAGATGAGTTGAATGATTTGGTTCTAGTCATAAATTTATCGAAAGAACAACCTGAACTGTTAGGTTTTAGGTTACAGCAGTGGAATCTACTCACACTGGGAACAAAGATTTTATTGTTTCGAAAAAGACAAAGTTTTAGAAATATTTTGCTACAGAGGACAGTATGTTTTTGCAAATATGTTATTGGACTTCTGAAAGAACTAGGTGGCATGCATAAGTTGATGAATGCCGTTTATTCATTGATGCCTCAAAATTAAGTTTTAAAAGCAGTTTTGCTTCATAAAAACAAATTTCCATCAGTTCCTGTGTTTCATTCAGTTGGACTTAAAGAAAATCATGAAAGCATGTCTAAGGTTTACATGCTATATAATACCAGGGTTATGGTTGGAACATATGCAGTGATCTTGAGGTTATTGGTTTGCTTGCTGATTTGCAGGGAAGTTTCACAAAATACTGTTGTTTTTTGTATTTATGGGACAAGTCCATACCAGAAAAATGTAATGTAAAATATATTCCTTTAGTGCAGTTAAACAAGGTTCTTCTTCCATCCCTGCACATCAAACTTGAATTGATGAAAAATTTCGTGAATGACTAGATAAAAGATGGTAATGGATTTGCATACTTGAGAAGTGTTTCCTAATTTAGCATATGCCAAACTTAAGGAAGGAATTTTCGTAGAATCCCAAATTAGGAAACTCCTGAAAGATGTGTTTGAAACCCAGTTAAAGGAGGTTGAAGTTGGTAGCTTGGTGATCATTTAAGGCGGTAGTACATGGTATTTTGGGTAATAGGAAAGAACCAACTATGAAATGTTGGTGTCTAATTTACTGGAGTGCTACAAAAACACGGGCTGTCGAATGTCATTGAAAATTCATTTTCTTCATTCCCATCTCGAATTTTTCCCAGAAAATCTGGGAGTTGTGAGTGATGAACAAGGGGATCAGTTTCATCAAGGTAGTTCAACAATGGAAATGCAGTAACAAGGTCGCTGGGATCCTGTAATGATGGGGGATTACTGCTGGTTCCTTGTCGGGCTGAGTAAACAGGAATACAAGAGAAAATCCCACAGTAGCAAACATTTTTAAGGACAATTTCAGTATGCTGATTATATATTATTGAAATATAACTATTTTGCAGTGATTTATGATATTTTTTCCAAAGTTAAATGAGATATAGAGAACGTATATTTTTTTATACTTGTATTACAAACTTGAATCATAGGTATATATCCCTTTATTTTAACATTAAACGTTGGTACAACTTTTGATGTAGACGTTGATAGAGACTTTTTATGGTGATTTTCGGAATCAGTGTGTTTATTTCCTCCAGAATCACAATTTTCATTGTCCACTGGAGGTATGACAATTTTTTTGTTGACTAATGTAATTAGTAATATTTAAAAATAGTTTTGTAGCTCATGATAATGCAGTGAAGCACAAGTTTATTCATCTCTAAATTTGTCTAGTGACACTGTGGAACCCACTCTCCAAATTTTGACTCTTTTCCAGCCATTGTAAGTGGCCATGTTTTCCAGCCATTGTGGCTGTCAAAAACAGCCACTCTTGAAGAAGATTCTTCTGTAGCTGTTGGAGAACTTGCCAAGAAACTTTACTTGTTTTGCTGTTCATCACTGTTTATTTGCTATTAGCATCAGTGACTAACTAAATCTGAGCTTCTCTCATTTATAGCTTCCTCACTATACCTTGAATGCATTATGCTCTTTCTTAAGTTTGTGTATGTCTTATTTTTGTTTTTTAACACCTTCAGCTTTTTTTTGTGTGTGAAAACAGTGGAACATTTAATTCCTTAAAATTTGCACATAAACTGACTGACATTTACAGAAATTAACATAAAAATATCTGTACAATTTATATAGTTTCACATAAATAAGTACAAGTAGTTTGCCAGTTCAAAAAAAAAACAAAAAAAAAACACTAGTCACCAGACCTTTTCAAGTAATTTCAAAATTACAGTTAACACTTCATTTGTGCTGTAACTTGAAGTCACTGTAGATGGCTATTATCGCCATCTGTCTGCTGTTTTGATAAATTGTTTAATGAAAGAATCATAATAAATAAAATTAAATTACAACAAAACAGAAAAGTACAATCATATTTATATTTTAAATTTGATTTCATCTTGCAGAGCTCTCAGAAGCAGTTGGAGGTGGTGCGGCCAATGTACTAACAGATGTTGTGCCTATTGATGAAAATTTATTTGAAGATGATGATTTAGAAGAACTGGAGGAAGATTTAAACGAAATGGGGGTAAATTAACCACTTGTATAGCAGGGAGAAAAATTAAGTAGGAAATACCTAAAATGTCATGTTTTAATGGCTTAAATTGGTGTTTTCATATTTCTGGAAATGAGATATCTTCTCGGAAAGAAACTGTTTGCATCTAATCTAACTGGCTTTGATGCATCATATCTAAAAGTATCTGGCAATGCTGATGTTGTTTGGCAGAGGATCAGCATTGTCCTGTTCAGTAGCTGAACTTAAGTTGAAAATAGTCCTTTGGACTTTAAATGTTCTTCCCAAAATGTGAAAAGTAGATGTATCTTACAAAAAAAAAAAAAAAAAAATGCCCAATCTAAAATATTTGTCCTCATTTGCATTTATTTAAATTTGGCTTCATTGTAATTGAAATTTCAATGGAAAAATGATAGGATTTTAAGTTGGAACTGTATTATATGCTGTAAAGCGTGAAATAAAAAGTATACATTTTTGTGTGATTTCCTCTGTTCATTATCATGCGTGATATGTAATTTTTGAATAATACTATTTTAATTATAATAAATCCTCTATATTCATAGGGGATACATTTTTGAACTTCGTACAAATATTGAGACCAAAGCTGTTTAAAAAAAAAAAAAGAGTTAGGTGGATTCTTATAGAAATCAAGGCAAACATTTGTGATTAATAAAAATTAACATGTAATAACTATATTGTTTATAGCAAAAATAAACACTGTTTTATACAAGGCATAAATTAAAAAAAAAAATGAAATTCAGGAAAATCATCATTTAACTCGTAGATGATGGCAATATTAAAATGAATGTAGGTGGCAGTGATTGGAGGGTAACTTACAAGCAATCATAATGTTCTTAAGCATCCTAATGGATGTTTAATTTGTCTTTCATTGCAAATGCCTTAAGTCTTCTAATGAGTTAAAGGAGCATCCAGTCCACTTAAATTTTATACCACAAAAGGATTTATTTCAAACGCCTTCACAGCCAGCATCTTAGATATGTCCAAAATCTCCATTTGCTTAAGTGACAGTGAGGCTTTTGAATCTCATTACTCTTCTTCCTCACAGCTTTCATTTTTCTTTCTTTGTAATCTTTGAAACCTCTGTACTCCCATATGTACAAAACTCATAATCCTGTATAGCTCTTCTTCCTTTCAGTTTCACTGTATCAGGCAACAGCTTCCTCCATCACCCATTTCAAGTGGATGGTTTGATTTCATCTGGAAGTTCACTTTTTATAGAGATATCTAACTGACATAGAATTGCTTGTCACCTCATCAAGAATTTGATGAGATGACAGGTACTGTATACAGATCTGGAGACGTCATTTCAGGAGGGAAGTAGAACTGATGGAATGGGTGCAGAGAAGGGCAGAGAGATTGGTGACAAGAACAAAAGGGTGGTCTTACAAAGAGACTTCAGTTCTGCAGATTAGTCTGGGGACCAATACTTATGAGATGATCTGATTAAGGTGTTTAATGGCTTTGAATGGATTGAGCAAGCTCAATACTGATGACATTTTTCCTTTTGCTCAGGCTACTGGGGGAGGGGATAAAATTTAATTGTGGAAGGATGGTTGTAGGATAGATGTTTGGAAGTGTTTGCACCTTCAACCAGTTGGTGGTTGATTGTTGGAACAAACTTTCATCTGTTGTGGAAGTAGATACGTAGTTGGAATAAATTTAAGGAAGAACTGAACAAATTTTTAGAGGGAATGAATAGATGTGGGTTTTTTTTTTGTTGATGCTTTAAACTTGCTTTCTTGCATTATTTGCTACTAATTCTAGCAAATATGCAGTGTGTGTGTAACAGTCTGAATGTTGCATTGTGACTCCTAACAATCACTATGAAGTCAAGGATGTATATCTGTAACATAGCACAAGTGACTCCAGCAGTTTTCAGTGACATTCTTAAAATATCTATCACGGGAATTTTTGTAAAATTCTAATTTTTTTTAAGCATGGGTGTTTTGATAAATTATTTGAAGAAACAATTGTTTTTGTCATTATACATTACCCCTTAAACTGGGTTGTAGAGCTTACTCCAGACGCATGGAAGATTCTCACACGGCAGACAAGAATATTCATAAACTGGGGATTGTAGCAGTACAGAGTATGTAGCAATACCCAAGTGCTTCGGACACAACCCACACGTGTGCCCAAATCTTGACCTGCGGCCATTGTGCACAGAAGGGGCACAACTTTGCAAACTGCCCCAACAAGGAACAAGAACCAACATGTGCAAACTGCAAAAGCCTGAAACTCCCACACCCATTCCATTCGTGACAGTAAATGCCCAGTATACCTTAAAGCCAAGAGTACCCACCACCAGAGAATTGAATATGGGGACTGTGCCTAAACAATATAACCACAAGTGCATCAGGCTCATGCAGATCAATGCGCAGCAGGCCAAAGCTGTGGCAGGCCAGATACGAAAAAAGGCAGATGAAGAAAACTACGATATCATACTCGTACAAGAACCCTATGCAGTAGCTATCGAAGTGTGGGGATACCCGATATCCTATAAAACCGTCCAGGTGGATGGCTAAAGACCCTGGACAGCTATTCTGGTTAGGAACCCGAACCTAACGGTCACAAAGATCTCACAGTTAGGCTCGACGTGGGCCTCCTGCACACACATCATCTCTGCCCTTGGTGATTTCTGTCATATCTCTACTGTCGACTGGGGTAGGACATTCTCCTGGCAACACAGTACCTGAATCAAGTTCTGGCAAAGCTCCCAGGCTCCAGAATTCTAACCCCCAGAGCACAAAGGATCCAGGAATGGACAAAAAATGGAGAAATTCTTGGCAAACAGTGGCATTGTCATACTAAACAGTCTAAACAACCTTCCAACTTTTGCCTCTACACTCTGGAAGGCAACTCTAGATGTTACCCTATCAACAAGATCTCTCGCCCATTATATAACGGACTGGAAGGTCCTGGAGTGTTGGACCACATCCGACCACTGTGCTATCACTTTCAAGAGCCCATTACCAGCTATAAGTTTCAGAGATGCTGTGGAGAAGGCAGAGTGGAATGTGAGAAAGTGATCATTACAAATGCAGAGAGACTGTCGACTGAGCACTACCAGAACCAACCCCTGATCTCCACCAGCGTGCAGTCACCAATGCAATTGTAGACGCAGCAAACCAGGCCATCAAGAGAAAATTCCCATGACCAGGGGTAGTTCCTGGTGGTCTAAGGAACTGGATGCCCTGTGCAGAGAACTCAACCAAAAGAGACGAGTATTCCAAAGAGCTAGGCGTTCCTGCCCCATATCTTTTCAGCAGACCCAGAGGTCGAGGTCCTCAGGCAACAATACCGGACACAGCCTCGTGAGTGACTTTCTACTCAGCTGAATTCCAATGAGACCGCAGAGCTTTCTGCATATGCCAGCCATAATGGCAATTGGTGCCAGTGCTCTTGCTGGACCAATCTTTCTTTCCCCCTCCCTCGGCAGTAGGGAAGGAGGTAGGAGGCTGTCCCTCCTGCCTCCTCCCCTACTCATCAACCCAGATTTCCTCCTGGTGGGGCATGGGCATGCCTCACTGACTTAATGGGGTCTTCTCCTCTGTTGACCCCATTTCTTTGTCTTTTTCCCCCAAGTCTTCAGTCTCCTCTCCCTCTCTATCTGCTCGCCAGTGTATACCCCACAGGTCAAAATTTAATAGTTTCAAATTAAGTTTGCTCACATTTCAGTCTTTCAATCTAGCGATCAACCCATGCAAACTTAATTTTTTTTTTAGGTCCTAGCCACTGAAATCTCGGGAAACTAGGTGGCAGGACCTGCCAGAGTAAACTACAACTACTGGGTACCTGGTCTGCCTCTATGGGGCGAAGTGTGGGCAACGTCGGTCCTCAGCAGGGGTCTGGTGGCTAAATGGCCAGAAGAAAAACGGTACACGACATCACACACCTGAAGATCCATATACTTTTAAATCTCTGACCTTTACAGTGAACTGTATCACACCACAATGTAAACTAAGCGGAGATGGGGGTAACCCTTGGTGCCGTTTGACCCTAAACACACTACACTTAATACCAGGAAACCAGAAATGCTTACACTGCAATGATCAGGCAGCAGAAAAAGCTGTCCTGGAAGTACCTGGTCTCCATGGTGGGAAACTCAGACCCCTGGGGCATAGTCTATAAAATCACTATCAACAAACTGCCCAGAGGTGAGGTGACACCCTCTACCAGGACGCCCCAAGGAAGCATGACGAAAAATTGGAATGAATCGGTTAACAACATCCTAAATGCCATATTCAAAACACTGGACAGCCAAAACTCCCCTGAGCAAGAGCAAATCTGCCAGGAGAATGACATATCGCACCCTTCGTGCAGCTGCACCTAATATCCGCAGTCGGAAAACTAAGAAACAAGAAATCTCCAGGAATGGATATGATAGAACCTGAAATAGTCAAAAAGGTGGCAGAGCTTGCCCCAAATCTCCTGGACCTATACAACCACTCTCCAAAGCGGCCACTTTCCCACAGACTGGAAAACTGCCAACATTAAACTGATTTTGAAAAGTCCAACCAAGCCACAAGACATGCCTGATTCATACCGCCCAATCGCTCTTATCTCTGTACTAAGCAAAGTCTTTGAGCAGCTCCTACGTCAAAGGATAGAAACCTACTACAACTCAGCACAGCTTCCTGCACAGAACCAATTTGGATTTAGGAGAGACCGATCCACGACTGACGCAATTGAAAGAATCATCACTGCAGCTGAAAAACTGCCAAAGAAAATACCTCCTCATCATCTCAGTCGATTTTGTGGGGGCATTCGATACCCTCTGGTTGCCCAGCGTCCTTACGCGACTCAGCTGCTCAAATCTTCCCATGAACCTATACAACTGCCTGCAGAGTTATCTCATTGAGAAAGCGTGGTAATCCAGGCACCTTACTCTAGAGTTGAAAGACAGATCTACAGAGGATGCCTTCAAGGCTCTGTGCTTGGACCGCTCCTTTGGAACTATGTATTGGATGAATTCCTCTCCATGGACCTTGGGGACGTCTGGGGGCTAGCTTTTGCGGATGTCTTAACCCTGATCTTGAAAGCTGACTCAAGGGCTCAGATGGAAACAACAGCAAATGGAGCATGCTGTACCAGCTTGGACGAGGAAAGAGCACGACATACAGGGACCACATCACGGACCCCGCTGGTAATTGATCTGCAGAAAAGAAACGAGTACAAACTATTTCCAATCCGTATGGCAACAACATTGGATGGAGTCCACAAAAGGTGGAATAACTTGCGTTTTCCCCCTTTTTATTTTTTATTTTATTTTATTATTATTTTATTTATTTATTTTTTATTTTTTTTAAGGTCCTACCCACTTAAATCTCCGGAAACAAGGTGGCAGGACCTCCCAGGGTAGTAGTAGTAATAGTGGCATGTAATGCAAGAAAGCAAGTGTATGAGCTTATGCACTATCAGCCAAAAAAAAAATCACACCATTCCCTCCAAATGCCTGTCCAGTTCTTCCTTAAATTTATTTAACCTATCAATTTCCACAACGACAGATGGAAGTTTGTTCGAGCAATTAACCATCCGCTGGCTAAAGGCAAATTTCCGCACATCTATTCTACATCTCTTTTCTTAATTTGAATTTATGCCCCTCTGAACAAGTGGAAGGATCCCATCAGAATTCAGCGTGCTCAATCCATTCAAGGCCTTGTACACCTCAATCAGATCACCGCGCAGGTGCCTAGTCTCCAGCCACTGCAATTTGCAGAATTTAAGCCTCTCTTGGTAAGAGGATCCCTTAATTTCCCACACCAATCTTGTTGCCCTTCTCTGTACATGCTCAAGCAAATCTACATCCTTCCTAAAATGAGGCCTCCAGACCTGTACGCAGTACTCAAGGCGTGGCCCAACCATTGCCTTATACAGAGGGACAATCACCTCCTTTTCCCTGCTAGCAAGATTCCTATATATCATTGACAAAACCCCATGACCTGCCCTGGCAGGTCATGGGGTTTTGTCAATGATATATAGGAATAATATATAATTTAACCAGATATAATTTAACCCCATGACCTGCCCTGGCAGGTCATGGGGTTAAATTATATCTGAACTACTGTGTACCTGGTCTGCCTCCACGGGGCAGAGTGTAGACAATGTTGGGTCCCATTAGGGGCCCAGTGGCTAAATGACCAAGAGGAACGACACTACACATACTGTATACATAATCCATACACTTTTAAACTTCTGGCATTGACAGTGTTCTGTTTCACAACCACAATGTATACTACGCGGAGATGGGGGGAACCCCAGGTGCCGTTTGACACTAAACACTCTACACTCTCTACTCCACGAGTGCTCCTGCACCTTCCTCGCGTGCTGCATTGCCCACGAAGGTGAGTTTGAAATATCGCATCTTGCTTATTCCCCCGACTTTTCCCTCTCGGATTTCTCCCTCTTTCATTCCCTGAAGTCCTCTCTTCATGGAAAACACTTTGCTGCTGATGATGAGGTGATTTCTGCTGCCGTGGTGTGAAGGAGTTCAAAAGGACATATTCAAAACTGGCGTGCAGAAGTCAATTGCGAGGTGGAAAAAGCGTGTCATTTTGTCTGATAACTATGTTGGAAAGTAATATATGCGTTTGTTTCAACATTCTATCATTTTTGAATCCCCATTATTTAGTATTAAAAGGTCATAATGATGCAAGGAAGCCAGCGAATCCTGAATCTACCAAAATGTATAATATAAAACAACCCCCCCCCTTTCAAGGTCAAAAAGAGCCCATCCCATTCTGCCCTGAATTTTTCCAAATTCTTGGCCTTGACCGCCATTGCATCTAACGTATTCCAACATTCCAGAACACAATGCTCGAAAAGTTTCATAAGATCTAGTCTACTGTTCTTCCCTAAGATTTTATAGTTGTTCTAGTTCAAGTTCTGTCTTTCTTCAGATGTGGCCTCAACACCTGGATAAAATGTTCCAAGTATAGTCGCCCCATCATCTTATAGAGAGGAATAATGATTTAGTAATAGTGGGAGCAAATGACGCAAGAACGCAAACTTACACAGCATCTTTATTTAATATTATTATTATTATTATTACTAGCCATATAGTTCAAGGAAGCCTGAGGCTTATGCTGCACTAGCTAAAAAAAAATTCCAAGTTATCCTGAGAGAGAGAGAGAGAGAGAGAGAGAGAGAGAGAGAGAGAGAGAGAGAGAGAGAGAGAGAGAGAGAGAGGGGAATCACCAAGAGAGAGAGAGAGAGAGAGGGAAAATCACCAAGAAAGAGAAGAATGATGATATCCAGCTCAGAACCCTGGGTGTGCCAAGCCCATACTGACCAGATGTGAGCCCCTGAGGTTTGATCAGGCAAAAAAAAAAGAGCCGACACTTCCCAATATCATTTGTCTCTTCCTTTTAACAGTTTGTCTAGTTCTTCCTTGAATTTATTCCAATTCTACAACACTAGATGGGAGTTTGTTCCAATCGACCACCTACTGGGTGAAGCGAATTTCTGAAAATCTCTGCAATCATTCTTCAGTTTTAATTTACGCCTGTAGTTTGAGCAAGAGGAAGGAATCCATCAGCTTTCAGCTTACCCAATCCATTCAAAGCCTTAAACACCTCATTCACGTATCCTCACAGGTGCCTGGTCTCCAGACGCTGCAGTTTGCAGAACTGAAAACTTTCCTGCTAAGAAGACTTGCTCCTCTTACTAACCTCGTTGCTCTTCTCTGCACCCGTTCTAACAGATCGACTTCCTTCCTAAAATGAGACCTCCAACCTGTATAAATTGGTCAGGCCAAGACATGGCCTGACTATATAGCAGCAGACGATCCTGATCGATGAACGAATTTGGAGCTAGACTTCCTCAGATACATTATGGAATCCATGCCACAAAGTCTATGGGCTGTAATCAGTGTTGAATCAAGGGGAGTGAGTTTCACCCTGGTGAAATAAAATTCCTCCCCGGCGAAAAACAGTCATTTTTATTCGATTAAAGACCTCGGACTTTGAAATTTTCGCAAAATTTTTTGTTTAATTTTAATTGAAATTTTCTTAGTACAAGTTACAAAACGGCAAAAAAATTTATTGATGTTATGGTCAGTCAAATTAAGGATCATTTTAATGACAAAGCAATGTCGGTCGTCTACGTTACTGCAAAGTTTAAATCATCGAAATCTTTCTGCGAACTAACAGATGACATGAACATAATCTCGCCTTGCCTAAACTTGAACTTTGATCCTTTGTGAAATAACATTCGCTCTTTTAAATATGTGACAAAAACAGAAAACCAATTCAACAACTGGTGGCGCGTTATACCTTCATGGGGCCCAAGGCAAAATGGATTTTGGTGATCACATCTAAATCAAAAACTAATAAAGAAAATTTTCAATTTCATTTTATTGTTACAACAAAACAAACAAATTATATAACATAAGAACTAAATATAAAATTTCATCAAAAAATGGTAAAACCATTTTTGAAAAAAACGTAATTTTTAAATTAAGCTTCAACTAAAGTTCATTGACCGTGGCCGGTAGAAAGTTCAGCTTCCTATAAAAATCACTTAAAAAATAATAAAAAATAGCAATGAGTTTTTGAAATAGTGATTTTGGAGCCTTCCTCTAATCGGGGGCCCTAGACAGATACCATTTTTGCCTATAAGATCACGCGCCACAGTCAACAACAATCTTATACATTTAATTTTAGAATCAAATTTTGGATATGTTGAGCTAAAGACATGTATCAAGCTATGCAGTATTCCTGTTTCAACTGCTAGGCTGAACGTTCTTTCAGCACAATGAATCGGTCATCAATCGATAAGAAACTGAATGGGACAGGAAACATTGCAAGATTGCATGAAGATAGGCGTTGAATACCAGAATGAGTTATCGGAAAAATTAATAAATGAAGCGATTGACACATATGCAAAGAAGATTGAGATTATTATAATACTTGCATGTCTGATTAAAATATACGCATATACTACATGTACCCACGAAGTTTATATTCTTCCCTTCCCCCCAGCGCAAACACTGTAGATTCAACACTGGCTATAATTAGGCAAATTGTGGTGGCCCTACAGGACATTAAATAAGGTTTCTGGTTTTTTGGTCAGTGAGTGTAGTAGTAGGAATCTTAAATGCGATCAGAACTAAGGCAATATTCCTCAGTGCTCGATAGGAAAAACGTCAGGCTAATGACGAAGTGTTGGTCGCCAGGTCGTCGGGAATGTTAAAAGAATACATTTTTTTTTTTTTTTTTTTTGCTTTCTTCACAAAAAACATAATAGTAAAATGAAGTAAAAATGTTACATAACATTTGAAATTTCTATTCATATGCTACAATAAAGAGAAGAAAAAAATTATTACAATTTCTTATTTTGTAAACATGGACAGTTACACTTCTTCTTCTTCAGTGTGCTATCTCTTTGCACAGGTTGACTGTCATCTTCTCAATGGAAGAACGTGAGATGGAAGCCCTAAACAAACCCTCATTACTCTGATTATACCACTCTTTGAGGTTTGCTAACCAAGATTTCCTTTTTTTCCTTCGACTCTTTTTCCATTGATCTTGCCTGGATTATCAATTGCAACATCTCATATTTGTCATTCCTCATCATATGTCCTAAATATTTTAGTTTCCCCTCTTTAATGGTGTTAGTTATTTCTGTCTTTTTCTTCATTTGTCTCATGATCTCATCATTCTTTATCTTATGAGTTCATGACACTCTTAACATTCGTCTGTAACACCACATCTCAAAAGCATTTAACTTATTCTGGGTCTTTTTTGTCAGTGTCCAGGCCTCAGCTCCATAAAGGAGGACAGAAAAGACAAAACATCTCGATATTCTTGTTCTCAAAGGAAGCGTAAAATCACTGTGGCATAGAAAATTTTTCATTTTAAGGAAGACTGCATGTGCTTGTTCAATTCTTGAGCGTACTTCAACAGAATAGTTCCAGTCCTCGCTCAGCATACATCCAAGATAGCGATAACTTTTAACTCTTTCAATTCCTTCATTATTGATTATAATTTTTGTTTGCACTTCTTTCTTACTGATCACCATAAATTTTGTTTTCTTGAATGTATAGGATCAGAAGGAGAACCAGTGGTCAACAATAATGGAAGATGCCTGATAGACTTCTACATTTTTAATAAACTTAAAATTACAAATACTTTTTTCAGAAACAAGAATATCCATAAATTCTCATGGAAAGCAAGAAACACAGTCTATAATAGATTATATTATTAGTAATGAAAATTTAAATGACAAAATTAGAGACACTAGAGTAGTCAGAGGCAGTGAAATAAATAGTGATCACTACCAAGTAGAAAGCATTTACAAAATAAAAAGAAATTATCTTAATAAAAAGAAGAAAACACCAACAAAAACTACTAAGAAATTAAAAATACATTTGTTGGAAGATGAAAGCACTAAATTCCTGTATGAAAGTCGATTGAAAGATAAACTCAAATCAGATGAAAGTGATAATGTTGAGGAAATCTGGTCAAACATGAAAAAATCAATTCTGGGAGCTGCTGAAGAAAGTTTTGGATATAAACCTATAAAAAATAAAAACTGGCTAAGAACTTGGAATGAAGAATTGAAAAAAACAATATGAGAAAAAAAAGACCTATAAACTGTTCCTACAAACTAAAGACTTACATTTACACATAAAATATAAAAAATCTTAGAGCAGAAGTCAGAAAACTAACCAGAAGAATCCGACGAGATGACTGGGATAAATTTGTTAAATCTTTAGAACGTGATATCACGGGCCCACAGAGAAGAGGTTTTAAAATTTTTAAGAAATGACAACTAAATAATAATAAATAAATTTTCTGTTTATACTCCGGGACGACCAAATGGTCAGAATACAAGAAACAGCACGGTATTCAGCTAGATACAAATGATCAAATAAAAACCAACTCCATCTCCGAAGCAGAATGGAAACAACACTATTCCAAACTATGGTATAACCCTGGCACTAGGAAACTGGAAGATGAATCTGTGGTAACCAAAGATGAAGAAAATATAACAATGGAGGAACTAGAGTTAATATTACAAAAATCAAAAAACCGAAAAAGCCTAGGCATAGACAATTTGAATGTAGAACTACAATGTATTTAAATATGGGGGCACCTTACTAAAAAACGTACTACTAAAATTATTTAACATTATATAGCATAAGCAACAGATATATGATGGGAAATAGGAATAATAATCAATTTACACAAAAAAAGGCTCCAGAAATAACCCTAACAACTACAGAGGGATAACACTGCTGTCAACTGCTGCAAAGCTATACTCTAATATAATAAAGAATAAACTTATACTAAAGAATAAACTGTAATAAATACAGCGAACAATTCTTAGAAGAAGAACAATGTGGGTTCAGGAGAAGCACAATAGATGCCATTTTCTCATTACAACAAATTTTGGAGAAAAGAAAAGAATTCAATCTGCCAACATTTCTGCTGTTTATTGATTATGAAAAAGCATATGACAATGTAAACCGGGAAAAACTTTGGCAGTTCTACGTGAAGAAAATATCCCAACCCAACTCCGGAAAGCGATGCAAAGCCTATTTAAAAACTCAAAAGTCTGTATAAAATATTCTAATGGCCAACTATCAGACCCAATTAACACCAATAAAGGAGTCAAACTGGGATGTGGCCTATCACCAAATTTATTTAATATCTACATCCATAAAATTCTTAAACAATGGAAACAAACAATTACCAACGGAATACAGTTGAACAACAGGAATAAAATCCAAACTATATTATATGCTGATGATCAAGTTATAATTACAAAATCCGAAGAGGAACTACAGATAGCAGCAAATGAACTGAATAAAATAGGTAAAAAGTACGAGATGAAAATCTTCACCTCAAAAACAAAATCAATGGGATTATGTGGAAAAAACATACAAAGGGTCAAAATTGTTACTGGTGATAAAATAATAGAACAATTATCTGACTTCACCTATTTGGGAAATTTAATATCAAATGAAGGGAAAGACATCCACACTAAACTACAAAAATATAATAAAATGAATGGAACGATTAAACGCCACTTCGGAAAACAAATGACAACCGAAACAAAATTACGACTGCACAACATCACTTCAAAATCAGCGCTCTTCTACAGCTGTGAGACTTGGGTCATAAATAAGAAAGATGCACACAATCTAGAAGCAGCACAAATTAGATTTTTAAGACCATTATTAGGCTTTACAAGACTAGACCACCAAAGAAATTTAGATATCCGCGAGAAATTAAAAGCAGATAACGTAGTAAATGACATAAAACGGTATTAGGAAAAATGGATCAGCCACATAGAAAGAATGAACCCAGACCGGATCCCAAATTTAGCCTTTAACTACACACTTACAAGCAAGAGAGATGTTGGTCGACCAAGACAAAGATGGCGAGATCAAGACCACCTCCAAGAGCTACAACGGAACAGGTCTTAAAAGACTTAAGCCGGACCAAGTTCATGATGATGATGAATTTGATATTTAACTTCCGATCAGATCAAAATTTTTACTTATTCTATTTACTCTATCCATTAATGTTTGTAAATCCTTTTCAGAGCTGGCCAGCAATATAGTATCATCTGCATAACTGATCATATTTATTGTATTGCCATTAATCTTTATCCCTTCTGTACATTCCTCTAAAGCTTCTTTAAAAATATCTTCAGCATACACGTTGACATAGGTGAAAGAATACACGTTGATATAGGTGAAAGAATACACGTTGATATAGGTGAAAGAATACAACCTTGATGAACTCCTCTTTTAATTTCTATCTCTTCCAATTCTCCTTCTGTGTATACTTTTGCTGATTGTGCCCAATAAAAATTCGCCATTATTCAGATGTCCTTACTATCAATTCCAATCTTTTCTAATATTTGAAACATTTTTCATGTCTTATCCGATCAAAGGCTTTTTCATAATCCAAGAAGCAAATGAATACCTCTTAGTTTACATCTCGACATCTTTTTATTATAGTCCGAACTGCAAACAGGGCTTTTCTGATACCCAGTGTTTGTCGAAAGCCAAATCGAGAATCTCTAAGTCTTTTCTCACATCTTTTATAAATTGGGTTGTGTTTAATCCTTAGTTATACAAATTAGTTAAATAATTACATGAATAAGTTATATGTGTAATACCTACTAACGAAGAGTCATACCCCAAACTGAGTGCCCCACTACACTGTGTGCAATACATCTCCTAAGTCTAAACGGAAGATTTAATTTGACGAAACAGCTTTCTTAATAGTTTTTTTATTACTGCTCTTCGATTTATTTAATAACCTAACTTTACTTCATTATAACTCGCATACTTGGGCGCACTTTGCACAAAATACATTTCTGTTGTAGTGTAGTTCCAGCAAATGTCACTTACTTATACACTGCCCTACCATTAAATCCGGATACCTACCTTTAGACAAAAAAAGAGCTTTTATTGTGCCATTTAATATTTCGTGATGAAACCTTTTGCTTCTATGACGGCCTTCAATCTTCGCGGCATACTCTCGACCGGCTTTAACGCAGCCACCAGTTCGGTCTTGTTCTTTGGGCGATCTCGACGTTCACGTACCCGACGATCTAATACATCTCAAAGATGGTCGATAGGGATCAGATCAGCTCTCTGGGCTTGCCAATCCAACTTTTCCACACCCATGTCCTCAAACCACTCTGTTACGACCTCAGCAATACGGCATGGCGCATTGTCTTGCTGATACAGGTATGGGCCTTCCCCGAAGTATAGCCATAATTTTGGAAGTGCATAATTGTCCAGGCTGTCCTGGTATTGCATAGCATTCATGGTTTTGTCGATGATGAGTAATGGGCACAAGCCAAACCAGGAAAAACAGCCCCGTACGATGACATTTTGGTGATGACACTGCCTTCACCAAACTTCATTGTTGGGAGGATGCAATCAAGAAGGAACTGTTGCCCTGGTATTCGCCACACCCAGGAACGGCAATCAGACTGATACAGTGCGAACCTCGACTCGTTTGTCCATAGGACTGACTGTTTTCCACTGCTCTACTGTCCAGGATTTGCGCTCCTTACACCATGTTAATGGCGTATAGTATTTGTTGAGCTGATCTGTTGAATTCTGTTGAACTGTTGAAGTAATTCTGCTGAACGTGTCATCTTGCATACCCACTTTTGCAATTGTCTGTTCGAAGCCCAGTGTGCATATTTATAACAGGTTCTGTGCAGAGGTATATTGCTAAAAAAAAATATAGTACCGGAACACTTGTTCTAGAGAAGACTATATGATAACGCCACATCGACTGTACAGTAACTGTATTAGACTTCAGACTCATAGAACAACCAGTTCTAGCGTTCAGCTCATGGCGAATCAGAATGCAGCGTTCGCACGCATCACAGTATATCTCATTCGTTGGCTCTCTTTATCTAACACATTGTACTTTAGTAAGAAACGTTCAAGTTTCATTGCGAAATTTATATTTTTGTTTTTAAATAAATTTTTAAAGAAATCTATTAATTTTAAAGATTACTATTAATATATATTTTTAGTAGCAATGGGTAAAATAGATATTTCTCCCTCCCCTTTGACTATGCCATTGTTTCATAATATTAAATGTATAAATTTTATGATTTTCTATTATGACATTTAGAAAAACGTACCGAACCGTCGTTCCGGCCCGAATACACCACTGGTTCTGTGACATGTTGCATGCATAGGACCTGTTTCCCCATCTATGGAGGGAATGGAGGGGTGTCCGGATATTAATGATAGGTCAGTGTAGTTCCTGAATAGGGCATGCTGTTCCAATTGATTACTTTACTTGTGAAACTTAAGCTGGAAAAATACAAGTTTTTCAAGATTCCCAAAATGTTAAGGTAGTCATAGCTAGTTACAAGGTGGAGTACATTTGTAAATATAATTTATAATATACCTAGATCTTTCCAGGCGAATATGCTACTCGCCTGGAAAGACCTAAGTTCTGTTCCCCTCTTAGACCAGAGGAATTTTGATTATATTTTCTTTTGTTATTGATTCGACTGCGAGTTCTTCAAGGGTTTTTCTTCCCACAGAAAGTCGAAAGCTAAAGCAGGCCTCGATGCAAAATGTATTATACCCTTCCTTGTTTTTCTCTATTTTACCCATCCTCCTTCATTCCTTATTTCCCTCCCTGTTTTTCTCTATAGGGACCTGATGGGTAGTACAGTGGTTATAATCACCGTCCTTCCCGACCAGATGGAAAAGGCCTGGGTTCGAATCACGTCAATGACGCGAAGGACTTTTATCGCCTTTTTTCCCCCCCACTCGTGGCTAAGTTGTGATCTCATGGTCTAACATGTGAACAGTAATATTCCTCCCACTCCGGAAACTCAGATATTTCGTTCAGCAGAAGAGGCAAATCGATTTTTGTTTTTGTATATGCCAGTGTGTGTCTACATGCAGATGTCTGGATTAAAAAGCAACAAGTCAATTTTAATATGTAATAAATAAATAAGATAAAAAATATTAATAAAATAAACATTTTTCCGATTGTTACTAAAAATTAATTCAGTTACTGAAAAACACTATATTATGTCATGGCCACGTCCATGGAAAAATGCGAGCCCGAGTATAGTCTAGTACTTTAGTCCCGTAATCGCCCTATCGTCTGACCTGCCTTCTCCACAGAGACAAACCAGCCTCAAACGCACGCAGCTACCGACCTATACACATAAGTGTGTGTGTGTTTGTGTGTTATGGTTGTTTATTGGCGCATTAGCTGCTATGGCTATAGTGCGCCTACACGTAAGTGTGGAACACAATGGGAGTCCAGCATATAGTCAGCAAAAATTCCCAGGAACGGTTGTCGCAGAATACTTATTATAATCAATTGCATCTGTTGGTTAAACCATTTAACCCTATTTTTTTTTGTTTCCAAGCACAATATTAGCGTTCCAGTTGTTAATGTATGTACGTATATCCTGTTACCTTACTTTCTTTCATGAAATTTCTGGTTTTGGAATTTCGATTTAATTATTCTTAGATTTTTGTGATGTGTGTATTTTCTGGAAGAGGGCAGTGCTATCGCTATCTCTTGAGCATGTGTACTGAGAAGTCGGTAGTTGCTGTTAAAATGAAAAAAATGATGGTAAGGAAAAAACGGATGTTGCGGTCGTTCGTTGACAGTTGTAGTGTACATTGGACGCAAAGAGAGTAACAAGAGCAAAATTTACCGGTAAGTGCTTCTTTTTGTAGTTTTGACAAAAGTAAATGAATTGGAAACTAAAAGAGTATTTCTGGAGAGAATTTGTTTTATTTTTAAGATATTGTTGACATGATTAGTGTTTTATATATCTATTGCAGACCACCTCTTCTGGAAAATATGGAATAATCATGTGCTATTTTGTAATTTTTGAAATGGAACGGTGACAAATTTAAAGGGCAAACAGTGTACGTCTTAAATTATCAAAAAAAAATTATATTTGTGATAAATTATGTTGCCTACTTGGATTCAGAACGGCTGAAGATGCCGCTGTTTGGAATAACGTTAGGAGTAATCACTTATTTTTATATTTCAGTTTCTGATGTGGGCTTTTTTTTTTTTTTTTTTTTTACTTCGAATAGGATGTTTGACTTAGCGAAAAAAATAAATAAAAAAGATGGGCAAACATGAGGATGTTAGCTATCGGCCGGCGAACTCTCATGAAACTTATTGCCTATCATTACCCAGTTTCAATGGGTAAACTTGAATGTTTTATCAAGTTAGATCACAGTGTGCTCTCCCCCCCACATCGCTTCCCGCCCTTTTGGGATCAAACAGTAGTGTTCCCCCACATTTAAATCAATAGCATCCCCTTTTCCACTTTATAACCATACAAGTTAATTTTTGTAACTACATATAGTAATAAACGCCCGAAATTTTAGTATTCTACATCTAAAAGTTTTGTATAAAGTGAATTATGAGATACTGATTTTATTTATAACGTTACTGCCCTAGAGGTAAACTGAGGGGCCGCTTCCACGTTGCATTCGTCATTTCAGAGGTTTAAAATTCATATTTCTTATTTGAAGCTTTAAAAACTCATGTATAGAGGCTACCAAGTCTTGCATTTCAAAATAAGTTGATGCATAGTATAGTACACTAATGAATGCAACAAATGCATTTTAGATTACCTTACATTACTATATAACTGTAAAGAAATGTGTTTATGGGTTCTGTGAAATAGAATATGGAAGGGTGTTAGGATAAATTGGGACAGATCAGAAAACATTTTTCTCGGTTCTGCTTCAGAGCACATTTGGAGTAGGATTTCTTAAGTGTTTAAGGCAACCATATAGATTGCTCAATTCCACTTTGCAGTGGTTAATTTATGAAAAGATTACTTATTTAAAAAAAAAAAACTTTGAAACAGGAGTATGTCAAATATTGTAATCTCTGACAAGGATTGCCTGACAATTATAAATGTAGTAAATATTTATGTGATTTGGAAACACAAATGCTACTTTTGTGGATTATTAAAATTCTACCAGAGACATATTCATCTATTAACTTAAAGAAGCTAAACAGTTTTTATTTTTTAGGAAACTCTTGAGGTTTTGTTCTCTTTAGTAAAAAAAAAAAAAAGGTAAAGTGCAGCCATTATCAACCCACTGCAGGATGGAAGCCTCCTCAACAATTCGTGCTGAGGGAAATGGACCATAATCTGCCACGCTGGTCCAGTGCGGGTTGGCAGATCGACCGTATTCAGGGGCTTGAACCCCGGTCTACTCAAAGAGCATATGCTACTGCACTCCCGCTCCCGACCACTCGGCTATGGAGGCCTTTCTCTTTAGTATATTGCCTCTATTATTTCAGATTAGTTTTCAATGATTTTAAAATCCTTTTAGAGGGAATGGTTTTGCAAAATAATAGTTTTAAATCTAACTTTATAACTTTTTTTGACACTTATCAGATGAAAGCAAGCTTATAAAGCATCAGCCAAAAAAAAAAAAAAAAAAACCTTCCAACATAACCTGTCTATTGCTTTCAATAATGTCTAGTTGTTTCTTAAATTTATTCAAACTACCCACTTCTACAATAAGATAGAAATTTGTTCCAACAGTCAACCACTTGCTGGCTAAAGACAAACTTCTGCACATCTGTCATGCAATTATCCTTCCTCAATTTGAATTTATGCCTCCTCATGAGTCTGAGTGAGAGGAAGAATGTCATCAGCATTGAACTTACTGAATCCATTTAAGGCCTTAAACACCTCAATCAGATCTCCTCACAGATACATAGTATCTAGACTGTAATTTGAAGGACTGAACCCTTTCTTTGTTTATGGATAAGAGTTAGTAATATAATGAAATAAACTTATTTCTGATTTATAAATCACTCTCCTTTGGCATTAGAAATATCTCCCCAGTTTGTGACAGGTTTCTTGATTAGTGGGTACTTAAATTCATGGCAGACAGATGCAATATATAGGATTAAGATTATTTGCCTTTTCATCCATGATTCCCCACTGTGAATAGGTACCTCCTGAAAGTATATGGATATGATTATTTAAGACCAGCTGATAATATGTCTTCTTATAATACAGTTTTGTTCATACTGTATTAGTAGTTATTGGTGTTTCCTCATAATGGCCCAATTATGGGATGAAAAAAGAGGACCACTTCCTGGCCTGGTAGAAAAAAATTCCCCCTTGAAAGCAAACCTAATGCTAAGATTACTTTTTTTGTGGGGGTGAATATGGATTTGTAATTGTGCTCATAAATTCATGGTTGGTACCTACTGGATATTTCTCCCCCCCCCACAGAAGTGAAAAAGTCTATAAAATTCCTCTAGTCAACAACAGAATGCAAACCCTTCCAAATAATTAACACATGGCAAAGCCATGGATGCTCATGTGTAAAACTATACGTGAGCATTACATGTAGTTTCACACTTTTTTTTTAGAATTTGCAGTATGCAATTAATAATCATTTATTCAAATTTTAGGTTGCCAATTAGCACCTGTGAAAATATCAGCATGGTAGGAAGTAAAATAAATCATTACAAAATAGATCAATAATTGTAGCCTTGTTAAATATAATATTAGTAGAGATGTGCATTTTTGGAAGAAGAGAACCAGAAAGTTTGTTCTTCCCAAATATGGAAGAATAAACTTTCTGGTATAATGGTATAATGAATTTGAGAATTTTGTAGGTTAATAGTTCAGCATAAATCGGGCAACGTGGGTGAAAGAGAGAGAGAACCTAGCCTTTAGGATGCTCAAGAGGCTATAGGCTAATGTTTATTTAGCCTATAGTCGGTTTCTTTCTTCAGTATTACTGAAGGTAAGCATAAATGAAAAAAAAAAAAAAAAAAATTATGTAAAATAGGACAAATGAGTTTCTCTATCATTTAAATTAATATTAATAGAACCATATAGAAGAAAATTTTAGAGATTAACATGCAAGAGACTGTCAGAGGATATTTAAGGATTATTACTTTCTACAGAATAAGATTTACCAAAGAATAGTGTATTGCATTATCTTCAGCCAAATTGAATAAGATATCCATATGATGATGAACCTATAGGAAAAATTTCATTTGTACGTAAAAGGAGAAGAATAAATGAAAAACAGAATCTTGGAAGTACTCAAGCATTATTTGAGAGGTTTGAACATGATTGTCATTTCCCATCAAACCCAGTGCATGGGCAGAGTCACCGAAGTTCAAGGGCAGAAGACAGCCACTTAATGTAACTGTAGAAAACTTAATAAAATGCTTTTGAAATGTCAAGAATTGCTTAAGTTTTTCCAAACTTTTCATTTATTGGTAAGATAATTAACATAAGGAAGAAAATTCACTATCGATGAACAGTGGTAACATTTATATTGGCAATTGTTAATTATTAAGGTTTAAAAGTAGTTTAAAAATTAGCTGTTCATAGAGTTTGCGATATCAGTTAATAATCAGATAGGAAAGATTTGACTCATGTTCGTTGAAAGGCATAGTTTAATGCATGATGAAGATAACTTGCAAAGGAAACACTTCATTACGTTGGTTAAAAAATGTTTTATTTTATTAACAGTTACCATTTAACTCAGAGCTTCTTAAACTTTTATACTTTGCATCCCCTTAAAACATTTCCTAAATTTCATCCCCCATACCATAACTAAGTTAGCTGGTTGTGGGTGAGAGTTTCATAAGTTTTCTCCCTTGAAACTTGAGTGTTTCATTCAGCAAACCAGCCAGAGAATACACACAATTTATAGACAGAATACACTGACCTCACTTCCTTAGTTTATTTGGTGCAGAAATAAGGCAATAGCAACCTCCTGGAAAAAAAGAAAGAACAGGATACCAATAGTTGTTTCATCTTCAGGTAATATTTGTATCTAAGAATTACCTGGATGTAGTTAGCACATTAAGTATGGATGGATAGAAGCTGCAAACAGTTTTTAGAGCATCCAAAAAATATAACTGCCATTTGGGAATGAGACAAGTTTTCTTCTTTTGAAATTGTCTAATAACTCAATTACTGCAGGTATTTTGTATGTTTTCAATTACTGCAGTTATTTTGTATGGAAAGGTTGGAATTTGAGAGAAGCTCATTGTGTAATATGTGCTTACACCTCACTATTTCTTGTTTGATCATTTTCATAAAAAACCTTGTTTGTAGATATGCTGATCACAGAATGCTATTGGACCAACTGTAATATGCATGTGAAATCTCAATAGGAGAATATATATGCAAGTCATTTATTGTTGGCAACAATCAGAAAAATAAAACACTTCATTTCCCTATTCCTTCCAATAATTATTGGAAAGGATAGGGAAGGTTTGAATAAATTATAATTTGTTCAAACCTTCTGTAAATTTATTCAAACTACCCACCTCTACAACACTAGGTGGAAGTTTATTCTAACAATTGATTACTCTTTGGCTGAATACAAATTTCTGCACATCTATTCTGCAACCATCCATCCTTTTTTCAGTTAAAATTTCTCTTTTATGTTCCATTTGAAAAAGAGTAACGATGCTATCAGCATTTAGTTTACTTAACCCTTTTAAAACCTTTTACTTAATTCTTTTGAACATTTCAATTACATCGTGACACAGATGCATAGTTTCCAGATGCTGCAATTTACACAACCTCAGTTTTTTAGGGTCCGTAGTTTAATGAAGGACCCTTATAACATCACTCAGTTGTTTGTCTATCCGTCCGTCTGTCCATCTGTCACAGCATTGTCTCTGGAACAACTCAACCTATTGACTTGAAATTTTGCATGGGTTTGTACATTGTGGGCCAACATAATGACATATTGATCGTTTCTGACAAAAATATGTCTGAGAAATGGGGGGAGGTAAAATGTGGGGGGACAAAAATGTTGTAGACAATCTATAACTTATTATACACTGTTGAAAAGAGCTCAACGAGTAGGTTTAAAATATAATTTTTAAATTAAAAATGGTGGCACTAGACCGAAAAATGTGAGTAATTTTCGTGTCCCCCTCTATTTCTGTAGCTAATGGAGCTAAAAATTTAAAAATCACATTAGCTATGAGTTATTCATTGCTTATCAAGGGAAAACTATTCTGATTGAAATCTATCATTTACTTTTTGTGTTAAAATTAAAAAAACAATTTTTTATCGCACTTCCATAGCGCAATTCTTTGTACTAAGTAACTCTCCTTTTGGTGACAAAAAGGTTGCTAAATAGTTAGTTAATAATTCTATAAAGGTCATTTATAAATTTTGCAACAAGAAGTATTTTTTAACAATTTTCAAAGCTGGAGTTGTCCCGGCAAGGACCCAGACGGCAAGGTACTCAGAGAGCCAGTGTTGAGGTAGCGGTGGTGGGGAGGTGCCTGCACGGAGTCTTGCATGGCCTTCACCTGCCAGTCGCTTCTCCCCCAAGACTTTAATAGCTTCTCCAGGAAGAAGTTGGAGTCGCTTCTCCCACTGTTGTCATTCACAACAACTGGAAAGACTCAAATAGACAACGTTTTGTTAGATCCTCAGTTTTAGGCCAAGCCGGGGTACTAGAAACTTTTTTTCAGTTGCCATAAAGCTCTCTATTTGAGATACTACACTAATGACCATTCGTGACTACGAACTCTTCATCCTGATTGCCCGGCACTCAGTAGTTGACAGATTTTTTTTTCTGTAAGAACATTCTTTTGTGTCCCCACATAATCGTGTGCTCTTCTCAGTACCCTTTCCAACAAATCTCTGCCCTTCTTAAAATGAGGTTTCGAAACCTGTACACAGTATTCCAGAGGTGAAATGGGAAGGGTTTTTTTTTTTATTTTTTGACTGATCCTGTATAAGCATGCTTTCTTGCATCATATGCTAATGTGGCCTAACCATTGCCTTATACAGTGGGATGGGCCACTCTTTGCCCCTGTAGAACTCAGTGAGCTGTTCTAGCAGCTTGTTTGTACTGTTCAGAGAATTTCAAGACTACTATACAATTACCCCTAGATCTTTTTTTTTTTTTGTGTACTGCATTGCCTTGCATTTGGTACCACCAAAATTATGTGTTATTCTGGGATTACTACTAACCAAATGCATTATCTTGCATTTATCACTATTAAACCTCAATTGCCATTTTCCAGCCCATCTGTGGAGTTTGTCTAAATCCTCTTGAAGTAGCATATCCTGATTACTCTCACTAGCCACTTTGCTTATCTTTGTATCACCAGCAAACTTAGACATCAACTTTAAACACCTACATCAACATCAGTAATAAATATTACAACATTAAGGGGTCCAAATACCAACCCCTGTGGAACTCCATCCAATTATTCATACAAAAACATACATATTATATACATAAACAAACATACATATTATTCCTTTTATCTACATATTCTAAATTATATTATTTATTAATTATTTTAAATTACACTACACAGCATGTACGAATTAATGTTTTAATATATTTAGTTATTTATTGTGTGTATCCTACAGAAAGTTGCCTTCCTAACAATAAGATACTCATATTCAATTATTAGTGAAGTTTACTTTTTGACACTTGCATAAAAATAGTTTAAACATATGAAACAACAAATACAAGTGATTGCTTTATAGGTACAATTCTATATTTATTTATTAAAACGGGAATCTCACAAAGTTCTGACTAATAACAACATTAAAAATAAAAAATATACTACTTATGTGAGCTCTCTTTCTGTTCAGTGAACACCTGACAATATTAATGTCTTCTCTCTCTCTCTCTCTCTCTCTCTGTCTATATATATATATATTATAAATAAAATTATTCTGTTTTACAAAAATATCATGCAAACTAGAAACCACACCCCTCTTTTTCCACAGGCTCTTAGCCTCATTTTAGATATGCATAGAAAAATACGGGTTTGGTTCCTATCTTGCATGATATTTTTGTAAAATAGAATAATTTTATTTCTGTGTAATAATTTTGTTAATTCTTTTGTTAATTTATAAAGACTACCCACTTCCACAACACCAGGTGGAAGTTTGTTCCAACAAACTTCCATCTTGCTGAAAGCAAATTTCTTCACATCCGTCTTGCAACCATCCTTCCTCAGTTTAAATTTATAACCTTATTTGTATTGTCTAAGCAAGAGTAAGGATACCATAAACGTTTAGCTTGCTCAATCCATTCAAAGCCTTAAACATCTCAATCAGATCTCCTTGCCAGTGCCTTGGCTCCAGATGCAGCAATTGGCAGAATGAAAGTCTTTCTTTGTGAGAGTACCCTTTTGTTCCCCATTGCTAATCTTGTTCTTTTCTGCACCTGTTCCAGCAGATCCACATTCTGCCAAAAATGAGGTTTCCAGATGTATGCAATACTCAAGATATGGCTGTTTATCACCTTATGCAGCAGAATAAATACCTCCTTATCTCTGTTGGAAAAATTCTTCTATATCATTGACAAAATCCCTCTGTCTGTCTGCACTGCTCAGAGAATTTCATATCTGACTGCACAATTAATATCAGGTCTTTTTTGTTCTCTCCTTGTATTTGTGAATGTTAAATTGCCACTTCTCACTCCATATGCTAAATAAACTGTAATTCTGTAATACTCCATCCATCATGTTGTTCTTCCACTATACATTAATAGTAACTTCTAGTGTGATATTATGGAAGAAGTATTAGAATGAACTTTAAGTATCAACAGAGACCATTGAATATTTATATACATTATATTTATTCTTAGTCATTTGTGGCTGTTTTGTAAAGATGTTTGTTGTCATTACAAATGCTAAGCCTCATGCTATTACTGTTAATCAAAGCATGGTTTCTAACATTAGTAATTGTCACTATTAAAATATAGAATATGTTAGTTTTGAAGCCCTTGACAGTTCTTATTTGTATTATCTGCTTAATTCAGAAATTACAAAATTTTTAACCCATTAACATTACTGAATAACTGTAAACTGTCATCCTTTATTTCTGAAAGATAAAGCATTGATTAGGCCTTACATAATGAATGTTACACAAAGAATGGTTGCACCAATACAGATTAATTGTTATTGGTTATTAACTCAGCAAAGTGGCTGAACTATAGATAATAAAAAACAATGGAGAGGAAGTTGCCAATTATCACTCTGCAGAATTGATGGAAGCACTGGAGGTAATTACCTAGTAGTGTAATGCTGCACATCCATCAGGCTGAACATGGCCAAAGAAGAGAATATAAATCACATAGATCATTCCATTTATCATTGTTATAGTGCCAAGAAACATAATGCTATGAATCATGGAAAACAAGCCACATCAGAGAAGAGGCACCTCCGTAGCCAGGTGGGAAGGAGCAGCAGTGCATAGCACACGCTTCTTGATTAGACCGGGGTTCGAGCCTGAAGGGGTTCGAGGAAGAGAAAGGAGTTAAGGGGAAAAAAGACCCAAAGTGTAAGTAAGTGATCAGGAAGGCACATGTTGTCCTATCAATAATTTATCATACCTTTGCTAGTATGGAGAAAGTCTTTATATCAGTCAGTGGTGAGACTATACTTGGAATATATATGGTCTGGAAGCTACATTAAAAAAAAAAAAACAATACTTTTAGAGACAGTTCAAAAAAGGACAAACAGATTTGTAAGGAGCAGCTTAAAAGGTGTTGATTGCAAAGCTTGCCAACTTAAACACCTTAAGGGAGAACCCAATTGAAGTATATAAGCCGAAATTAGGGAAGTATATCCTTTCTAATATACCTTTTTTTTTTTTTTTTTTTTTAATCCTTTCTGGTAGGCTAGACGAAAACCAAGAGGACACAAATATAAAATCTTGGGGAGTAACAGAGGGTCAAATCGTATGAAGTTTATCTTCAGGAAGAGTTCTATAGATCCTTAGAAATAACATTATAAGATCAAGATAAAACTGGAAGTGTTTTGGTTGAGCAGTTGGGGGATTTTTTTTTTTTTTTTTTGCATATGAAAAATAAGTATGCTTTCTTGCCTCATTTGTCTATATTGACAAATATTTAGCAAAAACATTTAAATGCCACTAATTTCTCCTTACTGTTACCGTTATTTATAATGATCAGTTTGAAAATTACACCATCATTCATGGCTGCTGGTTAAACACAATTGATTGTTTCAAAATAAACAATAAATAATACTTGCTTATAAGCTGGAAGGGCATGCATTATTAAAATGAAATTAAATTAAAAAAGCACTTGATACCATGTTTAATGGTGAAAGCAAAGTGTAGCTATCCTTTGAAGATACAAAACCTTTTCACCAGCACATCAAATTATGGTTATTTATATATGAATATATAGTGATTTGTTGTACTAAATGTAGGGGCTTTGTCTCTTCACAGGGAATAGCAAATAAACTTAATTTTCATCATTAAACATGATATCAATTATTAATTTAGTTTAACTTAATTTAATAATAAATACTGCCATTTGAAACAAAATCATGCTCAGATACTTAAGGAATTAAAGCAGGTTGCCTATGAAAGGAGACAGAGGCAAGTGTTCTTTGATATTGAAAGCTGGTAAAATGGGAACTATAGCATACTGGCACAGATATGAGCAATTAATAAAAAAAAATTGTTTTTCTTTCATTATAGAATTTTGAAGCACACCTGTCACCTTATGTTGATGCACTAGTTAGAACACTGAACTAGAGAATGGATAATGTGATGAGGAGTTGTTCGGGAGGTGGTTAAGATTATCTGGTGTTTCCTTTGCTTTTGAGAGACCTAATTACAGCAACAGAATGCATGAGCATTGTGACCAATTCTCAAAGTTAACAAGAGGGTGCAAAAGTTGTGTTCCATTTCAAATAGGGATTTTATGCAAGCTATAAACATGGATAACTATAACTTTGGTAGCAAGTGCTTTATTATCTGACCAAGTTGGATCAGTACCATTGGAAAAGAAAGCCAGTTAGACATTTTCAGTACTTAAAATTATTATTTGAAAATTAGATGAAAATTCGGACTGATTGTGGTTTTAGGGTAATGTCTGTAGACATGAGTTTGTGCATGCGTGCACAGACACACACACAGAGAGAGAGAGAGAGAGAGAGAGAGAGAGAGAGAGAGAGAGAGAGAGAGAGAGAGAGAGAGAGAGAGAGAGAGAGAGAGAGAGAGAGAGAGAGAGAGAGAGAGAGAGAGAGAGAGAGAGAGAGAGAGAGAGAGAGAGAGAGATCAAGCCTATTAACTCCTCAGTTAGCAAAATGGTTATGTTCTTGAAGAGTTATGAAATATGCTTCCATTATATAATTCAAAGTATATTCTTATAGGAGAAATTTTCATTTCCTAAGGACATAATGAAATGACAACAAACCAAAATTATTAAATTTATATTTAACATACAACCAATAATTTTATAAAAAATAATTGTGTAGATGCCATAATAAAGAAGTTCAACTAGGACAGCAATGCTTTATTTCTACTCCAGAATAGTGATATTACAGGAGGTGCACAGTTGTCACAGAGTAAACATAAACTTATAATCTCTCCATGTACACCACTTAAGTCTTGAAATAAAACTGAAAACAAATAATTAAATCTAGTATAACATATTTGATTGTAGAGTGAGAAAAATAAATGTTTTGTCAAGCAAAGAAAGCTTGGTAGTTGACTGGCAGACAGTTCATCTGGGATAATTTATATCCCAAATCTGTTTTATATTTTAAGCTTATAATTTAGTAGTGAAATGTAGGCCTACATACCCGCACTTCTGTGTATAAATTGTCTGTGATAGTATGGTAGTTTTCCACTTATGACTCGTTTGAACATTTGAGATTGTAGAAATTCTTGAGACCTCTGTCACGACCGTAGTTAGCTGACCTGAAACAGAATAGAGTATTCCTGCTATGCATTAGTGTAGATTTTCCAGCCTGCACAATGTGCATATTGATCAGTGAATACCCACTTGTACAGACAATACTCAGCAAACCATATGAATAGTGCAGAAGTTTGTATAAAATATACACCAGGAATAAATTATATCATATATAATATATTATTTATACTTAGGTAATGTGGAATTTTTCATAGCCAAAGATTCACAACTTCAAATTTAACTATTCATGCATTAGATTTGTCCCTCACTTTATAAGATTTTTAATTTAAAAATTTTGTTAAACAAACCTTTGTTAACCAAGAGATACTTGTGTACATTTATTCTTGATAATACTACTCTTGATGGGCCAGTGTTGTCATCCAGCTGTGCGGTCAGATGCAGGTTGCAAAGCTTCTGATATATGCTGTCATAGGCTATTCTCCAGCCATTGCCAATGATTTTCATCAATAGATCGTCTCACCTCAATGGAGATCTGCATTTCTTGTTGATATCTCTGGAATGCCATGTGGTGCCCATAGATGTCCATATGTTGTTTTTGTCCATATCTTGCTTTTGTAAACAAAATGGATAACAATTTTCCCATTTTATGGATGCTTTCATTCCCAATATGGTCCATTTTGATAATGCTATAAAAGCATCTTTCCATTTCTTGCTGGGTGGTGCTGCAGCTTCTTTGTTCCTCCTTCATAGTGTACCACATCTTGCAGCCATAGATTAATGATTGCAGGATGTGGCTGAAAAGATTAACATGTAGGTTGATGCTAATGTCAGTGATGGTGATCATGATCCAGGGAAAAGATATCCATATTGCTCTTCCATCTACAATCTCTGCTTTTATGTAATTATCTGTTTGCACTTCTTCTCTAAGCTACTTGTAAATTTTCATCCTTTCAAGCATCTCCACTGTTTAATTTGATACAATGATCAGGGTTTCTTGAATAAATGATTTGTATTGTGATCTCCCATTATTGATGTCTTTATTAGCCAGGCATATACTGGGCTGAGGCCTTGTTCTTGAAATGCTTGGAGGACTGCACTGTGTTCCACAGTACCAAAAGCTTTTTTGAAGTCTGTGAAGAGAAAGTAGTATGGTATACTATATTTTGTACATTATTCTGTGAGCTGTATGATTTTGGATGCAGTTGATGGTAGAGAATCCTCTTCTAAATCCAGCCTTTCCTCTTTCAGGATGGTCTGGATTCTGTATAATGTAGTTTTGGTCATGATTTTGTGAATGTGTCAGAGAAGACATGTTGGCTGGTAGTTCTTTCCTCATCAAAGCTTGAACAGAAAGATAATAGTACTAAATTCGTTTATATATAAAATATAATGGCTACTTTGTAGTTAGTAATATTATTAGCAACTCTAGCAGAACATAATGGTATATTAAAAAAGGGCTGCATGCAAATTTATCATCCCACTGGGATTGTTAACAAGATCATCGTTAGACACCACAGTGCAAAAAAGGTGACATCAGTTATAGAACAGTAAGTTTGACTTTGTGGTGGGTGAGATTATGTGGTCTATTGTTAAAGATATGATACAGAACCATCTCAATAACAGTGGTATCCTTGATGAACTAGAGAATTGGTTTGGGGAAGTCTTTTTCTGATCAATAAGGTAAATTATTATGATGAATTTATAGAATAGTTGGAGGCAAAACACAACTTCAGCATTATCCATCTTTGCTTTTGGTTTGGTTCTAAATGAAAGTCTATTATATAAACTGGAGCAAATTAAGATTACTGATAAGACTCTTCTTTAGATCAGGGGCTGGTAGAAAGATGGAGATAAAGGATAGTCATAAATGGACACTCTTCAAGACTAGTGTAACAAGTGGACTCCCTCAGGATCACTGGAAGGATTCCTATTTCTAATCTTCCTGGCATTGGCCAGGGAGTGCAGGAGAATCGGTCCCAGTTTGTTGATGATGATTTGAAGGTAGAAATGGTAGTTAACTAGAATGAGATCTTTGCTTCAAAATGACTTGAATCACTTCTAGGTATGGCCGGAAAAATGGAAGTTGAAGTGTAATGCTTCTAAATGTTTTGCACCTGGGGAACAGAAATCAATAGTTTTAAGTTGAAAGGATAGGAGTTAAGGGAAACTAAAAGTGGTTCAGAATGAAAAAAAAAAAAAAAAAAAAAATTAGAGCTTATTATTATTATAAGTAGTAGTAGTGGCTATGGCAAATGATGCAAGAAAGCAAGCTTATATAGCATCAGCCAAAAAAGAAAAACATCCCATTTCACCTATCCATTCACTCCAAAGGTTTGTCCAGTTCTTCCTTGAATCTATTTAAGCTATCAACTTCCACAACAACAGATGGAAGTTTGTTCCAGAAATCAACCACTCGCTGGCTAAAGGCAAATTTCCACACATCTATTCTGAAACTCTTTCTTCAATTTAAATTTATGCCCCCTCAAGCGAGCAAGAGAAAGAATCCCATCAGCATTGAGCTCTCAAGCCATTCAACGCCTTATACACCTCAATCAGATCCTTGCAGATGCCTAGTCTCCAGATGCTGCAATTAGCAGAACTTAAGCCTTTCTTGATAAGAGCACCCCTTTGTTTCCCTCACCAATCTCGTTGCCCTTCAAGGTTAAAAAAAAAAAAGGCCTCTGCCTCCAGTATTCATGATAAAGGTATGGTTGGAGCTAGATGTTTGTAGTTTTGACTGCAAAGTGCGTACATGGGGTACACCACCAATGTTCATTACACTGGAGGATAACTACCTCCATAATAGGATGAATACATGCTCCTTTATTGCAATTAAAAGCACCATGGCAACCGGATATGTGGAGTGATTCTAGTCATAATCGTTGGTGGTAATTTCGTGAGTGGTCAATGACTTCGATGTCAAGATCGTGATGAGATGACTATTAATGCTCTGCGACTTCAGAGTGCTCCGAATCAGCAGATTGGATTGCCCTTTCATGCTTGAGATCCGGTCTCAGAGTCAGCTGCTGAATTCCCCAATGTAACAACCACAGCAGTCACGGCAGGAAGGCGCCTCCGTAGCCAGGTGGGAAGGAGCAGCAGTGCCTAGCACACGCTTCTTGATTAGACCAGGGTTCGAGCCCGTCACCACCAAATATGGAGGATGCGGGAAGGTCAGGGAATGACCACCGCATATCCCGGAGCAATATGGCCTTAGTTGCTAATGCTCCTAAAAATCCAAATAACAATAACAATAACAACACGGCAGGAAATGTGATACATCGAGCTGCTCCGTAACAGGGAGGGGATCGGTGTTTTTACTCTTGAGAGCAGGGATCGCAGTTTTCTGATCGTTGCCCTTCTCTGTACTCGTTCCAGCAGTTCTACATCCTTCTAAAATTAGTCCTCCGGACTTGTATGCAGTACACAAGGTGTGGCCTGACTATTGCCTTATACAAAGGGATAATCATCTCCTTATCCCTGGTAGCAAAGTTCCTGTATATCATTGACAAGATCCCATGAGCTGCTCTAGCAGCCGGTCTGCACTGCTCAGGAAACTTTATATCTGACTGCACAATTACCCCCAGGTCTTTTTCATATTTCATTACCCTGAACGTAGATCCTGTTACAGCAGCATACCATCATTACTGTCATTAATAACCCTGCCAACCTTTGTATCATCTGCAAACTTTGACATGAAGCTTGATATACCTTCATCAATATCATTGATAAATATAGAAAACAACAATGGTCCCAACACAACCCCAGGGGACTCCACTAATGACATTAGTCCACAAAGAGCAGTGTCCATTGATTACTACTCTTCTTCCACTCAACCCATTTTCTATTTCACCAGCTCATCCCCTCTTACTGTTTATAATATCTAGTTCTTTCTTGAATCTATTCAAACTACCCACCTCTACAACATTAGATTGGAGTTTCTTCACATCCAACCTGAAACCATCATTCCTCAATTTGAATTTATGCCCCCTAGTGTGTAGACTGAGCAAGCAAAGGATTCCATCAGTATTGAGCTTATTCATTCCATTCAAGGCCTTAAACACCTCATTTAGATCTCTTTGCAGGTGCCTAGTATCCAGACACTGCAATTTGCAAAACTGAAGCTTTTCTGGTAAAGGCGCCCTTTTGCAATCCTCACCAATCTTGTTGTGCTTCTCCGCACTGTTCCAACAGATCCACATCCTTCCTCATTCATATTAGACTTTCAGACCTGTATACAGTATTTAAGGTGTGACCTAATCATTGCCTTTTACAATTGTGATAATCACCTCCTTATTCCTGCTGACAAAATTCCTGTATACCATTGACAGAACCCCATGAGCTGTCATGGTAGCCTGTCGGCACTTCTTAGAGAACTTCATATATGACTGCCCAATTACCCACAGATCCTTTTCATTCTCCACTGCCCCGAGTGTGTAGCATACAGATGGTACTTTATTTTGGGATTACTGTTCACTATATGAAGTACCTTGCATTTGTCAATATTAAACTTCAATTGTCACTTCTCAACACATTTTCCTAATTTGTATGGATCTTGTTGTAGTAGCATACCCTGATTACAGTGATTAACTACCCTACCAACCTATGTATCATCAGCAAATTTAGACATTAATTCTGATATACCTTAATCAATATCATTAATAAATATAGAGAACAATGGGGCCAGCAATGAACCCTAATAACATTAGTCCACAAAGAGCAGTGCTCATTGATAATCACTCTTGGTCCTCTCCCATTCAGCCATCTCTTTATCCATAGCTGTAACTTGCCCTTAGTGTCACATTGCTCCAGTTGTGCAGCAGTCTTTTATGTGTAACAGTATCAAAAGCTTTCCTAAAATCCAAGTATATGATATCAAAATTATTTTTTGCATCCAGTTCCTTTGTTACTGCATCATAGTATCCATTCAGATTAGTCAGACAAGCTCTTCCCTTAATGAACCCATGCTGTGACTACAGTATAACTTCATTCCTTACTTGATGACCCTATATTATTTCTGTAAACAGTGACTTCATTATTTTCCTTAGAACATCAGTCAAGATAACAGGTCTGTAATCACCATATCTCCCTTTTGATCCTCACCTTTGTGAATTGAGGGATTCATTTGCACATCTCTGGTCCATAGGGACCTCTTCTGAATCCAGGGATGCTCTCATAATCATGGCTAAAGGTTTGTTTACCCCTTTGCAGCTTCCTTCAGTATAATTGGTTAGAACCCACCTACCTCAGGTGCCATCTTTTTTACATTTAGCTTCAACAATTTCTCCACCACTTTCTTCTTGGTTATCACAAAACCTTCAGCTCCCAACCAGAATTTGACTCCCTTTTGGCATCTCCATCCCAAAAAACATTCTCATGTGTGAATGTAGATGCAAAATACCATTCAGTTTGTTTGAAAAATCTGTTCAATTATGATACATTCAGATATAACATTTGCCATACAAGTGGCTAGGAGGTACATGGTATCCTGTTTATAATTTATTGGACCTTTACAAGTGAAATGAGTGGGGTTATGTTCTTACTAATAAGTGAGACAAGAACTAGGTTGCAATAATATAAAATCTTAGAAAGTTACGGAAGGTTACATCACATGAAGATGCAGCATCTTTTAAAACATTGAGATAAATTATCTCCTATCAGATTGCCTCCATAAATTAGCAAAATTGAAGGTGGAATGGGATAATAACATTTAGATAATTTGGTTTTTTACTAATAATATGGAATTTATTTTTTCTTGGTTACTTTCCAACATCATTGATTTAATGAGTAGAATAATTTCTTTAAATTATTTGAAATAGTTTACAGTGGGAACATTTATAAGTTGAACATTGTGCACTCTTTTACATTGTGTACAAAATAGAAGTGGCTATATAGGAAACTACATATAGGATAAGTAAAAATTATGTATAAACACTTTGATATACTGTATCTCAGAAAGTTTATTGAGTAAATGTGAACCAAAAAGGGTTTCAAATGCATTAGATACATAAAAATTTGATTCATTGCATAATTTGTCACATGTTCAAAATGGCAGCCACCAGCATGCATACATGAATGTCACCATTTCTCAACAACCCACCATACAATGGTCCTCATGTTAGTTGTAATTTTCACTTCCTGTTGTACAAATCCTGCGGTGTTTGTGGTTTGAGTGTACATGTTATTGTTCAGCTATCCCTATGCAAAAAAAGTCTAGGGGTGTAAGTTCTGTAGATCTTGAGGGAGTGGAGATCTTGAGGAAAATCATTATCCAGATATGCACAAACATCAGAGTGAAAATGTGAAGATGCACCATTTTGTTGAAAGTACACTAATATATCCAGGAACTTGTTTCTTATTGGGAACTGCATTGTTCATTAATGATTTAAATATAACTCTACCCAGTATCATTGAATTTTAACGGTCTAATTATCCCAAAAGAGGAGAGCCTCATCCATACGCACTGATTTCTGGCAGGTTTAACATCTTTCTTAGCCATCCAAGTAAGCACTTTCCCATGCATGCTGAACATCTTTAACATTTTCATACTTGCAGTATCATTTTAGAATTCACTTCTTTTCTTCAAATATTAGTTGATTATTCTCCATGCTCAGTTGACCACCAGTTAACACTTTCACTGCTGGCTTTTCCAACAATATTTTTTGACCCAGGATTGAATCAATCTGAATTGGAAAGGGCAGAAACATTTTAGGGCTTTCTTCTCATTATGAATTAATCAGCCTCTGGTTAGATTGTTTTTCTAAGAGTAGGGTAAATTTCCCTCTAAGTGGATTAAAATCCAAAGCTATATATTTGTGTTCAGGAAGCATTGAATGGGTTTATCTGCAATGTTATGAAAACTTATTAAAACCTAATTGCTTATTTTAGTTTTAAAATGAATAAATTTTTATTCAAATTGATCATTATGTTATAAAATGTGGCTTTTAAAGTTTATGTACATAACTTCGACTCATCCTGTATAAGCAGTAGCCATTATGATTCACAGTGTAGAGCTTCTGAAACTTGAATAGTTGATTGTTAGATGCCTTATCAGTCACTTGTCATTTTGTGCTACTGCATTCTTTGAATTTTTTTCATTTTTAACAAAAAAAAAACATACAGTAGTGAAGAAATAAAATGATATGGTAGGCTATGAACACTGATGAAGGCAATACTTATATCATACTGGCATATAATATAATGAATAAAGTAATGTTGTCTAAAATCCAGGATGACCAGTGCTTATTTTTCACCTCTTTGATGATATTTTCGAATCTTTATAGGAAGTTGCATGAGTTTGGTTTCATTATGCAGCTGCAGCGCATAAGGCAGCAAAAGCGAAATATAGCTTAGAGCAGTGTATTTCCATCATTCCTAGACTTGGGAATGATGGAAAGAATTTCTAGAGGGTAGTGAATTGCACTATATACTGTGAAGGTGGTAAGGATATGAATTTAATCTTTTTGTCCAGTCTGCTGAAAGCGACTCATAACAGTTCTGTGCTGTATGCTTCACCCTTAAATGCCATGGCACCCTAGTAGAAGTTGATTCATCTATGCTCTACTCATCCCTAACAGAGTAATTAGCTGATCAGTCACTTACACATGTGTGTACACACATGCACCAGCAAGTAGCCATATCATTTGTGAACTTTATCATAAATATAAAAATCTAGAAAGCTGAAATTTTCTGTTGATAGATTTGAAAAATACAAATTTTTATTTTTATATTTGTTTGGCCAGAGGAAGAAGATTACCTTCAAAACATCAGCTCCATTTTAATTGAATAATATTAAAGTAGAATCAAATATAATTTTATTTTATTTTACTTCACTTTAATTTAACTTTGTACAAAAAAACAAAACTATAATAAAATTCGAATGCTTTCATATGCAGTGATTTGCTCAGTTTCTACCTGTGTACTGCATAACTGCCTAATTCCCTTAAATACCTTTTTAAGGTGAACAGTTCCAGTCTGATTATTCGTTTTAATATACCTGTGCCTTACTTCAACGAACCCAGTCAAGAATAGTGAAAACCATAATAAATACCTGAACTTGGTATGCTGTCTTGAAGTGGCCCCTTTCATTCTGTGTGACATCTTTCCAGTGTTGTTGTGTAAGCTTAACAATTAACCTTCTAACAAAATGGATCCAAACACTATCCAACTATGCAGTCTCCAAGGAAGTCGTCATTACTGCACATAGCAAAGCCTAGTAGATAATGTCATGAACAGTTTACAGTGTAGTGATGTGACCGTGGTTTTTAATCCACTTGGAGGGAAAACCACCTGACTTTAAGAACTTTTTCTTCTGACTTGACAGAAGAAAAACCAGATATTTTTGTCAATCAACCTTTACCAGCAGCTGATTAATTCAGCCATAGTGAGAAGAAAGCCCAAAAATGTCTCTGTCTTTCCCAATCCAGATTGACTCAATCCTCAGTCAGAAAGGTCATCGTAAAAGGCAACAGTGAAAGTGTTAAATAGTAGTTTCCACACCAACCAACTTCTTCATGCCAAGTGGAAATGAGCTAGTAATGTGTAAATTATGATTGCCTTCTCATGATCCAGGGCCAGTGGTGGATCTAGAAGTGATCAGGGAGATTGTTTTCCCAAGAGCCTAGGTAAACTGAACAAATACTGAGTTTTATGATGAGGTTGTATGTATGTTATATAAAAGCCAGTTAAAAATTCAAGCTTAATTTTCATTTACTGTCATTTACATATATAATTATTATATTCTTTATATTCTTCTCCCTCCTGTTCCCCATTAGAAAAAAAGAGAGACCTTACTGTTGTCTACAGCCATTTTCAGTAGACAAAAGAGTTTAGCAATCAAGGAACATCTAGAAGCAACCATCAAGAAAGGTAAATCAGTGTATAATGCCCATACACCACTAGCATCCCACAGGCTTGATCTTTACATATGAATAGATTCCATAGCCAGATTTTCTGACCAATCAGATTCCCCCTAGATAATGAACTTCTGATGGGCCCACTAGCTACTTTGAAATTATCCAAGCAAGAACTGATTACAATAGTTAATAATCTCCCCACTCACAACTGCTACTAGGGAGAAATAACAAGGTTCTCCAATTTATGCTAAAGTGCATCAGCCCTTATCTTGTTGATACTTTATTATTTAACAAGATCTCTTTCAAGTGGCACTTTCTCCCCACTGTGGAACTGCTACACAATCAAACTATAACTGTCATTCTTTGGGCCTTTGAGGGTAACATCAAGATAGACATTATCTAAATTAATCTCCAAGTAGCCTTCGATGCCATCCACATCCTAACACTTGTCAACCTCCTTGAACAATACCTTGAAAGTTGCCGGATACACTATATGGTAACTCAGTGCTCTTCTTCATAAGAGAGTCGTAATCCTCAGTAACATCAAGATAGACATTATCTAAATTAATTTTCAAGTAGCCTTCAACGCCATCCACATCCTAACACTTAACATCCTCAACATCCATAATCCTCAATGCAAATCAGTGGCTGTCTCGAGAGCCATCACAACTAGAGGGGGAGAGGCACAGGAATGTTATTCACTGTTATCATTCTACCATTTATTGAGAACAAACCTGACATCATATGCTTTGCCACTGATATAAAGATGCCAACAAGGATTAGCCAGGTGACAAACATCATTTGCATCTGCAAATCTCTTCTCCCTCAAAAAAAAAAAAAAAAAAAAATCTGACCCAAGCTCTAGTAAATAATGGAGTGTCTCTGATATAAAATGTGCCCATGCACACAAACCTTGGCATCATTTTCAATCCTATGCTACGACTCTACAGTTGCATCGGAAAAAAAACCATAAATTCTGCTCAGTATGCTGGCTGGCAAAGTGCCAACCTCAAGTCCATGAGCTAACATTAGTACGTACCTACTAGATGTTGGCGCACAGCAGCTTGTGCGCCATTAAACCACACACATACCTACTAGATGTCCACACTAATGTGAAGTGAATTTTGCCGAAGAATGTTGACTCGTGAATGGACAAATTACATTTTTTCTACAGCACAACGAGCTACCAGCACAGTTAAAGGGAGAGGACTTTGCTTGCTTCAGAAATATTTAGTCAATTATTACTGCCAAACATCTAGGACACATGCTTACGGCCCTTATCTCAGCAGGTCTTAGATCGTCCCATCACTCGTTATGCAGCCCAACAGGCTGCTTAATAAGTGATGGGCCATTGTAGACTATTACCTGTCTAATCAGATGGGGGAAAAATCCAAAAACTGAATCCCATCCTCTGTCTATTTTACTTTAGCCGAGGTTATAAATATTGCGTGCTTTGCACGCAATATTTATAACCTCGGCTAAAGTAAAATTTCGCAGGGTCGTCTTTTTGTGTTCGTAGGCACTTTATATTAAACTTATTAAAATGTCCTTGTGTTGAATTTTTTTAAAAAAGAAATTCGAAAGCGCTTCTATATTGTTTTTTTCGTTATTTCCACAACAATTATTCCAAGACTTGCAATACGGGAACTTGACGTTGTCAATGGTTTTTTCTAACAGAAAAAGCCGACGAAAGAATTCATCTCAGAAATCTGTTTAGAAATTAGTTTGTAGAATTTTATTGTTGGAATAAAATCGTTGAATTCTATTTAAATTATTTTTTTTTTTATCCTGGATATAATAGAACAATATAATAAAAAAACAATGTTTTTTTTTTATCCTTATTCTTCCTATTGAAATGCCCATTTTCTCACAAGTTGTATTTGCTAATTGAAGAGCCCACTATAATTTTATTTCTTTCTTCATTAATAATTTTAAGGTCTAACTTTACAACGCATTTTCCCAAGCTTATTTCGACTGTTTGTAAATATTTTTATGTAAGGTTAGCTTCTTGTCGAATTTCGTGAAAGAAAGATAACTTAGAAAAGAAAAATCATATATGGATGATTTTCACATATGGAAATTTTAGCGGTCCCACTGGTATCTATATTCTCTTGAGATTTGCACAATGTATGTAGAGCAGAAATTATTTTTTTAAAATTCCTTTTGACCATATTTACAGATTTATAATGCACACTCTACCTTGTCTGGGCAAGTCTAACTGTCATTCCTGTATGTTTTTTTTTTTTTTTTTTCATTATTTCCCAACGGTGTGGAGAGACTGAAAAGAAAGAAAGAATAAAGATTTTTCTAAGTTCCAAAGAAGGTTACGTATGACGAAACGCTTGCAAATGAATGCACTCCACATAAATTATAACGAGTGGTTTACACAGTGTATAAAACAATGCTTTGAGTTTAATTTCCTTGATTTTAGATTGAACACCATCATGAATTCCTGCCATGGTTGCCGCATTGACTTAGCCTGGGCCAAGGCACAGATTTATATTCAGCCCATCCTTTTCTAAATTATTCAAGATTTCTTTTTCTGTTGTGAGTTCGGCAGCAGTCTTCCCAACTATGGGGAAGTAGCCTAAAAATGATTCCTTCACTTCAACCTTGTCACCGACAACGTGAACATATCTAATTACTTCACACATTTGGTCAGTGTGGGATACGTCTGGTGTACTGTCAAATAGAATTCCAAAATATTTAGCTTGTTTTATATTATCGGCTACTATTTTTTTCTCTCACATAATTTCCTAAAATGTTAATAAACTCATTTTGAATCTCTGGCGATAAATATGAAGGTTCTTTCCTATCAGAAATGGGGTCATAATTTCTCTAAAACTCTACCATTTCTCTAAAATTTCCTTTATTTGGTGAAAATATGGATTCATCATGTCCACGAAAACGAAGATTCTGACTAGCCAGAAATAATATTACATCTAAAAGCCGATGTAAAACATCTCTCCATTTCTTTCTTTCTTTCTTTATCCAGCTTCTGATGATTATGGTCAGTAGTTTGTTGAAACTTCAACCCCGCGCTTAAGGTTTTCCACTTCTTCAAGCACCAGTGATGCTGTTCACTAGTTTCACGGGCAGAAACCTTTGGGTTTAATTTCCACCAAATTTTAAATTCCGTGATAAAGTTGGATGTTCCGGTTTCTTTATGCTCCAATGAAAATAGTTTGCAGCAGAAATAAAATAAATTTTCTGATGATGGTGAATAAACCATCCATGTTCTTAAATTTTTTTTTCTCCGTTTGGCAGTGTATTATAAAACCAGGTAGTTGTTAGCTGTCGACACTTGCCTTTAATTTTTTCTCCTGCTCTTTCAACAGTGTCAAAAGGGTCCGTCCTTATTTCGAAAATAGTCATTGCTTTTCTTAATAAAATAAATTCTCAAGTTATCTGGTACCGGGATAGGCCAGAAAGCGACGTCGGAATACTTTAAAAATATGTTTATTTCCTTTCCCTTTTCAGCATCTTCTCTCTGCTCTTGTGTATTTTCACTAGATTCTTCTCCACTAGTGGATGAATAGACATCTTCTAGATTCTTCTCCATTAGTGGATGAATAGCTTTCTCTGTTAGATCCTCTTGAGAAGATGACTCTTGTACTTGCTCTTCTGATTTATCATGCTGAATATCTATTGCCCTGGATGTTGATGGTGTAACATATTTCAACAATGATCCAGACATTGCTTGAATAACTTCTCATGCTTTCTTTGCTTTTCTCTGTTGAAATCCGCTGGGTCGATTTTGCTTCATTTTGTACATTGGTTGGCAAAACTTAAGGACCAACACTGTTTCTAAAGGTTACAACCACAAAATCTTTACTTAAGGTACTCTTTACTGATGAGAGTAGATTTAGTCTCAGCAGCGATTCTGGACGTCAGCTAATCTGGTGTGAGGTTGGTACACGGTATCATTCCGCAAACATCACTGAAAGGGATCGATATGGCGATCGAAGTGTTCTCGTCTGGAGAGGCCTTATCTTGGATGGACGTACACAATTCCAGATACTGGAAGGCGGTACTGTAACCGGTGCACGTTACTGTACTGAAGTTATCCTTCTCCATGCGCGTCTGTTGCGAGGTGCCATTGGCCCCGAGATCGTGTTAATGGATGATAACACCACACCCCATCACACTGCAGCTGTTGTTGATATGCTTTTGGAAAGTGAGGACATCGTTCGTATGGATTGACCTGCCCGTTCCGCCGATCTGAATACCATCGAACAAATATGGGACGTTCTGGGGAGACGCCTAGTGGCACGTCCACACTCACCAGAAAATGCTCACCAGCTGAAGATGGCGCTAAATGAATGGACGATGTTACCGCAAGAACTTATCAACAACATTGTTCTAAGTATGGGCAGGCGGTGCAAAGCCTGCATCGACATTAGGGGTGGCCATATCTCCTGCTGAGAACCACCTCTTCCCTTTGTTCCATCTTTGGCAGTGATGCATCAGTATCATGGCAGCCAGTGCTATGTTGCCATTTTTGAATAAAGTACCTCTGTACCGTTTTGTTTCCGTTGTTGTGTCGGTGTTGTTTCCTTCATTTCTGTACCTCACGAGGTTCCTTTGGTATGCTTTTTCCGTATCCAGGCCACTCCTATGAGAAGCTACAGGTGAAAACTTGACTGGTCCTTAAATTTTGCACACCAGTGTATTTATATAAAGAAATTCATTAAAAAACGAAAAATATCTGTAAAATAAGTAGAAATGAAAAATTAGTTTTCAGGAAATAAAGGCTTGCCTGTATACTTCGTATAAATCCGCTAACCAAAAATGTGGTGCTGACTTAATGACTTGTAAGACGAACTTTGTAAAAAAAAAAAAAAAAAATTTAGTTAAACTAAACGCGTTTGTAAAGGCTGAATATTGTTTTGATTCCCAGTTTTGTGTCTTAATAACATACCAAAAATTTAAACGTAAGTATTACAGTCGCTGTCGGTTAATATAAACATCAAAGTATCTTGTCGTTAATTAAATTGTCAAATAGAAATTTCAGCGAACGACTGTAAATTTAAGTGAAGAAAGATAAATTTTAAAAAAAAAGTTGAAATTATTTTGTTAAAGTATTTTCAAGTGAAAATACACCCGGGGGACGGGCGCCCCGCCGCCCTCCACTTGCTACGCCACTGATTCTTCGTAAAGATGTAACCACCACAATCTCAGACTTTATTACTATTTACTCTTCGCCACTGCTGTGCAAAGGCCTCTCGCAAAGTCTCACTTTTTTCTGGCCCGCGTCATGGTTGGTAGTTTCCTCCTGTAAACTCTCAACTCGTCGCACCATCTCTTCTTTTGTCGACCTCTATAGTGCTTCCCCCCGGTACCGTGAAAATAATAAGATCAGCAGTTGAAATGAGTGAGTATGCGAGAAATCTGGTTGTGATCGTCCCATCAGGAGACGATGAAGGAAATATTCTTATTATATTGTGCTGTCGTATAATTATCAGATCTTTTCATGAATGAAAATAGTGTTTAGTCCTCTCCCTTCAGAAGTTCCTGGGACCGCCGCTGTGGGACCAACACAATCCTAGATTTCTGGTCATGTTGCCCGAATCTTTTGTTCCTTTTTCATACGCCTCTTTTTTATCCGTTGGCTGAAGAGGGCCGCAGTGTGCTGACCAAAATACAACAGCTCTTATACTTTTGGTTTTATAGAAAATTCAGAGAGGCACAGATGAGTGTTTTCAGTCAAAGGACAAAAAAATTCTGAATTGTTTAGAAAAGGTAGATAGCCCCAGAAAAGATTGAATAGCACTGGTTTAGCGCATTGTTGCTTAGTAGTTCAGAACATAATATCGCTTTTGACTGATTACGATTTGGCTTACTACTTAAGTGTTGTGTATAGTTGAGATTATAAATAGATACCATGAGTTCTGAAAGAAATTTTTGATTTATAATGACTAGGGCCTTCGCAATCCAGTCTGCCCTATTAGAGAAAGGGTATCTGATATTTCACATTAGATCTACACTGTAACGTAATTTTCACGCCCCTTACTGTTGCCTCGGCACAAACACTAAAACAGCCCAACTTTCAAATGTTACGTTGCTTCTTATCGATGACTAGTAATTCATAATAATCTAATAAAACAGCATCTTAAATAGGCCTATATTGAATTTATACAGGACTTGTTCCATTACTACTTCATCGAGTTTTCATATCAGGGGGAGATAACTCTTTGGTAAAATCTTCTTTAAGCATAGAGGTCGGCTGCATCTGACATACTTGAAACATTCGTTCTTGCAACCCAGTTCATTGTATATTGAGACAACTGCTTGTTCTTTTTCCGATATATCGCTCAGTTTTCGATTTCAACCAAAATTTATCTTCGAAACCATTGTTGTGTACCTCACAGTCTGCTACGTCTTTCAGTTTTGTAATTGTCGATGACATGCCCAAAATGGTCGTGAACATTTTTCACAGTCTGACTTATCGGGCAACAAATCCCTACAACAAATTTTCATAACGGAGTGAGTTTGAGACAGCTGATTGACCTATGCATTAACCATGGGATCTCGGCAAGTTTCATTGAAATCATCCATCTTATAGCAGTGTTTCGCCATCTGCTACACCTATCAAGTTCTTGGATGAAAAATTTATATATCGCTGTTAAAAGAAACTGTGTTGGTTGACTGACCAACCAGTAAAGTATTTGCTATTCATTGTAGGCCGTACCTTGTTTACATTCTGTTTCACAATAATGTATCATTTTTCTATATGGGTAAACGAAATGCCCTTGAATCAGGAAGCTTATGTAGGCAAATTTTCCTCTAAAACTTCACACTGATTAAGAAAGAAACGATGCAAGCAATTCTTTATCATCAAAACGTGGAACTGTACGCGGGTTGCGGGCATAGGTCAGTTTCTAAAGGTTACAAAGACACCTTTAAATATGTAATACTGTTTCCTCCAATCGGAGTACCCGCAACTAGAGGTCACGGCTAAGGCAAAAGGTGTTTTGAATGGAACAAAAGAGAAGAAAGAAAGGTTTAAAATATGTTTTGTATGAAACATTTTTGGACCATGCAACTGAGGTCACGTATCTGGAAACGTGGGAAGGTATCCCACTTTAGGAAAACCTAATTTCTTTTTTCAGTATGGTGTGCACTCTTTGGAAAACTTAATTTTGTCAACCCACATGGAACTGGAATATCTTTCTATCCTTAACTTTGAAAGAGATAATGACCTCTAGTAGAAAACTTGTTTTTGTATTTTGTTAATCATCTCGGACTTGACTTTTCTGCGTTTTTTTTTTTTTTTTTGGACTCGTTATTCCAGTTAAAAAGAATGACCGCTAGCTACGCTTTGCAATAGCTTTTCGCGATCCGAAAGGGAGCAGGAAGCTGTTAAAACCTGTTTCTAGTATTCAGTAACAAAATGAAAGCATCTGGTTAACGAGCTGTTTTTACCGGACAGTTCAGGATTTTTTCTTCATCAGGTGAAATTGAACGAAGCTTAACCTTTTGAAGTGTGTTTGAGATGCTTGAAGTTCTGTTTTTTTTGTTTAAGTAGCGGATGTTTTTAAATTTCTGAAAGTTTTCGAACTGAGTCATTTATTTATTTGTATTTAAAAACATAGCTTACCATGTGATGATGCACTTTCAGTGTGTCATTAGGTTTTGTTTTTAGCACTTCCACGTGTTTCGTGGCGGTTACGTTTGGAAGAATTCGTACAATGCCCGTTTATATTCAAGGATTTGAAACACTATAACATATGTAATATGAGTATAACATATGGTGATTTCATTATTGAAAGCAAGGCTAAAAAAACTACATCTTTTGTATTTGAAGGAAGAATTTTGCATGCAAGAAGTAGCATATGACTTCCTGGTAAGTTCATTTCTGTTACCTGAAATACTTAGTAGTTTGGGATGAATATTATCTAGTAGCAGTTAACATTCTCTCGTGTAATTTGTTCTAGAGAATTCATTGGAAATAATTGCACAGATGCTCACACAAACAAAACAAACAAACCTGCCTGTCCTCCTTTAGTAATAGTAATTTATGTAATCCCTCCTTAAATATATTCAAACTCCCCACTTCTTGCAGAACGTCGGATGGAAGTCTGTTCCAAAAATCAATTGCTAAGCCTTACAAATTTTCGCAGACCTATCAACCCACAATTTCCAGGCAATATCTGGAAAGTTAAATTCCCGATTATAAAACATTTTGATTGATTTACTGTCCCACTCTATTTGTCTGTGCAGTTATTAACTACGTATACTCTCACTGTTATTTGGCCAGTAATGTACTCCTATTCTCTTCCATTTTTTTTTTGTGCGGGTGTCCCACAGTTTGTCACACCAAATTGGCCAAACATTACACTGGCCACGTACGTCAACTTTGTGTGCTGCCTTAGATTCTGTTTTTTTTTAACCAAAAGCATAACTCCTCACCTCTTCCTGCTCCTTGTACTCTTTCTCCATTCCATACTTGGCTTATGAACCGTCTTGCTGCTTCATGGATAAAATGTGAACTAAATTGACTTTTATTTAGGGTAGGATTTTCTTTTAGTCTCCTTTTTTTAAATTTATTTTTAGTGGGCTGGCCTTCAGCCACTGAGCTATCTTAATCTGTTTTCTTTTCCCTTCCTGTTTTATTAAAACACCCCGTGGGTAGGTTCTACATTTGTTCAAAGTGGTATAAATGGTGATTGTTCAACAGTTCACGAGGACATTAGCCGAAATGGGCCACCTCCTCGTGGCAGGAACGGAAATTGTTACTTCCTCTGGGCTAAATGGCCTGTCAATACGAACAAAATAACATGACACTATACTACGATAAATGCATATTACTACCCAGATTGGCCGCTACCATGTACACCGCTACTTCATACTTGTCTGCCTTAGTAGACCACATAGAAAGAAAATGCACCTGAAAAAAATAAAAGGTGAGGGCCTCAAAGCTACTTGCTTTTTTTAAATTCAAAAACTAAAATGCTTGTATACTAATTGTACTCATAATAATTTTCTTAAAAATAGTCATGTTTAATGTTACTTGCGGCAATGAGTATAACGAACAGATAATATATATACAGGGTTGTTAAAATTAAAGTATCCCTATGTATAGGGCTCTGGAGCGAGTTCTAAGGCTCGTACTGAAGAGAAATTTGTACAACAGGTACAATAAAAAATGCGCTCGCCATTTATTGGAAAAAAAAATTAGTTACAAAATTTGTCACTATATGGCGCTATGGCAATACAAATCACTTGAACAGTGCTACAATTGTTCAATGTGTACTCCATTTTGGTCAGCAACAGTTTCCATTCGAAGAACAGCATTTTCTACAGCAGAACGTAACATATCAACTAGAATAGTCAGCACATGAGTCTAATTCTGCCCTTCAGATCTGCCAGAGTTTGACATCCTTCCCGCTACACCTGTTTCTTCAAAAAACCCACAACCAGAAGTCGCATGGGGTGAGGTCCGGTGATCGGGTTGACCAAGATGTCTGGAAACAACAGCTGATGACCCGTTTCTGTAAAGTGTTGCCTTAGCAATCTTTGGACACAACGGTGGATGTGGGGTGGCACACCATCTTGCATGAATATAGTATCCTGAAGACACCCACGTTGTTGCAGCTCTGGTATTGCGAAATTTGCCAGCATTTCATAATATCGCTGTCCAGTGACGGAACAGGTGCGAGGTCCAGTCGGTGTTACCTGTTCAAAAAAATATCGCCCAATCATGAATGTAGCCGTAAATCCCACCATACTGTAACTTTTAGAGAATGCAACGGGACCTCTTGAATAACTCGAGGGTTTTCTGTTGCCCAAATGCGACAGTTGTGCGTATTCACTTGTCCATTTAAGCAAAAGTGGGCTTCATCACTCCAAAGGATGTTCCATGGCCAAGTGATATCCACTGTCATTCGCGTCAGAAACTGAAGTGTGTATGTGAAACGAAAATCTGCATCACCATGCTTTAGCTACTGTAGCATGTGCATCTTGTAAGAATAGTATCGCAACACCTGACGTATTACTAGCCTTACAGTGGAATACGGCATATCCACTTCACGAGAAACAGCTGGCACACTTGCACTACCACATGGAGATTGACTTGATAAATCCACGACAGCCATAGCCACATCTTCAACACGAGAGGAGTCCACTCGTTTTTGACCTCTATGTGGTTGAACATCAAGATGTCCTGTCGCTTCAAATTATTTATCAATCATTTTGCGGACAGCATAAACAAAGGTCCACGCCTTATGCGCTTCTGACGCCGGAATTTTCTGATAGCTGCACTGTTGCTATTCTGATAGTACAGTGTCACAAAGAACGCCTTTTCGTGCAACGTTGTTGGCATGGCTGCTGTAGAGCAGGCAAACATCTACTGTATGATGTTGAAGAGACTGCTTTTCAGTAGAGAAACCCAAAGGTCGCGGGTTCGAATCCCGCCTCGGGCTTGGATCAAAGTACTGCAAAATCCTTGGGAGGTGCATTATGGCCACAGAAGCCGATGCGCCAAAAACTACAAAAAAAAAAAAAAAAAAAAAAAAAAAAAAAATTCCAGTAGAGCTGAGTAGTGGCGCTGTGGCAATAACTTACGATTATGCAAATAACTTACGTTATTTGCATAATCGTTATTTTGCATAATTACGTTATTTGCTTAGTTACGATTATGCAAATAACTTACGTTATTTGCATAATCGTAACTAAGATAGTTACGCGCCATACAGTGCAAATTTTGTAACTAATTTTTCCCCCAAAAAATGGCGAGCGCATTCTTTATTGTACCTTTTGTTGTTCAAATTTTTCTGCAGTGCGAGCCTTAGAACTCGCTCCAGAGCCCTCTACATAAGAATAATTTAATTTTAACAACCCTGTATATATAAAGAATGTTATTTATTTATAAATGACGGATTTGTTGGCGCCAATAGAAGAGTTTTGTTTTAGTCTCAAGTTTTACGCCACAAATTTCACTTTTTTTTCTTTTTATTTATTTATTATTATTATTTTTTTATTCATTTCAATTGTTCAATTTACTTCTTTCTACCCTAGAATTTTCAGTTTAATTTGCAGGTTTAATTATCTCCATTTACGCGTTGTCGTCATAACTGCTAGTTAAGAATTAATATTAACAAACTTTAAATTAATTTTATGACACCATTCAGATCCATTAAAAATAATATGTATAAATGTTTTTTATATATGTACATTCTATTAATGGTTTGAACAAGCTCAGTGCTGATGGGATTCTTCCTCTTGCTCAGATTACTCACCTAAGGCGACATAAATTCAAATTGAGAAAAGAAGTTGTAGAATAGATGTGCGGAAATTTGTCTTTAGCCAGTGGGTGGTTGATGGTTGGAACAAACTTCCATCTGACGTAGTGGAGGCCGATAATTTAAATAAGTTCAAAGCAGAACTAGACAAGCATTTGGAGTGATGGATGGGTGAAATGGGAAGTTTGTTTTTTTTTTTTTTTTTTTTTTTGGTTGATGCTATATAAGCTTGCTTTCTTGCATCATATTCCTCTACTAGTGCTAACACGTTAATGGACAAAAAAACTAAATAAATAAAATTTATTTGTATTTATTATAAATAAATAAATTTGTTATTATTATTATTTCTTTAATGTTAAATTAATAATAAAACAATATAACTTTATTAATTTATTTTTGTTGTTTGAAAATTCATTTGTACAAGTTTATTCATAGGCAGTACAAAGCATTTAACGTGGCCGTTGGCCAAATTATCGTTAGTGTTGGCTTAAATTTTGCTATACTAGCACTCTGATGGATTTATTTATTTATATATATATATATATATATATATATATATATATATACATACATACATACATACACGTTTCTCACACACAGTGCACGCAGACCCAAAATAAAGGTGAACGCTAGCAATTACAGAAAATACAAAACAGTAAAAATCAATACAGAACTAAATTTAAAATATATACAAAATTTACATTAAGAAAACAGAGTAAGGAGCAAATTCTTATGATAGTTGGATTAAGAGTAAAATCAGTATTGTCATTACCTGAAGGAAACGAAACAGAGTACTACCAAGTAAGTGATGAGTACGAGGAACAGGCAGTGAGAAATAAATTTTATAACGAAAATTCAAACGGGGTATAGCAAAAGGAGAGTTCAAGGAGAGATGGAGAATCGATAACAGAGTTTATGATATTGTAGACAAAAAGGGACCCATGGAGTTGTCGTCTAGAGTGAAGAGGAATGATTCTGAACGATTACAAAGAGCTTCATAATTCCGACGGTGAAAGGCAATGTGATTTCGATAGCATAAGAATTTAATGAATTTAATTTGAATTCTCTCAAGTCTGTGAGAAAGATATTCCAGTTGTGGGCACCAGATAATATCACGATAATCAAAAATGGGAAGTATAAACTGCTTGTAGAGAAGAATTATAACTTTGTCACTCTTGAAAACAGAGGAAGAACGCTTGATTAATCCAAGAAGTTTAGAAGTGTGAGATATTACGTGATCGACGTGGGAAGAGGGATGAAGGTCAAATCGAAATAGGACACCTAAATCCTTGAACGTATCAGTACTTGCAATTAAAGAGTTTCCAATATAATAATCAGTAAGGACGGAGGGTCTAACTACACGATTCGAGCGAAAGCGACATAATTTACATTTTAACGGATTTAGAAACAAGTTATTTTTATTGAGCTAGAGTAAGAGGGAATCAAGACGGGACTGGAGTTCATCGCTGTCACTTGAAGAACAAATAACTTTGTAAAGTTTAATATCATCTACATAGAGTTTCCACTCACCATTAACGGACTGAAATAAGGTTGACAGATCATTAGTATAAACAATAAGAAGAGCGGACCCAATGCGAAACAGTAAACGGAGTTGAAGTACCATCGATTATTACAGATAGTTTACGATTTGGAAGCAGTGAATCAAGCAAATCTAGTAAAGGGGATCGTAGACCATAAGATGACAGCTGGAACAGCAAAAGATCGATGTGGACAGAGTCAAATGCATGTGAAATATCAAGGAAAAGCGAATCAATTTGATTTCCTCTGTCCAAATTAGTTTGTAGGAAATGAGAAAACAGGTCAAGATTTGAAACAGTTGATTTCCTGGGAAGAAAAGCATACTAATGGTTATTGATAAAAGGGTGAAGATAGGAACTAAGATATTTATAAAGTAGGAGTTCAAAAGTTTTCGCAATTGTATTCCGTATAGTATAGGTCGGTAGTTATTAGGCTTAGCTTTATCACTCTGTTTTTTATAAATCGGGATGATATAAGCTTTTTTGAACGATGAAGGGCAACAGCCATGTAGAAGACAGTAATTGAAGAGATTCATAAGAACTGGAGCTAAAGACGAACTACTTTTCTTGAAGAAAAGAGCAGGAAGGGTATCGGGACCAGGAGAAATGAAATCTTTCATCCGAGAAATGGCTGATTGAACGTCATCAGTAATGAGAACTAATCTATCATTACTATTATATTCAAACGGATAACAGGGAATAGAACGTTGCTGTTCGGATGATAAAAGTTTCGAAAAGTGGGTAGCAAAAATATTAGCAATACCAAGAGGACAGTTGATAGAGATATTTGAATCATTAATTAGCATAGAAATTCTAGATCTCGATAGCCGTTTGAGATAGGACCACAATGGTCTCGAATTGAAATTCCGAGTAAGTTCGGCTTCAACTGAGTGAAGATATTGAGATTTAGTAATTCTCTTAACGTTGCGTCTAAGGGAAGAAAAGGAAAAGTAGCTATTCAAAATTATGGATTGGAATCCAGTCAAGATTGCCCAGAAATTGATGTAACGAAGTCCAGTCTGTGTGCCTAAAGCTAAAAAGTATCTGTCAAAGGAAGGTTCAGAATTAAAAGAAAGGAAATCTACGACAATAGGGAAGTGAACTGATCGGATGAAATTATCACCCTTAGAAATTGAGAAGAGAATTGATTCATGAGTAAAAGCTAAATCAAGGTAAGAGGAATTCCGGGTGGGAAAGTTACAGATTTGAGTTAGGACATTACTAAGCCAAATGCTGCAGATTTGCCTAGCCAGTGAATTTGATGAACGGTGGGGTCAAAAGCAGTTGGGACATTAAAATCACCCAGAATAAGTGGTTTCAAAAAGATCGCTGCATCTATAATATCCTCTTAATTGTTGAATGGTAGCTAAAGAAACTGGGAGAGCAAGGTAAAAAAGCATAAGCAGGAGAAGCTTTCCTGTATGATTATCTAATAAAGAGATACCTTCAATGGAAGAATGTTTTGTGAACTGCAGCACTTTGACCAAGTGATGGGTAAAGATAGCAACGCCACCACCCTTCGAGTCTCGATCCAAACGATAGACAGAATAGGAGAGAGGTGAAATTTCACTGTCACGTGCGTGTGGATGTAACCAGGTTTGAATAAGGGCGACTGTGGCAAAAGTTTGTTGCATAAGGAAGAGACGAAAAGCAGTGATATTTTTACAACACTTCTACAATTTACATAAAATAGTAACGATAATGATGATGACTTTGATAAACATCGGTAAGATAACTGCTAGCTAGTATGATTAGGTCTGTCAAGATAGGCAGCAGTGCCAGAAGACGACCTGTACGGCTTAATAGCATCGACTGGCCAAATATCAGCATCTAATATACGTGCTTGCTCAGATGATTTACTTAAGATTAGAAACGACGCATAGTCTGGATAACAGGTGGATAACTTCGTCACAGAGGTGTGAAGACCTAATTCGATGTTGAGAAAATCCTCAATACCTGAAGGATCTGCGGAAGGGGCAAGCCGACTGATGAAAGCCTGGCGAGGAACAGCAAATCTTGAGCTCTTATTAGTTCCGAAAGCAAATAGGTGCGTTTTACTTCCGTTAGATGAAGAACGAGATACGTCAGCTGATATTGTGGACTTTTTATTATATAGACGCTGATTAAAATTGGTGGGACGAAGACTGTTCGCAGGCTCTGAGGACAAGAACTGATCTATCAAAGCGACGGGCTGAGGTGCTTTTATAGGGCCATTCACATTATTCGGCATGAGTACTCCAGAAGAGCAAGTAGAATCGAGAAATATATTTGAAGGCGTAGTGGAGAACTTGACATTGTCAGAAAGAGGACTAAGTAACTGTGCAGCATCCATAGACAGGTGAGCAACTTGATTGGAAGTAGCTTTACCATCAAAATGCAATGATAATGACGTGACAGGACTTATAGATTCAGCTGACTGATGAGAATCACTGAAGGGAACCTGCTTAGGATGCAAGACAGGAGGAAATGGAATAGGTTCTGTTCGATCATTCTGGATGAACTCTCACAATCAGAAGCATCAGCAATGGAAGATTGATTGATAGTATTTGTTGGGTGAGGCTTAGGAACTTCAGTAGTCCCACAGTTGAAGGATGTGAAGAACGAGCTTGGAACGCTACGTTGTACGTCATGAAGTGGAGAAAGGCCTTGGGATTTTCCAGTGGGTAAGGTGTTAGAAGAATCTGAAGGGTGACAGTTTGTGCAGGAAGAGGATGAGACCGAAGCCTGCGTAATTTCAGGATTGGTTGCTGGTTCATTACTAGGAGCACTGGAAAGAAGAATTTTGCAGAGATACTCAATTCTTTTAAGCTGGGGTGAGACTGATGACATTGTAGAGACAGGGGACCCATTAGAACTTGATACAGATTGAAGATAAGACTACGATTGATTAGAGATTGGTGCCGAATGGGAGACACTCAGAGTGCCAACAGTAGACGAAGAAGTAAAGTAGCTGTTAAGGCAAATGTGAGATCCAGGGTTCTGGTTTGTACGAACATCGTCAGGCAGAAAGTTTAGGCAACGCTGACATATACAGGGTGTCTCAAAAATATTGGTATAAACGTTTAGGGGAGGTAGGTAACATCTAAAGGAATGTGAACTGCATAGGAACCCAAACCGGAAACGTCACGGGAAAGTAGTAGCAGAGGCACAAGAAGCAGAAATGACACAAGACAGTAATTAGTGGCAAACATTTATTTGACATAATATTTACATGGAGTAAGGGATGGATGCATTTCATGATGTTACAACAGATGCTCGAAGGTTCCACCATGAGACGCGATGCATGCGTGACACGGACGCAGCATGGATTGGCGGACACGGTCGAACACACCTGGAGTTTCTTTGAAAGTAGCAGCAGCGCAGACGAGTCTCGCCACGAGATCCATTTCCATCTCCACAGGCGATTCATACACGATAGATTTGAGGGCCCCCCACAGAAAGAAATCAAGGCTCAATAAATCAGGTGAGCGTTGGGGCCAGGCAACGGGTCCACCACGGCCAATCCATCGACGCCCAAAATGCCTGTTCAAATGGTCACGAACACACCTTCCATAATGGGCAGGCGCCCCGTCATATTGAAACCAAATGTTGCATCTCACATTTGCTGGAACATCGTCAAGTAACCCTGGTAGCACTTGTTCAAGAAAGATCCGATATTTAGCGGAGTTCATGCTGGATAGTAACAGGTATGGGCCGACTAAGCAGTCACCGACCATACCTGCCCACACATTTATTGCGAAGCGATGTTGTGCCGTATGGGGGCACACACCGTGTGGGCCCTCTGCTAATCCATGCACTAGGTGCATGTCTACCAGCTCACAGTTCGTATATTGCTCTTCGTGTGGCTACTACTGCTTGAATGAGTAAACCTGAAATTTTCTCTCTCCCGAACTGATGAACAGCGCCGTGTACCGACTTACGGTGACGTTTCCCGTTATGGGTTCCTATGCGATTCACATTATGATGTTACCTACCTCCCCTAAACGTTTGTACGAATATTTTTGAGACGCCCTGTATAGTTTTTACAGAGTGTGCACTGGAGTGTGCTAATCCATGCACTAGGTGCATGTCTACCAGCTCACAGTTCGTATATTGCTCTTCGTGTGGCTACTACTGCTTGAATGAGTAAACCTGAAATTTTCTCTCTCCCGAACTGATGAACAGCGCCGTGTACCGACTTACGGTGACGTTTCCCGTTATGGGTTCCTATGCGATTCACATTATGATGTTACCTACCTCCCCTAAACGTTTGTACGAATATTTTTGAGACGCCCTGTATAGTTTTTACAGAGTGTGCACTGGAGTGTGCTAATCCATGCACTAGGTGCATGTCTACCAGCTCACAGTTCGTATATTGCTCTTCGTGTGGCTACTACTGCTTGAATGAGTAAACCTGAAATTTTCTCTCTCCCGAACTGATGAACAGCGCCGTGTACCGACTTACGGTGACGTTTCCCGTTATGGGTTCCTATGCGATTCACATTATGATGTTACCTACCTCCCCTAAACGTTTGTACGAATATTTTTGAGACGCCCTGTATAGTTTTTACAGAGTGTGCACTGGAATGCAGTAAAAACATTGTCAGAACAGCAGACACAAACGCCGAGATGAAATAACAAATGTACAGTCTTCAGTTACAGTAGAACTGGAAATAAGTTGTGGGTAAGTCAAAACATCATGCGTAGAATCCTTACTGTGCATTTGGAATAGGTTTTCTACTTTTAGACTATTCATTGATCTCAAGAGATTACTTGTTACAGCAATTTGCCGTTCGAGAAGGCTAGATAACAAAGAATTACTACGCTGTAAGGATTGCATTTCAGATGACGTTTCTGTTAGTTGATCTTGCAAGTTTAGAAATTGTTTGCTGGATGCAGCATTTTATAGCCTCACAACGTTCTCTGACAGAATTAAGTTCATTAAAGACAAGCTTCAGATCATCAATGCGAATGACTAAACATCTTTTAGAACTATCATTAGAAGTGATATTAGTATTAGATGAACGAAAACTGGAAGAGTAGGTGGAAGATTTAGAGATGGGGAGGCAGTCCCCACACTTCCAACGGTTGCGGACTTTTCTAGTTAACTTGCGATTGGAGGGAATGCAGCTAAAACAGTAATAATGCGAACAGATGCTAAAACATAGGTATTCATCGCACATAGAGTCACAGATAATACAAATCTGCGGCTTCATTTATACAAAATAATGATATACTAGGAAATGTTCAGTAAATACTGAAAGGTACGTGCAGCCTTATAATATTTCACACAAAGTGATTTGACAATTTCTAATAACTACAAATAAAAATACAATCCAGTCATGTAAATGACGTGGAAGGCAACTATGCCTAACGAATATAAATCCGGTGTAATCAAGATAAAAACACTTAACTGACGATCAGTAAAGTGTTGACCACGAATGCTGGGAGAAACAGTTCCCGTAGAAAAAATTGTTACAGTTCAAAATCAGCTGTAAAATAATTAAACTATAATTAATAATTCACAAAAGTCAAACGTAAACTGATACAGAACGTGGCCACAGCGATTAATAATAAGATATATTTCGCTGTCCGAATTTGGACAGTAACGACACTAAGCATACACATGTATAAATAAATAAATACAGATACTGTATACTTATTTATTTAAGCTAGAAAGAAAGAAAAATAAACCAAAATTTATCTATATTTATTTTTATTTGCTTTATTTAGTATTAATTTATTTTCTATTATTATTATTCTATATTTATTGTACTGTGTAGACACACACATCATAATAATTTATTTAAAACGGGGGGGGGGGGGATTCCAGATACTCTTGCAGCTCTAGAAAAGGTAATGCATAGTATTTTCTTCCAGTTGTTAAGCTGACCTTCAAAGCTCGCTACGTTTTGTAGTAGCATGGAATGCTTGCACGGTCGTGACGACCTCAAACGTAAGACAGAATTGCTGTTATAAACTTGTTGCTTTAGGTAGGTTTGTCTAAAGATGTAATAACCTTGTTCTTTGTAGAGCAGAATAAAACGATTATACAATTTCTTAACATTATCAAAATTTCCATAAACAGGAAACGTCTTTTTTTAAAATTATTCTTTACTGGTCAGTTAGAAAAGACGAAGTGCGTTTGCAGTCGCAATTTTGATTTCTTTTCCGAGTTATCAGATCAATCACGCGCTACTAAGTGAGGTGTTTGCCACCTTTTAATTTAGGTAAAGTACCATGCGAGTGTGCTACATTCACAGCTGGCACCGTAACGGTAACATGCTTCTGGCAATTTATTGCCTTTTACATTGGCTAGAGAGGGGAAAGGGGAGATAGGTTCATGTCTTCGGATAGTGTAACAGAGACTGAGATTAGCAATTAGGCTTACTGTTATGGTGTTTAGCTGCTGCGATTCTAAAATAGAAGCGCTGTTGACAGGTGCACACATTTTCCAGAATGCAACTATTGTTCAATAATTCCTCAGTTAGGGACTTTCATTCATGATTTCGTTAAGGAAGTAAATCTTTTCTTTTATTGTACATTATATCATAGTCGGCGTAAACCAGGAAAATACAAAAAAAAAAAAAAAAAAAAGAACCGAAGTGGAGGGGAGTAACAATCTTCTCTAGAACATCATTTATTCATTGATCCAATAAAAATACTTTTATTTTATTTTTTTTCCCTCGGGGGCACACTTTCTTTGCAGTTTAACAGTGTGGTGTGCAGCGATTTCATTTAACCCAGAGTTTCCTTAGATATCTGATTACTGTACCACCAATCATGGCTCCAGTAATTACATAAACATCATGAATTTTTGTGTAAATGTGTAATTTTCGAACGTGGGGGACATTCATTTGACCCTTGTCTCTTACGTCTGCATAATCCATAGTAGATCTGTGCTCCTCTCGCTGATTTCCCATCGTAACGCAATTATCCGCCCAGTACGATTCGTACTACAAAACTTTTCATATTGATTAGAAACTTCCTGTTTTATTAGTGGAATGTTTTCTGGCAGTTGGGAAAGTAACAGAACTGTTATTTAAAAGCTGTGAAAGAAAGATGTGGGATGCTTTTTCCTTCTTGATTCATAAATGACCAGAAATGCTTGTTAAAAATCTCATATCTCAATCTTTAGGTTTTATAAATCATCTTTAAAACGACTTGCTCATTATCCTTTTTCATTTTAAAAAAAACTTTGTCTTTGAATAATAATATAAGAAACTATTCAAAACCTTGCCTTTGGTGTGATGGACATTGTGTCATAATTTAACAACTGGGGACGCTAGACGCTTTGTATTAAATTGTACGTGCAACTGCGGTACATTTTCATCATTACACGCGATATTTGGCATGTAAGTAACTCCACCTGTATATTACTAGGCGAAGTATTCGATTTTCAAAATGCACTCGTATCATTAACAGCCTGCATATATCTTTCAGTCCATAAAGGTAAGATAAACTGCAGCTATTATCAATCCACTTCAGGATGGAAGCCTCCTGAACGATTCATGTTGAGGGAAATGGACCATAATCTGCCAACCCGCACTGAACCGGCGTGGCAGATTCCATAATCTGATTTCAACAGTAATTTAATAATACATGTTTGCTTTTGAAATTCACAGTTATCTTCAGGTACCGAAAAGCAGCGTCGAGCCCTGTCAAAGGTTAAGGGGACCGTTGGTTATACATGAACTTCTTTACATCGTTCAAACAAGTTTTTGTACTTCAAATATACGAGTATTTCTGTGACATTAAAGAAATACCAAATTAACTTCTGCCCGTAAGAAGGGAGGATACTTAATATCTAGCATCATCAGCAACAAATCTCTCTCCATTCTTAAAGCATTTGCCAACAAAGCCTTTCAGAATTCTGTGTTTACTTAGACTTCAGAGTCTCTCTCTCTACAATAGCATGTCTTTGTCAGAGGTAGATCAACCATGAAAAGTCTTACTATTCTTTGCGTTGTTTTTATCCAATGCCCTTTAGAGCTCCGTGTTGTCAACATCCGTATATGAAATAACTTCGAGTTTGTTGCTTATGACCTCTTGCATCTTAAATTGCGCAATTATGTTTTTCTGCAGAGAGCCATTCAACTTGCTCTCATGTTTGTCTCCACGACCAGTCAGTTTGTTGCGGATAACTTATGGATTTCTTCTTCTTTTGGGACCATAAATACGACCCCCCCCACAGATCAGTATGAAAAGTTTTAAGAATTCTTTATTTTGAATCAGGAAGGGGCAACTAATATCGTCATTTTTTATCCACCCGATCCCCATTTTTATCCACCTTAATTAACGCATTTATGTTTTCAAGATATGCGCAGTTGCCTCCTGAAGTCCCGTAATTTTTTTTCTTTGGAATTCCCTTAAGGGCAATTTCTATCCGGAAAATCTGTGCATTAAATGAGATAAAGGCTTCAATCGAACGTCATTATTTTCCATCTCGTAAGAACGCCTGCGGCTGAGTTACTAAATTTCTCTCGGGCTTCGTCACACTATTGTGCATGAAAGGAGAATACGGGGAACACGTTTTGGGAGCTTCAAGATAATTTTCGACCTTTGTAGAGTCGTCACCTAAATATTTTGTTCGTGTTCGATCCATTCCTTAGATGTCGTTCACCCAAAAAATATCTGATGAACAAGCGATTACTGTGTTCGAATAACGAACATTCCCCCAACCCCCCACAACATCGAGGATCGTATCAACCATAAATTATTTACTTAAGTACTGTAGCCACTACGCATCTTTACTAAAGCCAAATGATGCAAGGAAGCTGATTTTTTTCTGTATCAGCCAAAAATAAATAAATATAATAAAATAAAGCAGGCAACTATCCAAATGCCTGTACAAGGCAACCATCCGATTCTAGTTTCAATAGACGGTTGCCTTGTGGGAATGGGTTGTGAAGACAAACAGGAGAGCCCGTTAAACGACTCCACAAACAGCATGCACTCAGTTGTGACCACCCCATCTGTAATGGACTATGCCGCATAGCTCGCAGTATGAAAAGCCGAATGGCTTCGTACGCTAGAGAAGTGATAATTTTCATCAGGTCGTGCAAGTCCAAGTGAAAAAGTAGCAGTTATGGGACGTAGTAAAGATATCAGGGAGTTTCAAAAGGGCATGATTGTGGGAGCTCGTGCGCCGGGTGCTTCTTGTTGGTTGTTCTTGGTCCCCTGTGATTAAGCTTTACAAAAGAATGGTGTCGAACGGATCAAATCACCTTCTGCCGACAGAACTGTAAAAGATTACGCAAGGTGGATGTTTTTGGTGAGTGAAGGGTGCAGCGCGTTGTACGGGCTGAAAGTGGCAGTGTGCGACAGTTGACATCGCAATACAATATGAGGAATGCAAAAACAATATCCCAAATGACGATGCACTGCACACTCAGCCGTATGGGGTTCCACAGCAGGCGATTGCCGACCGGGCTAGCCGGGTGGGTAAAGTACCTGCCTAGCAACCCAAAGGTCGCGGGTTCGAATCCCGCCTCGGGCTTGGATCAAAGTACTGCAAAAACCTTGGGAGGTGCATTATGGCCACAGAAGCCGATGCGCCAACAACTACCAAAAAAAGAAAAAAAAAAAAAAGAAAGCAGGCGATTTGAGAGACACCTTCTCCTCACCACTGATCATCATCGACGGCAAATGCTGCGTTGTCAATAAGCTAGTTGAACACTAGGGGAATGGAAACGAGTGTGCTGGTCGGATGAGTCCAAATACCTGGTGCAACACGCCGACGGATGCCTTCGTGTGCATGGCGTAATCAACACTGGTCCATGGACTCATCGTGCATGGTGCCCACTAACATGGTGGTTACTTAATATGGGTTATGTTTTGCTGGCAAGAACTAGGACTCCTGGTGTGTATGGACCAGCGTTTCACTGGTGAGGTCTACCGGCAGCTCTTAGGAGACCTTATGCACTTTATCATGTTCCATTTTTTCCTGGACAGAAAAGGAAACTTCCAAGACGATAATTCGCCGTGCCATCGAGCCCACACTGTGCATGAGTTGTTCGAGGAACAAAGTGAAGATATCACCCATCTTGATTTGCCTGATCTCAATCCAATTTTGTGGGATGTTTTGGAACGGGAAATGAAGCAATTGGACACGCAACCGTCATCTATTCTGATACTGTGCCTTGCCTCCAACATGGCTGCAGATCCCTTCGGACGTCTTCAGATATCTAATGGAGTCAATGCTTATTCGAAAAGCGGCTATTATCCGTGGAAACGGTGGCCCAGCATGGTATTAGGTAGGTGTCACCCAGTGATTAACAAGTGTAATTGCTGAATTTGAAAGTGAGCTTCATGACATCTGGTTATCCCTGATATTTTATATTTGTGCTTTCCCCTGTTTTTTTTTGTCTCACCTAGGGGAAAAGACCTTCCACATTGAACTTACCCAACTACCCCTTCACTTCATTGGGACCTCGCTGTAGATATCTATTTGTCAAACTTTGCTGTCTACACTTTCTAAGCCGTTATTCATATGTGCATCGATTTGCATTCATCGTAATCTGTTCTCCCTTATTTGAACCCTCTGAAAAAGTTTTATGTCTTATTTTGGTGTGGTCTCCAGACCTAAACACGCTTTTCCAAATGCTGTCTAACTATCATCTTGTATAGACGGGTAATGACGTTCTTCACCCTGCTAGCTAAGGTTCTATAAATGATGGTCAAGACACCAGGTGCATTTTTAGCCGCCTATTTACACTACATGTAAAATTTCATGTCAATTTGAATTATAACAGCTAAATGTTTTTCGTCTTTGAACCATTTTTGATTTTTCATTTCAGCAGTTGTGAATTATAAGCAGATTTGTTATCTCTAAAATCACATTTCTGTTGCAAAAATTATCGTATGAAAATAATACAGCTCAAAGTATTTTTCTAACCAAATACTTGCTTATTGGAAGAAACAAAATAAAAAAAAATTAATCTGTTTTAAATTGTTCACGACGAAGGGTCAATGTTCCTGTCGCTCATATCAAGAACAATGAATGCTGTGTCGAAAATTAAACTCGTATACGTACTAGATGCTCAAATGGACGGTGCATGCGTCACCAATCTGCTGTTCGGAACATCGCAGTTTTCTGTATTAAAATGTATCAGAGCTATAACTCTGGTATAATCTCTTTTATTTAAAAAGTGCAGAGCATTCCTGGAAGGTGAGCTATGTTTTTTTTTTTTTTTTTTTACTTTTTTGTTTTATCTTTTACCAACGACTTTTTTTAATGAAAACCACGAACACTAAATGTATTAGAACCTATTATACTTAGTACCGTACGTGGATTTGAAGGTTTAGAATATGAAAGAAGATACTTGTTGACATTAGACTTAAATTTCTGTAGATTGTAATTTTCAGGAAATACGTGCGAAGGGAGGTTGTTCTAAAAAATGGAAGTTGAAGGGATAAATGAGGAAGAATAAAAGTAAATTTGAAGTAAGAGAGTAAGTGGATGTTGACTAGCTGCGGCACGTTTTCGGACTTGTTTATGGGAGGGATTATAGCAGCCAGTTCAGAAGAGCAGTGCCCATGGAAGTATTTATAGAAAAGGCATGCAACAGAGTGGAGAGTCTTTGTAAGAGGTGGGTCGTTGATTAACCTACCTGCCTTCTTTTCAGTAGTCTAGAAGCCTGAGAGTGGTTATGAAGGCTTCGCTCCAGATGGAAGCAATATTCCATGGTAAGACAGATTTGAAATTTGTACAGATTGAATAGCTGTTTAAAACAAAAGTAGCCCCGAGGGCGAAAGAGAAAACCCGGTTTTTTTTAGCTGTAGAGGAAGCAGTATTTGTGATGTGTTTATGCCAGTAGAGATTAGAAGTCAGGGTAATCCCCAATAGTGATGTGTGACCATGTTTAGAAATCAGAATGTTCATCAAAGATAAACATTGGAGCAGAAGAATCCTTTTTGCGACATAGACTACTGAGATTTAGAAGGATTGAAATTAACTGGGTTATCTTTTCCCCATTGGAGAATTACTTGTAGCTCAGCATACGAGTATAAGAAGTTGAAGCTGTTTCTGCAGAGCAAGGTTTCTTAAACTGTAACGGGGAATGCAATGTACTGTTATCAGCAAACTATGGATAGAATTTCCAGTCAATGGAAGAAGGAGGTCATTAATGTACAAGAGGAAAAGAGTGGGAAGCTGTTCTTAGGAAAATAAGCGTTTCACTGATCTTAAAACAAAAATATAGGTACAGCAGAAATGCTAGAAGAAATTTTGCAAGTTAAAAAAAAAAAATTCTCGACAGAGAGGTCTGTCTCGATCTGCCAGGTCAGTGTTGATTAAAAACAGCAGCGACAGGTTTCAAGATAAAAAGTCACCTATGAATACATTGAAATGTTGATCCAGTGGTCAGGAGCGAGGGTGCATTACACGCGTTCCTTGAGTGGATCGGGGTTCAAGTCCGTGACTACTAAATACGATAAATATTTGTATTGACGATTTATTGTAAACTGTACTGACTTGGTTGTCGTGACGGAGTATAAACAGAAAATTTATTTATTGATGTACTGAAGATTTGAAGAAATTGCTGGATTTAAAAAAAAAAAAAAATATATATATATATATATATATATAATTTTTTTTGCTCATGTGAAAGTTATGCAATAAAACTTGTTTAAATTAGCACCATGTTTAACATGGTGCTAATTACTGTCCGACTGCATTACAAACGTAATGCAGTCGGACAGTGTAGTCCTAAGAGCTAATGTGCATTAAAGCGAACAGTTCACTTAAAACTATCGCAAAGAACAAGGATATCCGAGTTTACCGTCGCTGGCGAAAACAGACTGGCAATCTTTCCATCTTTCTCAGAAAAGCGATAATACCACTATGTGTGGCACTCGCAATTTCCAACATGATCATGTTGGAAATTCCGAGTCAACAAGGGAATATAAAACTTTTTCTGTGCAGAAACTGTCCTGAATTCGGATCACCGAATACGAATAATTGAATAATATATTACTGTACAATGTTACCATGAAGTACAGTAACACTGAAAATTTAGATAATAAAATTGCAATAAAAAATCCTATCGAAATGAAAATCAAACTAAGACGATACCAGATTAGATTGGTACTTTAAGTGCGTCACAGAGTTAGCATATATATGCATAAAACGCCTGCGCCTATATTACCTTCATATCCGTTTGTCTGGTAGTTGTTCTGAATAATTCGATTTCAGTGAAAAGGATTTTAATGAAATTTTATACTTGCTCTTCTAGAAATATTTGTCAAGCCATCCCAGATTTTGCTGATATCGGACCAATAGAAATTCGGCAATTATTTCTTTTGCATCTCACTTAGGCTATCCATTTACTCAGTAGCAGAAACTATAAATTCTGTCCTCTCACCTTCCCGCCGGATGATTGAACAGCCCCATGCGATCTTTAACAATCTTACCAAACCAGTTGTTGAGCCTGGCGGTATGATAGTTTCCCCCAACATATACTCTTTATTGTAGTTGAAGCACTAATATTATGTTTGTTTCCGTGAGCTCCTTGGAGGAATGAATGGGAAATATGGTAGTTACACTGAAAAGAAATGCTGTCGATTTGGGCATATAAAACTCGCGGATTTCGTTTTTTTGTTATCAGTGTACTGAATATATAAATCATGGATTATTAAAATTATTAATATTTTTCTTATTATATTAATCACAGCAGAATTTGTGAAATACGCATTCTTTCAGTTATGAAAATCCAGAAAAAAATAAGTAAACTTTATTTTAAAAAAATGTTGACTGCATGCTACAATCCGAGGTATGTGTTGCTATTTGTTTATTTTATTAAACCCGAGAAGATCCCTGAAATACGAGTTGCATTTCAGTTTAAAAAAAAAAAAAATAAATCCAGGAGGAAATATATATTGCAGAATATTTCGTTGTTGAGATATGTAAAGTGAAAACAGTTACTATTAATGATAACAAGATAATTCTTTACTTTTCACTTCTATTCATCACAGAAAAAGAAAGCATTCCATTAATTTAAGAAATTAAGAATCAGAGGCCGCCGTAGCCTAGTGGTCAGGCGCGCGGGTGCATAAGTACACGTGCCTTGAGTGACCGGGGTTCAAGCCCGTGACTACTGAATACGGTGCTGTTTCTTGTATTCTGTATATCTTGTGAACTCCTCTGACCGTTTGGTCGTCCCGGAGTATAAACAGAAAATTTATTTATTTTTTAGATGCGTGTGATGGGTAACGCACGAGATGCAGGAAAGAGTCTATTGTTCGTAAGTTTATTAGTAAAACACTGAGAAGAGTTTATTTTTATTTTTTACCATTAATTGATGTATTGTATAATAGGACCCTGATTATCCAAGCTAGCTGATCAGAGGAAAAAAAAAAAAAAAAAAAAAGGAAAGAAATAAAAAAAAAACAAAGTAGTACAATACGAATTGAACTAACCAACTGTATAACTTGAATATTAGAAATACTAAGGAAATAAAATCGAAACTAATACTCGGCAGCAAAACTATCCTTAGACTTTATAGTGCTTTTCATCACTTTATACTGTCACAATTAAACTCTTTTTACAACTGAAATGACTGCAGTGTGGTGGTGTTAGGTAATATTTTCATGACAGCGACAGGCACCTGTTTTCAAGGGTGTTTCATAAGTGAATGTTGACAGTGTGCTCAGTTCGATACAACGTTGGGGTTTTCAATTTATTTTTAGAAATTAATAATTAATGTCAATCATAATTCTAAATGTAAGAATAAAGCGTATGATTAATTTTGATTGAACGATTCAGCCACTTGTACATATGTCATGATGTCTGTGAGTTCTGTTTTTTTTTTTAACTTGCCGCCAGCTCTGTCCGTCAAAGACAGAGCTGGCGGCAAGCCACATTTTGATTAATTAATTTTAAATGGTTCATAAAAACTTGCTCATCTGACAGGTACAACAGCTGGTCGTTTAACTTAAACTTTTTGTATAGTTTCGCGTGCTGTTGAATATTTACGAAACTTTTGGTGAGTGCTTAAACACTACTTCTGTAGAATCTATTTTGATGAATAAACTGCAAAAACTATGGATCCGGAGTTCGAGTAGATTGAGCTTAATTTTCCTGGCGCGTATGAGTTTTATCGCAATGTGGCCGAGTTACTCGCTCTCGGACGAATGTTTATCTCCCGGACACTTGGGGAGATGTGGGTGGACATGTGCTGTGTCTTATGTATGGGGGCACCTAAACGTTAGTTCAACTTCGCCATGGTACACTATGATTACAGAGCTCTGTGAAATGGCCAGATACGAGTATGGTGTTATGTCTGCGAAGTGTGTCTTGTCTTGTTTTGTTTTATCTGGCCACTTAGCGATCACCAGGATGGCTGCTCCCTAGTAACCGTCCACGCCACGAGAAGGCGGGCCACAACGATACGCGTACTGTCAAACGAAAGTGACAAGGTAAGGATCTCGCATCCCCTGAAGGAAAAATCAATTCCATTGGATACCAGCATCCCGTACTATTGGGAATCCAAACCGATTGTACCAGCAAATAAAAAAAAAAAATAAATAAGTAAAATAAAATAAATAAATAAAAAATTCAGTTATAAGGCAGATATCCTGATAGTGGGGAAGCCGGTTAGCTGTCGCCGTCTAAACATTCCGAAGAATACACACAACTATAGATAGAATTATGCTGACATCTCATTGCCTTAGTTGCTTTGGCGCTTAACATACTTAGCCAAAGCCGTGGCTTCCAAGCTTCGACTTAACTCTTCAACTTCCATATTCAACTCTACTCCACGGTACACAGTATTGTTTCGTCTAGTTGCAGTGGCAGGCAGCAACAGCGTGCCCCATCCGCGGTCACGATGAGGTAGAATTATGTACTGTATTTGTCTGTTTCATAACGTATTAGGTGTTGCAGACTGCTCCGCTCGCAGTTGTTTCTGGCTGTCGTCGAGACATTTTGGGTACCCATTCTTTGAGATCTTCATGTGTAATGCAGATGCCGATGTGGACCTTTGGTACATATTCCATTAAATTTCTACCGGTGGCACATTTGTGCTACGCTGAATCGTGGATGTTTTGGGCTCTATGAACCTCATCATTCCTCTGCTACTGCGCATCGTGGTATGTATATGCAGGGAACCACCACTTGCTCTATTATAATACAGAACCAGTAATAGTCATCCTTATAATTGGACCCTTAACGTCACGGTTTGTCTTCATGCACTGAGTTGACTTTGCAATGGCATCACCCCTTGTACGAGTGGACTGGTCTGTGACACTAGCGAAGGCCCAAAGTGAGAACGGCTGATATAAGATTGCAGTTCGCACGCGTGGTGATCAGTTTGAGTCTCTGCGAGGAAGAATGGGTCAGCGTTGAGATCTTTTCGACTTCGAAAATGAAATGATTGTAAGCGTAAGACGTGCAGGTGCCAGTATTTAGACAATAGCCAGCATGGTTAAGTACTCTCGTTCTATGGTGTCACTAGTTTACCGTGACTGGTTCAACGGAGGTTGAACAATCTAGTGAAAGGTCACACATGCGAGCGTCGTGTCTCGTTTCGTAAACACAGTAGCAACGCAGCACGTGGCCCAGGTAACCACATAGCCCATTGGATAATATTACCCTCCTATTGCAAACGTTGTACAGGAGTTAAAACTGAATTAATAATCATAATATTAATAATATTTAGGAAGGCAAAATTTGAATTCTTGGCATCTATGACCCGAGGCAGTTTCGTCGGTCGCTATATTCTCGTCCGTGCTGATCCAGTCCAGCACGATGTATATTTTTCGAAAACCTTGTGAAACCACACCAAGCATATTAAATAAAAAAAAAAAAAAAAAAATAATAATAAATTTCCTGTTTATACTCCGGCACGACAACCAAGTCAGTAGAGTTTACAATAAATCGCCAATACAAATATTTAACGTATTTAGTAGTCACGGGCTTGAACCCCAGTGCACTCAAGGAACGCGTGCTATGCATTCTCGCTCCTGACCACTGGGCTACGTCTGTTCAATACCTCCGTGGTCTTTCGACAGAAGAAGAATCTTTAACAATCTTGATGCCAAGAAGTCTCCAAGACATGACGCATTTCTCCACTTGTTCTCAAAACCTGGCTCTCCAGAATTTGTTTCTATTTTGTGTCGCTTTTTTTACTCTGCTATTCTATTCGCGTTTTTCTTATTGCATGGAAATTTGCTCATACCCAGCCATTTCCTAAAAAGAGTAAAAAAATCCCTGCCTTCCAGTTATCGTACCCTATGACACTCTCTCACTTGGCTCATCATGGCCTTAGTCGTTCATGCGTCATAAAAATCAACCAATCAGTCCGCAACTCCTTCCAAAGTAATGGAGAAATCCATCAACCGCCAGTTCATACACTACCTTAATATGAATTCCGTCGGTATCATTCCACTGGCGGAACTTCACGTTATTCATTAATGGACAAATCCAGTGGAAAAATTTAACGAAACTTGAACAGTTCTTGTTGTGTTTGGCAAAACACTCACGGACAAAAAAAAAAAAAAAAAAAAATTCACACAGAACTCAGAATTGGAATGGTTGCTTAGTTATACTTTGTTTTTATTATCTTTATTATTTTTTTAATATATAAGTATTCTGTATTTTCCTCTTATTACGGCGCCTCCGTAGCCAGGTGGGAAGGAGCAGCAGCAGCAGTGCGTAGCACACGCTTCTTGATTAGACCGGGGTTCGAGCCCGTCACCACCAAATACGGAGGATGCGGAAAGGTCAGGGAATGACCACCGCATATCCTGGAGCAATATGGCCTTAGTTGCTAATGCTCCTAAAAACCAAATAACAACAACAACATCCTCTTATTACTCGGTCTGAGAGAATTATCCACCTTTTCAGGAGTAAGACCGATTATTGTGTTTAGTAAAAAGTCCAAAGAGACTTTTTTTTTTTTTTTTTCCTTCACCAGCAAAGTAATAGAATAATAAGGTAATTGCCATATAAAACCATTATAATAGAATAATAAGGTAATTGCCATCTAAAACCATTAAAGGACAACGTGACAGTCAAAACAACTGAGATAGTTAAGAAAATTACTGTAGCGACCTGTTACTAATATTGCTATTTTATTATCATCATGCTAGGGAACTGCTGAGGTGTGTTGTGGTCTGGAAAATTGGCTGACACATGTATCTAGTACGTTAATAGGTTCTGCAAGTCGTGAGAAGCAAGTAAGCATGTTGATCATAAATTGAGGCCTTTAAGGATGGAACATTTACAGTTATGTATACGTGGTGCGCACTAGAAGCTGTTGAAACTCAGGCATAAGTTTATGCGGGATCGATATAATTAGATGTAATTTCCTGTTGTGAAAGCTAACCTATTTTAATATACACTTTTAAATTGTACCACGTTTGTTTCAAGATATTTTAGCAATTTCCCTGTAAAATTGCTCTGTTTAGGACTGGTTATGTGTTTGCAGTTTTATAAAAGGATGAATAATTGAATAATTTTACAACGGAAACCATATAAAGCATTACATACACTCATTGGCCAAAAGTTAGAAACCTTTTGTAATTGCGTCAACAGATAATTAAATGTAGGGTATGCAAATGTGAGTTGTTACATGATATGATCACAAGTTCCTTGGTATCAGATAAATATTGTACGCTTTCTGGGCTTCTTAGTTAATACGGTCATGTGGAAGACCATTGATCTTTCCGAATTTCAGAAAGGTGGTGTTGTTGGAGCACTGCAGAAAGTCGATCTCCAAGAACGACACCGCAGGAAGCGAACTGTGTGTCAGAATAGAAGGTCCAGAAAAACTGAATTTAAGAAAAGAAAGACCCATACTACAAAGAATCTGTGCGTATACGAAAACACTTTTCTCCAAAAAATCGAAAGATTCGACTGGAGTGATACCATCAACACCTAGACTAGACTGTGGAAAAATATCATGTGGTTTAACGAATCTCGATTTACGCTTTTTCACCAATAGTAGGGTGAAAGTGTGGCGTGAACCTCATGAAGCCGTGCATCCAGATTGTCTCGTGTTCACCACTCAACTTGACTAGAGGTGGAATGGGGGTATGTTCTGTTGGTACAGACTGGGTCCACCCATACCGTTAGAAGGTCGTATCACCTCTAATGAATATTTTTCTGTCTTATCGAACCAACTTCACCCTTCAGTGTTTCTTTTTTTGACACGGACAACATAACTATCCACCGTGCAAAAAGTTATATCTGAATGGTTCGAGGAACATTCCCAAGATTTCCAATGTCTGTTCTGGCCGCCTAATTCTCCAGATCTGAATCCAGTTGAGAATGTCTGGGTTATGTTGGAAAGGGCAGTTCGCCCTCGCAGTTCTCAATCGACCACTATCACAGTACAGTAGCTGACAAATATCCTGATGGAAGAATGGTGAAATATGGAGCTACACTCCCTCAGACACTTGGTGGAATCCATGCCACTATGTATACGGTCTGTAATTCGGAAAAAAAAAAGTGGTCCTATTAGGCACTGTATAAAGGTTTCAAAAAAAAATGTCCAGTGAGTGTATAATTAAACATTTAAAACAACACGACTTTATTAAACATAATGCTAAGGAATTTCTCGTGTTCCGACTTAATTAGCGAAATATTTGAAGATGCATAAAATGCAAGTATAGTAACAATCCATTCGAGATCAATTACTATACTAAGCAAGTCCGTCAACAGAATGATTGCACCTAGAATATGGATAATAATAATAAATAAATAAATGATAAATTTTCTAATACTCGATAGGCACACTGCTGAGGAGTTTACAAAATATATTTTAAGAAATACTCAGAAGACGTAGGGAGATGATAGCACATCAGATTTCTTCCCAGTTGTTTCATAATTGCAAAGTCGCATAACGCTTCGCTAAAAACATTGTCCAGTACACGTTTTCATTGCATATCCTCTGACGGTCAGTATTCATGTCCTTGACAATTTTGATCGTGCCATTCGGGAACATGTTTGACAAACAACATGTTGTAACCGATCAAGGGATGGGCGTAACCGCTTTATATGCTGGTTGATGATTCTTCTGTTAAAAAAAAAAAAAAATCCTGCCATATTAGGGCCATCCAGAACGTACTTTGTAAGCCCATGTATATTAGTTCCATAAATTGCGTGTTCTCTGGTGAATTTACCTGTTTTTCTGGACGAAAAAACCTTGGATTGCAAGGTTTTTCCGTGGGGTGGGGGGAACTTTGCTATCCGCGCCCGAGACCAACTAACTCATCCAGGGAGTGAAAAAAGCCCATGAATATCTCCTGATTAGTTTCACTCTGCGAAATCTTGATTTCTCTTGTCGAGAAATCACAGTGCAGCAAGTGTGATTTATTCTTAGCCTTCATAAAATGATGTTGAAAGGAAGGGTTTCTGTCAAGCCGAGATATTATGATAATAGCAAAATTCTGATTGAAGACTCCGTTTATAGTTTATAGATAAGGGATCTTCCTCCTTTCATACAGGCCATCTGTATATATTTTGAGGGATTTATCAGTATTCCTATCGACAGATTTTTCTCATTGCATTTCCGAAGACTGGATGCATGATTAGGTTGGTCTGAGGCGATAAAAAAATTAAGATCGTTTAAGGCGAGATTATTTGCTAGTGAATGTATAAACTTATCGTCAGTGTTCACTACGTGGTTTATTAGTGAACTGTTTTCTTTTTATGTGGAATTTAATAACATACTTTCACTTACCAAGTGAAACTTACCATACTTTAAGATTTCATAAATGTGGATACGCTTTACTGTTTCCCATCTTTAAAACAACAGCAAAAATTTATCCTGATAGGGACAAAACTTAAGCCGAAATAAGAAAACTAAACTTCTTAGGGACAACATTAAAAGCTCAACTTTTTTTTTTTTTTTTTTTTCACATTCTCTGCATTTTCATCCGAATTCTTCCAAAGTGCGAATCTGTTATGACAAAAAAAAAAAAAAAATAAAAAAATAATAATAATAATAAATAAATAAAAATAAATAAATAATAATAATAATAATAGTAAAATGGTACAAGTACGATATCTTTCTGTATAAAACCTCGCTCTAACGATCTATTTGAGATTTACTCTCATATAGATCGTGCGTATATGGGGGCTTGTCAGCTAAATCTGATTATCCATTAAACTCGGAAGAAATAATCGCTGTACTATGAAATAAAAAAACATAAATACTGTATTTTACTGCACTTATTTGTATGGAGTAGAAAAGCTTGAAATTTATAGCGGTAGCGAAATTCTGACTAATATTCAGATCTGAAGAGCTCCCGAGTACGACCGTACATTCAAGTTGACTATTGATGTCTGACACGCTCGTTGGAAGGTAGTGGTGAGGAAAATACTGAATTGCTAGTACTCTTCTTTATTTTAAAAAATATTTTAACTGTATGATTAAATACCGTCAGAATGAGGTAGTTATGTCACTTTTCCGAATTCCTTTGGTTTCCGCTAGGGGTGCTACATGCTTGGTTGTTGTTATTGGGTTTTAGGCGCATCAGTAATTTAGGCCATATTGCGCCGTATATAATACTTTTGTAAATTGTGTGGTCTGTGATCAGTTTCTGGACGAAAAACCCAAGTTTCCCAGAGTAAAAACCACGCTACCCTCGCCGGAGACTGACTAACTCAGCCACGTTGTGAAAAAGGCCCAGTAAAACCACATTCTTGGATTCTAGCAGCAACCGTGGAGCTGCAAATGAGTATGACGTGGAGTTTCAGAAGTACATAGTCATTTATTTGAATTGAGTTCGAATCCCATCAATAACGCGAGGAATATTTATGGACCTTTTTCATAACTTGGCTGAATTAGTCGGTCTAAGGCGAGGTTAGCATGGTTTGTCCTCCCAGAAACTTGAGAGGACAAACCAGCAAATCGACCGCAGGACACACGCAATTTACAGATATGTTATATACGGCGCATATGGCCAAGTTGCTGATGCACCTAAAACCCTACAACAGCGATTCGAAACCTTTTTGACCCGCGGAGCCCTTTTTAGAATCAATTTCTATGGAGGAGCTCCTTAGGCTTACCCTATGTTTTCAATCTAATGGTATTTAAGAGTAGTGTTACTTGGGGGCGGAAGAGGGGATAGATAATAAGGGAGTGTAAAGTAAAGAGATATTTAAACAATTGTACAATGCCCATTCAATAAAATTATATTTTACAGTAAGCTTAAATTAAGACATAACATAAAATAACGTATAAATATTTAATGAGACACCTGTGATTGTATGTTTTTTGCACAGTTTTCTTATTTCAGCTTCAATTGATGATAATTGCAGGCGAATGTCTGGTTCTGCATTTCAGCGACTTCTGTATTTTGTTTTGGTACGCATGTAGGCAGAAAATCCCGCTTCAGAGATATGTAGTTGAGAAAGGCAGCAATACTAAATTTGCTTTCTGACAAGATTTTGAATTCTGAAATCACACAGATATTCAGTTCCAGGAAGGGTCATTAAAACGCGGCATGCGACAGAATGTGCGCGACATGCCGGTGCTCCTCTCTGCCTCGTCGTCTGTCCGTCTCGTACTACAATAATTTTGAAGCTAATAGCTGCAAAATGACTGAACGTCGTCTGCTAGAGAATGCGCAAAATTCAACTTGGCAAATTTTTATTCAGAATGTGATTTCTAGTTTCTAATTTATGTTTCTAATTCTTTAATTTCATTCAATTTTTAGCTAATTTATTTTCCTGGCGCAGCCGCGGAGCCCCTGAGAAGAGTACACGGAGCCCTTAGGGCTCCGCGGAGCACAGGTTGGGAACCACTACCCTACAACAACCACCTCTGTAATTTTAGGTGATTTAAATAATCAGAGCTATCTCTTAACTGGTTCGATTAATGCAAAGTTGCATGATTTAGGAATTAATGAAAGATCTAGTTGCCATTGGGGCGAAAGAGAATCATGGGAACATATGTATAACTGTGAGGAGAACAGCGATCTACAAATTGAATTGGTATCTCGGGTTAGTAATCTCAATTTTATGGCAGAAGGCTCCAGGCAATTCTAGTTGATAAACAAGAGAACTTCTTGGCTTTCCAAGCCTTTGCAACTGCAATATTTCTTAGGCGGAAGACTCTTCTGCATCTGGAAGCCTTGGATTTGTAATGCGGTATGGTGTATGCCGAATTACCTAGGGTTCTGTGAAATTGTGCAGACTTCAGTCTGCTATATCCACTGCAACTCCAGCTCCTTGTGCTCAATTACCTAAAGTGTTGTGAAATCGTGGAGGCTTGAGTCTGCTATATCCACTGCAACTCCAGCTCCTTGTGCTGGTATTTCTGCTCTCGGCAGCTCCTGGCGCTGGTATTTCTCTTCTCTGCAGCTCCTAGCGCTGCTGGCTTTCCAATAGACTGTGAACAGATGGAGATCTTTCCAATGAAGTTTGGACTTTGTCTGAAATTGAATTATATGAATATTTATTTTTTATGTAATTTGATTATTTTTCGATTTGTTCATATCAATCTTTTTTGGTCATGGCAGGTTTTTTCCCTCCTTGTACTTGGGCAAACAGGAGAGGGAGTATATAAGAGTACTGCTAAATTATGTGTAACTGACAGCGGGGTTGCCATTGGTTGGCTGGGACCGCTTTAAGTAATACATATCAATGTTATGGACGCACAAGACGAGTATTTTATTTATTTATTTATTTTTCATCCATTTTACTTCAGTTATACCTCAAACTGTATAAAACTGAACGGTACTCCTTGAGCGTAAAGATGCCTAACAATCTATGTTTATCAGCTTTTGCAAGCTTTGCAGCGCAAGGCCTGAGGATGATAGGGTGATTATAAAATCTTACGAATAAATACAACAAATATATAATTATTGGCATTAGGCAAATTGCAAGAAAGCATGTTTAAGAAAGCATCAACCAAAAAAAGAAAAAATGAAAACTACACACTTCGCTATTCCATACATGCCCTCTAAGAATTTGTCTAGTTCTTCCTTGAATTTATTCAGACCACCCACTTCCACAACAACAGATAGAAGTTTGTTCCAATGATCAACCACCCGCTGATTGAGGGCAAACTTCCGCACATGTCCTGCAACCATCCTTCCTCAACTTGAATTTATGCTCCATCTCATGTGTGTGTAGTCTCAGAAAGAGGAAGAATGAGGGCAGGAATGAATCGGCAAACCCTCGCCATCAGCTAAACTAATGGAAAAAGTAATGGGTAAAGGGGAGTTCGATGCAATATTTAAGCAATAGAAATAGGAAAAATTAGTAATGTGAATTATACACAGAGTTGTCTTTACATTAGAAGCACTCTTTTATGTAGGAATGAACTAGTCTGTGACGCTGGTTAAAGAACAAAGTTGGGTCCGGTTGATATATAATTGTAGTTCTCACACATACTGATCAGTTTGAGTGCCTGCGAGGAAGAATGGGTTGGAGAAGATCTTTTAGTGTGATTCTTCGATTATGCCCAAGGCATTTAATTTGGCCTTGAAAGGCCCGTGGCTGGTGAGTAGAAAAGTAGTGTTTAGGCCCGGGTAGAGCCATGCGGGAGCCTTGGGATACAGCTTGGTTACTTGGGGAATAAATTTTTTTGTTATCGCTCCTTTTTCCGCATCTGTCCATCTTCTCTGCCAAATTTGTACGAGGTGGTCCACTATTTTTTGTTTCTCGTTTTTTCTATTATTGGTGATGTCAATGGTAAGACCGTTGTAGGTGGTTTTGATTCCTTTGACTAGTAGATACATATGCCCGCAGCGGGTTACCTCTAAATCAAAGGGTAGGGTCCCCGCAAGGACCTGTAGGGCACTCGTACTAACCGTGTTACATGTTATTGTTAATAATATGTTGCGTTGGATCGTGTCCAGTATCCTTTTATTCACTGCTGTTCCTGCTTTCTTGTACCTGAATGCACTGTTGGTGTTCGGCAGGCTGAGGTGGCGGCGTTTGGTTCGTTTTTAGGAGTTTTATGGCACATCAGCATCTAAGGCTATTGTGCGCCAAACTGAGGCGGAGGTATTATGGTTTGGGGACTGTTTTCATGGCATATTCTGGGTTCTCTGATCACCGTTAATCAACTGCGCAATGGGAACGCCTACCTTTCTATCGTCGCCGACCAAACACATCGTCTCTCCAGGTTCACAGAGATACGAGGCGGAGTTGAACCGACGTTCTAGGAGCCGCCCTTTACAAAAACACATGTCCACGTCAACAAGACAGTGCCCCGTGCTGCAAGGTTCCTGGTTTCAGGAACATTATTATTATTATTATTTTTTTACTATTATTATTTATTTATTTTATATATATATATATATATATATATATATATATTTTTTTTTTTTTTTTTTTTTTTTTGCTCTGATATTAGGGCAGTAAGAGCTGGTAAACCAGGTAGGTCGCGATACATGCGTAGTTGTGGCCTACCTCCCCGTGGTGTAGACGGACACTGAGCAGGCTTTCCAGGTGATCGCCTGCTGGTGACAAAACGGCCAGAAACAACTAAACAACACACACACTGCACGAACATAACGTTACACACATTTCTGGCCTTTTACAGTGCTTTCTGTAATCATCACAGTGTAGAAAGGCGAAGATGAATTGACGTTCAGGTGCCGTCCTACATAAGATACCATACATGTCTACATGTCATGGTTTCAGGAACATGCACCCCAATCTCAGCTGATCGCAGCCCAGTTGAGCATTTTGGGACCTACTGGAAAAAAAAGACATTCAGTGCTACGACCATCCACCTGATAAATGTGCGGACGTTACTGGATACGTTGTGCAATGCAAGGGTAGCACTACCACACAACACCCTGCAACACTTTGTGGAAGCCATGCCAAGACGTTACGGGTTGTATTAAGGACAAAAGGTGTTGCTAACGCAGAGCCAATTTAGCGTATACATATGAAAGTACATGAGTGTTTAACATGCCAGTAATCCTAAAAGACTTGAGACACTGGAAGATGATAGGAATGATTTGTTGATGGAAGAGCTAAATGCTCAAGAGGTAGACTCAATTTGCCATTTCCCAGGTTGGTGTTCCCCACTTGGGAACCAATGCGAAAAATAGGAAATTCGTTTCATATTCCCTATGATCACTTAGTGTAACAAAATCTGAAGAATTTATATTACATTGAGTGATCATAGTGGCTATGAAATCGTTCCACCCACCTGGCAATAAGACATCCGAAATCAAAACTTACGTTAAGTTTGCTTTTCTTGCAATTATTGTCCTTTTTTTTTCTTTTCTTTTTTTAACATTTATTCAAGGGCCTTTGAATACATCTGACTCTAGTAACGAATACAAGAAAAAAAAAAAAAAATTGCAACGTTGGTGGGAGCCCACTGGTTTAAGATTTTCGCATGACCATCTGATTGAAGATCTTAAACAAAAGATGTATGCATATCCTTTGTGAGTTAAATACTGTAGCGTGTACCCGACTGTATTTCTCTTGGTAGCAAGGAAAATATACACGTCAATGTGAATAGGCGTGTTTACTTCGAATCCAAGTGCTACAGCTTTTGCCTTAGCTGTACATTACTTTTATCACGAAGGACAAATTGTGTGATTCATCCCACCCAAGTGTCTGGCGCTCACGCGATACCAGTTTGGGGAAAATAAAACGAGGAGGCAGTGTTTAGGGTGTGTTGGCGTAGAGATTTTTATTCATTTTCTGGACGTGTGCATTAAGGCACACATCTGGTGCTTATATTGACGTCTTTCCTACAGAAGGTAGCTGTAACTAGTTGTTGAGAGTCCAGTCACGTTCAGAATACAAATTTTCATAGACATAAGCTAAAGATTTGTTTTTTAAAATGATGAGAACAGTTAAATTAATTCGTGCCTCATTAATTTATCCGAAGATATCAGGTAGAGGCTTATAAAATAGAAATATTTATAGAAAGAGTTAGATGGCTGTGAGCTAAAAGAGAGGAATACATATATGTGACGTAATTATTTCCACAGAATGGGTGGTTGTTTCTCAGCTCATCTGGGGGTCTGAACTAGTGAAGCGACACCCTGTCCTTTACACAATTTCGGAAGAAAAAGCTTTTTTATGTTACATTGAATGAGCATAGTGGGTGAAGTCTAAGGTGTTTGCGAACTCCCAAGAAAACTAGCTTGAAAAAAACGCACGCACGCAGAGGTACTGGAAAAGCTTTACATTTATTTTGGAAAATACAAATGCATTACACTGAACAACAAAATTTGGTTCTAATCTTGTTATGGGCATGAAAGTAAGTTTACTTTATAGATTTTGGGATGCTTAAAATAGCAGATTGGCTCTTGTTTTCGAAAAAAGTAATTTTTTATATTTATACAAGGTATTTTTTATTTATATGTCAGTAAGATGTGGCTACGAACATACCTGTATCAAACACGGGACCTTTTCGCATTTCGCTTGTATTGAGCTTCAGGAGCATCCCTTTTTATCATCCAACAATAATCGACTAACATGGCCGCACTCCATTTACTTTTATATCTTTGTTCCATCGTTGCGATGTCGTGATAGAAGCTCTCACTATGTTCGTCGCTGACGGCACCACATTTGGGCGGGAAGAAATCCAGGTGTGAGTGCAAGAAATGCATCTTCAATGACATGTTGCATCTCAGTTTTTCATAAGAAGTATTGAGATCTTCCACAAGCTGCCTGTAGTTGCCGGCGCTTTAATAGAAAACCAGTCGAAACACTTCGCAAGTCTTTCCATGCTGATTTCTTGCTGTCACTAAGCTCACATTCGAACTGTTCATCTTTGAAAAGTTGCCTTATTTGTGGACCAAAGGTCATTAAGCTCACTTTCTGTGATCTTATATGGTTCAGAGGGATCAAGGTTTGGACAAATTGGTGGATCCCTTGACTGAAACGGCTGCTGTACTTCGTATATATCAAGTTGATGTTCATCAGTGTCATCATCAGTGTACAGAGAAATGGTCGGGTGGTTCAGGAATAGGTAGTACTTCACCGTGAGGAACGGGGCGAATTGCAGATGGTATATTTGGGTACGTCACTGTCCACTTTTTCTTCATTGTCATCCCTTTTCTAATAGGAGGCACTACACAAAAGTAACAGTCTGTGACGTGATTTGTTGGCTTCCCTCCATATCATTGGGCACTGCGAAAGGCATAAAACATCCATTTCGATTCACCCACACGTTGAGTTTTGACGAACAGTAGTGCAGCATGTGTGGAGCCCAGTTCTTGTCCTGGTCGCCTACTTTACACAAAGTACAAGAAGTGGGTCTTTTTTATGGGTCTAGTTAAGGGACGCTTTCTTGAAGCTAACGCGACTTCTACACATATGTAACAGAAGTCATGCGGACTATTCACACAATTACGGGGCATATTAATCTTACACGACACATATTGCGCAAAAAGTAGGAATCTCACAGAGAATAACCGTTAACTGAGAACAAATCACCCATTACCTAGCCGTATTCGAGGATTACTGCAACAAAGTTGAAGACGCATTTGAGCAACGTCACCTTAAGAATAAGAATATTCTTAAGGTGATGTTGCTCAAATGCGTCTTAAGAATATTCTTAAAGTGGCGTTGATTTGTGGCGACAACTTGTCACTTGATAAGAGCGTGGTGGTACTGAAACTGTGGTGTTGCCATGCGTTTTGCCGAGAGCAATAGTTGATAATGTGGGGTAACTCGTTAATATGAGACCCCCATCGAAAAATCTTAGTGTGATTTTCACGTTCAACAGCATGAAATTAGTCAAGATTGGATATTTTCGTTTTTGTAACATTTTACGCGTTGTATCACTGGAAGAAAACCGCTAATTCTTAATAGGTCTTTTCCATGGGTGCGCTGCCAATTTGTTAACAAGGGGCTTGCTCGAGAAGAATTTTAGCTATGTGTCACGCCTCTTCCGTTAAAGTAGTCTGTGAAAATTTATCAAACTTTTTTTTTTTTCAAACAAGTGGCTCGTTTGAGACCGTTCTGCCCGATCTCCTCCAGCACATTCGGGTCTTTTCCAGAAAGTTGAGGAAGTCCACGAGTTTTGGGAATGAAATATGTCTAATCTGTTTTGAAACAGATCTTGAACCAGTAGTTCAAAAAAATAGAGCAAAGCCATGTAAATGAAGGATGAGATAGACTGTGATATTAGAGAATGTAGAATATGTATGTATGTAGAATATTTATATATACCGCATATATATAATATATATGCGGTATATATAAAAAGAAGGAAAACAGTCTAGTTAATCGGAAATTTGCTTTTAGCCAGCGGGTGGTGGATTGCTGGGACAAACTTCCACCCATCTTTGTGGATGTTTACAGCTTAAATAAATTATGGCAGAACTAGACAAACTTTTACAGTGAATGGATGGATGAAATGGGGAGGTTTTTTTTTTATGTTGTATAAACTTGCTTTCTTGCACCATATGCCTGTACTAAAATGGTAATACAGAATATGAAATATGCCTTAATTGTCTTCACCATGTCCATCCGCTCGCGGCGTGTAACAGCGGGAATCCATTCCAAATTTCATTAAAATCGGATAAACTAAAATCCAGCAATTTTTATTTCTTTTTTCCATACAAATTGTATGAAAAAAAAAAAAAAATTCGTAGATTAAAAGTAGTTTTAATGCAGTATCATTAGCTTTAGACAGTCCATACATGCTTGGCGATTATTATTATCTAAGACTCCTGAAAGCAGTATCGCTTGTGATATAGAGAGAAAAGACTTAAAAAAGTATACGGGAGGAGAGTAATAAATATACAGTAATAATTAAACTGAACGGCTAAGTTTAGAGAATATGGAACTGTAGACTTTTATTAAGTGTTCTGTAACGTTATAATCTTAGTAATTAATTGATAAGGAGATAACTATATTTACTTTTCACTTCTATTAATCACAGAAAAATCAAAAAAATATTCAAATATATAATATCAAATTCGCCTGAAATGTAACCCACTATGCACATTAACCAACTTATTAATAATCGCTTTAACTTCGTTTCTACTTGAAAAACAGTTATAGCCACTCCTTGAAGATTCAAATTTGGCACATGTGTGAAAATATCGGCTATGACTTCATGAAAAAAGCTGTCTCAATGCTCGCTCAACTGAGGTGGCATAATGATGAAAAATATTTTTCATGATTGCGTGTTATTTGTTTTGCTTCTCGAACTTGTAACAAGCGTGTAAGCACTTTACCCCTTGGTTACCAAACTACCTAGAATTCATCAAGAGTTGCTTATGTTCACTGCACATTTTTCGACAAAGATTTTCAAATATACGTGAATTAATTTTAAGAAAAAAAATCGCAGGTAAATAAATTCGGCCAGTATTGGCTCTTGAGAGGACCACAGCGATGGGGTGTTTACCAAGAAATCCTTGAATGGAAAGTGTTGAGTGTGCAGGGACATTGACATGAGGCAGTGTCGATTCCCGCTTTTACCGCCATTTTCTTTGAACATTATCGCACAGTCGCCGTAGAACTCGTTTGTATTATTCTTGGATCACTGTTTGACTGTGCCTGACAAATTCATAACATTTTGAAACAAAATTTCCAGATTCGCTTCGCATTAAAATAATTGATTTTAAAATGCGATTTGGGAGAAACACCTGTTAAATGCGCGCTAATTCAAACTGGCTGCAGATACTGCGGGTGATTCATGCATTACTTGCTACACTGTTGAGTTTCAAGGTATAGTGTCAGTCCCCGAACTTTTTGATCATGCTTCGCAGAAAGCTATCAGGGTATTTCAATTCCTCAAATATGTAAATAGATATCTAAGAAATAAACTCATATTGGAAGTGTTTTGTAACTTTGTCTGCTTAAATGGGATGGAAGACTTCGACTATTCCATTCATTTCATTCAATGGGATCATGCGAACTTAAACGCAGCAAAGCTTTCTTTATTTTTTCTTTATTATTATTTTTAATTGTATCTTACATAACTGAGCAAGTTAGCATTATTGGAAATGTCTAACTTAAGTCTTGCTGAAGATAGTAACATTGTATCTTTGTATTTAACTGTTCAGTTATTTTTACTGCTTTATCAGTTCTTTTCTTGACACTGTTATTCAACATTAATATGAGATTAAAATCCTTCTCTTTATCTTTAAACATTTCACTTGCCATGCAGCTGGTTAAACATGTTCTAATATAGCGGAAACTGTCGCTCTTGTTATCAGCAGAAATACGTGATATGAAGAGCAAATACAGTATGGAGTTTTAATTATACTGAATTTTTACTATATTTAATATACGCAAGGCATTACATTTCGGGCGCTTTAGCAAATAGTAATAATTCAGTGTGTATATATATATATATATATATAACGAACAAAACGAAACGGCTTTTGTGCGCCAACCTAGAACATTTCGTTTCTGCGCATCCACCATATTGTTGATTCATACCTCCAATCAGTACGTAGTGCTTCAGCTAAAATATGCGGTATATGGATAGCATAGTGTTTGTGTGTAAGGCGCCACCGGTGGCCTCCCACAACTGCGCCATCAGTACTCTTGAAGTATACAAAACTCTAAATGCCGTGTTATGTCTATAGTACTGTATTGTATTGGGTTCTGTTGTTTCTCTGGGTAGTACTTGGCTGCAGGACCCCTATTGGGTTTGTACGTTGCCCGGCACCATCACTAGGAGGTCAGCCAGGCTGCCGATCATTTTCTGGCTGTGCTCTTCCAGGGTCGCATGAGCTTTTCCCGGGTGGAGTCCAAAAAAAGAAAAAAAAAAAAAAAAAAAAGTGATGAAGGGTGATAGTAGAAGAGTGGGAGTCAAAGCGGGGAGGAAGATGGAAGGAGGAGGAAAAAAGGCGTCCTCCAGATGAGGGAGGCAGAAAAAGAACGAAGGGTTGGACACCTCTGGGTCGAGAAGCCACACAAGCCCAGGGGAACTAAAAGTTTGCAGAACAGAGAACCCTTCAAAGAGGAGTGCCATTTGGCATTCTACACCCGAAGGTGTCAGTGGCACCTGACCCACTTTACGGTCGGCGAAAAATTCTATCCTTGTTTGAGGGTCTACAAGATTGGTTGTTCTAACTCAGGCATGGGAAAGAAGTATCACCCTACAGTCTAGGGGAGTGCCAGCAAGAAGAACCTACCCAAATAACAGTTCTTTTAAAACAATTTTTAGTGATTTTTATTAGAGCATAATTTCGGTACAGTTATATGAATCATGCCCGTTACAAGAACGAGTAGTTCGTTATACCGAGATTTTACTGTATTACGTAACAACACAATACGACATCGTGGTTTCTGCCATTTTCAGGACATGCTTATTCAAATCCTTATGCTAAACGTACACGTCAGAAGTTTTGTGATATTTTATTCTTATTTTGTTTGAGTTCGTAAGGAATGCACGTTAACCATTGGCATAAAAGGTGACTTCATCAGAGATTATTTTCGCCATGTAAGCCGATCATTCAATGTACACACTTATAGAAGATATTTCACGGACGCGATAAATAAATAAATAAATATAACATTTGAAATAGCCTCCTGCAGTATATGTACCAGTAAAGTTTCAGTCTATGGCTGTAAAAAATAATTCGATGCGTATTGACTAACATTTAAGGATATATTCTTAATATTCTGGAGAAATTTTAGGGATGGGAATAATCACCACTAAAGATTAGAGATTATTTCCTTTGCGTTTGGAATTTTGTGTACAGTAATTTAATGTTCACGAAGTAACCGTAAAATGTTATTTTATTTATCATACATATCTTATAAACACTTACATACGATGTAACTTTTCTTTTTAAAACCCCCAAAAAAATTCTTGAAAAGAATTGTCCTAAAACTAGCCATACAGTGTATTCTTGTATTATTAGCGTAATAGATAGGGTTGAATTCAATGTCTTTATTATTATTTTTTTTTTCTATTTGCTTCGCTTCAATAAAAATGTATCCCAGTTTCCATGTTAAATTATTATAAATGACTGGATGCTCTCTACCAGAAAACACTCACAGTGAAAGACAGCTAGTGTGTAACCAGTACCTGCTCTCATACTCGTAGTTGTGGTATTAGGTCAGTAAGTCCATACAACGGACGTCACTGGATCGATAAAACATACAAGCAACATGCAGAATTTATATGAGGCTCTGTTACAGCCTATTGAGAGGCTCCACAATGTGTTTGTACTAAGATTGGTGATCTTGGATTAATTAAAAAAAAAAAAAAAAACTGATTGAAGGACATATATAGAATGGAAAAACAATATAGGTTTCTCAAAGCTATTCTTTGGTTTTGAATAGCGTTCTCTTACCCATCACCCATCAAAATTTGTGGTGCACATTGAGCTACAAACGCGGGGGCGGGTTGATTGGATTTAGACTTAACTTCCGGATAAATCCACCTTTATTAATGGTTCGGGCAGAATAATGCGAAATATATATGTGAATATGTACGGCTCGTAGAAGTAAATTCGCATATTGATTTTTCTACAAACGATTTCTTAAAAACCGACTACTGTATTTTATAATTCGGGGATATTAATTACTTGTTGACATTAGACTTGAATTTCTGTAGATTGTAATTTTTAGGAAATACGTATGAAGGAAAGTTGTTCCAGAAAGCGGAAGTTGAATGAATAAATGAGAAAGAAGAAAAGTTGGTTCTGTGAGTTTGAAGTTAGACAGCAAAAGGATGTTGATTGGCTGCGGCACAAATTCGGACTGGTTTGGAAGAGAGAGCAGGAATTATAGAAGCCAATTCAGAAGAACAGCGCCCATGGAAGTATCTGTAGAAAAGGCATGCAGCAGCAGAAACTGAATTTCTATGAGACAGAGAGTGGAGGGACTCTGTTAGAGATGAGTCATTAATTAACCTAACTGCCCTCTTTTGAATGGAATTTAGAAGCCTGAGAGAGGTTTTGGGGGCACCGCCCCAGATAATATTCCATGGTAGGACAGATTTACAATTTGTACAGAGTGAACAGCTGTTTGGAAGAAAAGTAACGCCGAGAGCAAAGTAATTCGAAGAAGTTACTTGAAGTAATTAATACTATCTTACTCTCACATATTTAGTTATATATCATCATTGGGTTGTTCGGGCTTCACATGGCACCTACTTACACATTGGGCCGTATCAGTGTAGAAACAAATTTTATTTATATGAACTAACGTATTATTGTCAAAGAAATCGATGCATGAAATAAAACCCCAAGTCATTTACGATGCTGGAGTAAAATTTTCACAGTTTATGATTTAAGTACCTACTGGATGTGAGTCTCATCCAGTGCCGTTTGCCTCTCAATGCCCTGATATGAGCATTTTATACATCGAATTTAAGTAATATATTTCTATACTTTAATGTGGAGGAAGATAAACAACCCTTTGGTTACAGTTCGTTTTATAGAATTCCGGTAACTGTATTGTGGTTATGTTGTGAGGGTAGCGATAGCCTGCAAGTCCGTCCATTGAATGTTGCTCAGGGCGCTGTTAAGAAGAATGCCATCATGCGTGAAAACATTATCTCAGCAGATGCCTGCGGCATAGATAGGTCAAACAGTTCCTTGACAAAACGTTGTTCCTTGGCACAGTCCAGCGGTTTCTTGACCGTCCTGCATCTTTGATAAATCATTATCCTCCTCTGACCTTATGTGGTTGAGTAGTGTATAAACACCAAACATTTAAATTTGTTATTTCAATCTAAATTTCATGGAGAAACAGATGATCTCTTTGATAATCTCATGTTCTAAATAAATCAAAAATAAAATTTGCTTATACTCCGTGACGGCCACATAGGCTCAGAGGAGTTTTTCAGGATAGAGTATACAAGAACATCATCTTATTTAGCAGTCGCGTGGCTGTATAACCCACTGTCAACTCAAACGCGTGTGTTGCTATACCCTCGCGTTTGACCACTCGGAGTGAAACACGTTGACTGAAAATAAACTGAAGTTGAGTGAGCAGCTGTAGTAGTTAAAGCTACTAGAGCTGTTTTTATTTGTTTTTTAATAGACGGATGGTTGATTAAGAGCGCTACAGCGACTAATGCTTTGATCAGCCATCCGTTTCGCTCTTGATAAGTAGCCCTTCCTGAAAAAACTGAATAAATGTTATTTAAATTTCTTGTGGTGGAGTAAAATAATTTGTTCTAGTCAGGAACAAAAAAAAAAAAAAAAAAACACGAGAAACAGGAATTATTCAAGTAACAGGAGTTGCTGAAATGGAAATTATACAGGAGTGTAAATATATAATTTATCGAATCAGTGATTTTCTGTTTATCTTGGCAGATTGTTTAAGGTAAATAAGCCAGGTCGTCTCATACATGGTATTCTAACAAGTTTCAAATTGAGGCCAAATGCACATCTCTTGACGTAGCTGCGAAGTCGAACCCGTATTTCTACTTTCGTGCCTAGAGCTAACGCTCGGTTGTAGTACCAGCACGACACCCAACTGTTAGCAAGATAAGCTATCGCTGTGCTTTTATTGTTTATTTTATTTAATAAGGCCGGTCACATGTGATTTGTTTACAGCTGTTTCACGATGCCCCGCCATCTGTTTTGTATCGCGTACATTAGTCATCATATCATGATTATTCAAGATATGATTCTTTAATTTGCTTTTATAAATTATCTTAAAAGAGCAAATGAAATGTAAATAAATATTATTGCTGCCTTTGAGATGAAAGTTTAAAGTGCTTCTCCCACTTAAGTTACGTTGCCTAGAGTTAGTATTTGCATAGTAGCGCTACATCTTCAGTGTGCCGTCTCTTTGCAAAGGTTGAAAAGAGACTGTTGTCATCTTTGCAATGGACGAACTTGAGATAGAAGCCCTAAACGAATCCTCGTTACTCTGATCACACTCTCTGAGGTTGCAAGATTTCCTTCTTTTCCCCTCGACTTCATTTTCCTGGATTGCAACGTCTTATATTTGTCATTCCTCACAGATGTCCTAAATATTTTAGTTTCCTCTCCTTAATGTTGTTATTTCTGTTTTTTACTTCATTCTTCTCGTGATCTCATCATTCTTTATCTTATCAGTCCATGACGCTCTTAACGTTCGTCAATAACACCGCATCTCAAAATCATTTACCTTATTCTGGGTATTCTTTGTTAGTGTCCAGGCCTCAGCTCCTTAAAGGAGGATATAAAAGACAAAACATCTCAAGGTTCTTGTTCTTAAAGTAAGCATAAGATCACTGTGGCATAGATTCTTCATTTTAAGGAAGACTGCACGTGCTTGTTCAATTCTTGAGCGAACTTCAATAGAATGGTCCCAATCCTCGCTCAGCATACATCCAAGATAGCGATAACTTTTAACCCTTTCAATTTCTTCATTATTGATTGTAATTTTTGTGTGCACTTCTTTCTTACTGATCACCATAACTATTGTTTTCTTGAAGTTTAACTTGTTTTTTTTCCCTGAGTTCCTGTGATTTCCTCTTCATTTACCCACTTTTCAGCAACAACCGTGGGCGTTTTTTAAAACGCCCAAAACGCCGAACCATGGGCGTGCTTTAAGGCTGGTAGCCTTAAAGACAAATGAAGTATATTAGTATTCGACAGGTCATTAAATCTAAGTCATACTGACTGTTTCCAGGGCTCCCTGATCTGTTCATTGTGTTTGACTTTAGGTTTCATATTGTACAGTACAGTACAGTACCTACGCATGCACTTTAAGCGAAAAAGTTACGCAAGATGTAGATCTCCGTGTCTGCTTATTTATTGTCATGCCCAAAATTTTATTTTATTTTTTTTTTCAACAAAATAATCACTCAATTACAGTGTATGTGGAGCAAAAAATATTAAAAATTTGTGAAAAATAACATCGCGATGAACAAATTAGTATAATTAACCGACTGGGATGTCATCAAATACAAGAAGTTCTCGTTGTTCGTCAAAGTAACCTTCTTGAAACTATGGCGAATAGCAGAGCTTATTAGCCTCCATAGCTATTGGCTTGCACAAAAGGTATCTTCCAAAGGGAGGGGGATCTCACATTTATTACTTTCTGGCAAGGATATTTTTTAAGATCACCAAAGCATAAAAATGTCATTAAGTAGAAAAATAATTGGCGGCTGAACTCCCTTCCTACTCTTTGTATATATTACCCGTCCACATAATTCGTGCTCTCGAGTTCCCAGCGATCTTCGTGCGTAGCACAGCGGATATAATCAAGGTCTACCCTGCACCGGGTGGAAAAGACCTGACTTCGAATCGCGTTAGTGACGCGAGGAATTTTTATGTGCCTTTCTCACAACGTGGCTTAGTTAGTCGACATCAGGCGAGGATAGCATGGCTTTTCCCTCTCGTAAACTGTTTTTTTCCCAGAAAACAGGCACATCGACCACAGAACACTCGCAGTTTACAAACATATATATATATATATATATATACGGCGCAGTATGGTCTAAGTTGCTGATGCGTCTAAAATCCAACAACAATAGAGTCGCCAACTGTTTTTCTCCTTAGTGTAAACTTAATGTAATGTAAGCTATAAATAAACAAAAAAGGCATTTTAATTCTGTTTCTTATTGTTTTATTTCTATTTTAATTTAAGTTCTTTGTAGCAGGAAATTGCATCTAAAGCTACAAAACCATCCATGATTAATGTTAAAAGCTTCTTCATTCGCACTTTCGCGAATTCTTCCCTTACACACGTTTACAAACGCAACACGTGTTTGTAAAGTCTGTACCTTGTCCATAATTATCCTCATTCTAATGGGCATACAGTATCTTGTTGATTCATATTCGCAATCCAGATGGCTAAAGTTTTCCATCCTTTCCATAACATTGCTTCTTGCTACTTTGGTGGCGCCCATCAGAAGTAACGTTTTGTGCAGCACTTCCAAATACACTGCCTTTTTTTTTTTTTTTTTTTTTTTTGTTTTCAAGGCTTTCAGGAGTGCAATTTTTCAAGGTTTAATTTGAAAAGTTGTATTCCTCGTAACTATGAAAGTTAAAGAATTGGATTAGGTCGAAAACTTAATGTACAGGGGTATCTTGTAGAGTAATCTGAGACTTCAAGTTCTTCTGTTATCTTATGGTAAAAATTGAAAGTGGGTGCAGAGAGACTTACAGGATTCAGTGATAAAAATGAGGATTTACTTCAGTTTTGTTGTGAGTAGACTTTGTGGTAAGAGTTCCGAATGAAGGAGGCATAATAAAGTTGGGATATAACAGTAGTTTTGTAGAGAAGGAAAGAATGCATACAATCTTTAAAATGATATTTATTTCTCTTAATGACTCTAATCGCTTTGTAGACCTGACTAGTGTTATGAGAGATATGCTTGTCAAATTTGCTGGAGCTTGAGAAGACCTATTGAACTTTTTGAATAAGTGTGGATTCAATGTAGCAAATAGTTTCCGATTTGATGCTGGCTCTAGGAGAGGTGAAGCTCACAAGCATGACGGGGTTTATGGAAAGCCCATTTATAGCAGTCCGGTGGTTGCGATCATGGAGGACGTATTGAAGCTTAAGATGATTCGCCTGATTTGCGTATGACAGAATATATTTTGGCAATCAATTGTCAATATGTCAAAAAAAAATAAAAAATCGCATAATTTTATCACTTTTACAAAGTCCTAATCAGCACTTCTGTTTATGTAATCGCTTTCTTGCTTATTGCAATTTTCGCATGTGTAGTGGAAGTGATTACATAACATCCTGCTCCTACTAATCTGACTGTCTTACAGCGATTAGTAGGAGCATCAACCCTTTTCTAATTTTAATATTTTCTTTGTTTTTAATGGTTGTGTGGATTTCCAGAAACATTATGGCAGCTTCATTTTTATTGACGAATTTCTCGAAGTGGACAGTCAAATTAAAGTATTTTATATTGCTTGATTTCATAATTGTGTGTAGCTGTATTTGTTGCTGTTATGAAAACAAAGTATCATTTTCTGTTGATAATAGAAAAGAAACTGAGTCACTGTTTCATCAGCGACTCAGATTTGAGAACCGCAGAGTCACCGATGAAACCTTTTCTTTAGGAGACACTGTAAAATATTCCTGCGTCATGTTTAGTAGTTGAAATTGTAAATGAAGTTTAATTACAGTTTTAATTTTGTAATTAATTAATTTTATAACAATTTCACAATCCTTATAAAGGATTAAGAACACAACGAAGAAGCCAATTCTTGCAGAATTCTGGCTCCTTAAATGTGCCAACTGAAAAGCTTTTCTCCCACTACAGGACAGAACTACAACCTTAGCTAGTTCAATGGGAATGTAGAGACTACCTGATATTATTGAAATTCAACGACCAGTAGCCACAGTTAAAATGGTCACAAACCAAATCTCAGTACCACCATTTAGGTTTCATGTTATTGGCGAATATCCAGGCCAGAACTTCCGTCAATCCCGATGCTCTTTAAGAAGTCTCGGAGACTTTCTGTCAGATCGCTTCCTCCTAAATCAAATGCTATATGAAGTACAGCACCTCGATGCCGACTTAAGTTTCCCACTAATGAAATCTGTAGGAAAGAAGCCTAAGCATCTCGCTCGCGTTCCAGAAGTAAGAGCAAGGCCCTGCTCCCCTCCATACCATCTGCCAAGCTCTCCTGTGTGTGTGTGTGTGTGTGTGTGTGTTTACTATTTTCAGTTGCCAAAACCATCAGTCAGTGATACTAGACCCACCTGTTAACCATACTGTTGTCTATGGATAAGAGTGCTCCGCTTTGTTACCAATGTGCCGTATTGTGGTGCGTTAGACATTGAATACTGGATGGCACTTCGCCTTATTCTGATGAATGACCCACGCTAAAAAGACATTATTATTCCTCCAGTAGACAAAATTCGTTTGCCGTGTGTGAGGGATGAAGTCGTACCGTGCTTCTCTAAACCCTAGCGCATCGATGTATACTCACATAGACCGTATGAATACCATTCGTATATATATTGTAAATGTAATCCTACGTGTTGCAGTATGTAAATATAGTTAATGAGGAATCATTATAGCATATTACTTTTTTTTTTTTTTTGTTTCGATCACTTTGTTTATAGTTTGTCAGTTCATATGATTCGTCGTATATTTATCTATGTTAGAATGTTCAGAGGGTGATTTTCATATCGTAGAGGATGAAATAATAATGAAAAAAAAAAAAAAAAAAAACTCGTCCAAAAAAACTTGACTCATAATGGACAGTCCTTGGCATCTTAGGTGGCACAATACATCGTTGTCTGCCACTGGTTGAAGTTGTTTTTGTTTGATTCTCGGAATTTTTAACGTCCTCTTCAATCGAGCTGTAGTTAGCTTATCTCAGGCAGATGTAGTAGAGCCCCTCAACCGTGAGTTATTTCGAATTTTCCAGCCCACAAAACATGCAGATAGGCCCTGAACACTTGTACAGAAAAACTATTATGTGGATACAAGCGACAAACTCTGGTGCCATCAAAATAATAATCTGAATATTTTTTTGGGTAAGCAAGTCAAAAATAAGTATGTCCATTTCCACTTGCAGTCTGCCAAACCTCATGTACTTTTTCTGACAGAATCTCAGTTATCGGTTGATTCAACTACTGCTCATCTCAGATGCCCAAATTATTCGCTGTATGTTTCCTTTCGCCTCAAAGGTGGTACTTGTGCATATGTCCGTTCTGATATTCCCTGTCAGAGACTTGGCAATTTGGAATCTCCTCTCTTTGATCTTCTCTGGCTTAAAATCTCTCTACCTCATTGTGTCAAATTCATCTGTTGTCTCTACCGTTCTCCCAACTCGACTAATCACTTGGAGCTCTTTGACTTCCTCTCGTTGCAACTTGACTTTCTCCAGTCCAACTCTCCTAACAGTGAGGTAATTTTCCTTGGTGATTTTAATGTTCACAACCCCAGCTGGCTTCCGTTTTCTAGTCACACCGACCCAGCAGGTCGAGATGCTGAGGCTTTTGCAATTACTAATGACCTAGCACAGATTGTTCATTTACCTACAAGAATACCTGACAATCCTAATCATACAGCCAATACGCTTGATCTTTTTCTCACAAACAACCCTTCTAAGTACACGGTCGAAGTGAGAGCTCCTTTAGGCACTTCAGATCACAACTTGGTGATTGTCTCTTCTCCAATGGAACCTTTATCTTATGGCTATTCCCAACCTCGTGTTGTTTGGCATTACAAGAATGCAAAATGGGATGACCTGCGAGACTTCTTTTCCTTGGTCGGATTACTGTTTCAAAAGTTCTGATGTCAACGTTTGCTCAGATCGTGTCAGTGAAATTATTCTTGCAGGAATGGAATCCTTTATCCCACACTCCACTTTAAAATCTCGTCCTTTATCTAAACCTTGGTTTTCCAATAAATGTGCTAAGGCTGTCCAAGAGAAGAATGTTGCATATCGTAATTGGCTTGTTTCTAATTCTTCAGTTTCATTTTCTGCCTACACCAAAGCTCGCAACAATTGTAAAGCAGTTATTAATCAGTCCAAACTAGAGTTTGAACAGGCTAAGAGTAGAAAACTTGCTTCTTGCCCTAATGGTAGCCGAGCATTCTAGTCTCTTGCCAAAGCTGTTGGCCGCAACTTTTGCCCATCTCTGCTCCCACCTCTGTCCAAACCAGATGGTTCTGTTGTCACTTCAGCCAAGGATAAAGCTGACCTGCTAGCATCCCATTTTTCTTCCAGCTCATGTATTAACGATCTTGGTAAAACACCTCCCACCATTCCAAACACACTCCATTCAATGCCTCTTGTGGTCTTCCGTCAAAAGGATATCAGAAGGATTTTGACGAATCTCGATGCTAAGAAAGCTCCAGGTCCTGATGGTATTTCTCCACTTGTTCTCAAAACCTGTGCTCCTGAACTTACTCCTATTCTTTGCCGCCTTTTTTCACTTTCTTATTCTAAAGGTGTTTTTCCTTCTGCTTGGAAATTTGCTCATATCCAGCCAGTTCCTAAAAAGGGTGACAAATCCCTCCCATCCAATTATCGTCGCATTGCAATTACTTCTACTCTTTCTAAAGTAATGGAGAAATCAATTAACCGCCAACTCTTAAACTACCTAGAAACCTTCCGTCTGATCAACGATCACCAGTATGGATTCCGTCAGTGTCGATCCACTGGTGATATTCTGGCTTATGTTACCCATTTATGGACTAATTCAATGGAAAGGTTCGGTGAAACACAAGTAGTTGCTCTTGACATCTCAAAGGCTTTTGATCGTGTTTGGCATAAAGGTCTTCTAAACAAGCTTCCATCTTATGGTTTGCCAACTGTTTTTAGTAATTGGTTATCCAGTTTTCTCTCTGATCGCTCACTGAGGGTGATGGTTGATGGCTCTCTGTCTTCTAACTTCTCCACTAATGCCGGTGTCCCCCAAGGTTCAGTTCTTTCCCCCACTCTTTTCCTCTTGTATATTAATGACCTTCTTCCATTGACTGGAAATCCTATCCATAGTTTTGCCGATGATAGCACATTGCATTCAACTTTCCATTTTGAGAAACCTTGTCCTGCTCAATCAGCTTCAACTTCTCGAAAATCTGCTACCAATTCCTTAAATGCCGATCTTCAGGTAATTCTCCAGTGGGGCAAAGACAACTTAGTTGATTTCAACCCTTCTAAAACTCAGTCTTGTCTTATATCTCGCAAAAAGGATTCTTCTGCTCCTATGCTTATCTTTAGTGACACTCCAATTTCTAGGCAAAAGGATATATCTCTTATGGGGATTACCCTGACTTCTAATCTCTCTTGGCACAAGGACATTACAAATATTGCTTCTCTGCATCTAAAAAACTTGGTTTTCTCTTTCGCTCTCAGCGTTACTTTTCTTCCAAACAGCTGCTCACTCTGTATAAATCGCAAATCCGCCCTGCCATGGAATATTGTTCCCACATCTGGGGTGGTGCCCCCAAAACCTCTCTCAGGCTTCTTGATTCCATTCAGAAGAGGGCAGTTAGGTTAATTAATGATTCATCTCTAACAGAGTCTCTCCACTCGCTGTCTCATAGATGTACTGTTTCTGCTGCATGCCTCTTCTACAGATACTTCCATGGGCACTGTTCTTCTGAATTAGCTTCTATAATTCCCGCTCTCTCTTTCAAAACAGTCCGAACACGTTCCGCCACCAGCCAGCATCCATTTACCGTCCAACTTTTCATCTTCCCCATTTATTCATTCAATTGCCGTTTTCTGGAACAACCTTCCTTCATACGTATTTCCTGAAAATTACAATCTACAGAAGTTCAAGTCCAATGTCAACAAATATCTTCTGTCGTCTTCTCAATCTCCAACCCAAACACTGTACTAAGTACTATAGGTTCTAATACCTCTCGTGTTTGGGGTTCACATAAAAAAAAAAAAAAAATTATTGTCTTGTTTACTTCAATTATTTTATTTCATCGGGTTTTTTTTTTACCACCGCCACTATGCAAAAAACTTACTACCTTGAAGTTTGTGAAAAATAAATAACTATATGATGGATTATCCAAGTAATATTCGTTTACCTGTATGACCAACACTGCTTTCCATCACACATTTTTTTGTGGGCAACCTGTAAATTTTTTTCTGCTGAACGCTGGGATTCGGCTGAACTCTATGTGAGAAATACTAGTTTAGCGTAATATATCTTTGTGTGCGTTAATTGTATGTCACGATTGTTCACGAACAAGTTTTTGGATCAGACGATTTTTATAACTGTTTTTATGAACAATTGCATGTAGGTCATCATTATGCTGCTGGGAGAGCATGTTCGCCATGAAGAGTAATCATGACCATCCATTTTTTATTCCCGTCTCACGCGTCGCTAACTCTCGCCGAAAAGAGGAGTTTTCAACGTCTGTGTCAGTTGAAGTGTCGCAAGGTTGCTGTTAGCGCAGTGCCGGAGCCGTGAATGCATGTACCATCTTTGCAGTTACTGATACAAGAAGTGGAATGTTGCCAAGCTGTGTTCTCTGTGAAAACAGCGCATTTTAATGAAGATCGTCCTATACAGGAAATGCGTCTGAAGGGATAGATGGGAAAAATTCGTATTTCGTCATCTGGACGCCCCCAAATTCAGACGTTTACTAATTTCGTAGGAGGCGCGTTTACGTGAGCTATAGAAAAGTATTGTCCAAGCTATTAAGCTAAGTGAGGCATTACAGTTAAATGTGGTAAAGGTTGAGGAAGTTTTTTGTTGTTGTTGTGAGCTGAAACAGACTTTTGAATAAATTTGGGTAAGTAGGGCATCATTGGAAAGGAGTTACTGTTTATATTAAAAATTTTTTTCGCCATTAATAAAAGAGCGATATGTTTAACGTATAGAAATATTTACTTTGTATAATACAGTTAAGTTCGTTCGTTTGGTAATTTCACTTATATTACTGCCACCAATGGCGCTAGTGTCATAATAGTTATTTCCAGTGACCGTAGATTTTAGCATTAGTAGAGACATATCATGCAAGAAAGCAAGCTTATACATCATCAGCCGAAAACTATTGCATTGATATGTTTTATACTTGTTACCATCAGATTTAATATATATATTCTCATCTTATTTTCTCGGGACATTTTTTTTCTTCTCTTAATCAGATCTGATGTATAAGATCGTTTCTTGTTGATGGTTTATACAGAGGGCCTTACTACTCAGTGAATATAGTACATACCGTATATCTTACAGTTGGCTGATTACTATAAACACGCAATAAGTGGGTCAAAAGCACCATTGCACTCGAGGTCACGTAAATATTCCAAGGAATTCTTTTACGTCCTGTTTAATGCACGACGCTACTTTCTCTTTATCACTTTACTGCACACTTATCAAGGCTTACCATCAGAAAAGGGTCATTTTATCTTGTAGAGACGTACCCTAAGAGAAAAGAGAAAACGTATTCTTCACTTTCCTGTACTATAAGTGAAGTATGTTTGCGCATCTTTACAAAACATTTCGAACAGATATGGTCTCAGCTTAAAGTTCATTAAGAGGCGGTGAATGATTTCTTTTTAATCGATTGAGTACCATATACTCGGGTAGCGGAAGTTCATAAAACATCGAATTTATAAACTTCCCTTTTGAGATAGCCCTCCAGACTAACACATTAGCTAAGGCTGCTATTCTACTGCATCGTAGGGGAAATGCCTAGGTTCAGTCCCAGTCGAGACGAATACGATTTTATTTTAGCCCTTTCACATCGTGGTTAGGTTAATCGGTCCAGGGTGAAAGGTTGCATGGTGTTTCATCCCGAATAAAAAGCAAACGGAAGTGCGATACGCATAGTGAGTCCTCGTGACCTTATCTGCCTGTGCTTAATGTAAACCATCCAATTACGAGTGATAGGTCATGGTCTTCTTTTTTTTTTTTTTTTTTTCATTTCCAACTCTAAACTTTATTTTCAGTTTCCAATTGATGAAACGTTCGGCTGTTATAGTTCAATGAAACGTGAGATGTCTGTACTACATTAAAGTGGTGGAAATTGTTTGCCAGTTAAGCTTGATTAAAATAAATGTACTTCAAAAGAAGCGAAGGTGTAACATCTTTAATGAATTACTTTAATATTTCATTATAAACTATAAAAGGAAACCTCATACCTATGTAGGAACAGAATTCTCTCAACACCCACGTTAGAAGGATTATGCGGTTATATAATTATACGAATAAAAGTCCCGTATTAAATAAAATAAATTCTGAAAATTACATTAAAATTATATAAATAAATACTTGTTAAAAACTGTCATGCATTAAATTCTCATCCCCAACATAACGCATCAGGAGAAGTCGACAGCCATCAACACCCCCCCAAAAACCCAAACCAATACCGCATGTTATGATGAGAACTGAAAACAATTGTTTTCAGTTCTCATAAAAGAGTTTAGACAATGAAAAGGAGTTTAAGAAGTTTAGACAATTTTATATTTTAAATATTTTAACTTAAGTTGCTTAAGGAAAAATTCGACAATTGTTTTCAATTCTCATGTTAACATGCGGTATTGGTTTGGGTTTTTTGAGGGTGTTGATGGCTGTCGACTTCTCCTGGCTTTTCCTGATGCGTTATGTTGGGGATGAGAATTGAATGCATGACAGTTTTTAACAAGTATTTATTTATATAATTTTAATGTAATTTTCAGAATTGATTTTATTTAATATTGAATATGGGACATTTATTCGTATAATTATATAATTGCATAATCCTTCTAACGTGAGTGTTGAGAGAATTCTGTTCCTATATAAAGGTATGAGGTTTCCTTTTATAGTTTATAATAATAAAATTAGTAGGACATATTGAGCTTTATCGCTCTTTCGATCTTAATTTAATATTTCAGTATTTACCACATATATGTTTATTACATGTCTGTGATAGATTGATTATCAGTTCATTGACCTGAGATGAAGACTTGACAGGTGCTAGAATCTCTGCTGCTTTTCAGTAGCTGTTCTGCTCTCATTGGCACAACATCTTTACGAATCTACGAGAAAATATGGGATAATTTTTCCTGAAGCATGAGCGAACGGTAACTGATCGTTGAAGGTAAACTTTGTTAACAAACTACTAAGCCCGATGAATTGGTTATTAATATTTTACAGGGCAGACTTTTGATATTTGGATATTGTTCTGAGATACTTCTTGGTTGGAAAGCATCTTCATTCTTCTCAATAGTGATCGCCTTCTTAGAAAGTAGTTTTACTTTTGTAGCGTATAATGTCTCAGAATAAAGTAGCTGGAAGGTGACAGCTTGCATCTCAGTGCGAATGCGCATAATCTAAGTAGGACTATTTTGTAAAAGAAAATCTGTTATATCTTTTTATATACTGTTTGTCTGAATGCAATAAAACTGGACTGCGTATCCTAATGAGTTTCGAAAACAACTTTCATCAGAGCGTACAGAATAGATGCTGCTGACCAAAATTCCATTGGCAGCGTGTTGAGACAGCGCGAAAGCCACTCTGAAGAGAAACGAAGTGTCAATAACACAACGTCTACGTGAATGGTCTTTGAAAAAAGTACATTCTGCAAAGAAAAGTCAGGACCATATTGTGAAAGGACCGAACATGAAAAGAACTTCACTGCAGAGAATGGTGCCTATACTAGACGCAGGGCTGTAGTGGATTGTATACCATCTGGATTATTTTTTAAGGTGAATAGCATATACCTTCTGGTTTTTGAAAGACTGAAATACGGGTATACGCCGTATACCCTCTGGAATTCGATTAATATGCACAGTATACTCTCTGCTTTTCGTAACATTCATAAAGTATACCTTATATAAGTTTAGTACTAAACTTATAGTATACTGTATTCTTACTGCATTATACACACTGCACGGGCCGTCGTGGCACAGTTGGCAGGATCGCCATCCTCTCCACACCGGGTGGAAAAGACCCGAGTTCGAGTCCCGTCGATGACGAGAGGAATTTTTATGGGCCTTTTTCACAGCGTAGCAGAGTTAGTCGGGCTCAGGCGATGGTTGCGTGGTTTTGTCCTTCCGGAAACTGGGGTAATATGGCCTTAGTCACCGATGCTTCTAAGACCCTACTGCAGCAGCAGAAATACTGCACGGTATACATAGGGTGTTTCATAACATGTCCGATTCTGAACAGTTACGCAGGTAATGGATGTCTGAATTTTAAAAAAATAGTTATGTAGTCGTCAGTAGTAAAAATAATAACAAATAAGAATACGCAAACATATACCTATTATGAATGAATATTTCACCAGATATGTGTCTGTTTATTCCTATTTATTATATTATTGTTTTTTATCATTGAAGAGGCCATAGTCATTTGTTTTTAAATTCAAACATGGCTCAATAACTATTCAGAATCGGAAACATGTTTACATGAACGTTTTCAGTTCCTGAATCGACCCTGAAAGTACGGGCCACACGTTAAGAAATACCCCATATAAAATAAAGCTTAATGCGTACATTAAATAAAGAATACACCATACTGTGAAAAAAAAAAAAAAAAATGCACTCATCCTCCCGATAAATCATTTTATGTACCGGAAAATTGTTTCTGATCTTATCATGGTGTTCGTAAATTGGGAGACACTACTTATTGATATATAATAAACAGTGTTTTGAGCATCATATCCGCAGCAGCCACTTGCTTTGTCCTATATTAAGAGCGTGCCAAGTGATTCACCTCCCCCCATTGTTATATACTGTGAATATTAAGTTCTACAAGATGGAAACCAATTTGTCACGAAGTCTGACAGCCCTTCTAAGCAAGTGACCAACAGGGCAGCACTGGCAGTAGAATACAAAAATAGGTTTAAGAGTAGGCGAGATACTGTAGTTATATTGTGGTTCAGAATTAGGACACTTGATTATCATAAATATAGACTTCCTCGGTGACCTTGAGCTTCGTTTCCGACATACTCAGTACTGAGATCATAAAGGCTATAATTAGTGAGTCATACTGTGTTTACTTTATACAAAAGCAAGTCCACTAGAAAACAGTGACCTGATGTATTTTCAAGAGACGATCCCTCATCAGATCAATGCCCTATATTGATGCACGGTTTCCATTGTAAATAAGTTCATTATTTCTCGTGTTTTCCTCTATATAATCCTGTTTTTGAGATCGTCTGATTTCATATTCCATTCCCTATTCAGGGATCACTGGCATGGGTGGAGGTTATTTTACAGTGTACTTGAATTTATGCCTTGTAGCATCTTTGTAAACAGAAGATTTGAAACTTTTGTGTGAGGTAAGTGAACTTCGAATGGCTGTATAGTGAACTGCAGGATTGAGAACAAAAAAAAAAATAAATAAATAAATATTATTGTCTGTACTTTGTATGTGAAGTTCACGAAGCGTAGGTGTTACACTGCAAAGATACACGATGTTGTAATCAATCTCCCATTTTAATCTAAATATTCGCGATATCATTTGATATTGGCATGCTTCTGGCCAAAGTTTAATTCACGCGAATATAATTAATGTTAAAGAAACTGCATTCACAGTGACATCATTTCAGATTAGATATAAAAAGTACCGATTTATGGTGTGTAATCAGTTGACACGTACATATTCTCTTTCTTTCTTCCTGAGAACATCAGATCAGGAAAACAGTATGTAGTTTTATATTACGTCAAATAAAAACTATGAAGAACGTATAATTCTGTAGCAATTCAAGGTCCTTAATCTCCCACTTAGCCACCAGTGCTCTCATAATTGCAAAATGTAAATACACATATTTTGGACTTCAGTTTTTCCTTTTAGACTTTTCATGCGTAAAGAGGTTATGGAGAAGGACTTAAGACGGAGGCCACGCTGTGGGGGAGTGTTTTGCACACCTGTTAGACCTTGAGTAAACGAAAACTCGAAACATTAGTTTATATGATGACGTTGCTTGACTGAATTTCAAAAGCATAGCCTTTCCAGGAAGTTAGCCGCTATATTAAACCACATAAAAATCCTGTCTATCACTTGTCACCTGTTTGAAAGGTCCTCGTTTGAACGGAATACACACTTCAGGTGCAGATTCCTCAACAAGAAAAGTTTTATTGGACTTTTTCTTCTTGGTTTATCTTTATGAGCATTAGTATTTCTTGCAAGGGAGTAAAGCTTATACAGCACCACAAAAAAAAAAAAAAAAAACTTCAATTTGTTCAAACCTTCCTTAAATTTATATTCACCTCTGAGATAGTAGGTGAAAGTTTATTCTAAATTTGGTTACTCATTGACTAAATGTGAATTTGGGCACATCTTTCTGAAACATTCTTTTCCGCTTTAACTTTATGTCCCCCTGTGTGTTTCGTCCTAAAAAGGGTAAAAATGCTATCCTGAAAAAGGCCTCTGAGGTTGGGAAAATTCATATTTTAGCATTAAATCAGATCACACACCAACCATAAGCGTTAGTATTTACTGTAACTAAAATAACAGACATTATTTTAGTTACAGTAAATACTTACGCTTATGGTTGGTGTGTGATCTGATTTAATGCTAAAATAGGGTAAAAATGCTGTTAGCACTTGATTGCTTAGCCATTTTAAAACCTTTTACACTTCCATTAGCTCACCATGCGGATGCGTAATATCCAAGGAATGCAATTTACAGAATTCCAGTCTTTCTTGGTAAGAATTTCTTGTTTATACTCCCACAAGAAGTTTATAATAAATCATGAATACAATCGTTAATCGTATTTAGCAGTCACAGCTTGACTCCTGGTCAACTTAAAGGGCGTGTGCTACTGCACTCTTTCTCCTGACCACTCGGTTACGTCTGGCCTTGTTTCGTACACCCAGCTAACCTTGTTGCTCTTCTCTGAACCCTTTCCACCAGATCTGTGGCCCACGTGGGTGGCACAGTTGATAGATCGCCGTCCTCCCCACACTAGGGTGAAAAAGACCTGAGTTCGAGTCCCGTCGATAACGTGACGATTTTTTTAAGCCTTTTTCACAACATGGCTGAGTTAGTCGGTCTCGGGCAGCATGGTTTTTCGTCCAGCTAACAGAACATACGCAGTTTACAGACATTATATACGGAACAATATGGCCTTAGTTGCTGTTGCTCCTAAAATCCTACAACAACAGATCTCTGTCCTTAAACTGAGAATTCAAACCTGTATGCAGTATACCAGATGCGGCCTAACCATTGCCTTATACAACGAGATAATCGCCTCTTTGTCCCTTTTGGCAAAGTTCCTGTATATATCATTGACAGAATGCCATGAGCATTTCTAGCAGCTTGGTAGCACTGCTCAGAGAATTTCATGCTGGGCTGTACAGTTAACATCTAGATCTTTTTCATACTCCACTACCTTGAGTTTGACACCACCAGGAGGAGAGATGTTCTGGAGGGAGTTCAGAGAAGCGGCTGGCGTAAGCCCCATGTTCAAAAAATTAGTTTAATAATTGTTTTATCCGGGGATGACCTTTAGTTTGAAATTATGGAGCGAGTCCAGAGGGGTAATTAGGGTGAGGCAAGTGGGGCACGTGCTCTGGGCGCCAAATGTAAATTTCATTTTTTTTACCATAAAAGATATTTTGTTTTTATTATTTTGTAACCGGTATTATAACGAGTAACCAGTTTGAGTACTAATATAAGAATTCAGCCGGAATTTTAAAGAACAGTTTTCAAGGGGCGTCCCTTTTTTTTTTTTTTTTTTCTTTTCCTGGGCGCCATCAACCCTAATAACGCCTCTGAGAGAGTCCCTTGTTAACAAATTCGCTGCACACCTCTAGATACTATCCAAAATGGTATACAATTCCGGGATTACTGCTACCCAAATTCAATACCCTGTATTTGTTGCTGTTTACCTCAATTGCCGTTTTCTAGGCAATTGAGGTAAACATGCTATGCTATGATCATACTGCCAAGTGGCAAATGATCATAGCAGTATCATACTGTCACTAGCGTATTTTTGTAGAGTTTTAGGCGCATCAGCAACTTAAGCCATATATAATATATCTGTAAATCGTATATGTTCTGTTCTTTTTGTTATAGGGTTTTAGGAGCATCAGTGATTAAGGCCATATTTGTCCATGTATACTGTGTAAATTTCGCATGTGCTGAGGTCGATTTTCTGTTTGTTGGACGAAAATCCCGAGTTTCCAGGAAAAAAAAAAACTATGCTATCCTTGCCTGAGACCAACTAACTCAACAACGTTGTGAAAAAGACCCATTAAACTTCCTCACGTCTTTTTCACCCTGTGTAGAGAGGATGGAGATTATACCAACTGTGCTATCCGCGAAGGTACACTGCCACTTAAAGGCTCCTTTACTTGAAGATTCTTAATACACGATGAAGCACTACTGATAACCAGATGAAGAACGTTTCAAAAAATACATCAACACCTAGGAAGGTTTTGGTGGTTTTTTTTTTTTTTTTTGTTTCCTCCTGAAAAATCTGCTTTTTCATCCTGCACACCGACAACGGAATACAATTTGTTGACATGATGATGCCTCGTGGTCTTAGCTATCTTTGGTGCCAATATTAACGATATTCAAAGTTAGAAGAATCTCGTACCGTACACTTGCAATTCTCTGGTAGTGCAATTACAGTAAAGATTGTTAATGTTAGATTTAATTTCGATTAAAAAAATACTTTAGATCTGTCTTTAATCCATTCCATCAACGTCATAATGAATGCATTATTTAAAAAAAAAAAAAAATCACGAAGAGCCTTAGTACACTCACTGGCCAAAAAATTAGAAACCTTTTGCAATTGGCGTCGCGTATAATTAAAAGCTACGGTATGCAAATATAAGTTGTCATGTGGTATGATCACAAATTACTGCCCTACTGCCTATCAGATAAATACTTTACGTGTTCCTGAGGCTTAGTCGATCCGGTCATCGGGAAAGACATATGATCTCTTCGATTTTTAAAAAAGTATTATTGTTGGGAGCACGTTTAGCAGGAGCCGTAATTGGAAAAACAAAGGAAATCAGTAGCGTGTTGAAAGCAACCATCTCAGAAGTACAACGCCCGGAAGACCAAAAGGAGAATGCAGCTCTAAACGGAAGAAATACGGCAGAAAGTTGGTACTCCAAGAACGAGATGCGGGAATTTAAGCGAATTGAGCGTCAGAATAGAAAGTCCAGCTTACAGAAAATGAATGAATAATTGAATTTAAGTAAATCAAGATCCATTTCCAGTCGGACTATGCTGCGGGAGTTGAAGAATGTAGGATTTCGTAGTCGTGTGCTTATACGAAAGCACTTCCTTCTGTGAAAAATCGAAAGGTTTGATTTTTTACTGTTCAGTTGAATTTTTTACTATCCAAATCGAATTTTTTCCAGTCCACTGATGCTGCTAACACTGGACTGTGGAACAGTGTAAAAAAATCACATGGGCTGACGGTCTCTGTATTAATATTGGTGTTAATAACCCGACTATTGATAAAACCGACAGATAGATAGAAATTGATTGATTTTGGTGAAGGTGGCGAGGAACAATTTTTTAAAATAAATAAAAAAACTCTGACTGACCAAATAACTCACTTCTTTGCAACTAGCAGGAACAACACATTCTTAGGGTTTCTTTTAAAGACAGAACACAGGATTGAAGAAACCAGTATAGGTTCCTAAACGTTATCCTCTGTTTTAATTAGTTTTATGGCGCAGTATTTGGATAATTCAAGTCACTTGTTCAATTTATTAGTGTTATTATTTGGGATATGTATTTCGTTTACTAACGAACTGCAATAAATCAAAGGATCTGTATTTATATTTTCTTAATCGAAGCCAAGAACTTTTAAATCTTTGGTAAATAATTACATTTGCAATGTCTAAGCAATATAAATGGAAAAGTAAAGTGATAAATATAGGAGATTGTTCATCCTCAAGGGATGAAGTAGAACTTATCTCATTACAGTGGTTCAATTGTTACAATCTGTAACGCTTAATTAAGACCAAGAATTTTTAATACCAGAGGTCATATACAATATGAGTAGCTGATAAGTATATTAATAAATCAAAGTGAAAATCTCTATAAATAATCTGATTAAAATTAGTTGGCAACCATGTAAATGCGGTTGTGCTAACCAGAACACGAGTATTAAATTTGGCAATATTGCACTACGTTTCGCATGACTTATTTACAGATAATTACGTATAAGGTTACACCTAATACTGTAGTCTGTCACTAGCACTGCTTCGAATGGAGCACTGACATGACTGGTACTAAGTGTCCTTGGCCCTAGTGTTACCTGCTCAGGCATCTTTATTGACACTCTGGGGGAGGGGGGTTACAAGTCTTTAGCGAAGCGGATGAGTTCTTCGTCCAGCTGTTGCACGTGGGTAAGCATGTGTGTTGGATGAGATCTGGCAATTAGCCAAAGGCTCTGCTTCGTTAGTTGGTGTGTGGGTGTGGTTTCAGAGAGGTACGGTGGGCACTTGCCTTTGGTAGGCTTCTCAGAATAATCATAGCGTCTAATACAGTCGCTAAGGAGGTTGTTCTTCCATAGCGGGTGGAAAGGTATGGATTCGATTCTCATTCTGGACAGGAGAAACTCCGTCGTAGGCCAGTTTTTCTTTTTCGCTAAAACGGACAAACATATCTTCAGAACACCCGCTATTTTCAGACAGTAAGTACACAGTATAAACAATCCAACGTAACAGATGAATTAATTACGCCCACGTAGTATGTAGACTTCTTGTTCATAATGCATCGTCAGCCAGAGCCCCAGTACTAACAGTAGGGCGCCATTGGTGGTTTCATTAACACAGTCAGGGCCAGTTAGTCTAGGCGGATGTAAGGGCTGCTTCGCACTCGGTCCTTCGCTCTTAATGAAAATTATAGAGCGATCGATTTTAACCGTTTGATTTCAACGAAAGTCTTATCCATGAAGCTCTTTCGCAATGGTTATGATTAAACCCAGTTTTCTGGTTTGTCCAAAAGATTAACACAAGTTCCTGTGTATAAGGTATTTTGTTTTATTTTGTCTGCGTTTATAATTGCTTTTTTTTTTTTTTTTTTTGTTTCTATAATGATACCAAATGCACTGCAGAGACAAAGTAGTGAGACATAATTCAAATAAAGCAAAATAGTTCCCAACGAGCCGAATTATACTCATTACACCGTTCATGCAAGATCTGGAAAGACATGGAAAACTCCTCAGCTGTGATGGTATTTAGTTCTGCTGCCACATTTTCCTGAAATCATAAACACTATCGAATGGGCGTCCTTTCAATCTCAATTTCAACATGGGAAACAGAGAAAAATAGGCTGTAGCCGAGTAAGGGAGCACTGCAACCGTCTTGTGAGCCATAAATGTATGCACATTGATTGCTGTGTGAGAATGCGCGTTACCATGCAACATCCCCCAATCGGACTGTTCCAAATCTGGCCGCACGTGCTTGATTCTCTTCAACAAACGTTTCATTACTTCTAAGTAGTAATCGCTAGTAACAGTTCTTCTCCTGGAACAAATTCCTTATGTATTATCCCTTTGTGACAGAAGACTGCTATTCGCATGGTTTTGATATGATTTCTGGAAACGGACCTCTTTTACTCTTGTTGAGCTTTATGATCATCATTCAGCACTTTGTCTTTTGGTCTCAGGATTATACTGGAAACACCAACTCCTGTCCTCTCGTAATAACGCTGTTTAGGAAACCAGGTTCACTATAAGCTGTTTGAACAAAATTTTTGCAAGCATCGAATCGTCTGAGTTTTTCCTCACCACGCAAACAGTACAAAAAAAAACTTCACGCAAAATTCTCTTTTTCCCAAGTCTGTGGTAATTATGGACCTTAACGATTCCATATTCACATTTAACTCACTTGCTAGCATTCTCAGTGTTAATCAGCGGTCACTTGCTATTAAACTGCCCCACTTCGAGGATCATCTGCTACATCCTCTCAAAATTCTTTGAATTTTGGATCGTTAATTTCCTTTCTTTCCCCTCGCAGTCTCGATTCTCCAATTAAAAATCTACATTTGGTAGGCTCCTTGTGATTTGTTTGAATCATATATGAATGGTTATACAATGTTCATGAGCATTAATGATTTCTGATCCTCGCGCAGGTGTTTTATCAAATTCGGAATGTCTTCGCTTAAAGCTTGTCTCGGAATGCTAATACTGAATGAAGCCTGTTTGGTACCTTCGTGACCACCGCGCAAGACATTAAACTTATTATAGCTTAAAGAGATTTAAGATTCTTATAGGACATTTGCAATTATTAAATTCTTCTGTTATCAGTCTAATCATTAATTCGTGCTTCAAGAACGAGGATTACTGCTTATTAAAATTATTGATTATTCCAAGACCAATTATTCAACAGTCTAGTTCTCTCATTAGTCCTTTTTCTTTCTCTACTTTTTTCTGCATTTTCGGTTCAAAGTTAAAAATCGCTTGTTACACCTCGCACCACTTCACTTGACTGTTCACAGTGATCAACGTAGTGCGTAAAATTATGTTTACGCCCTATATTACGAGTAAAATGATCATTAGAAACGTGATCCACATATAAAAATGTAATTTTGAGTGTTAAAATTGTTTATTACTTTTCACTTCTACCATACGAAGAGAGGGGTGATATTTAGGTTGTTAAGCAAGTCCAAGAGAAAAATCTTTGAGGCAGGTGATAACATGCGCATTCATGAAAAAGTGAACCGTGAAACATATTGTGTATGCTCAGCACGCATATTCATGCTGAAGAAGAGGCGCATGCCAGATGAATTCATTTTAGATATAAAAAAAGGCTTTTTTTTTTTTTTATAGAGAATAATGATGTAGTCTAAAAGAACCAAATTGAAACCTGTTTTTCAGACAAGCAGTATTTTTTTTTATAGTGAAAATTAAGTCCCGTAAATAACCTTTAACACTTAAAAGTTCTGTTTATCTGCATCTCTTGGTGTTTTTTTATAAATTTGAGTAGGCTAATTCCGAATATGACTTTACTTTGCATAGCATCAATGATTTATCCAGAAATAAAAGAAAAGTAAATGTAATAATTCTATATCATAATTATTAACAGTGTTTAACTTCTGTACAGAATATTCTATTAATCTTTTCTACAAGTAAGCAACACGCTAAACATTCACAAATTAAAAAGTAGAAACCCTTTAAGTTAATCAAAAAAAAAAAAAAAAATCTTAAATTATATTTCAATCTTTGCCTTTTGTGGTTACGGTAATCATCCTGAACCAAGAACGAGATATAGGGGATGGACAAAATAATAAGCTATATCTGCATCTCTTGGTGTTTTTTTATAAATTTGAGTAGGCTAATTCCGAATATGACTTTACTTTGCATAGCATCAATGATTTATCCAGAAATAAAAGAAAAGTAAATGTAATAATTCTATATCATAATTATTAACAGTGTTTAACTTCTGTACAGAATATTCTATTAATCTTTTCTACAAGTAAGCAACACGCTAAACATTCACAAATTAAAAAGTAGAAACCCTTTAAGTTAATCAAAAAAAAAAAAAAAAATCTTAAATTATATTTCAATCTTTGCCTTTTGTGGTTACGGTAATCATCCTGAACCAAGAACGAGATATAGGGGATGGACAAAATAATAAGCTATATCTGCATCTCTTGGTGTTTTTTTATAAATTTGAGTAGGCTAATTCCGAATATGACTTTACTTTGCATAGCATCAATGATTTATCCAGAAATAAAAGAAAAGTAAATGTAATAATTCTATATCATAATTATTAACAGTGTTTAACTTCTGTACAGAATATTCTATTAATCTTTTCTACAAGTAAGCAACACGCTAAACATTCACAAATTAAAAAGTAGAAACCCTTTAAGTTAATCAAAAAAAAAAAAAAAAATCTTAAATTATATTTCAATCTTTGCCTTTTGTGGTTACGGTAATCATCCTGAACCAAGAACGAGATATAGGGGATGGACAAAATAATAAGCTATATCTGCATCTCTTGGTGTTTTTTTATAAATTTGAGTAGGCTAATTCCGAATATGACTTTACTTTGCATAGCATCAATGATTTATCCAGAAATAAAAGAAAAGTAAATGTAATAATTCTATATCATAATTATTAACAGTGTTTAACTTCTGTACAGAATATTCTATTAATCTTTTCTACAAGTAAGCAACACGCTAAACATTCACAAATTAAAAAGTAGAAACCCTTTAAGTTAATCAAAAAAAAAAAAAAAAAAAAAATCTTAAATTATATTTCAATCTTTGCCTTTTGTGGTTACGGTAATCATCCTGAACCAAGAACGAGATATAGGGGATGGACAAAATAATAAGCTAATATGAAAGTATAGTTTTTGTAATGGCTCTATGACATTTATGAACGTGCAGTGATGATTTTTTGTTCGTTTGTTTCCTGCAGATATTAAAGGAAAGACGATAAAAGCTGATGCTTATTTAGAGATGTTATAAAAAGGTACATGAAGAAAATGACCACTGTCTGAATTCCAAAGAGGTCAAATTGTTGGTGCACATTTAGCAGTGGCATCGGTAACTAAAACTGCCGATTTGTGTTTAATATGTGCAGAGCATCTGTATCGCAAGTGATGTCTGCATTCACCAAGTACAAGTGTATAGAAAAACAAAATCTGATAGGATGAAAAGTGACAGAAAATGGAAGCTGACTGAAAGAGACTGCTGGACACTGTAAAGGACTGCAGTCCGAAAACAAAACTACTACCTCAAAAATAACTGCAGAATTAATGTGTTTCAGCTATACAGTTTTTAGCAAAAGTTTGGTGAAAGAAAGTTCTCGCCAAACTTCAAACTCTCTTCATAAAGCTGAAATTGTGTCAGAGCCATTATTTCCAAGCCGCTCGTTACTGCTGGTAATGCTAAAAAGAGGATGCAAAGTTGTAAGGATCACAAAAACTGGACATTTGATTGTAAAAGTGTCATATTTTCAGACGAATCATCATTTACACCTTTTCCAACATCAGAGAGAGAGAGAGAGAGAGAGAGAGAGAGAGAGAGAGAGAGAGAGTTTACGTTTGGCGAATGCCAAAGGAAGCACATTATCCTGGCTGACTGGTGCCAACCGTCGAATATAGAGGAGGATCAACAATGGTTCGGGCAGTAATATCTTGGTGTTCTTTAAGTCCTATCATCGCCTTGAACGGGCGAATTACTGCCACTGATTACCTTGATATTCTGAGTGACCAGGTTCATCCTGTAGTGCAAACATTGTTTCTCACAAACGATGCCGTGTTTCAAGATGTAATGCTCCAATGCATATAGGCAGATGCATAATCTTGGCCTATATGTATTGACCTGCACAATCGCTAAACTTAAACGTTATTGAACCACTGTGGGCATATTTGGAGAGGAGAGTGAGAAGCAAATTTGCTCCCACTCAGAGCTTTGAATATTCCTCCATGAAGAATAGTCGAATATTTATTCCTTTTAGGACAGTTCAAAATTTATTTGATTCTATTCCACCTAGAATACAAGATGTTTTAAAGAAAAGGGTGGCCCATACAGGTATGCACTAATATGGTATTCTTATAACAGGTGTTTCCATTATTTTGGCCACTCCCCATATGTCATTCGTCGCCCATCACAGCTTCATCCCACCATCCTTAGTACCTCTTCTCTATTGACTGTATGTCCTGGTATAAGCTCTTTCCATGCTGTTCATTAACATCGCGCAGATTGGGTCTAAAAAATCCTGGTGAGACTGCAAGCATTGTAGCTTGATTAGCATTCTACATTCTGTTTTCCTTAATTTTCAATCAACTTATAAACTAGTTATTTAATCCCAATCTTGCTAATTTTTTCTTAATACAGTATTACCAAGAAACCCATTTGCCATTACAAGGCAAAACGATTACCATGCATATCACTTAGCATCAGTAATTTTATATTACAGTTCTTCTGAAGCTAAAATCTGCTTAACTTAAGGACCAGTATGTTACTTTTTTTTACTTTTGCATCAGACAATTTTGGAAACAGCCTGTATATGCTTGCCATTTAAACTCTTCGTTAAATGAATAAATGTCGATTTAAATTGAGCATGAATGAAACTTCTTAAAACAACAGACAAAAGTACAAATAACATAACGAGTAAGTTAGCTGTAAACTTAAATTCAGATGAATATAGGTTAATTACAGGTGATTATTGACACTAACAACTTAGTGGCATGATTCTGGAATGATTTTAAAGGCTGTTTGTAATATAAGATTATCTAGGAAGGTCTCTAGCTCACTCAAGCTATACTGAAGCTTAAAAATGATATTACTGTATTTTTCAATTTGGACTTCATTTTCCGATTTCAACATAACCAATTTTAGCATAATTGAATTTAATCAGTTGTTCGCATTTTTTAGATACTTATATATTTCTATTCATTGCCAATAGATGGAGCTACTAAGCAAGATTCTGATCTAACTTGGCAAACATTTAAATACTGTACTGTACTAACAAAAAAAGTTTTAATTTATGGAAAAATAGAGCTTACCGCTTACAGTAATATAGATAAAGTTGTATTCATTCTATAGACGTATAAATTGCTTAAGGACACCCACACGTTCATGGTAATGAAATCAAGTCTTATGTTCAGAGCACAAAATTTTAATTGTGCTCTGTTTAGGACGCATCACAATTTGAATTTTCTGCCGACTTTCTGCTTTAGTGGAAAGCCAGCAGAAAATTCGAATTGTGAGGCATAGTATTTTCATGCTCTGCCTAGTGTCAAAGAGTGATCTGCTACTGAAGATTTTTTGGTGCGCCCTCTCCGACTTGAAATGTACAGCAAATCAGTGAATTTTCAGGACATTTTGTGCCCCCTAAATTTTGGTGCCGTTTATAGGGGAACCGCTCGATCGTGTCTTAAGCCGGCCCTGGCTACTCGAATGGATTCATTCGTATAAGATAGACTGCTTTAGTTGCTAAAAAGATGAAAAGACCGACGCATACGCCACGCATCAGAACTAGTAATGAGCTTTTGTATTAAACACGAGCAAAGTCTGTATTGTAGAAATAAAGGAGGATCGTGTAAATGGACACTGTTGTCGGTTCGTTTCATTTTATGTAAGGCTCTCCAGAGAGAGAGAGGGCGCTTCACAACCTTTTAAATGGCAGACTGTGGGGGCGTAACCTGTCACCTTGAACAAGGGTGGACAACCTTTGTTAATTAACTGCAGGCCAGATGAAAATTTTATAAATCGTTGCCTCCATGCTACAGTAAACTCTTTAAAATCCGACCCCTCGGGTTTGAGAGATGCCGGATTTTAAAATTTTACTGATATTTTTCTTCGAGACAGTATCTTATTTACCTAGTTTCAAACATATTAATGTGCACGGAAGGCTATTTCTGCGGCAACTGGTAGGCCGTTCAGACCTGTTTGATGGGATTTTTCAAATGGAAATACGCTGGTTCAAAGAAAGTGCATCACCTAGGAATTTCACATTTCTGACCCTTTTTCGCGATGGCATGTTACATTAATGACTAGCATCACAAACAGAAATATAAACAAAAGATATTTATTAATAGTTAAGGTAAAGCTAAGTAATATTTGACAGGTGCTCTCAAAATATTCCAAAATGAACATTTGCAACCTTTATACAACAGTTTTGGTAAACACGACAATTATGACTGAAATGTTATCAGAAGCCTTCAATTTGTTTCGGTTTATCATTTTAAATGTAAAACAAAATAAAAAGTTCACCAGGTGCAAACTAATATTTAGTTGAACCACCTCAGGTCCTGATGACAGCAGCACACCGTCGAGGCATTGATAAGATCAATTTCTGAAGATAATCAACTGATAGTTCGTGGTTCCAAACACGAATTATGGCTTCCTGAAGTTCACGAAGGCTCTTTGGTTTCTTTCTGGCAACTGCAGATTCTACACGATTCAGGTCCGTGCTGTTTCCTGACCAGCTAAGGGTTGTAATAGACTGTCCTTCCAACCATTTTTTCACCTGTAACAAATGTAAACACATTACTGTCGAACCTCTAAAGCAGCAACGAAACTAAAGTAACTACAGGAGTGCCTACTTACACTTTTTGCCCGATGACAAGGAGCAAAGTCGTCCTGAAAGATGCAGTTACTTGGCAGGTTGAAATGGTCTCTAATGGTTTGCAGCAGTTTGCCTTCCAATATAGCCAGATATCCATTGGCATTTACGGAACCTTTTATAAACTGCAGGTGATCTACTCCGCGATACGAAATGCATCCCCATATCATTTGACTGGTAGGGACTTTCACTGTAAAAATAAAATAAATTTTCTGTTTATACTCCGGGACGACCAAACAGTCAGAGGAGTTAACAAGATAGACAGAATACAAGAAACAGCACCGTATTCAGCAGTCACCGGCTTGAACCCCGGTCACTCAAGGCACGTGTACTTATGCACCCGCGCGCCTGACCACTAGGCTACGGCGGCGCCATACAGTCTGGATGGCATTCTTCACCACGTCTACGGAGAATAGTTTGGCTCCCATCAGAGCCATGCAGGTTGAATTTCTTCTCATCCAAGAAAATAACTGACTTCCACTGCTCGGGGGGTCCATTTGACATGCTCCTTACACCAAATTAATCGGGCCTTTTTCATTTTTTGTGTGAGGAAGGGCTTCTTCGGATGATGGGCTGCACGTCCAATTTTGAAGAGGCGTCTTCTGACTGTTACTGCACTTGCTACCACTTCTGTATGTTCTTCCCAATCTCTTTTCAGCTCAGACGAAGAAGCTTTACGGTTCTTAATGCTTAAGCGCTTCAAAAGGCGGTCCTGTTTTGGCGTAGAGACTCGTTTGCGTTCTTTTTTCCTATCAGCATAACCAGTATTCTTAAGTTTGAAAGAAATCTGCTCACTGCCGACTGATTACAAGACACTATAAGCAATATAACGGGAAGAACATCCTTCCTCACGTAAAGCAACAATAACACTCTTTCTTCATGGCGTCAACTGCACGTAACTCGCCATCCTGACACAAGCAAGAAATGACTGCAAGTCTTGCAGAGCGTTCTTATATAGTCGAAAGTAACAGCTGATGCAATATTACGTCATCAGCTATGCGTGTAAATCTTATCTGATGCAATCTGTAAGAAATATTGCCATATACTTACGTTATTCGGACGACAATTGCAATTTAAGGGATGATGCACTTTCTTTGAACACCAGTGTATTTAAGGGGCATATATAAATTTAATTATTTAATGTATAGTGTGTATAAGTCAATATATTTGCGATGTAGTTAATTGATCTCGTTAATAAATCAGTTATTAATTTTTGATAAGGTTTTATGTGATCAAATATTTATAAATGGTAGTATTGTTTATTCCAAATCGCCTCAGCAGATACAAAAGTTTTAAGTATATTGTCTTGTGTAGAGACAACTGAACTTAACCTCTCCCTCACAGTGCTGTCGCGAAGTGTAGGAGGTACACCTAGTAAGCAGTCTTGGAGAAGCACATTTCGATGGATATTAACGTTAACAAATTAAATTATTTACATCTGTAAACATTTTTAATACAATGGTCGTAATTCTAACAGCAGAATAATGTTGCCTTTGTGACGAGTTGCCCTGGTTTTGTAGTACTTTCAAGATACCTTTCGCTGTATTACAACTTTGAAAACTAATTTCGTGTAACCCATTACAGTTCACATTGAACAAATTCTTTACGACTGTTTTGTCTGAGTGTTGTCATTGGAGACCACAAGCTATCTGATGAGCGACCAGTTAGTGCTGAAACTAGCTGTCATAACAATCTCATATTTTAAACAAATGGTCAGTTAACCTTTTTAGAGAGGCCATCTGAAGGTAGCACGGTACTATGGCAACTTATTGCAAAGGCAAGTTTGTTCTTTTGTGAGAATTAAGACCATTGCATTGTCTGCATTGCATTTGTATTAAGATAGCCTTGAAAAGAAAGTATTAAAATAGTTTTTGTTTTGTATGGATTCTTAAAGACAAATGCGATGGAACATTCGAGGGCCGGATTGTTTTTATTTCCGAATTGTAAAATTCAGGTGTGTGTGTGTGTGTGTTGTGCCGAATTTTAAACAATTCCGAGTTGCGAGGATTTTTTTAAATAACAACGGTAGGAGTTAACACCAAACTCTCTGGAAGTGTGACTCAAAAGTTCATTAATTATGTACTCTGGGTTTTCTCGAAAATTGCAGATGATTTGGATTTTTTGTTGAATGTTTTGCAGGCAGACGAAACAACTTTTAGCCTGTCAGGTTCGTCCAGTTGTCTGACATTTGGAGATCTGAAAATTTACATTAGACCAAGAAATTCGGCTACAGCAAAAGGAATTTTAATGGGGAAGGGAATTGATAAAGTTGAAATACGAAATTAAGTTAAAAAATGAGTTACCGAATTAAACCACTACGTATTATGCCACTTGTGGGAAGTTGCTGCAGCTGCAACAAGTTAATACTTGTAAGGTGCTACCGTAATCTGTATCCAAGCAATAAACATTAAAAAAAAATAAATAAATAATTAACAAGCATTGAGCCAGTACCCACTGGGTTCACCATTGGCATCGATAAGTATGTTATAATTAATGTTATCTTCAAAACCATGTTGTCTCAGTAGGAAGGACACAAACTTTCAGAGTCCTATTCACTGGATCCTTCCCACTGCCCTTGACTCTTGGGAGCAGGGTGCCATCCATAAACCAATATTCATACAGAATGGTGCACCACCAACCCTGACTTGAACTTTTACGAGGTCAAGGGCAAATGCAGTCTGAAAAATCAAAAATAAATCCTCCAATAAATAATTCTTATTGTTTTATATTTTTACTTAAGCTTTTAAACCAATAAATGAATTACCTATTCTTTATACAGGTTTCTTACTAAACACACTAAATTAAATTGTTAGTAATTTTTTAAAAGATTTCTGTGATATCCTTACATAATTTACTAAAAAAATGTTGACCACATCAGTCAAAAGTAGGCGAAAGTGTTTTAAAATCGATTTATTGTAGTGTCTGTGAATTATTCACCTGATTATGAAGCTCGATTAAGATACCTATTGTAATAGGTATCTTAA